>NC_088220.1:21585535-22233035 GCF_036934945.1 Oncorhynchus masou masou | reverse complement strand
TCATTCTATTGTTGTTATTTCTGTTCTTATTTCTAATGTTGTGGATTAGGGTCAACCAGGGCTGAGATGGCATTGATTTGAATGAGCATTGCTCAGAAAGACACATATCTAATTTAGCACACAACACAAACAGAGAGAGGCTTTTGCCTTTGACAAAACGTGACAACAGGAGCGGGATATTCGAGCACTCTATGGATGTTTTCATACATATTTCCATGTACTTGGTTAGTGTTTTTGTGGAGAAGCTCTCTCCCCACAGTCTGACCGTGGCGTATGTGCAGAGCTAGAGAGCAGCGCAGTAAACAGCCTCCTAGGCAGCCAGGAAGCAAACATCTGAGATGCGCAGGCACCATCTGCACGGGCGGCTGCAGCTGTGCTCGCTGCCTGCTGTGGCGCTCAGGACATTACCCTCAGCTACACCAACAATTTAATCAGAGATTACTAAAGAAGTGACACCATGGAAATGAAGAGAATCTTCAGAGGTTTCACATGCCTAAGGTGTGGTACCACAACCTCAAAAACACTCAAAACTATTTTAGGAAAGAATAGATCATCAACAGAGTCACAATATCATCTCTGGAAATGGATAAACTCAATATCCGGTATGACAGGAAATTAAGCTGCCATGGCTTGGAGCAGCTCCTCATATCTGTAAAACTAAACTAGAATGGGGGGGGGGGGGGGGTTTGACATTTGGAAAACTTCCAGCGTTCCAGTATGCGGTCTAAAGAAAGACCGGTACCATCTCTGTATTGAGGCCAATCTTGACAGACATCTAATTAACAAGTACTTGATGGGTAACTTAAAATGTATGGGGTTCATGAACCGTCGTTAAAAAAAGATTAAATTAGATTCAACCTTATCTCCAATTTGCGCACAGGTTAATTACCTTCCCAGCCTTTTGGGCTATTTCAACAGTACGACTTCTCAGATGAACAAAATGAAGATTCATTACCATGGTTTATATCTTGGTACAGAGCGGGCCACTTTTAATTCTGGCATGTCACTGGAGTATCATAATTACAAGGTAGAGAGGAGACCAGGGCATAAACTCAGAATACCTATAGGGGTGCAACGGATGGTGATTTTATTGGCTAACAGTAGTTGATTGACAGCGCTCATTAGGTCTGACCACTGCATGGTTCTTGTAGCTTCTGTCTTCTATTACTGACTGGTATATCCAGTCTGAGGGTTCTAGAAGCTTCTGTCCTCCATTACTGACTGGTATGTCCCATCTATGAGGGTTCTAGAAGCTTCTGTCCTCCATTACTGACTGGTATATCCAGTCTGAGGGTTCTAGAAGCTTCTGTCCTCCATTACTGACTGGTATATCCAGTCTGAGGGTTTTAGGAGCTTCTGTCCTCCATTACTGACTGGTATGTCCCATCTATGAGGGTTCTAGAAGCTTCTGTCCTCCATTACTGACTGGTATATCCAGTCTATGAGTGCAAGGTAAAAGTGGTGCAAAAAAACGTGTCAACAAACTTAACTTAAGGGCAAATCCCCTTCGATTAGAGGTGTGAAAATATGGAGGGATGGTCAGACAGCACTTATGGGATACAACAAGTAAGTAGTGAGAAACTCCTCGACCTCAGGTTGACTCCACAGAGACTACTGCATGGAAATGTGTGTCTGAATTAAAGGTCTGACAGTGGAAGAGAAAGGAGAGAGAGGGCACCATATGCAGCCCTGTAGAAATGAACCTTGTAAATATAACTCCAAAGAGGGGCAGATGTAGCAAATAATTCCCTGTAGCAATCTGGAATTAAGACTCCGGAACTATTCTGTGTTGTCTGAAGTTCATAGGTGACATTCTGAACGTGTTGAGTCAAGGACTTAGTTCAAAGACTAAAGAATTAGTTCAAAGACTCAAAGAATACATCATCTTTATTTTCACATTGGGGTTCCTGAGTGGCGTAGTGGTTGAAGACACTGCATCTCAGTGAAAAAGGCGTCACTGCACCCATAGGGCGGTGCACATTTGGCCCAGCGTCGTCCGGGTTTGGCCGTCATTGTAAATAAGAAATAGTTCTCAGCTGACTTGCCAAATTAAATAAAGGTTAATGACATTTTTTTAAATCACACCATGAGCCTCTTAAGGGACTGACAGGGATTTCAATTGAATAAAAATCCAATTTCACTCAGTATCCTTTGGTTTTGGAAGAGATTTTTGCCGCATTCGTTTTCAAAAACTTAGATATGGCCCCTGCCTAAGCTAACAATTCTAAATCAATGTTGCATAAACTGTGACGTTATACTGGTGTTCCATACCAATATATTACTGTTGTCAGATTAAAGAATAATCTATCATGTCTGATGGGAATAGAAAAGGACACAAACCCTTAACTAAAATAATTAGTATATCATACACTCAAACAACATGTATAGGTCAGAAGTTCATTCAAAGGGTTTATGCCACAAATTATTAATTGTTCATGTCAGACATGATCTATGGAAAGAACATTTGTGGTTGCAACACTTTACCGGAGACTGCTCCATCAAGGCCATATCTGTCCAAACAGAACAAACATGACCATTTCCTCTAAAGTAGACAGTCACTCCTGAACACCAAAGCTCTTAAAGTGCAAAGACAACCAAACCAAACACTGACAACCCTGGAGGTCATACTAGCTGTGCATAACTGATTAGTTGGTGACTTGGCGTAGTCTTAGTGAGATGTAAAAGTATTGTCAAAGATTCAATGTCCAAAAATACACGACTGACTGATCGTGATTAATTCAAACCTATAGGTAAAAGATGGGTTAGTTACAACAGTACTAGTTCAAAACAGTTGTTTTATTACCACACACTGTAAACGTCTGTATGATATTTCTGATCTTCAGTATGTTGCCTGTGGGTACTGTACGTGTCATGCTGTCTCCTCAGAGCTCACAGAAAGGTCATTAACATGAGGCCTTAAGCAGTCTGCTGAATCTCACTTCACACGGATAGCTGGATAAGCCTGCCAGACTCCACATTAACATGTGTATTGGTCCAGCCCTACTACATACCCATATTTAATTTGACCTTCTTGTCAGAGAACACCAAATGAGTCTGAATAAACGGTAAAAAGGGGATTTTCAGAGTTTAGTGCCACATCCTACAAATGCAAGGAAAAGGGTATCATGTAACTTCAATAAGGGGTTTATTTATGACACGGCTAGGCACAAAGAGCCTCTTCTGCAGCTTTCAACACTAAAAACGGTCTGCATTTGCATTTTAAAAGAACACCTGTGATAGGCATCAATGTGTTCTGAAACAAACCATGCAAATAGCTTGACATTTTCACTTAGCTTGTCGTCCTTTCAAAGGGAGCTGTTGGAGCGGCACGATTGACTGCTGTACTGCACTGGCCTGTCAGGTGGATGGGTCACCTGCTCCACCCTGCACTGTGCCGTGATGTAGCTAACCCAGCTCCCCATACCGCTCTGTGTTAATACAGAGAGGCTGCCTGTATCTGGTGCTCAGGCTGCGCCACAGGGTTACCTTTGACCCCAGGACCAGCCCATGTCCAGTACCCATTCCCTGGGCACCATGCCATTATCTAATACCCACCCACTCTGATTGCTCTCACCCAGGGTGACAGACAGGTCATTTAATTCCATTATATTTCCTGTGTTCTTTTCAGTCAAAGGATATAGAAAGATTTGGGAGATATTTACTTGCAGCTGAGAGACCTGGGGGAGGTTGAGTGATCCTGGTGATGAGCTTGACTAGCCATTAAGGCCTCGTGCAACACAAACTGACTGATAGAGAAGTGGTGTGTGTGTGTGTGTGTGTGCGTGTGTGTGTGGTGGAGGGTCCGATTCAAACATCTGTCAAAGAGGTCGATGGTGCTAACCCCCATTAAAAGCATTACACTGAAGGATAAATGTAAATAAACAAATACTAACCATATTCATAAACAACATAGTAACACATCATGCAGGACGTAACAAGGTAGAGACAGTGGAACTAAATCTGAAGATTGTACTTTACACACTGTATCATAGCAATTAAAGACAGCTGGGAACTTCAACATATCTGGCCACAGAGGTGATTTTCATGAGTTAATTTCCCACATGGCAATGACTGTGATAGAAGAGCTAGCTATTTCCCATCCATACACAATACACACTGCCTCCTCCGCACTCTAGATGAGTGGCTGTGTACTTAGCAGGCAGCGCACGCAACATGAAAGGACTTGGAAGGTTGGACTTCTTTACGCATCCCTCATAGAGCTCTCATGGCTGCTCTCTGTGCTGCAGAGGAGAGAAGCCTCTGTCACGGCATCACAAGTCATTAAAACCCTAATTAGCTGCCTTTCTTCTTCTATTACTGGCCATCCGACTGGTGCATCTGTAAACAGCAGACACAGAGAGAGCCTGGCGATGTGCTCTAGCAACCAGGAGAAAAACATACATATACGATACTGAATAATGATGTTTTTCAGATGGTAACAGGGTAATTAGTCCTTATCAAGGCTTTGAAGACAGTGGCTTAATTATGGACGAAAGAGAACGTACAGTAGGTCTGACTGACACGACAAATGAGGTTCATTACAATGCTAGGATGAGGTTCACACTCTTTATATGACAGAGAGATAACACATTTTAATTGAATTGCTGAAAGTCATTATGGACTATTGTCACGTTCTGACCTTTATTTCCTTTGTTTTGTCATTATTTAGTATGGTCAGGGCGTGAGTTGGGGTGGGCAGTCTATGTTTGTTTTTCTATGATTTGGGTATTTCTATGTTTCGGCCTAGTATGGTTCTCAATCAGAGGCAGGTGTCATTAGTTGTCTCTGATTGAGAATCATACTTAGGTAGCCTGGGTTTCACTGTGTGTTTGTGGGTGATTGTTCCTGTCTCTGTGTTTGCAACAGATAGGGCTGTTTTGGTTTTTCACATTTCTTGTTTTGTTAGTTTATTCATGTATAGTGTCTTTATAAATTAAACATGAATAACCACCACGCTGCGTTTTGGTCCACCTCTCCTTCAAGAAAAGAAAACCGTTACAACTATGGTCATGGCCAGTAACCTATGTGCTCTATCCTTTTGTATTTGAATTTATTATGGATCCCCATTAGCTGCTACCAAAGCTGCAGCTACTCTTCTTGGGGTCCAGCAAAATTAAGTTTATACAACTTTAAAAACATACAATACATTCACAGATTCCATAACACACGGTGCGCCCTCAGGCCCCTACTCCACAACAAACACATATCTACAGTACTAAATCCATGTATATGCATAGTGCGTATGTTATCGTGTGTGTGTATGTATGTGTCTGTGCCAATGTTTGTGTTGCTTCACAGTCCCCGCTGTTCCATAAGGTGTTTTTAATCTTTTTTTATATATATATAATTTTACTACTTGCATCAGTTACTTGATGTGGAATAGAGTTCAATGTAGTCATGGCTCTATGTAGTACTGTGTGCCTCCCATAGTCTGTTCTGGACTTCGGGACTGTGAAGAGACCTCTTGTGGCATGTCTTGTGGGGTACCCCAGGGGTATCCAAGCTGTGTGCCAGTAGTTTCGACAAACAGCTTAGTGCATTCAACATGTCAATACCTCTCATAAATAAAAGTAGTGATGAAGTCAAATCTCTCCTCCACTTTCAGCTAGTAGAGATTGCCATGTATATTATTAATATTTGCTCTCTGTGTACATCCAAGGGCCAGCCGTGGTGCCCTGTTCTGAGCCAATTGAAATTTTCCTAAGTTCTTTTTTTGTGGCACTCGACCACACGACTGAACAGTAGTCAAGGTGTGACAAAACTAGGGCCTGTAGGACCTGCCTTGTTGATAGTGTTGTTAAGAAGGCACAGAATCGCTTTATTATAGACAGACTTCTCCCCATCTTAGCTACTACTGAATAAATATATTTTGACCATGACAGTTTTCAATCTAGGGTTACTCCAAGCAGTTTAGTCATCTCAACTTGCTCAATTTCCACGTGATTTATTACAAGATTTAGTTGACTTTTAGGGTTTAGTGAGTGTTTTGTTCCAAATACAATGCTTTTAGTTTTATAAATATTTAGGGCTAACCTATTACTTGCCACCCACTCTGAAACAAACAGCAGCTATTTGTTGAGTGTTGCAGTCATTTCAGTCACTGTAGTAGCTGACTGGTATAGTGTTGAATCGTCCACATACATATACACTCTGGCTTTACTCAAAGTCAATGGCATGTCGTGAGTAAACATTTTTAAAAAGCAAGGGGCCTAAACAGCTACCCTGGGGAATTCCTGTTTCTAACTGGATTATATTTGAGAGGCTTCCATTAAAGAACACCCTCTGTGTTCTGTTAGATAAGTAACTCTTTATCCACATTATAGCAGGGGGTGTAAAGCCATAACACATACGTTGTTCCAGCAGCAGACTATGATCGATTATGTCAAAAGCTGCACGGAAGTCGAACAAGACAGCCCCCACAATCATATTATCATCAATTTCTCTCAGCCAATCATCAGTCATTTGTGTAAGTGCTGTGCTTGTTGAGTGTCCTTCCCTATAAGCATGCTGAAACTATGTTGTCAATTTGTTTACCGTGAAATAGCATTGTATTTGGTCAAACACAATTTTTCCAGAAGTTTACTAAGGGTTGGTAACAGGCTGATTGGTTGGCTATTTGAGCCAGTAAAGGGGGGCTTAACTATTCTTGGGTAGCGGAATGACTTTAGGTTTCCTCCAGGCCTGAGTGCACACACTCTCTATTAGGCTTAAATTGAAGATGTGGAAAATAGGAATGGCAATATCGTCTGCTATTATCCTCAGTCATTTTCCATCCAGATTGTCAAACCCCGGTGGCTTGTCATTGTTGATAGACAACAATAATTTTTTCACCTCTTCCACACTGACATTGCGGAAATCCAAAACACATTCTTGTCTTTCATAATTTGGTCCGATATACTTGGATGTGTGGTGTCAGCGTTTGTTGCTGGCATGTCATCCACAAGTTTGCTTATCTTGCCAATGAAAATGTCATTAAAATAGTTTGCAATATCAGTGGGCTTTGTGATGAATTTTTTTATACAGTATATATTCCACCTTTATTTAACCAGGTAGGCTAGTTGAGAACAAGTTAAAGCAAAGCAGTGCGACACAAACAACAACACAGAGTTACACATGGAATAAACAAGCGTACAGTCAATAACACAATAGAAAAAAAGAAAGTCTATATACAGTGTGTGCAAATAGGGTGAGGAGGTAAGACAAAAAATAGGACATAATAGTGAAGTAATTACAATTTAGCAAAGTAACACTGGAGTGATAGATGAGCAGATGATGATGTGCAAGTGGGCGGCAGGGTAGCCTAGTGGTTAGAGCGTTGGACTAGTAACCGGAAGGTTGAAAGTTCAAACCCCCGAGCTGACAAGGTACAAATCTGTCGTTCTGCCCCTGAACAGGCAGTTAACCCACTGTTCCTAGGCCGTCATTGTAAATAAGAATTTGTTCTTAACTGACTTGCCTAGTAAAATAAAGGTAAAATAAAAAATAAAATAAAAAGTAGAAATACTGGTGTGCAAAAGAGCAGAAAAGTAAATAAAAACAATATGGGGATGAAGTAGGTAGATTGGGTGGGCTATTTACAGATGGCCTATGTACAGCTGCAGCGATCAGTTAGCTGCTCAGATAACTGATTTTTAAAGTTAGTGAGGGAAATGTAAGTCTCCAGCTTCAGCGATTTTTGCAATTAATTTCAGTCATTTGCAGCAGAGAACAGGAAGGAAAGGCAGACAAAGGAGGTGTTGGCTTTGGGGATGACCAGTGTGATATACCTGCTGGAGCGAGTGCTACGGGTGGGTGTTGTTATCGTGACCAGTGAGCTAAAATAAGGCAGAGTTTTACCTAGCATAGACTTATAGATGACCTGGAGCCAGTGCGTCTGGCAACGAATACATAACGAGGGCCAGCCGACTAGATATACAGGTCACAGTGGTGTGGGTGGTATAAGAGGCTTTGGTGACAAAACGGATGGCACTGTGATAGACTGCATCCAGTTTGCTGAGTAGAGTATTGGAAGCTATTTTGTATATGACATCACCGAAGTCAAGGATCGGTAGGATAGTTTTAGTTTAGTCAGTTTTACCAAGGTATGTTTGGCGACGTGAGTGAAGGAGGCTTTGTTGCAAAATAGGAAGCCGATTCTAGATAACATTTTTGATTGGAGATGCTTAATTTGAGAGTTTACAGTCTAGCCAGACACCTAGGTATTTGTAGTTGTCCACATATTCTAAGTCAGAACCGTCCAGAGTAGTGATGCAAGTCGGGCGGGCGGGTGCGGGCAGCAGACGGTTGAAAAGCATGCTTTTGGTTTTACTAGCGTTTAAGAACAGTTGGAGGCCACGGAAGGAGTGTTGTATGGCATTGTAGCTCGTTTGGAGGTTAGTTAACACAGTGTCCAAAGAAGGGCCAGATGTATACAGAATGGTGTTGTCTAAGTAGAAGTGGATCAGGTAATCACCCGCAGCAAGAGCGACAACACTGATATATACAGAGAAAAGAGTCGGCCTGAGAATTGAACCCTGTGGTACCCCCATAGAGACTGAAAGAGGTCCGGACAACACTGACACACTGAACTCTATCTGAGAAGTAGTTGGTGAACCAGGCGAGGCAGTCATTTGAGAAACCAAGGCTATTGAGTCTGCCGATAAGAATACGGTGATTGACAGAGTCGAAAGCCTTGGCCAGGTCGATGAAGATGGCTGCACAGTACTGTATTTTATCCAGGTCGGTTATGATATCGTTTTGTACCTTGAGCGTGGCTGAGGTGCACCCATGACCAGCTCGGAAACCGGATTGCACAGCAGAGAAGGTACGGTGGGATTCAAAATGGTCAGTGATCTGTTTGTTCACTTGGCTTTTGAAGACTTCAGAAAGGCAGGGCAGGATGTATATAGGTCTGTAACACTTTGGGTCTAGAATGTCACCCCCTTTGAAGACGGGGATGACAGCGGCAGCTTTCCAATCTTTAGGGATCTCTGACAATATGAAAGAGAGGTTGAACAGACCGGTAATAGGGGTTGCAACAATGGCACCGTATATTTTTAGAAAGAGAGTGTCCAGATAGTCTATCCCAGCTAATTTGTACGGGTCCAGGTTTTGCAGCTCTTTCAGAACATCTGCTATCTGGATTTGGGTGAAGGAGAAGCTTTGGAGGCTTGTGCAAATAGCTGTGGGGGGTACGGAGCTGTTGGCCGATGTTGGGGTAGCCAGGAGGAAAGCATGGCCAGCTCGATTATCGTGGATTTATCGGTGGTGACAGTGTTACCTAGCCTCAGTGCAGTGGGTAGCTGGGAGGAGGTGCTCTTATTCTGTATGGACTTTACAGTGTCCCAAAACTTTTTGGAGTTAGAGCTATTGGTTGCAATTTTCAGTTTTAAAAAGCTAGCCTTTGCTTTCCTGACCTCCCTGAAAAGTTGCATATTTCGGGGACAATTTGATGCTAGTGCAGTCCGCCACATGATGTTTTTGTGCTGGTCGAGGGCAGTCAGGTCTGCCCTCAAGGGCTATACCTGTTCTTAGTTCTACATTTTTTGAAAGGGGCATGCTTATTTAAGATGGTGAGGACATTACATTTAACCTCTTGAAACTCCCCATCCCGGATCCGGGATCGTGAATAAAGCCTCAGGCTCATTAGCATAACGCAACGATTTCTGAAAATCGCAAATAAAATGAAAATAATGCGCCTACTCTCAAGCTTAGCCTTTTCTTAACAACACTGTCATCTCAGATTTTCAAAATATGCTTTTGAACCATAGCAATTGAGTAATTTGTGTAAGAGTATGCTAAGCTAGCTTAGCATTTTGAGTAGCATTTAGCACGCAACATTTTCACAAAAACCAGATAACCAAATAAATAAAATCATTTACCTTTGAAGAGCTTCAGATGTTTTCAATGAGGAGACTCTCAGTTACATAGCAAATGTCCAGTTTTTCCTGAAAGCATCTTTGTGTAGGAGAAATCGCTCCGTTTTGTACATCACATTTGGCTACCGAAACGAACCGAAAATTCAGTCACCAACAACGTCAAACTTTTTCCGAATTAACTCCATAATATCGACCGAAACATGGCAAACGTTGTTTGGAATCAATCCTCAAGGTGTTTTTTCACATATCTCTTCATTGATATATCGTTCGTGGAAGCATGCTTTCTTCTCTGAATTCCATGGAAAAATACTTGCAGCTGAGTTTTGCGCACCAATTTCCGGCGCAGGACACCGGGCGGACACCTAGTAAATGTGGTCTCTTATGGTCAATCTTCCAATGATATGCCTACAAATACGTCACAATGCTGCAGACACCTTGGGGAAACGACAGAAAGGGCAGACTCATTCCTCTCGCATTCACAGCCATATAAGGAGACAATGGAAAACGGAGCCTCAAAAATCCTGCTCATTTCCTGGATGCCGTCTCATCTTGGTTTTGCCTGTAGCTCACGTTCTAGGGCACGCACAGAGAATATCTTTGCAGTTCTGGACACGTCAGTGTTTTCTTTCCAAAGCTACCAATTATATGCATAGTCGAGCATCTTTTTGTGACAAAATATTGCGCTTAAAACGGGCACGTCTTTTTATCCAAAAATGATATAGCGCCCCTAGAGTTTCAAGAGGTTAAAGAACAACCAGGCATCCTCAACTGATGGGATGAGGTCAATATCCTTCCAGGATACCCCGGCCAGGTTGATTAGAAAGGCCTGCTCGCAGAAGTGTTTTAGGGAGCGTTTGACAGCGATGAGGGGTGGTCGTTTGACCGCGGACCCATTGCGGATGCAGGCAATGAAGCAGTGATCGCTGAGATCCTGATTGAAAACAGCAGAGGTGTATTTGGAGGGCAAGTTGGTCAGGATAATATCTATGAGGGTGCCCATGTTTACAGATTTAGGGTTGTACCTGGTGGTTTCCATGATAATTTGTGTGAGATTGAGGGCATCTAGTTTATATTGTAGGATGGCAGTGTCAAGCATATCCCAGTTTAGGTTACCTAACAGAACGAACTCTGAAGATAGATGGGGGGCAATCAATTCACATATGGTGTCCAGGGCACAGCTGGGAGCTGAGGGGGTCTATAACAGGCGGCAACAGTGAGAGACTTATTTCTGTAGAGATTAATTAATAAATTCTTAAAATTAGAAGCTCAAACTGTTTAGGCACAGATCTGGAAAGTATGACAGAACTTTGCAGTCTATCTCTGAAGTAAGTTGCAACTCCTCACCCTTTGGCAGTTCTATCTTGACGGAAAATGTTATAGTTGGGTATGGAAATATCCCCCAAAGAATGTTAAGCCAGGATTCAGACACGGCAAAGACATCAGGGTTGGCTGAGTGTGCTTAAACAGTGAGTAAAACAAACTTAGGGAGGAGGCTTCTGATGTTAATATGCATGAAACCAAGATTCAGGGCATAATGCACAGACAAGGGTATGGTGGGTGCGGGTATAGTGGAGGTAAACCCAGGCAGTGATCTCTGGATGCGATAGTTATGCTGGGTTAGGCCACTGCATGTGTCGGAGGTGGGACAAAGGAGGTATCTGAGGCATGTTGAGTGGGACTAGGGGCTCCGCAGTAAACTAAAACAATGATAACTATCCTAAACAACAGTATACAAGGCATATTGAAATCTGAGAGAGACATAAAGCGAGGCATAAAGCAATCACAAGTGTTGATTGTGGGAGCTAGCTAAGACAACAATGGGTAAGACAACAACATCAGCTAAAACAACAGGTAAAATGGCGATGAATGGGCAGAGAGGGTTGGTTAACTACACACAGGGCCTGAGTTCGAGCCTGGGGCCGATAGATAAACCAAAAAATTAACAAAATGGAGTACCGTGGTTAATGAACAGTCCAGCATGCATCAGCTATGTAGCCAAGTGATCATAGGGTCCAGTGAACAGCAATAGATGGAACAAGGAAGCCGCGGGCTAGTCGTTACTACGCTAGCATGTGGGAGACACAGCGTTTAAAGTTAGCAGGCCGGGGTTAGTAGAAGCGTCTGCTCCGACGTCCGGCAAAGGCCGGTTGAGGGCACAGCGGATGGAGTTCCGTCGGTGGACCAGTCGTGGTGGTACAGCAGGGCGCCATGTCAACAAAAGGTCCAGGCCAGATGGCAAAAAGGTATTGTAGTTGTAGTAATTTCGTTTGCTTGCCGGGAGATGCGCCTGGCTCACGGCTAACAGGTGCTAGCTTCGGGGCAGGGGCATTAGCCACTATATCCACTCGGTAGCAGCTAGCTAGCAGCGATGATCCGATGCAAAGGTCAAAGCTTACGGCATGAGCCATCTGAATGAGCCATCTGATTCAATGAATGAAGGAGCCGAGTTAGCTTTTTTCCATTTTTTTTAAATTTAAGGTGCCCCAAAGCTTTTTACTATCATTCCTTATATAATTTATCTTTGTTTCATAGTGCAGTTAATTTTGACTTTGATTTAGTTTAGTCACATGATTTATTAATTTGCAATATGTTTGCCAATCAGTTGGGCTGCCAGACTTAATTGCCATACCTTTTGCCTCATCCCTCTCAAGCATACAATTTTTCAATTCCTCATCAATCCAAGGGGATTTAACAGTTTTTAACAGTCATTTTCTTAATGGGTGCGTACTAATGGGTGCGTACTTATGACCCAACTTATTGTGGAAAGCTTGTGGAAGGCTACCAGAAATGTTTGACCCAAGTTAAACAATTTAAAGGCAATGCTTCCAAATACTAATTGAGTGTACGTAAACTTCTGACCCACTGGGAATGTGATGAAAGAAATAAAACCTGAAATAAATAATTCTTCTACTATTATTCTGACATCTCACATTCTTAAAATATAGTGGTGATCTGAACTGTCAGGAATTGTGAAAAACTGAGTTTAAATGTATTTGGCTAAGGTGTGTGTAAACTTCCGACTTCAACATTATGTTAATATGGGCTATTTCTAGCACTTTTCTGGGTTGCTTGATTGTTTTTAATGCTTTACTGGGAAGCTTATCAGAGGTAGACTTACTCATGTAAGCTGCATGAATGGTCTTCCTACTATTGCACACCGCCTCAGTACAAACTCTGGTTTATAGGCTCATGATTACTGCTTACAATAGCTGTAGGATAAACAGATATATTGGTGCAATTGCAATTTTTTAAACCTTTATTTAACTAGGCAAGTCAGTTAAGAACAAATTCTTATTTTCAATGACGGCCTAGGAACAGTGGGTTAACTGCCTGTTCAGGAGCAGAACGACAGATTTGTACCTTAGCTCGGGGATTTGAACTTGCAACTTTTCGTTTACTAGTCCAATGCTCTAACCACTAGGCTACCCTGTCGCCCCGAATTAGGGGTACATAAATTAAATTACCTACATTGTGTTTGCCAATGCCTCTAAGATCATGTACATTGATGCAGCATTATGACGACTCATTGTTACAATGGTAACTGAGCTGGTCTTGGATCATTTACCAGTCATTGTTTCAACGTTGCCTTGAAATCCGTGGACAGAGTCCAGAAGCCAAGATGATTTGGATGGACTCTGTCATTCCTGTAGAGTATCTTCTATTCCCAGAAGGTGTCAAAGTTATCAATAAAAGTGACTCCATTAGAGCTACAGTTGTCTGCTGAATCTTTCACACCCGCAGCCCAACGATGGTACTGGACCTGAAATTATTGGCCGTTTTTTGGAGTTCTTTATAATCTATTTTCAAATGATCCGAGCTAGTCCTCCTGATGTCGTTTGACCGACCCCACATGGACTATGACAGTGTCAGGTCCCGGAATCTGTGGTAGAACAGTCAGAAGCAGCATTGTTGGGTCCTGTACTCATGCTCCTTGGTAGCATAGGGTTTTGGCCTTGGGGACCGAGATGTTTCTCACAATGATGATAGCTGGTGATGTTGAATGGGACAGAGCCCAGGACGAAGACGCAGGTACCTCCAGATCTGATCTTGAATGGGAAGCCACCAAGGACGAAGCGGCTAAGCTGTTTCTGGTCTGTGTAAGTTCCAGGCTCAACAACTCCATGGAGCCCCCGTTGCCAGAGGATGCCTTCTTCAACTTTCACGGCAAGTGACGTACCTCCATGGCTGGTTGGTTGAGTTGCGATCAGATTCGTTCTCCAGGGAAGGGGGAGACCCCTTCAGGGATGGAACCCTGCCTAGCACCAGCCAGTCGGCTGTGGAGAGCCGACACAGCTGTGAAACTTCCACAGGACCAGAGTGGCGTCCAGTTACCGGGGTGGAAGTAAAATAAAAAGTAGGTGGGTGTGGCTTATGTAAGTAGCTTATGTAAGTTTGCTACTTGCTTGCTAAGAGTATCCATTTTGCTGCTGTAGTCCTCCGCAAGCAGTTGCTACAGTGAAAGTCAGCGCAGTCCACATTGTCCAGGAACAAAGCAAAGTAAACACAGCTCCTGAAATGCTGGAAACATTCAATAACGGACTCCACGGGTTCTTGTGAGGGTGGCAGGAGATTGTGGGGGTGGCAGGAGCTCGGCTAGCTGGGCTTTCGAGTCTCTCCCCCTATATGGAATCTGACAGGATTCCAGGACAGACAGCAGCGCTCACAGAAATTTTGCCCAACAGAGCAAAATAAAATAAAAGTATATAAAAACACTGTCAGCTTTAAAACTGAGGTCTTAAGTTTAGGATTCAGCGTTCGACAGCATTCAACAACAACAAACATACGTCGCACTCAGATGACGTGCTTTCATTTTAGCAAACTGCCATGTGGAGTTTATCTTTGACATGAGGAATGGGACCTCCTTGGTGTTCCATCCACCAGCTTCGCAATCTTTAATTATAGAAAGACCAAGACATTCCCCCTGCAATTAGAATGATACTGTGATATCCTGTTGGCTATTGTCCATGCCTTGCTGCACAGCAAATTTGAGATCAGAATTTTAACACTCACAGATCCCCCTGAAATATCGTTAAACTAACACTTTTCAAAGTAACACCCCTGTGTTGGAGTGTTGGATACGTAACACCATGGGTGTTGCAAATGTCAACTTAAATGAACACTTTATTAAAGCTGATGATGTTACATTTTTTTAATGTTAGAGAATAACACATGTGGTGTTACAGTATTTTTGTGGGGGGAGGGGCAACATTGTAGGTTGTAAAGTCTTATTTGCATATTTCCCAGCATGCCTTTCACGTGAATGTCACAGATATGGCTGTGTTTGTTTGTGACAGAGGCATGGTTGTTGCATTCAATGACTTCTAGTCCTAAAGCCTTTACCAAGTGAATGTGTTTGAATTCAAAGTAAACCCTTCATGACAATATATAGTACATTTCATAAGGCCTTTACTTATGGCCTATTTATCCTCAATTTTGTGGTCTGGAAATCTTGTATCATGGTCCACATCAGACCTCCAAGTCACAATATGCAAAGCGATTAGTAATTCCTGTCGGATATCCAACAATTACAATAGTTTATCACCCACAACCTGCATTCAGAATGACTGATGGAGGTCTTGATAACCAAGCCTACCAAAATCATCTAAACTGGAAGAACCATCTCAGCAACAGCTTTAATAAATTCACCCCCTTACAGATTGGATTAGTTTATAAAAATGTAAGTTATTTATCTTTGTATAGTAATAATAATATATACATCTGTGCATGCAGAAACATGTATATATTAAAACTATTCTAAAAATCTACCTGCAACAAAGCATTCTGGGAAGAATGACAATGAGGCCCCTCCCAAGTCTTTTTCACTCAAAGAGTTAATGTAAATGAACTAACAACACAGCCGAGTAACAACACCACACAGTGTTGATTCCACTGTAATTCAAATAACACTTAATTTATTCAGCGCACATGGAGTCAATTTCAATCCCACTGGTGTTAACCCCAGTAGAATCACTTTTACCTTTAAACCAACATTTTAACACTTGCAAATTTGCTGTGTGCCTTGCTATTGTATACAGAAAATCAGCAGACCTTTCTGAAACAGTCACAAAAAAAGTGACAGCTTTAATTGGCAAGTATATTTTGGGAAACAGAACGACATTAAAATGCAACTGTAGATGTGGGTTTTGGAATGAAACATGCACGATGATCACTGTCTTTGTTCTTCCTTGGCTTGATCATCTTTTTCTACTCATACATCCTCATACATTTGATATACTATTGTGGCCTACACACATTGTTTGAAACAAATTAAAATATACCACATATGGCAACTTCAAAGTTAAACTGGCATTAAAAGTACATTATCAATTTAACAAATCACTCTCGAATCAGCAATATGCTGGACCCCAGATTCAGAAAGCCCACTCACATCAACAAAGCTATGGCTTTATACGGAGCCTTTTAATGTGAGAGATGTGTCAAAGGAATTTATGATTCTAAATATAGGGTTCTGGTTATACTCTAGCTCCAAGCAGAGGAATGAGCCACTGCTAGAGGCTAACATGGGAATAAACACACTGCAAACACACCCAAAACAATGATCAGAAGGCAAAGCTAATTTTACTGCCATAATAGCCTGTGGTTTATCAATGTTAAGTATTACGTCTTGATTCTGTAGTACTCAGATACACACGGGGGATTCTGTTCCTGTCCTCTCACTCTCTCCCCCTCCCTTCAATTCAGATGCAAAACCAGCTCATTAACATATGTATGAGTCTTGCAACCAACTCTGATGACAATTGATAGTGAGAGAGAGATGTTCCTTCTCAGAGTGCCATCGCTCTGCTGTTACTCATTCTGATTCCCAGCTCTCTCTGCACTCAACGGGATGATTCCTGTCACTCTTGGGGTATTTATATCAAGCATAAATACCCAGACACTGCATTACAGAGACATATTTGATGAAACTGAAGTGCCAAGCAGAAGCAGGAGATGCTGGAGCCATGCTCCGTGCTCTGTGGGAGAACTGAAGACATCACATAACTGGAATGGCCAACGTGAGGATGACACTGTCCGTTTGTCATCGACCCTGTGATTAGATCAAGGTGAATAGGAAGGAATGTGGCGTTCAATCAACACCGCTATTTATGATCTGCCATTTTGGGTTATTGCACACCGGATGTCAAGACAACCTATATGAGGATTTTCCTCGTGTTATGACATTAACGCAAAAACAATATTCCCTTTTGTGATGAATAATGTGCTTTCCTGGAATATCGTGCTAACACTCCCCCCTCTCTCCCTCCCCACCCCTCCACAGTGGATCCATCCAGTCAGAAGCCTGAGTGTAATCTCACAAGTTGTGTCTTAATATGGCCTCTCCTCTCGTCCTCCTCTGCTGAAGGGTCCCTTCACAGCGTGGGGCTGTCCATGGAGAGTAGGCAGATCCAGAGACACACAGCATCTCTCTCCTCTCCTCAGTCCTTTATTGTGTCACTCCTCTCAGATGCTCCGGCGGCTAATCAGGCGCCATGGGGATAATAATAGGTCCTTCTCGTGTAAAGGATACGGGGGAGCTGATTTCTATGGAGCTATTAAATCTTCCCTGCACTTAGTGTCTCCTCAGCTAATAAACACTGACAGCTGTGGCCTAATGGTCCAGCCGCCAGAACTCACCACAGTGCCCGCCGCACAACAATTAATTACCAATTTTGTGAGGCTACAGGTTCTTGTCGGGAGCCCTTTCCTTTTTAAGGGGGCATTGCTGTTTTGCCCATTTGAAGAGAAGCAGTTAAAACCTCATTTTTTATTTGATTAGATGGGGATTGGATATGATATTGAGCATGTGAAAAAGGACTTAATTCAATCGGTTTGGTCTCTTGAAACATAAATAAGCATGTTTGCTGAGAATGTCACAATTACATTAACAGACTGGGTATAGTCATGGCTGAATGTCGGTGGTAACAAATCTGTACGTATAATTTTGTTATTAGCGTGCCCAGCTCAGTGTAAATGACCAGTGCCCCAGAGGGAGACTAGATCCTTGAGACCATTACTCGTCTTCATTCACACAAATTGCTTAACATAAAATAGCCTTTTTTTCATATCAAATAGTTAATAAAAAAATCCTTGTACCCATTGCAGAATGTGAAAATAATAACAACATAAATCAAGAGAAGTTGACAATATTGTAGGAGCAAGTAGCATCATTATATGCGAAGTTAACAGGGGCTAAATCTCCAGATGCCCAGACACTCAGTAAATCCTGATGCGCACAGATGGAATGTCTGTGACAGAAGGTATGAAATCCATTGTAGGGAGCAGGGGGCTTGCTGGATGATAGAGATTTATGCTGTGTTATACAGATTGCTAACTCTATTAAGTTTAATTGGGTTGGGGCTGCTAGACTCTTCATCCTATCAGAAATATTAATACCAAGCAGAGAAAGGTAACGATTGAGAATGGTAACGCGGTAAGGATATTTATTGTTCCCTACAGAGCCTTCAGACACATGAAAAAGTCACTGTGTTCAATAGGAAGAACTGCAATTTAATGTCCTGGCTGGGTTGTAAAGCAAGGCATAAGGTCCAGTTTGTGTAGTATCCAGAAAGCTACTATGCATGCTTAGGTAACAGGGTTTTTCTGATACTGGGGAAAATACACATCATTTAAGAAACAACCTAACAGCCTCCAGCAAGACCACTGAACAGTGAACAGTTAACACTGAACACTGGGGGTAATTGGTGTTCCAAGTGCCAATCACCCGCTAAAACACAACCTTGACTTAAAGTAGACAATTACCATATCTGTAAAGTTAGGCTAACAAAATCCCAAATTAAACACAGCAAAATGACATGTGAACACTGCACGGGACAATAGAGCGCTCGTCCAACAGTCATCTCGGAGCCAGCTGATAAGTGTATTATTTAAATACCAAAAGGTGAAGTAGAAGAAGAAGAAGAGGAAGAAGATTCTCCTTGGGTCTTCAGCTGTCTCCTCCCAGTCTCTGTGTTGATGCATGTGAAATAATGGCCTACAATTTACCCTGACTCGACAGCTTAAATATGCCTTCCTCACACTTGTTTTGTTATTGTCAACTGGCACTGAGCTCCAGAGTAAGATTAGTGTTTGTATATTTCGCAGGCATGGCTTAGTGTTGAAAGCACACTGTAGTATGAATATGTGGTGGGAATGTTCTGGTAAAATGTTTAAAATTGAGTGTAATGTAAACAGATTTCAAATAATTGTGTTGTTTTGTCTGATCCCAGTGGATTTGGGCCCTCCTATTAAAACAGCTACAGTACATTGTGTAAGGAGAATGAGCTGAGCGTTTGGAGAATGAGAGGTTGGTGACGGCCGGGCACCTCCCCCAGGTTAGAACAAGCACATCATTAAATATGGACAGAGGGTCGGGGGAATCCTTGCATGCCAGTGTTGCTGCTGTGTTCTGTTCTCTCTGCCTGCCTTATGTATTACACTTTCTATTAGCCCCCAGATTTATGTATAGCAAATTCCCCCTAAGGCATATTTGGCTGATTGCAGCACCCCCTTTTAATGGGGTTGACTGAGGCATCGGAATGCAGTGGTGGTGATCACTCGGCTGCTTTACAGTAGAGGACATTCCAACAAACAGAGCTCCAAAACTATATTGACATAGCCATGGTCCTGTATCCCCAGCCAAAAGGCACTGCAGTAAAATGTGTTTTGAAGAAAGCAGCAAGGAGCCCCTGACTGTTGCAGTCTATAATTACACTTGTCTGCTCTATGGAGAGGAGAGAGTTAGCACTGGCCCCATGGGGAAGACTTACCCGGTTGGACATCTATAACACTGGCCTGTCTCTCAGTGGGGAACAGGACCTTTGGGGGTCTGGTTGTGAGGAGAGCTGCAAAAGAACAAAAACACACATTGAGAGGACAGACAGGGGGGAGAAAATAAACATATTGAAGATTACATAGATTCTCTTAATGACTAATTTTGACAAGATCAGTAATCCATGCAAATAGAATAGAGCTGTTTCAATCCCGGCAAAACTCTTCCACAAACATAATTTACAAATATCATTATAGGTTATATTGTAATCACTTAGCCTGTGGGAGCCCCAGCAATGAGTTTTATCATTCTAAAACAATATTATGTAATCTTTAATCTTTTAAGATTTGAGTGCACACACACACACACACACACACACACACACACACACACACACACACACACACACACACACACACACACACACACACACACACACACACACACACACACACACACACACACACACACACACACACACACAATTTCAGTCTGAGAACAGTAGAAGATGTGTAAATTAGAACCACTTTAGATCTCAAGAGACTTGTATTAGCAGGACAGTTAGCAGAGTATGGAATACAGCAGTGGGCTGAATAATGATGGGCCACTTTGATAATGTAAAAACTCTGTGGATTAATTACAGAAAATCATCTAGAGATATGCTCTAAAAACATGTGAGCGCACTGAATTTATTTGATATCCTGGAGTTTAGTTAAGAGCAGTGAAATGTACCCTGTACTTTAGAACATACCCTGACAGATGTACATTATAGAAAATACAGTATTTAAAAGCTGGCTGCACCTCATGGTATAGGGTTAGCTGGAGTATCTTTAGTGAAACATTATGACGTCAAACTATCATGTCTACAGGTTGAGGGAGCATAACACACTCTTGTATTGGTGTATAGGTGACAGAACTGTATTGGTGCCAGAACTGTATTGGTGACAGAACTATATAGGTGAATTGAACTGTATAGGTGACAGAACGGTATAGGTGACAGAACTGTATAGGTGACAGAACCGTAAAGGTGACAGAACTATATAGGTGACAGAACTGTATAGGTGACAGAAGTGTATAGGTAAATTGAACTGTATAGGTGACAGAATGGTAAAGGTGACAGAACTGTATAGGTGACAGAACTATATAGGTGACAGAACTATATAGGTGACAGAACTATATAGGTGAATTGAACTGTATAGGTGAATTGAACTGTATAGGTGACAGAACTGTATAGGTGACAGAACTGTATAGGTAAATTGAACTGTATAGGTGACAGAACAGTATAGGTAAATTGAACTGTATAGGTGACAGAACGGTATAGGTGAATTGAACTGTATAGGTGACAGAACGGTATAGGTGACAGAACTGTATAGGTGACAGAACCGTAAAGGTGACAGAACTATATAGGTGACAGAACTGTATAGGTGACAGAAGTGTATAGGTAAATTGAACTGTATAGGTGACAGAATGGTAAAGGTGACAGAACTGTATAGGTGACAGAACTGTATAGGTGACAGAACTATATAGGTGACAGAACTATATAGGTGACAGAACTGTATAGGTGAATTGAACTGTATAGGTGACAGAACTGTATAGGTGACAGAACTGTATAGGTAAATTGAACTGTATAGGTGACAGAACTGTATAGGTGACAGAACTGTATAGGTAAATTGAACTGTATAGGTGACAGAACGGTATAGGTGATAGAACTGTATAGGTGACAGAACTGTATAGGTGACAGAACTGTATAGGTGACAGAACTGTATAGGTGACAGAACTGTATACGTGAGATAACTGTATAGGTGACAGAACTGTATAGGTGACAGAACTGTATAGGTGAATTGAACTGTAAAGGCGAATTGGACTGTATAGGTGACAGAACTATATAGGTGACAGAACTGTATAGGTGAATTGGACTGTATAGGTGACAGAACTATATAGGTGACAGAACTGTATAGGTGAATTGAACTGTGTAGGTGAATTGAACTGTATAGGTGAATTGAACTGTATAGGTGACAGAACTGTATAGGTGACAGAACTGTATAGGTGAATTGAACTGTATAGGTGAATTGAACTGTATAGGTGAATTGAACTGTATAGGTGAATTGAACTGTATACTGTATAGGTGGCATAACTATATAGGTGGCATAACTATATAGGTGACAGAACTGTATAGGTGAGATAACTGTATAGGTGAATTGAACTGTATAGGTGACAGAACTGTATAGGTGACAGAACTGTATAGGTGACAGAACTGTATAGGTGAATTGAACTGTGTAGGTGAATTGAACTGTATAGGTGGCATAACTATATAGGTGGCATAACTATATAGGTGACAGAACTGTATATGTGAGATAACTGTATAGGTGACAGAACTGTATAGGTGAATTGAACTGTAAAGGCGAATTGGACTGTATAGGTGACAGTATAGGTGACAGAACTGTATAGGTGAATTGAACTGTATAGGTGAATTGAACTGTGTAGGTGAATTGAACTGTATAGGTGAATTGAACTGTATAGGTGAATTGAACTGTATAGGTAAATTGAACTGTATAGGTAAATTGAACTGTATAGGTGAAGAACTGTATAGGTGAATTGAACTGTATAGGTGAATTGAACTGTATAGGTGAATTGAACTGTATAGGTGAATTGAACTGTATAGGTGACATAACTGTATAGGTGAGATAACTATATAGGTGACAGAACTGTATAGGTGAATTGAACTGTATAGGTAAATTGAACTGTATAGGTGAATTGAACTGTATAGGTGAATTGAACTGTATAGGTGAATTGAACTGTATAGGTGAATTGAACTGTATAGGTAAATTGAACTGTATAGGTAAATTGAACTGTATAGGTGAATTGAACTGTATAGGTGAATTGAACTGTATAGGTGAATTGAACTGTATAGGTGAATTGAACTGTATAGGTGAATTGAACTGTATAGGTGACATAACTGTATAGGTGAGATAACTATATAGGTGACAGAACTGTATAGGTGAATTGAACTGTATAGGTGACAGAACTGTATAGGTGACAGAACGATATAGGTGACAGAACGATATAGGTGACAGAACTATAAAGGTGACAGAACTATATAGGTGACAGAACTGTATAGGTGACAGAACTGTATAGGTGAATTGAACTGTATAGGTGACAGATCTGTATAGGTGACAGATCTGTATAGGTGACAGATCTGTATAGGTGAATTGAACTGTATAGGTGAATTGAACTGTATAGGTGAGAGAACTGTATAGGATATTTGAACTGTATAGGTGACAGAACGGTATAGGTGATAGAACTGTATAGGTGACAGAACTGTATAGGTGACAGAACTGTATAGGTGACAGAACGATATAGGTGACAGAACTATATAGGTAACAGAATTGTATAGGTGACAGAACTATAAAGGTGACAGAACTATATAGGTGACAGAACTATATAGGTGACAGAACTGTATAGGTGACAGATCTGTATAGGTGACAGAACTATACAGGTGACAGAACTATACAGGTGACAGAACTGTATTGGTGATAGAAATATATAGGCGATTGAACTGCCTGATAAACTCATTATATCTTTAAGTTCTAAGATGCATGTCTTCTCTGTGTTAAAATGCATCTCTTTTGCCAGAGCATTAAACCAATATAAAAGAAACAACTTGTTAAAAGGAATAATTTCAGAACGTCGTCCCCACAGTGACCGTACGTACATACCCCAACCAGAAACCATGGATTACAGGCAACATCATCACTGAGCGAAAGGCTACAGCTGCCACATTCAAGGAGCGGGACTCTAACCCGGAAGCTTATAAGAAATCCCGCTATGTCCTCCGACGAACCATCAAAAGTGCAAAGTGTCAATACAGGACTAAGATCGAATTGCACTACACAGGCTTCGACACTCGTCGGATGTGGCAGGGCTTGCAAACTATTACAGACTACAAAGGGAAGCACAGCTGAGAGCTACCCAGTGACACAAGCCTACCTGATGAGCTAAACTACTTCTATGCTCGCTTTGAGGCAAATAACACTGAAACACCCACGAGAGCACCGGCTGTTCCGGACGACGGTGTGATCACGCTCTCCACAGCCGATGTGAGTGAAACCTTCACACAGGTTAACATTCATAAGGCCGCAGGGCCAGACGGATTACCAGGACGTGTACTGCGAGCATGCGCTGACCAACTGGCAAGTGTCTTCACTGACATTTTCAACCTCTTCCTCTCCGAGTCTGTAATATCAACATTTTTTAAGCAGACCACCATTGTCCCTGTGCCCAAGAACACTAAGGTAACCTGCCTAAATGACTACCGATCGTAGCACTCACATCTGTAGCCATGAAGTGCTTTGAAAGGCTCGGCATGGCTCACATCAATACCATTATCCCAGAAACCCTAGGCCCACTCCAATTTCCATACCGCCCTAACAGATCCACAGATGATGCAATTTCTATTGCATTCCACACTGCCCTTTCCCACCTGGACAAAAGGAACGCCTATTTGAGAATACTATTCATTGAATACAGCACAGCGTTAAACACCATAGTGCCCTCAAAGCTCATCAATAAGTTAAGCACCCTGGGACTAAACAACCCCCTCTGCAACTGGATCCTAGACTTCCTGATGGGCCGCCCCCAGGTGATAAGGGTAGGTAACAACACACCCGCCACGCTGATCCTCAACACAGGGGCCCCTCAGGGTTGCGTACTCAGTCCCCTCCTGTACTCCCTGTTCACTCATGACTGCACGGCTAGGCACGACTCCAACACCATCATTAAGTTTGCTGATGACGCAACAGTGGTAGGCCTGACCACCAACAACGACGAGACAGCCTATAGGGAGGAGGTCAGAGACCTGGCCGGGTGGTGCCAGGAAAACAACCTCTCCCTCAACGTGATCAAGACAAAGGAGATGATTGTGGACTACAGGAAATGGAGGACCGAGCACATCCCCATTCTCATGGACGGGGCTGTAGTGGACAGGTTGAGAGCTTCAAGTTCTTTGGTGTCCATATCACACTAAACTAACATGGTCCAAGCACACCAAGACAGTCATGAAGAGGGAACAACAAAACATATTCCCCCTCAAGAGACTGAAAAGATTTGGCATGGGTCCTCACATCCTCAAAAGGTTCTACATCTGCACCATCGAGAGCATCCTGATGGGTTGCATCACTGTCTGGTATAGCAACTGCTCGGCCTCCGACTACAAGGCACTACAGAGGGTAATGCGTACGGCCCGTTTCATCACCGGGGCCAAGCTTCCTGCCATCCAGGACCTATATACCAGGCGGTGTCAGAGGAAGGCCCCAAAAATTGTTGAAGACTCCAGCCAGCCTTGTCATAGACTGTTCTCTCTGCTACCACACGGCAAGTGGTACCGGAGCGCCAAGTCTAGGTCCAAGGGGCTTCTAAATAGCTTCTACCCCCAAGCCATAAGACTCCTGAACATCTAATCAAATGACTATTTGCATTGCACCCCCCCCCCCTTCTTTTACGCTGCTGCTACTCTCTATTATTATCTATGCATAGTCACTTTAATAACTCTGCCTACATGTACATATTACCTCAATTATCTTGACTAACCGGTGCCCCCGCACATTGACTCTGTACCGGTACCCCTTGTATACAGTCTCGCTATTATTATTTTACTGCTGCTCTTTAACTACTTGTTACTTTTATTTCTTATTCATATTTTTAAACTGCATTGTTGGTTAGGGGCTTGTAAGTTCTACACCTGCTGTATTCGGCGCATGTGACTAATAAAATTTGTTTTGAAGTCTGAACATTCAAAGCCAACTGTCAGAATATTACCTATGGTTAATGTAATCCTTGTATAATACAAGACAAATGTGCAGCATGAAAAGCTTAAATCGCTGTTGCACTGCATATAAAAATGACTGTATTGAATATAAAGTGCAAAGTCGGTGAAAATATTGACTCCGCATTCACTGTATACACAACCACTAATGATATAAAGAGCAATAAGGTTAGCTTGTTCTGCATATCTGGCAGAGTGCAGTTAACTCTATCCATTCACCAGGAGACTCAGAGCAACCTTCAACTCAAGGACAGAGAAAAAGATGGTAAGTTATGAATTTTATTGTATCTTTTTGGCCACCATTTAATTTGGTCTCTCCATTGTATGAGGGATGAAGCTGGGACCCCTCATCCATCTTGGGGAGGACAGCCGCAGCTTTAGCATTCAAATGAAAGCTATCATTCTTGTCAAGTAAGGAGCCAGAGAGAGCACACATGCCTGCAGACCCACAGCCACTTAATATTCTCATCCGGCAGGACAACCCTCACTGGACGCTGGCCCTTCCCGGCCCCTCTGCAGCCCCTGGGCTCATGTAGGTCACCTCGTCCGGACCCCTATCTGCGGCAGCACCTTGCTCCTGGGAGCTCAGCCCCCTCAGCTCAGCGGCCCAAGAGATAACACTCCTACACCCAAATGAAGTATTAACATATTGTATATGGCCATGCTTAGGCCTATTAATAATACTCTTCAAAGGGAATGCATCGAACAGTGTGGCTATGGTATGGGAATGTTCTGCTCATGCAGGCACAGTGAACTTGTTATTTACCACTGCAGTTTGGTAATGCACATCTGCAAATTCCCATGCAGAATTCTGCTCATGAACTTCAAAGTAAGCAACCATGGGCTGCTCTGAGGAAAGTCCATATGATCATTGCTTTCTTTATCATAGTACTTAGCATGTTTTGCTTTTTAAAGGAGGGGTAAAATGATCAAATATTATGGTATTTAAGGTCTAACAAATAATTTCCCACCCGGTTGCACTGTTTAGCACCATGTCTGTTTCCATTCATGGATTTTCAGTGCTCCTGTTGCAATATTCAGTATGCTTGTTAATATCCACTTTGCAAATGAACTACAGCGAGATGCTGAGCTTTCATGTGTTGTAAATGGGTTCAGAGTTACATTTTCATTGGAAATAACACTACTGGAGCAGGCTGTGAAATATTTCCTTCAGAGCAGTAACGTCTGTGATGCTTTCCAATGGCCATCTGAAAACATGCCAGCATATTATCACAGGTACTTATTTCGTAAGTAAAGTGGTCAAACGATATAGGATATCTCAAAGGACAGGAATATAAAATACAGGTATTGGGTCTGTGTGAATGGTTCTCTGCTTTTAGAAGGTAAATTCATTAACCCTTCCATTGTTTGACACCTAATTTGAACTGCACATTTCCCAGTTACCCACTGATATGTGTAAAAGGACAAGGAGAGTCATTGTGTTTAGGAGTTAAGACACAGAGTGAGCAGAGGCTGTGTTAGTATCGCATGTGATAGTCTAATCAGAGCTGTGTATAATTTGAGAGTGTATTTAAACACATTGACACTGCTCATTGAACTTATTACTGCTTGACATACGTATCCGGAATGATGTTTGTTGATGTTAATACATTGTATATATATTTTTTTTTGAAGACATACAGATCCGACTCCACTTCGTAATAGTTCCACTCCCCAACAGCAGTCTTAGCATCCTCTTGAGTGCAATTGCATCAGTAATGTGTAGTCTGGAGGTATTAGCACCCCTAATACCCATTTAGTTAGACCTACTAATACCCATTTGGTTAGACCTACTAATACCCATTGAGTTAGACCTACTAATACCCATGTGGTTAGACCTACTAATACCCATGTGGTTAGACCTACTAATACCCATGTGGTTAGACCTACTAATACTCATTTAGTAATACCTACTAATACCCATTTAGTTATACCTACTAATACCCATGTAGTTAGACCTACTAATACTCATTTAGTAATACCTACTAATACCCATTTAGTTATACCTACTAATACCCATGTAGTTAGACCTACTAATACCCATGTAGTTATACCTACTAACACCCATTTAGTTATACCTACTAACACCCATGTGGTTAGACCTACTAATACTCATTTAGTTATACCTACTAATACCCATTTAGTTATACCTACTAATACCCATGTGGTTAGACCTACTAATACTCATTTGGTTATACCTACTAATACCCATTTAGTTATACCTACTAATACCCATGTGGTTATACCTACTAATACCCATGTAGTTAGACCTACTAATACCCATGTAGTTATACCTACTAACACCCATTTAGTTATACCTACTAACACCCATGTGGTTAGACCTACTAATACTCATTTAGTTATACCTACTAATACCCATGTAGTTAGACCTACTAATACCCATTTAGTTAGACCTACTAATACCCATGTGGTTAGACATACTAATACCCACGTGGTTAGACCTACTAATACCCATGTAGTTAGACCTACTAATACCCATGTAGTTAGACCTACTAAAACCCATGTGGTTAGACCTAGTAATACCCATGTAGTTAGACCTACTAACACCCATTTAGTTAGACCTACTAATACCCATGTGGTTAGACATACTAATACCCATGTGGTTAGACCTACTAATACCCATGTGGTTAGACCTACTAATACCCATGTGGTTAGACCTACTAATACCCATGTGGTTAGACCTACTAATACCCATGTGGTTAGACCTACTAATACCCATGTGGTTAGACCTACTAATACCCATTTAGTTAGACCTACTAAAACCCATGTGGTTAGACCTACTAATACCCATGTGGTTAGACCTACTAATACCCATGTGGTTAGACCTACTAAAACCCATTTAGTTAGACCTACTAATACCCATGTGGTTAGACCTACTAATACCCATTTAGTTAGACCTACTAAAACCCATGTGGTTAGACCTACTAATACCCATGTAGTTAGACCTACTAATACCCATGTGGTTAGACCTACTAATACCCATGTGGTTAGACCTACTAATACCCATTTAGTTAGACCTACTAATACCCATGTGGTTAGACCTACTAATACCCATTTAGTTAGATCTACTAAAACCCATGTGGTTAGACCTATTAATACCCATTTAGTTAGACCTACTAAAACCCATTTAGTTAGACCTACTAATACCCATGTGGTTAGACCTACTAATACCCATTTAGTTAGATCTACTAAAACCCATGTGGTTAGACCTATTAATACCCATTTAGTTAGACCTACTAAAACCCATGTGGTTAGACCTACTAATACCCATGTGGTTAGACCTACTAAAACCCATTTAGTTAGACCTACTAATACCCATTTCAGACAGAATATGTGGTATGTTACCTATAAAAAAAGAAGGCCATGTTTATATGACCCCCTTTCAAAGGGACCCCTTATTTAGCGTATTTACTTATTTGCAGGTATACATTCCCCTTTTACACAGTATCCAACATTATTCTGACCTCTGGACAGAGAAAATTATTTTATTGGGTTCAGCATTCAAATGTGCTTATTAGTGGCTGGTGTTACCTAATCTGCTTCTATTGCATTTGTAGAAGTGGCAGGGGGAATACTTTGAAAGAGTTACAATGTTTCTGTCTTTGTCAGGTTATACAATCTGCTAGGATGGGATTTTACATCCAAGAGATCTAGAGAACAGCATATGTGCTTGTTTGATACAATCTTGCTACAGACATCAAAACACCAACGGACAAAAAACTACTTCTCCCAAATATGTCTACAAAGGTAACATTATGCTTTGCGAAATTTCTCCTCCTCAATAATATATTACATAAAGTTCAACTACTGAATAGATCAACTTGCCTTTTTCTTGTTCCAACAATGTTCCAATACTGTGTGGACTTATTTTATCTCCCTTGATTGACGTGTATCATTTAGACAATGGTTGAATATTGGCTCTGAGCGCATACAGAAACTCAGATAAAGCTCAACATCTCCAAAAGTTTTGAATCAAAGCTATTAAGATTTTTTTGCGGTCACCTGCTTTAGGCGAGGTATGATCACCCTTGACGAGTTGCTATGGAAATGAATCCCTTATCAACTTATAGAAGTGTCATTAAATAAATTAAAATCACATTCTCCAACCCCTCCAGTTATCTTGGATAATTACTTAATCTCTATTTGTGAGAGTGGCCCCTGGTCTCCTGTTGGACTGGGCTGTGGGGAGGTCTCCAGTGTGGATTGAGATAGTAATGAGGTCATTCCAGGCACTATGGGGGACTGGCTACTCCACAGGTGGGCGTAGCGCTCACATTCCATTAGGCCAAGCGTATGCACATTGCTCCTCACCACATCCTCAAATTAGAGTCCTAATCAGCTGCATTCAATGTCATTATCCTTTGATGTGAACACAAGCTGCTAACAGACAAACAAAATGACACGACACAAAATAAAAACAAAGGTGAAGTGATTAGTAATGGTCAGTGTCCCTGTGAGAGAGAACTGCACCAACCAGAGGCATCCAACCCACAACAAACTCAGCACCAGCACAACAACATTATAAAGCGTCACCTCCGCAGAAGGATGTCTTCTTAATTTATTTGTTTTATAAAAAATGTCACTACAACAAGAGCGGTACGTGTTTACACGTACAGCCAGTTTACAGAGTATTCCTCAAGCATAACATATTCCAAGCAGAGGGAAAAATGACCTTTAAAAGTCCAATGCAGCCATTTAAAAAATCTCAATATCAAATCATTTCTGGGTAACAATGAATTACCTTACTATGATTGTTTTCAATCAAGAAGAAACAAAAATAGCTTCTTAGCAATCAAATTTCAATCAATCAATCACATGTATTTATAAAGCCCTTTTTACATCAGCAGATGTCACAAAGTGCTATACAGAAACCCAGCCTAAAACCCCAAGCAGCAAACAATGCAGATATAGACGCAATAAAAAGGCAGGAACCTAGGAAGAAACCTAGAGAGGAGCCAGGCTCTGGGGGGTGGCCAGTCCTCTTCTGGCTGTGCCGGGTGGAAATTATAAGAGTACATGGCCATTAAGGCCAGATTGTTCTTCAAAATGTTCAAACGTTCATAGGTGACCAGCATGGTCAAATAATAATCACAGTGGTCGTAGAGGGTGCAACAGGTCAGTACCTCAGGAGTAAATGTCAGCTGGCTTTTCATAGCTGAGCAAAGGGCAATTTCTCAAGCAAGAATTTTGATAGAACTGTCTGGGAGTGGTCTGAGTGGGAAGGGGAAAACTGCAAATGAGCTGTTATTGGCAGAGAGGTCTGGAACTGTCTTTCTTATTGGTCTATTAACTAATTCACTGCATGGTGATGTCACCATGGAAGGCCAAATCTCCATCCTACCAAAACAGGCTGCAATGTCAGGCGGTCTTTTCAAACAGCTCTTACAGCTCTTACACTAAAGGGCATTATCATTACAGAATTGTTACAAGCTCATAGGTGTGGAACTGCATGTATATATAAAACACAGGGAAAATCATGTTTTTGACTGCACTGGGCCTTTAAAGTGACTTGTAGTGATCTTTCAGAGATTAACAGATATTGAACTGATGTTCCTTGGTTGATGTGATGCGAACTCCTGCTTGCTTCTTTGTTTTAATTAGCAGAAGTATCATTATTACCTGGGTCAAGTAGCTAGTGATCAAAAGGCGGTTATTGATGATAAAAATTATTACCTTGGAGGTTTAGGGGCCTTGTGTGACTAAGCTTGTGTTGTCCTACAGTAAGTATTTAAGCTGTAAGGGAGAGCTGTGACATGGCAAACAACGGAGGTCAATAGATCATGTGATCACAGAGCCACACCTACACCACAGATGTTATCACACCAATACCAAATAGATGATCACACTGTTACATCTATCAGAAGATACAGCACACACTTACTGTATGTGGATATGATTCACATGATAAAATATACGATATGTATGTGTATAGCTAGGGTTGCAAGATTTGGGTCACTTTCCCAAAGTATTCCAGAAATACTGGTCAGTGGATTCAGGATTTTTTCTTATTACCTCCTGATTCTGGTAAATCTTGGAACAGGGATTTCAGGAAAACCTGGGAATTTGACAAACTTATATAATGTAGCCTTAAATGTTCACTGACCATGTGAACTGACCATGTGAACTGACCATGTGAACTGACTGTGGTCCTTAGATATGGTCACCCAGCAATGACCTGTTAATATCTTATGAAGCTCTCCATCACATACTATGAAAACTCAACCAAACAATAAAGCTGTTATTTGGCGAGACGTTTAGTTGAGTGCATGCATGGAGAGAGCAATGAATGGGCAAGCATACATTCGGGACATCTTAATGACTAACTGAAGATGCCACAAACTACTGTATGTAGCTGACAGTTACATGGATTCACTACACAGTCCTCTACCTGTATCTCTGAGGAGTACTGTACATCTCTGTGGATAAAACAGAAGGGACTGTCATAGTCATTTCTCCATAAGCATGGGTTTTGTAAGCACTTAATTTAAGAGTTTGAAAGCACGAGATGGGAAGCATACAGCTTCAATGAGATAGTTCAAGTACTGTAGGATTCCATGATGATATTGGGAGATTAATCTCTCTCTCTCTATGAAATTATTGTAAATCTCCATCTTGTACTTGCTCATTTTATTTCCCTAACTCATCATCTCTCTCTCTCTCCTTTCATTTTCTCTCTCTCTCCCTCTCTGAAACAATTATACATCTAAATGGACTAACAAGTTCAATTCATATTTCTTTAGCCTGTACAACATTCATTTTTACTCTGGTCTGTGCTACTAGGAATCTCAACATCATGTTTGTGTAGCCATCATTAAACATCGTACAAAGTCTGAGCAACATTATTTAGATTTCATAAAACAAAGAACTACGTGTCTCTCAGCATTTTTAACTACAACTCTTGCTAAGGCAATGCTCATCATACACAACAATCAACTCTTGCTAGGGCAATGCTCATCATACACAACAAACAACTCTTGCTAGGGCAATGCTCATCATACACAACAAACAACTCTTGCTAGGGCAATGCTCATCATACACAACAAACAACTCTTGCTAGGGCAATGCTCATCACACACAACAAACAACTCTTGCTAGGGCAATGCTCATCATACACAACAAACAACTCTTGCTAGGGCAATGCTCATCATACACAACAAACAACTCTTGCTAGGGACAGTGCTCATAATACACAACAAACAACCAAGTGTATTGAATGGGTAAATATAATTACATCTACTATAGTAATAACCACTGTCCTCTCCTCCTTCATACTACCACCATGTCCTCTACTCCTTTATACTACTACCATGTCATCTCCTCCTTCATACTACTACCATGTCCTCTCCTCCTTTATACTACTACCATGTCCTCTCCTCCTTTATACTACTACCATGTCCTCTACTCCTTTATACTACTACCATGTCCTCTACTCCTTTATACTACTACCATGTCCTCTACTCCTTTATACTACTACCATGTCCTCTCCTCTATACTACTACCATGTCCTCTCCTCCTTCATACTACTACCATGTCCTCTACTCCTTCATACTACTACCATGTCCTCTCCTCCTTTATACTACTACCATGTCCTCTCCTCCTTCATACTACTACCATGTCCTCTCCTCTATACTACTACCATGTCCTCTCCTCTATACTACTACCATGTCCTCTACTCCTTCATACTACTACCATGTCCTCTCCTCCTTTATACTACTACCATGTCCTCTACTCCTTCATACTACTACCATGTCCTCTCCTCCTTTATACTACTACCATGTCCTCTCCTCCTTTATACTACCACCATGTCCTCTCCTCCTTTATACTACTACCATGTCCTCTACTCCTTCATACTGCTACCATGTCCTCTCCTCCTTTATACTACTACCATGTCCTCTTCCCTTCATACTACTACCATGTCCTCTCCTCTATACTAATACCACCATGTCCTCTCCCCTTCATACTACTACCATGTCCTCTCCTCTATACTACTACCACCATGCCCTCTCCTCCTTCATACTACTACCATGTCCTCTCCCCTTCATACTACCACCATGTCCTCTCCTCCTTCATACTACCACCATGTCCTCTCCTCCTTTATACTACCACCATGTCCTCTCCTCCTTTATACTACTACCATGTCCTCTCCTCTATACTACTACCACCATGCCCTCTCCTCCTTCATACTACTACCATGTCCTCTCCCCTTCATACTACCACCATGACCTCTCCTCCTTCATACTACCACCATGTCCTCTCCCCTTCATACTACCACCATGTCTTCTCCCCTTCATACTACCACCATGTCCTCTCCCCTTCAAACTACCACCATGTCCTCTCCTCTATACTACTACCATGTCCTCTCCTCCTTTATACTACTACCATGTCCTCTCCACTTCATTCTACCACCATGTCCTCTCCTCCTTTATACTACTACCATGTCCTCTCCTCTTCATACTACTACCATGTCCTCTACTCCTTCATACTACTACCATGTCCTCTCCTCCTTTATACTACTACCATGTCCTCTCCCCTTCAAACTACCACCATGTCCTCTCCTCTATACTACTACCATGTCCTCTCCCCTTCAAACTACCACCATGTCCTCTCCTCTATACTACTACCATGTCCTCTACTCCTTCATACTACTACCATGTCCTCTCCTCCTTCATACTACTACCATGTCCCTTCCTTGTACTACTGACCATGTCCTCTCCTCCTTTATACTACCACCATGAACTCCTCTGGTCCTTAGTATACTACCACCATGTCCTCTCCTCTATACTATATGTCCTCTCCTCCTTTATACTACTACCATGTCCTCTCCCCTTCATTCTACCACCATGTCCTCTCCTCCTTTATACTACCACCATGTCCTCTCCCCTTCATACTACTACCATGTCCTCTCCCCTTCATACTACTACCATGTCCTCTCCCCTTCATACTACTACCATGTCCTCTCCTCTATACTACTACCACCATGTCCTCTCCTCTTCATACTACTACCATGTCCCCTTCATACTACCACCATGTCCTCTCCTCTTCATACTACCACCATGTCCTCTCCTCCTTTATACTACCACCATGTCCTCTCCTCCTTTATACTACTACCATGTCCTCTCCTCTATACTACTACCACCATGCCCTCTCCTCCTTCATACTACTACCATGTCCTCTCCCCTTCATACTACCACCATGACCTCTCCTCCTTCATACTACCACCATGTCCTCTCCCCTTCATACTACCACCATGTCTTCTCCCCTTCATACTACCACCATGTCCTCTCCCCTTCAAACTACCACCATGTCCTCTCCTCATTACCATGTCCTCTCCTCCTTTATACTACTACCATGTCCTCTCCACTTCATTCTACCACCATGTCCTCTCCTCCTTTATACTACTACCATGTCCTCTCCTCTTACTACTACCATGTCCTCTACTCCTTCATACTACTACCATGTCCTCTCCTCCTTTATACTACTACCATGTCAAACTACCACCATGTTCATACTACTACCATGTCAAACTAGCACCATGTCCTTTCTATACTACTACCATGTCCTCTACTCCTTCATACTACTACCATGTCCTCTCCTCCTTCATATACTACTACCATGTCCTGTACTACTACCATGTCCTCTCCCCTTCATACTACCACCATGTCCTCTCCTTTATACTACCACCATGTACTCTCCCCTTCAAACTACCACCATGTCCATCATATCTACCACTCATACTACTACCATGTCCTCTTAGATCCTTCATACTACTACCATGTCCTCTCTTCATACTACCACCATGCATCCTTTATACTACTACCATGTCCTCTCTTGCATACTACACCATGTCCTCTCCCCTTCATACTACACCATGTCCTCTCCCCTTCATACTACACCATGTCATCATACTCCTCTATACTACTACCACATGTCCTCTCCTTTCATACTACCACCATGTCCTCTCATCCTTCATACTACCACCATGTCCTCTCCTCTTCATACTACCACCATGTCCTCTCCTCTTACTACTACCATGTCCCTCTCATCATACACACCATGTCAACTCCCCTTCATACTACTACCATGTCCTCTCATCATACTACCACCATGTCCTCTCCCCTTCATACTACCACCATGTCCTCTCCCCTTCATACTACCACCATGTCCTCTCCCCTTCATACTACCACCATGTCCTCTCCCCTTCATACTACCACCATGTCCTCTCCCCTTCATACTACCACCATGTCAACTCTTCATACTACCACCATGTCCCTCCCCTTCATACTATTACCATGTCCTCTCCTCTTCATACTACTACCATGTCCTCTCCTCTATACTACCACCATGTCCTCTCCTCCTTTATACTACCACCATGTCCTCTCCCCTTCATACTACTACCATGTCCTCTCCTCTATGCTACCAACATGTCCTCTCCCTTTCATACTACCACCATGTCCTCTCCCCTTCATACTACCACCATGTCCTCTCCCCTTCATACTACTACCATGCCCTCTCCTCCATACTACTACCACCATGTCCTCTCCCCTTCATACTACTACCATGTCCTCTCCTCTATACTACTACCACCATGCCCTCTCCTCCTTCATACTACTACCATGTCCTCTCCCCTTCATACTACCACCATGTCCTCTCCTCCTTCATACTACCACCATGTCCTCTCCCCTTCATACTACCACCATGTCCTCTCCTCCTTTATACTACCACCATGCTCATCTTTATACTACTACCATGTCCTCTCCTCTATACTACTACCACCATGCCCTCTCCTCCTTCATACTACTACCATGTCCTCTCCCCTTCATACTACCACCATGCTCCTCCATCATACTACCACCATGTCTTCTCCCCTTCATACTACCACCATGTCCTCTCCCCTTCTTGCTACCACCATACTACCACCATGTCCTCTCCCCTTCAAACTACCACCATGTCCTCTCCTCTATACTACTACCATGTCCTCTCCTCCTTTATACTACTACCATGTCCTCTCCACTTCATTCTACCACCATGTCCTCTCCTCCTTCATACTACTACCATGTCCTCTACTCCTTCATACTACTACCATGTCCTCTCCTCCTTTATACTACTACCATGTCCTCTCCCCTTCAAACTACCACCATGTCCTCTCCTCTATACTACCACCATGTCCTCTCCCCTTCAAACTACCACCATGTCCTCTCCTCTATACTACTACCATGTCCTCTCCTCCTTTATACTACTACCATGTCCTCTCCCCTTCATTCTACCACCATGTCCTCTCCTCCTTTATACTACCACCATGTCCTCTCCCCGTCATACTACTATGTCCTCTCCCCTTCATACTACTACCATGTCCTCTCCCCTTCATACTACTACCATGTCCTCTCCCCTTCATACTACTACCACCATGTCCTCTCCTCTTCATACTACTACCATGTCCTCTCCTCTTCATACTACCACCATGTCCTCTCCTCCTTCATACTACCACCATGTCCTCTCCTCCTTCATACTACCACCATGTCCTCTCCTCTTCATACTACCACCATGTCCTCTCCTCTATACTACCACCATGTCCTCTCCCCTTCATACTACTACCATGTCCTCTCCCCTTCATACTACTACCATGTCCTCTCCTCTATACTACCACCATGTCCTCTCCCCTTCATACTACCACCATGTCCTCTCCCCTTCATACAACCACCATGTCCTCTCCCCTTCATACTACCACCATGTCCTCTCCCCTTCATACTACTACCATGTCCTCTCCCCTTCATACAACCACCATGTCCTCTCCCCTTCATACTACCACCATGTCCTCTCCCCTTCATACTACTACCATGTCCTCTCCCCTTCATACTACTACCATGTCCTCTCCCCTTCATACTACTACCATGTCCTCTCCCCTTCATACAACCACCATGTCCTCTCTCCTTCATACTATTACCATGTCCTCTCCTCTTCATACTACTACCATGTCCTCTCCCCTTCATACTACTACCATGTCCTCTCCTCTATACTACTACTACCATGTCCTCTCCCCTTCATACTGCTACCATGTCCTCTCCCCTTCATACTACCACCATGTCCTCTCCCCTTCATACTATTACCATGTCCTCTCCTCTTCATACTACTACCATGTCCTCTCCTCTATACTACTACCATGTCCTCTCCTCTTCATACTACTACCATGTCCTCTCCTCTTCATACTACTACCATGTCCTCTCCTCTATACTACTACCATGTCCTCTCCTCTATACTACCACCATGTCCTCTCCTCCTTTATACTACCACCATGTCCTCTCCTCCTTTATACTACCACCATGTCCTCTCCCCTTCATACTACTACCAACATGTCCTCTCCCCTTCATACTACCACCATGTCCTCTCCCCTTCATACTACCACCATGTCCTCTCCCCTTCATACTACCACCATGTCCCTCTCCCTTCATACTACCACCATGTCCTACATACACCATGTCCCCCTTCATACTACCACCATGTCCTCTCCCCTTCATACTACCACCATGTCCTCTCCCCTTCATACTACCACCATGTCCTCTCCCCTTCATACTACCACCATGTCCTCTCCTCCATACTACCACCATGTCCTCTCCCCTTCATACTACCACCATGTCCTCTCCCCTTCATACTACCACCATGTCCTCTCCCCTTCATACTACCACCATGTCCTCTCCCCTTCATACTACCACCATGTCCTCTCCCCTTCATACTACTACCATGTCCTCTCCTCTATACTACCACCATGTCCTCTCCTCCTTTATACTACCACCATGTCCTCTCCCCTTCATACTACCACCATGTCCTCTCCCCTTCATACTACCACCATGTCCTCTCCCCTTCATACTACCACCATGTCCTCTACCACCTTCATACTACTACCACCATGTCCTCTCCCCCTTCATACTACCACCATGTCCTCTCCCCTTCATACTACCACCATGTCCTCTCCCCTTCATACTACCACCATGTCCTCTCCCCTTCATACTACCACCATGTCCTACTACCTCCTCTCCTCCTTTATACTACTACCATGTCCTCCCCTTCAAACTCCATGTCCTCTTTATACTACCACCATGTCCTCTCCCCTTCAAACTACCACCATGTCCTCTCCTCTATACTACTACCATGTCCTCTCCTCTTTATACTACCACCATGTCCTCTCCTCCTACCACCATGTCCTCTCCCCTCATACCCCTGTCTATACTACTACCATGTCCTCTCCCCTTCATACTACCACCATGTCCTCTACCACCATGTCCTTCCCTTCATACTACCACCATGTCTACCACCATGTCCTCCCTCTATCACCACCATGTCCTCTCCCCTTCATACCACCATGTCCTCTCCCCTTCATACTACCACCATGTCCTCTCCCCTTCATACTACCACCATGTCCTCTCCCTTCATACAACCACCATGTCCTCTCCCTTCATACAACCACCATGTCCTCCCCTTCATACTACTACCATGTCCTCTCCCCTTCATACAACCACCATGTCCCTTCTTCATACTACCACCATGTCCTCTCCCCTTCATACACCATGTCCTCTCCCCTTCATACTACCACCATGTCCTCTCCCCTTCATACTACCACCATGTCCTCTCCCCTTCATACTACCACCATGTCCTCTCCTCCTTTATACTACCACCATGTCCTCTCCTCCTTCATACTACCACCATGTCCTCTCCTCCTTTATACTACCACCATGTCCTCTCCCCTTCATACTACCACCATGTCCTCTCCCCTTCATACTACCACCATGTCCTCTCCCCTTCATACTACCACCATGTCCTCTCCCCTTTATACTACCACCATGTCCTCTCCTCCCTACCACCATGTCCTCTTCATACTACCACCATGTCCTCTCCCCTTCATACTACCACCATGTCCTCTCCCCTTCATACTACCACCATGTCCTCTCCCCTTCATACTACCACCATGTCCTCTCCCCTTCATACTACTACCATGTCCTCTTCATACTACCCATTACTACCACCATGTCCTCTCCCCTTCATACTACCACCATGTCCTCTCCCCTTCATACTACCACCATGTCCTCTCCTTTATACTACCACCATGTCCTCTCCCCTTCATACTACCACCATGTCCTCTCCCCTTCATACTACCACCATGTCCTCTCCCCTTCATACTACCACCATGTCCTCTCCCCTTCATACTACCACCATGTCCTCTCCCCTTCATACTACCACCATGTCCTCTCCCCTTCATACTACCACCATGTCCTCTCCCCTTCATACTACTTTATACTACCACCATGTCCTCTCCCCTTCATACTACTACCATGTCCTCTCTCCTTCATACTACTACCATGTCCTCTCCCCTTCATACTACTACCATGTCCTCTCTCCCTTCATACTACTACCATGTCCTCTCCCCTTCATACTACCACCATGTACCACCTCCTCTCCCTTCATACTACCACCATATCTTCCCCTGAATACCACCATGCATGCACAACCTCAAACTCTTCTATGGGACCATGTCCTCCTTTATACTACTACCATGTCCCTCCTCCTTTATACTACTACCATGTCCTCACCTTCATACTACTACCATGTCCTCTCCTCTACAGTACATGTTTCAGGTCACCATGCTACTGACCATGTTACTACCACCATGCATTTGATGAGAAGATGGCTGATCCACCATGTTACTAATGCATTGGATGAGAAGATGGCTGATGACCATGTTACTAATGCATTTGATGAGAAGATGGCTGATGACCATGTTACTAATGCATTGGATGAGAAGATGGCTGATGACCATGTTACTAATGCATTGGATGAGAAGATGGCTGATGACCATGTTACTAATGCATTGGATGAGAAGATGGCTGATGACCATGTTACTAATGCATTGGATGAGAAGATGGCTGATGACCATTTTACTAATGCATTGGATGAGAAGATGGCTGATGACCATGTTACTAATGCATTGGATGAGAAGATGGCTGATGACCATGTTACTAATGCATTGGATGAGAAGATGGCTGATGACCATTTTACTAATGCATTGGATGAGAAGATGGCTGATGACCATGTTACTAATGCATTGGATGAGAAGATGGCTGATGACCATGTTACTAATGCATTGGATGAGAAGATGGCTGATGACCATGTTACTAATGCATTGGATGAGAAGATGGCTGATGAGTGATAAGAACTGAAAACACACTTCATAATACTGCTGGAGAACCTGGGTCATCGTTACATGGAAAACAGTTTATGTCAAATTGATGTACAAAGTGCTTTTTGCATTTTAGCTAACCCTAACCCTTTTCCTGACCTTAAGCTAATTATCCTGCTGCTTAAATTCTCCTAACCTGCAACGAAAAAAGTCAGTTCTGGTCAATTCTGTCATAAGCTATATCCCATAGTCAAAATCAAGAGCCTGAGGCTCAAACCAAAACCCCTGCAGGATATTAGATGGCGCTGTGGAGAGTAGCAGTGTAGTACAACATTCCAAACACATACAGAATTACATAGGATCAATATTTCCCAAGTTAATGGAAACACTGAAAACAGCCAGAAGACTATTTCATCAGAGCATGTAATGAGAAGAGATTTAGCTGCTGTGCTCATAAAGTCCACCAAACAGCAGGCTGCCTTATCATGCAGTCACATTAGTATCAGGCCCCTAAATAATTCCATCAGGAACTGAGAGCTTCACAGGCCTGCCTGGCGACACACACATTACCCTCCACATTCATCTTGAGAGTTACCTGATAATGATTGCTACTGAGGAAAACCAAATAAGCAATGTCTTTACAATTTATCATCATAATGGTTACGGAATTGAGGAAACATCTTTCTCCTGGGCCGGGCTCGCTTTGCCCATTGCTCTGAAAACCTTTTGAGGAAAGAAATGTTGGGACATAGAAGCACAACGCAATCATAGCTCTGATCATCGGTTTTCTAATGGAAATTTATCCTGCAAGAGACACACTTTCCTTCCTCTGTAGTGTGGATAAACTTTCCTTTCAGGCCTATCCAGCACCAAGAAACAAACTTAGTCACAAATCAATACAGAATGTACATACTTCATTGAATGAAAGTTGGAGAAGAGACCAGAGAACATCTTGCTGTTGCTGGTCTAACATGCGAGCCCCATTTGAGGGAACCCCTAACACTGCCACATGTTAGGGCTGGAGACTGGGGATGGACGTGTGGAGACTGGGGACGGCTGTGTGGAGACTGGGGACGGCTGTGTGGAGACTGGGGACGGCTGTGTGGAGACTGGGGACGGCTGTGTGGAGATTGGGGACTGGGAGTGGTAGGATATTAGAGCTGGAGACTGACGATGGCTGTGTGGAGACTGATGATGGCTGTGTGGAGACTGGGGACGGACGTGTGGAGACTGGGGACGGACGTGTGGAGACTGGGGACGGACGTGTGGAGACTGGGGACGGACGTGTGGAGACTGGGGACGGACGTGTGGAGACTGGGGACGGACGTGTGGAGACTGGGGACGGACGTGTGGAGACTGGGGACGGACGTGTGGAGACTGGGGATGGACGTGTGGAGACTGGGACAGCTGTGTGGAGACTGGGGACGGCTGTGTGGAGACTGGGGACGGCTGTGTGGAGACTGGGGACGGCTGTGTGGAGACTGGAGACGGCTGTGTGGAGACTGGAGACTGGGAGTGGTAGAATGTTACAGTTGAAGACTGGGGACGGCTGTGTGGAGACTGGAGACTGGGAGTGGTAGGATATTAGAGCTGGAGACTGACGATGGCTGTGTGGAGACTGATGATGGCTGTGTGGAGACTGGAGACGGACATGTGGAGACGGGGGACGGACGTGTGGAGACTGGGGACGGACGTGTGGAGACTGGGGACGGACGTGTGGAGACTGGGGACGGACGTGTGGAGACTGGGACGGCTGTGTGGAGACTGGGGACGGCTGTGTGGAGACTGGGGACGGCTGTGTGGAGACTGGGGACGGCTGTGTGGAGACTGGAGACGGCTGTGTGGAGACTGGAGACTGGGAGTGGTAGAATGTTACAGTTGAAGACTGGGGACGGCTGTGTGGAGACTGGAGACTGGGAGTGGTAGGATATTAGAGCTGGAGACTGACGATGGCTGGGTGGAGACTGATGATGGCTGTGTTGAGACTGGAGACTTGGAGTGGTAGAATGTTACAGTTGAAGACTGGGGACGGCTGTGTGGAGACTGGGGACGGCTGTGTGGAGACTGGAGACTGGGAGTGGTAGAATGTTACAGTTGAAGACTGGGGACGGCTGTGTGGAGACTGGGGACGGCTGTGTGGAGACTGGGGACGGCTGTGTGGAGACTGGGGACGGCTGTGTGGAGACTGGGGACGGCTGTGTGGAGACTGGGGACGGACGTGTGGAGACTGGGGACGGACGTGTGGAGACTGGGGACGGCTGTGTGGAGACTGGGGACGGCTGTGTGGAGACTGGAGACTGGGAGTGGTAGAATGTTACAGTTGAAGACTGGGGACGGCTGAGTGGAGACTGGAGACTGGGAGTGGTAGGATATTAGAGCTGGAGACTGACGATGGCTGTGTGGAGACTGATGATGGCTGTGTGGAGACTGGAGACTGGGAGTGGTAGGATATTAGAGCTGGAGACTGACGATGGCTGTGTGGAGACTGATGATGGCTGTGTGGAGACTGGAGACTTGGAGTGGTAGAATGTTACAGTTGAAGACTGGGGACGGCTGTGTGGACACTGGAGACTGGGAGTGGTAGGATATTAGAGCTGGAGACCGACGATGGCTGTGTGGAGACTGATGATGGCTGTGTGGAGACTGGAGACTTGGAGTGGTAGAATGTTACAGTTGAAGACTGGGGACGGCTGTGTGGAGACTGGAGACTGGGAGTGGTAGGATATTAGAGCTGGAGACTGACGATGGCTGTGTGGAGACTGATGATGGCTGTGTGGAGACTGGGGATGGAGGTGTGGAGACTGGGGACGGACGTGTGGAGACTGGGGACGGACGTGTGGAGACTGGGGACGGACGTGTGGAGACTGGGAGTGGTAGAATGTTACAGTTGAAGACTGGGGACGGCTGTGTGGAGACTGGGGACGGCTGTGTGGAGACTGGGGACGGCGTGGAGTGGAGACTGGGAGTGGTAGAATGTTACAGTTGAGACTGGGGACTGGGGACGGCTGTGTGGAGACTGGGGACGGCTCGAGACTGTGTGGAGACTGGGGACGGCTGTGTGGAGACTGGAGACTGGGAGTGGTCGAGACTGGGGATGTTGGAGACTGGGGAGTGTGAGACTGGGGACGGCTGTGTGGAGACTGGGGACGGCTGTGTGGGAAGACGAGACTGGGGACGGCTGTGTGGAGACTGGGGACTCGAGGGGACGGCTGTGTCGAGACTGGGGACGGGGACGAGACTGTGTGTCGAGACTGGGGACGGCTGTGTCGAGACTGGGGACTGGAGACTGGGGACGGCTGTGGAGACTGGGGAGACGTGTGGGGACTGGGGACTGTGTGGAGACTGGGGACGGACGTGGAGACTGGGGACGGTGTGGAGACTGGGGACTGGAGACGAGACTGGGAGTGGTAGAATGTACAGGAGACTGGGGACGGCTGTGTGGAGACTGGGGACGGCTGTGTGGAGACTGGGGACGGCTGTGACTGGGGACGGCTGTGTGGAGACTGGGGACGTGTGGAGACTGGGGACGGCTGTGTGGAGACTGGGGACGGCTGTGTGGAGACTGGGGACGGACTGTGACTGGGGACGGACGTGTGGAGACTGGGGACGGCGTGTGGAGACTGTGGAGACTGGGGACGGCTGTGTGGAGAGACGGCTGTGTGGAGACTGGAGACTGGGAGTGGTAGAATGTTACAGTTGAAGACTGGGGACGGCTGTGTGGCGACTGGAGACTGGGAGTGGTAGGATATTAGAGCTGGAGACTGACGATGGCTGTGTGGAGACTGATGATGGCTGTGTGGAGACTGGAGACTTGGAGTGGTAGAATGTTACAGTTGAAGACTGGGGACGGCTGTGTGGAGACTGGAGACTGGGAGTGGTAGGATATTAGAACTGGAGACTGACGATGGCTGTGTGGAGACTGGGGGTGGCTGTGCGGAGACTGGGAGTGGTAGGATGTTACAGTTGGAGACTGACAATGGCTGTGTGGAGACTGATGATGGTTGTGTGGAGACTGGGGATGGCTGTGTGGAGACTGGGGATGGCTGTGCGGAGACTGGGAGTGGTAGGATGTTACAGTTGGAGACTGACAATGGCTGTGTGGAGACTGATGATGGTTGTGTGGAGACTGGGGATGGCTGTGTGGAGACTGGGGATGGCTGTGTGGAGACTGGAGACTTGGAGTGGTAGGATGTTACAGTTGGAGACTGGGGATGGCTGTGTGGAGACTGGAGACTGGGAATGGTAGGATGTTACAGTTGGAGACTGACGATGGCTGTGCGGAGACTGGGGATGGCTGTGTGGAGACTGGAAATAGATGTGCGGAGACTGACGATGGCTGTGCGGAGACTGACGATGGCTGTGTGGAGACAGACTGGGGGTGGCTGTGTGGAGACAGACTGGGGGTGGCTGTGTGGAGACAGACTGGGGACTGGGGGTGGCTGTGTGGAGACAGACTGGGGATGGTAGGTCTTGTCAGTCAGACTGGGAGTGGTAGGATGTTACAGTTGGAGACCAACAATGGCTGTGTGGAGACTGATGATGGTTGTGTGGAGACTGGGGATGGCTGTGTGGAGACTGGAGACTGGGAATGGTAGGATGTTACAGTTGGAGACTGACGATGGCTGTGCAGAGACTGGGGATGGCTGTGTGGAGACTGGAAATAGATGTGCGGAGACTGACGATGGCTGTGCGGAGACTGACGATGGCTGTGTGGAGACAGACTGGGGGTGGCTGTGTGGAGACAGACTGGGGACTGGGGGCGGCTGTGTGGAGACAGACTGGGGATGGTAGGTCTTGTCAGTCAGTGTGACAGGCATATCTCTCAGCCTGCCCATGGAGCACAGTAGTACACAGACGTCCACTGGGAAGCCACTGTTGAGAGTCAGACAGGCCCATAGGCTGTCTGGAGATGGAGGGAAGAGGGAACCGTGAGTCAGGCTAAAACAATACATGTACTGGAGATTTTTAAAATTTTTAACTAAGTATAAACTGATCTCAGTTGGTCTGTAGCATGTGATTGGTGGCAGCCAACTTTACTTCAGCTTTAAAGTAATACATTGAGGAGGGAGTTGATACTACCCTCAAGAGCTTTGAAGAGCTGAAGCTTTGGAGCTGATACAACATCCATAACACGGGCAGTTGTTGGCCCCTTCATTGGGGAGGACGGGCTCATTGTAATGGCTGGAACGGAGTAAATGGAATGGTATCAAACACATCAAAGACATGGTTTCCGTATGTTTAAATACTATTCCATTACAGACATCTTTAGAAGCCGTCCTTCCCTCACCAGACTCCTGTGACATAGGTCACATTGATGTAGCATCAAACTATCGAGGCTGATGGAGAGCAGTCCTGCATCTACAGTATATGTCTTTGTACCTTTCCACATTTCAGCAGACACTCATCCTGCGTTATGTACCAGCCACGTAAGAGCCTGGTAGGGAAAGGTCCTGGTGCTTCTGTACTGGACTTTCACTACGGTAGCTATAACGATGATATCATTATGACAGAGACTGACTTTCACTACGGTAGCTATAACGATGATATCATTATGACAGAGACTGACTTTCACTACGGTAGCTATAACGATGATATCATTATGACAGAGACTGACTTTCACTACGGTAGCTATAACGATGATATCATTATGACAGAGACTGACTTTCACTACGGTAGCTATAACGATGATATCATTATGACAGAGACTGACTTTCACTACGGTAGCTATAACGATGATATCATTATGACAGAGACTGACTTTCACTACGGTAGCTATAACGATGATATCATTATGACAGAGAGACTGTCACTACGGTAGCTATAACTGACAGAGATCACTACGGTAGCTATGATGATATCATTATGACAGAGACTGACTTTCACTACGGTAGCTATAACGATGATATCTGACAGAGACTGACTTTCACTACGGTAGCTATAACGATGATATCATTATGACAGAGACTGACTGTCACTACGGTAGCTATAACGATGATATCATTATGACAGAGACTGACTTTCACTACGGTAGCTATAACGATGATATCATTATGATAGAGACTGACTTTCACTACGGTAGCTATAAAGATGATATCATTATGATAGAGACTGATTGTCCGCAGCTGGCTCCAGGTGGAGGGTAGAGCTAGACTAACCAGGGTAGAGCAGATGGGAGGTAATCACAGGAAGGGTCCTACTTCTCTGTGTATGGAATTTACGAAAGAGTTATATTAGAACAGGGGGAAAAACAGACTTGGACAGCACCCATTTTCCCTTTAGGGGAGTCTAGGCTACCCTCCACCCCACAGAAGCCAGATATAGTGTGAGTAGTGTTCTGGTGGAAGACTGTGCCAATACCTGGCATGGTACCTCTGGCACTCTGCTTCAGCCTCCAGAGCATACTGTACCTATCACACCTATCACTAGATACAGAGACAATGGAGACTCTGTTGGAGACGCTGCAGACCGTTTGGCAGGTGAAGCAGGCAGTGTGGTCTTCTTCAGCTAGAGCAGCTAAACTCTTTAGGCTGGGAGATGAGACAGAGGTGGAACATTTTCAAAAAATAATACAATATTAGCCTCATAGGAATAACAGTCTGCTTAGGCAACATCCTCCACTGTCTAGACAAAGGACGTGCTTTCTATGGTGATTTCCCCTTAAAATAGCAGAGTGAGTGAAGTTGGTACTAGTGCCAACACTTGCGCTCACTCAGGCAGAATACGCTTTGATTCACTTTAATGTTGGAAACAATGTTTTATGGAGCAGATGATTGAATACATATGCTGTGTCAAAAAAAAAACTGACGTCATAAGAGAGGTGTTAGGGTGGAAATCTGAAATAATTAACCGCTCCCTCAAAACTTGAGACATCTGTGGCTGTGTTGTGTGACAAAATTGTACATTTTAGAGTACCATTTTATTGTCCCAAGCACAAGGTGCACCTGTGTAATGATCATGTTGTTTCATCACCTTCTTGACATGCCACACCGGTCAGGTGGACGGACTTTCTTGGCAAAGGAGAAATGCTCGCCAACAGGGATGTAAACAAATGTCTGCACAAAATTTGAGAGAAATAAGCTTCTATTGCTTATGGAACATTCCTGGGAGCTTTTATTTTAGCTCATGAAAACATGGAACCAACACTTTACATGTTGCGTTTATATTTTTTTCAGTATATAAGCAGATTGACCAAATCTGATCAAATATCTAATTCAGATTATAGTTTTTTTGTCAAACAAATACATGGCTATGTATCATATGATAGGGAAGTTGTTATTACAGTAGGCCACTGAAAACATCAATCAACGTATTGTTTTTCCAATTGGAAAGCTGTGAGCTGTTGTGTCTATGGGAGATGATAGATACTCTAACCTTGTTATCTGGCACCTGAGTTTATCTTCATTACATTATCCTGAGATTCCTTTGCAAAGCCTGGCTTCTAGAGCGGCACCACTGCAACCATAGATATGGGATTTAAACAAATGACCCTGTGTTGGAGGGTGTGATTTCACACAACAAGTTCTGTGTGCTTCCTTACAGGGCTTAGGACAGGGTAGGGCGGATATCTGGCCTAAACCCAACCTCACTCAATGAGCTGAGGCTGCCAGGGCAGGGGCACTTCTCACACCTCATCAAACAAATACCCTAACGATGGAGAGAGAGAGGGAGAGAATGAGAGAAAATTAAAGGAGCGAAAGAGATGAAAAAGAAAATGAGAGAGGGAAAGACAGAAGAGAGAATAAGAAAGAGGGGAAAAAGAGAGAGAATAAACAAAAAGAGACTATGAATGCATAACAAGTCTGTAGCTCCTGTAAGTACGCCAGCAGATGACAGTGCGTCTCCTCTCCGCAGTAAACAGACGGAGTCATTTTTGTTGTTGTCAGAAAATGATATAAGATGAATACCTCAGTTCTGCGTGCCACTAAGTGAAAAATGGGATGGTAGTGGCAGGGCCATTAGAAGAGTGTTATCACCACATTACAGTTCCAATAGAGGGGGAAATGAGTCCCATTAGAGGAGAGGACACTCATTGGCTGACCTGGCTCCTTCTAATCAAAGTTCCAATAGAGGCCAAGGACCAGGTAATAGTCAATACACCTCAAACAGCCCTCCTGCTTAACGGCAAAGTTATTGTATTTACAGAATAGAGTGTCATCAACAAGTCTAGTTCTTGATAGAAGGATAACAAAGTGATCGGTTACAGTAGCACAGTAGCTCTCTACAACAGCACAGTAGCTCTCTACAACAGCACAGTAGCTCTCTACAACAGCACAGTAGCTCTCTACAACAGCACAGTAGCTCTCTACAGTAGCACAGTAGCTCTCTACAGTAGCACAGTAGCTCTCTACAACAGCACAGTAGCTCTCTACAACAGCACAGTAGCTCTCTACAGTAACACAGTAGCTCTCTACAGTAACACAGTAGCTCTCTACAATAGCACAGTAGCTCTCTACAGTAGCACAGTAGCTCTCTACAACAGCACAGTAGCTCTCTACAACAGCACAGTAGCTCTCTACAGTAACACAGTAGCTCTCTACAACAGCACAGTAGCTCTCTACAGTAACACAGTAGCTCTCTACAGTAACACAGTAGCTCTCTACAATAGCACAGTAGCTCTCTACAACAGCACAGTAGCTCTCTACAACAGCACAGTAGCTCTCTACAGTAACACAGTAGCTCTCTACAGTAGCACAGTAGCTCTCTACAACAGCACAGTAGCTCTCTACAACAGCACAGTAGCTCTCTACAGTAACACAGTAGCCCTCTACAGTAACACAGTAGCCCTCTACAGTAACACAGTAGCTCTCTACAGTAACACAGTAGCTCTCTACAGTAACACAGTAGCTCTCTACAACAGCACAGTAGCTCTCTACAGTAACACAGTAGCTCTCTACAGTAACACAGTAGCTCTCTACAATAGCACAGTAGCTCTCTACAGTAGCACAGTAGCTCTCTACAACAGCACAGTAGCTCTCTACAACAGCACAGTAGCTCTCTACAACAGCACAGTAGCTCTCTACAGTAGCAGAGTGATAATAGATACCGTAGTTAGAGTACAGTAAAACATGTTTACAGTATAAGTGATTACATAAGTGGACTTATTCTGACCTCTTCCTGGCCTCCAGAGCAGACTACCTGCCTAGCTCTCAGCCTCTGGGCCTTGTTGTTTTTAACCTGAACTGCTCTGGTAAATATCCAGCCCTGCTGAAACATGAATGGAGAAACATTATCTAGGTTGTGTTATCTCAGGTCAAAATAAGAAATGGAAATGGAATACCCCAGAGGTTGGAGATGTGATTTTTTTGCTAGAGGGCAATGCAAACTCGCTCCCTCCCTGTTCTGTTGCAAATGGCCGGGGCTGTTTCTGCTGTAGGAGGTGGTTTATCTTTAGATCCAATATTCTTGACCATATTGAGTGCGCGTCTTCTCCAGACATGCTGAGGCGGCAGAATGGCAGCTTTATGGCTCTGTCAGATGGGGTGCAATTTCTTCTCCCAGTAACATGCCCCTAAAGCTCCTCGATCTGACGCCCAGCTAGCCTACCATCAGGCCTTCACCAATACACACACACATCCCCTAACACATACAAGCAACAACCCTCATCCAGCAAATGCATAAATAAACACGCGCACACACGCGCACACACACACACACACACACACACACACACACACACACACACACACACACACACCAACCCTCATCCAGCAAATGCATAAATAAACACGCACACACACACACACACCACCCCAAAAAAACACCACACATCTACAGATGGCGGATCTTAACTTGATCACTCTTTTGTCATGGACAATCTTTCTGCTGCATCAGGAAATTCAAATAAGCCTAGTGAGTCCCTGAAAATTAGCAGTTCTCTTTCTCTCCATACAGGGGCAGTCGAGTCATTGGGATCAGGGCTTGCTATCAAATTAATTGTCTCTCTCGCTTGCTCAAACGCTAGGCCTAGGTCCTATTGTAGGACAATTCAAATGTACAAACATGTATCTGAAATGCTGCCATTTTATATAACTTAACACAAGATTGATACTGGTCTCCTCTAGGCTATGACATACAAGTGTATCCTAAGGTCATAATTGAGTTCCATTGTGGCCTGGGGTGGTTTAGCAGATAGGGCCACTACTTTCAGCACACACATACACTGAGTGTACAAAACACATGCTCTTTCCATGACAAAGACTGACCAGGTGAATCCAGGTGAAAGCTATGATCCCTTATTCATGTCACTTGTTAAATACACTTCAAATCAGTATAAATGAAGGGGAGGAGACAGGTTAAAGAAGGATTTTTAAGCCTTGAGATAAAATATTTAAGCAGCTTTTAACGAGGTATGGTAGTAGGTACCAGGCACACCGGTTTGTGTCAAGAACTGCAAAGCTGCTGGGTTTTTCCACGCTCAACAGTGTCCTGTGTGTATCAAGAATGGTCGACCACCCAAAGGACATCCAGCCAACTTGATACAACTGTGGGAAGCATTGGAGTCAACATGGACCAGCATCCCTGTGAAATGCTTTTGACCCCTTGTAGAGTCCATGCCTAGAGTCCAAATTGTTCTGATTACGACACCAACCAAAGGACTAAATTGTTCTGATAACAACACCAACCAAAGGGCTAAATTGTTCTGATTACAACACCAACCAAAGGGCTAAATTGTTCTGATTACAACACCAACCAAAGGGCTAAATTGTTCTGATTACAACACCAACCAAAGGGCTAAATTGTTCTGATTACAACACCAACCAAATTGCTAAATTGTTCTAATTTCAACACCAACCAAAGGGCTAAATTGTTCTGATTACAACACCAACCAAAGGGCTAAATTGTTCTGATTACAACACCAACCAAAGGGCTAAATTGTTCTGATTACAACACCAACCAAAGGGCTAAATTGTTCTGATTACAACACCAAGCAAAGGGCGAACATATCTTGCTTGCAAGCAAGACAAATGTTAAAGTAGCACGACGTCATCAAGGGAGCGGTAATGCAGGAGAACAATATCCCTGTGTGGGTGAATTTAGAGCGTATTGATGGTTTAACGAGACATCAACTGGCAATAGTCTAGCGCCATCGATGATTGCAATAGGCCCCTTGTTATTTGATTACATTCCAAAACTTTCTGTAGGCTACCTGTTAGCCTATCCATTGTCACATAACGAAAGGTGTGAAAACCCATAATAGCCTACTGTTTGCGTTTCCCTGGCTGAGTTGATAAGGTGAGTTGGACCATCAGGTGATTTACAGATGTAGGCCTACTGTAGAATGATAAACTTTCCCTAGGCTGAGGAGTAAGTGTCACACATCCTCCAATTTACTCAACAGCGACCCTAGCATTGAACTGAGCGCAGTCACTAGGCACCACTGTAAAGCACGCCACGCTGCTTGCTTAGCGAGCACCACTTCCTCCCGATTCAGACCATACCTGGCACAAATTCGGAACCTCTTACTTTCTAGCACATGTGACCGTCCTCCTGAAGCATCTTACCAGTCGGCGCAATGCGAAAAGACAGCTATTCACTGGAGCAAGTGGGGACACTTCAGGCTAAGGAGTAAGTTAACACGGGGGCCTGGGAGATTATATATATATATATATATACACATACACACACACACACACACACACACACACACACACACACACAATACAAATATAGGACAAAACACACATCATGACAAGAGAGACAGCACTACATAAAGAGAGACCTAAGACAACAACATAGCTAGGCAGCAACACATGAAAACACAGCATGGTAGCAACACAACATAACAAAAACACATGGTAGCAGCACACAACATGGTACAAACAATATTGGGCACAGACAACAGCACAAAGGGCAAGAAGGTAGAGACAACAATACATCACACAAAGCAGCCACAACTGTCAGTAATAGTGTTCATGAATGAGTCCGAATATTGAGACTGAGATAAAATTGTATAGTTTGAGTGTTTGTTGCAGCTCGTTCCAGTCACTAGCTGCAGCGAACTGAAAAGAGGAGCGACCCAGGGATGTGTGTGCTATGGGGACCCTTAACAGAATGTGACTGGCAGAATGGGTGTTGTATGTGGAGGATGAGTGCTGCAGTAGATATCTCTGATAGGGGGAGTGAGGCCTAAGAGGGTTTTTCTAAATAAGCATCAACCAGTGGGTCTTGCGACGGGTACACAGAGATGACCATTTTACAGTGGATGATAGAGTGCAGTGATGTGTCCTATAAGGAGAATTGTGGCAGATCTGATGGCCGAATGGCAATAACACACATTCATTTTACTGTCAACATCAATCAATTAGTGGAGCACACAACAAGCAAATACCAACACATTAACTGAATTAGTGCATCAACTGTACGAATTATATCAACTGTATGGATAATTACATCAGCTATATTGATTATTACATCAACTGTATGGATTATTACTGTATAGTTCCATATTTCACAACATCAACTGTATGAATTATTACTGTAGTTCCATGTTTCACAACATCAACTGTATGGTTTATTACATCAACTGTATGGCTTATTACATCAACTGTATGGATTATTACTGTAGTTCAATATTTCACAACATCAACTGTATGATTTATTGCGTCAACTGTATGTATTTTTTTATTTTACCTTTATTTTACTAGGCAAGTCAGTTAAGAACAAATTCTTATTTTCAATGACGGCCTAGGAACAGTGGGTTAACTGCCTGTTCAGGGGCAGAACGACAGATTTTGTACCTTGTCAGCTCGGGGATTTGAACTTGCAACCTTTCGGTTACTAGTCCAATGCTCTAACCACTAGGCTACACTGCCGCCCCAGATTACATCAACTGTATGGATTATTACTGTAGTTCCATGTTTCACAACATCAACTGTATGGATTATTACATCAACTGTATGGATTATTACATCAACTGTATGGATTATTACTGTAGTTCCATGTTTCACAACATCAACTGTATGGATTATTACATCAACTGTATGGATTATTACTGTAGTTCCATGTTTCACAACATCAACTGTATGGATTATTACTGTAGTTCCATGTTTCACAACATCAACTGTATGGATTATTACATCAACTGTATGAATTATTACTGTAGTTCCATGTTTCACAACATCAACTGTATGATTTATTTATGTGGTTCAATATTTCACAACATTAACTATATGAATTATTACTGTGGTTCAATATTTCACAACAGCTTGATCCAACCTGTGAGTGTTTGATGGCACTCTTTAATGGGGATCATCTATTATAAATTATATTGAACTCAAGTGAGTGATTTCAGGATGAGTTTGGAATTTCTTGATGTATCGAAATGAGAGTGAGAAAATTGAAGTAATTAATAAATGAACGACAGTGCACTCTGAGTCACCCCTGGCGGATAAGAAGATGAAACAGTGTTGAATGAAGGCTCTGTGTTGCAGCTGACAGGTCTGTTGGGATCTGTGATGCAGCTGACAGGTCTGTTGGGATCTGTGTTGCAGCTGACAGGTCTGTTGGGATCTGTGTTGCAGCTGACAGGTCTGTTGGGATCTGTGTTGCAGCTGACAGGTCTGTTGGGATCTGTGTTGCAGCTGACAGGTCTGTTGGGATCTGTGTTGCAGCTGACAGGTCTGTTGGGATCTGTGTTGCAGCTGACAGGTCTGGTGGGATCTGTGTTGCAGCTGACAGGTCTGGTGGAATCTGTGTTGCAGCTGACAAGTCTGTTGGGATCTGTGTTGCAGCTGACAGGTCTGTTGGGATCTGTGTTGCAGCTGACAGGTCTGGTGGAATCTGTGTTGCAGCTGACAGGTCTGGTGGGATCTGTGTTGCAGCTGACAGGTCTGGTGGGATCTGTGTTGCAGCTGACAGGTCTGGTGGGTATACTGTTGTTCCCCAGCAGAAAGCAAATGAAGAAGCGCAGAGAAAATGGTCACATTCGCAAACTGCCCTGGACTTCCTCCCTTGGTCTCGCTCTTTTGGTTAAACACCCACTATTTTTCAAGACATCACAGAATACAGATGTAGGATCTTAATTTGAGCCAGTTTGCTATAGCAGGTAAATAATCTGACATTTTCAGAAGCCTTTTTAAACCTAAAAGTAAAAAATATCCTGCATTGCAGAAAATGTATCCTACAACAGGGTGATCAAATTAAGACCCTATATCTGTATTATTATGCCAACTGGCAGTACAACTGAATTAATGCAGATAAAAGTAAGGCATATAGCCTACATGGCAAATAGACATCTGCAGGGATGTTCTGCAAATGAAACCTCTTGTATTTTAATATCCATGACTATGCAATGAATATCCATCACTCTCAAATCTGTTATACGGTCTCCAGGGCAAAGTTAAACAGGCTTTACAACAATAGTTTTTGGCACAAAATAGCAAGTCGACAGTTACTGTAAGCAGCATGTTTCTTAGCAACAGACAGTTGTGCAGCAACGAGACAGTTTCTTGACTCAGACAAACCAAGGGTCCCTTTGAGTCAGTCAACTTCGGTAGAACATATTACACTCTTGCGACTTTGGTTGAAAGATCTACAATCACGCCTGACAAGGCGAAATCTGCGCCTCGCTGGAAGCCCCGCCTTCCACAGGTGATAAGTGTGAGTCTCGGATTCATTCCTTCAATTATTATGCTTTTCACCTCGGTGTGAACAGGAATGATGCACACTACTAAAACAAGCTTGGAAAACTAGTTTTATGTGTAGTTTCTCTGGGCTTGGAGTACGCTCAGGCGACCCTCGCTCAAATCAGTCCGTGTGCACATTGTCACATACTGCCTACAAACTCCCTGGAAAGACATGTAGCATTCTTAAGGAAGCTTGGAATTATTTGGCTGCCTGCACCCAACCTGGCTCCAGGTTCAGAGGGTCCCCTTCACCGCCTGGGTCTGCCTCGGTCAAGCACCGCTTGCCTCTTTTCCCAGACTTGTTGATGAAGGGTCCGGTGCCACCTCAGTGATCCAGAGTTTGCATGTACCTTAGATGAAGAAGCAGCCCCCCGAGCACTTGGCTGGGGTAACCCGAAGAGCGAGAGGTCTTGGCACGGGTCTGAGTGACCAGTGCACCCCTCCACAAAAACATTACTCTGACAACAGTTCCCCTACGTTTTGCAAACAGGGTACTACGTTAGCCATTGTCAGAGCCCCCTGTGCTCGTAAAGGGCCCAGGCTTCATGCAGGCTATACAGTCTCACAGAAGCACAACGCATGTTGGAAGATTGTCCATGTTTAATGCTGCCCGCTCCATTACCCCACATTCCATGGTGTTCACAGGGTTCAAGGGGTATATCAATCCACCCAAGGTGAGAGTGACAAGATGGCTCACTGTCCACAAGGGGGTGCCCCTCTCCGTTAGGTGGCTCATTACTGGGATTCATTGCTGATTCTTGCGTGTAGCTCACTAGCCCCTATGAGCAGTGGTGGAAAAGTACTCAATTGTCATACTTGAGTAAAAGTACAAAGTAAAAGTAAATGCTATACATACAATTCCTTACAGTAAGCAAACCAGAAGGCAGGATTTTCATATTATTTTTAATTATGGACAGACAGGGACACACTCCAACACTCAGACATCATTTGCAAACACAGTATTTGTGTTTCATGAGTCCGCAAGAGCAGAGGTAGGGAGGTAGTAGGGATGACAAAGTGTTATATTGACAGGTGTCCTGCTTTAGCATTCTAAATATAACGAGTACTTTTAGGTGTCAGGAAAAATGTAAGGAGTAAAAAGTACATTATTGTCTTTAGGAATGTAGTGGAGTAAAAGTACAAGTTGTCAAAAATATAAATAGTAAAGTAAAGTACAGATACCCCCCAAAAAACTACTTAAGTAGTATAGTCGTGGCCAAAAGTTTTGAGAATGACACAAATATATATTTTCAAAGTCTGCTGCCTCAGTTTGTATGATGGCAATTTGCATATACTCCAGAATGTTATGACGAGTGATCAGATGAATTGCAATTAATTGCGAAGTCCCTCTTTGCCATGCAAATGAACTGAATGCCATAAAAACATTTCCACTGCATTTCAGCCCTGCCACAAAAGGACCAGCTGACATCATGTCAGTGATTCTCTCATTAACTTCTTGAAACTCTAGGGGCGCAATTTCATTTTTCGACTATGCATATAATTGATAGCTTTGGAAAGAAAACACTCTGAATTTTCCAGAACTGCAAAGATATTGTCTGTGGGTGCCCTAGAACGGGAGCTACAGGCAAAACCAAGATGAAACGGCAACCAGGAAACCAGCAGGATTTTTGAGGCTCCGTTTTCCATTGTCTCCTTATATGGCTGTGAATGCGAGAGGAATGAGCCTGCCCTTTCTGTCGTTTCCCCAAGGTGTCTGCAGCATTGTGACGTATTTGTAGGCATATCATTGGAAGATTGACCATAAGAGACTACATTTTCCAGGTGTCCGCCCGGTGTCCTCCGTCGAAATTGGTGCGCAAACCTCAGCTGCAAGTATTTTTCCATGGAATTCAGAGAAGAAAGCAGGCTTCCACGAACGATATATCAATGAAGAGATATGTGAAAAACACCTTGAGGATTGATTCCAAACAACGTTTGCCATGTTTCGGTCGATATTATGGAGATGATATAGCGCCCCCAGAGTTTCAAGAGGTTAAACATGTAACAACCTAACTAGCTAGCTAGCTAGCTAAACAATGAACCGGAATAATACCAACCCATACTACTACCAATACAAACATTGCGTAGCTGTAGTAGAAATCTACAGGTAGCTAAAGAACTAACCAACCTGCTGCAGTATGTAACGGCAAAAATCTTTCATATTTTACACCAAACTCTGCTGAACTTTTGTGTTGCTGACATGTAAGCTAGGATTTTTGTTGAGTGACTCCAACAGCACCTTTCACGTAGGGTCTCAGTCACACACATACATCTACAGGTAGCTAAAGAGCTAACCAAATAGGTTCAATGTTAGCTAGCTAACATTAGGCTATAACTAGCAATGCAAATGGTTTCTGATTTGAAAAATATTACTACACAGATCTTACACGTGACGTTAGCTAGCGAGCCAGCGAGAGTAACGTTTGCTTGCTAGCGAACGGTACGCTTTAACTTGCAATGAAAATGACTTTCTGACAAAACTAGAAACTTGCAATAACTGAAAATGAAGCTAGGCTCTTATCCGTATACATGGATGAATTCTTCAAGACTGGAAACATTTAACTTTGTTTTGTTTGTTTAGCCAGCATTGTGTCAAGTCATTCCGGTTCACACTGACCGTGGCGTATGCAGAAAGTAGCCCATCACTTTTTCCAACTGATCTGTCAATAGTGCCTCCTAAAATCAGGGCATCAATGTCATTGGGAAAAGTAGCAAAACTTTTGTATTTCTCGATGGCTAACATTATATCTTTCAAAAATGTCACAGTAGAAAGCACTATCAACATATATTGAACAGCTCACGTTACAGACAGAAGCATTCTACATGGCAGACCAATCCAAACTCATCTCCCGGCATGTCCAGCCCATCCATTATCTCAGCCAATCATGGCTAATGGGAAGGTTCCTGACTTTGTCTGTGGCTAAACCAAATAGGCTCGTAATCTAACAATTTTATTTGTATTTACGGATGGAATACAAGTTCGTAATTAAAGCATATGAAAGTTCACATGCTCTAGAATGCATTTCTGCCAAAAAATGCATTTTGATCAAAGCTTTTTCTTTTAAGTTCAAATACCTCTCCTGTGAAGTAGTGACTACATTCGCCTAGATTCCTGAAACGGGTCAAATATGTCAGTGGTGACGTGCATCAACAGAAAGGAAGAGACTGTCTCTCTCCCTCCTAACCTTGGCTCACTCCCTATTACTGGGGAGCACAGTGCACATGCTTTTGCTTTGGGAAAAGCATGTCCCTGGTTGCCTCAACAAGGGTGCAGACCTTTTATCCAGGTGGGACCCTCTCTGTCAGGAGTAGAGACTCTCCCAGGTATGAGACATTTTCGGGGTGGCCAACGTACAACACACCTCCAGGCTGCATAAGGGCTATTTGACCAAGAAGGAGAGTGATGGAGAGCTGCATCAGATGACCTGGCCTTCATAATCACCCGACCTCAACCCAATTGAGATGGTTTGGGATGAGTTGGACCACAGAGTGAGGGAAAAGCAGAGAACAAGTGCTCAGCATCTGTGGAAACTCCTTCAAGACTGGAAAAAGCATTCCAGGTGAATCTGGTTGAGAGAATACCAAGAGTGTGCAAAGCTGTCATCAAGGCAAAGGGCTACTTTGAAAAATCCAAAATAACACTTTTTTGGTTATATGATTCCATGTCAAATATTTCATAGTTTTGATGTATTCACTATTGTTCTACAATGTAGAAAATAGTAAAAAAAATAAAAAAAATAATCCTTGAATGAATAGGTGTGGATGACTGGTAGTGTAGCTCTTTACGCCTCATGAGAAAACGCGAGGTGACGTCTATAGGGACCCGAGTTCTCCCAGTGGCCTCAGACACTTCTTCACGTTCCCACTAGTGGTTCTGTTTCAGCCTACGTTGGAGAGTGAGCACCGGGAGGGCTTACCATTGATTCTTGTGGCTCCCAGTTGGCTGAACAGCCTTGGTTTGCAGAGATAATTCACCTTTTAGAAGGGGACCCATGGAAACTCATGGAAATTTGTGCAGAGACCTGTTGTCCCAGGTGCACAGGCAGGTTTGGCAAGCGAGGCCAGAGCTTTGGTTCCTATGGGCCTGACCCCTAAGAATGCCAATCTGATGGCAAGGGGTTTACCTCAGAAAGTTATTGCTACCATTTAGTCTACAAGGGTGTCCCCCATGAGAGGGCTGTATGTGTTGTGAGTGTTCAGTGACCAGCCGAAGGAAGACGACACGACAGCACCCTCCTCAGGGGACAGGTACTCAGTGTAAAGCCAATTAGTACACAGCTGGGCCCACTAATTGCTTATTGTTTTCCTCTATATAGCTGTGCCAGGAGAGAAGATGGGGGAGGATTGGGAGTAGAGACAAGGACCTGTGAGGAAGGACCTGTGACAAGGACCTACCCCCCCCCCCCCCATCCCATGGAAACCGTCTGTGACTGGCCACCTTGTCTCTCTGTTAATCAAGGCAGGCTTGAGGTTGAGAAGCGTTCCTCCTGTAACTGTTATGTGTAGACGATAGTCTAAGACAGGAGTAGCCGTTTGTTGTTTTGCTTTCCCTTTTTGGTCAATGGCTAAGTTTATGTTTATTTGTTTTGTTGCGCTGGTGTTTCAGAGCTGGACGTTCCCTGTACTGGAGTTATTTTGTCAGGCGAAAGAAGACCTGTTCAGTAAACAATACAAAAATAAAAGGAACCACAAACACTGCCGCTGGTCCGTTAATGTTATGCCTCCTGCCTGTGTTAGGGTGTTTCGGACAAGCTGATCTGTTTACAATTGGTGGAGAATGCGGGCAGCTTTGAGGCAAGACCACAACCTTTCCCTTATCCAGTGGCTGTGATTTGAAACAATTTTTACATTTATTTCGGAAGCCCACCACTTCTGCTGATAGGCATGAGCAAAGAATTGATACGTCAGCTAACTGCTTGCACCATCGCCCACAGGAGACTTTAGACCTCCTCCGGTCCGAAATAGCAGACTGCCCGTCTCCCAGGGACCGTAGGATTCACAATGTCAACGCTCTGATTCCATGTCTGATGGAGGACGACGATTTGGAGGCCTACCTTCTGGCCTTTGAACGATTGGCGCAGAGAGAGCGATGGCCACAAGAAGAATGGGCGGGCCTCCTGGCTCCCCTGCTCACAGGCAAAGCCCAGGCTGCGTACTATGACATTGAGGAAGGGGCTGCCGCGGATTACACATGTCTGAAGACGGAGATTCAGTCCGCTATCAGCTGAACCCCAGAGATCGGGCCCAGAGGTTTCATGACAAAGTATGCCGAAGAGGAGTCACCGAGGGGCCAGCTCTACCAACTTAACCCTGACCCTAGAAATAGTACTGTTAAGAGATCTGGAGAGACCGGGTCAGTCAAATTACTAATATACTAATACTGTTAGTAAAAGTATTTATCTTCAACTTGCAATCTGTGGATTCTATTCGATTAGATGGATTGAAATTGTATGTTAAACATCACAGCGTAGTTGAAAGATATACACTGCGTAGAAATCTGAAGAGGGTGGCCAACAGAAACTGGTGGGATGGGCTGAGGGAAGCTGAAGGTTGGGATGTGGAATTGGAGACAAGTGGAGTGGTGGTGGTGGAGTGGAGTTGCTGTGCGGGAGATAAAAGTAAAAAATTCAAACAAAAAGTATGTTTGAATGACACTGAGGGGCAGTGTTTATGCAGCTAATGCCGGTTTGCCTGAGGCTGATGCCGTGCAAATGTACATATGCATATACACACGCTCATTCAAATAAACGCTTACAAGAATACACACATACATTTATGTAATAGTGCCAAACATGCACACAAACATACACAGTTGGCATTGTTGTTGTGATTTTAGTTGCCCTTGATGTCTATTTATTTTGCATGGTTGTTTGCTGTTTTCTTCTGCCTTTCTTTTTTCTCTTTAGTTCATTTTCTTTGTTGTTGGTGCATTGGGGGGGGGGTTCTTGGGGGTGGGGAATGGAATTAATCGTATTTTTATTTAATTTGTTCTTCTTGGGGGGAGGACTGTGGGAGTGGTCTCAGATGGTTGAGGGACAGCTTTTGGGGAACTGTGGAGGGAGATCTTGGAGGGTTCAGGTTCACGTTTTTTGGCCTGGTGGGAGATCTGTCAATGTGCCTTTGGGCAGGGAATTGACCCTGGATGGGAGTCTGTTTGATGACTGGTGTGGTGTCGTTGTTGAGCAGCTTCACTGCTAGTATATTGTATGTTTTGGACATTTATTTAAAAAAAAATAAAAAAATCGGTCTGGTAAGGGGGTGGCTATGTCCCACTAAAACCACTGCCGAAATGTTAGAAAATGTGGTCACAGACAAGTGTTTGAGGATATTACCCGTCAACATGGAGAGGATAGTCGGTCAGGCAAATCCATTTACAGTTGACCACCTAGTCCAGTGCATTGAGTTATACTTGTCTACTATAAACCTTGCTGCCCTTAGCAGGGGCGAGAAGACCACCCCTGTGGTACGTGCCATGGATAGCAGGAGGGTCGACAAGGCCAAGCTATTACCTAGCCCCATAGTCAAGACTTTAGGTAAGGTCATGCATCAGGGCCCTATACAGTGTTTCAAGTGCAACACATACAAGTTGCATCATACTTCGGCTCACCTTGCGTGCTGCTGCAGCATTCTGTGGCACGTCATTTAATTCTTACCCATCTTTCATATTACTGCAAATTATTGCTAGTTTGACCACCAGGGGGCATCTGAGAAGCATTTGATAGTTTTCCGTATTGGCATTACCAGAGAATTGAAAACCTTTTTTTGTAATAACATAGTATATGGGATTGATTTTAATTTGATAATTATTATGGTGTTTCTATCCAGAGCAAAACGAAAAATGAAACCCCAGGGTTTCCGTTAGGATGGCATGGAAAATATGCCGATGTACAACATGACCGCCAGGAGTAGGCTACAGGATTGGAGGATTCTAAATTGTTTGCCTTCATTTGACAACTTTGTTCCAATGTTTGTGTAAATCAGTGATATTTATTCCCATAGTAATTCGTTATGGATCTATAACTAAATCAACATCTGCATTTTGAAAGAGTATTTTTTAATCAAAATGTTATTAAAGAAATGTGTTTTTGTTTATTACGCTACTGTGCAGTCTACAATGCATACTGTAGTAAACATGGGAAAGTGCCTAATTCCTTACATAATGGAGAGCAGGCCATGTCTGTACTACAGAATGTAGGGCATCTTGGAGACCGGTGTTATTTCATAGTTGTGATGTCTTCACTATTATTCTACAATGTAGAAAATAGTAAAAATAAAGAAATTCTGGAATGAGTAGGTGTGTCAAAGCTTTTGACTGGTAATGTTACTTGCTTAATTAATTTGATTAATATTACGTTGTTTCTAGTCCATTTAAAACCCTCTGGGTTTCCATTAGGATGGAACAGAAAATATGGCGCTGTACAACATGACGCTCATGAATTCAAAGCATTGTCAGATTGTCAGTTTTGTAAATTCAGTCCATTTCGGTCCGAGGAGTAGGGTTGATTTGCACGTTCTGGCCTTACAACAGCAGTCAAGCACCCAAGCTAACGTTGGCTAGCTTGCTAGCTACTTCCAGACACTCTGACCATTTTACTCACCCTAGCAGAGCTGGTAAGGCAGTTTTCATGTTAATATCCAGAGCGTTGGTGACTGTAAATGTGCTGCTGGAAACAATTCAATAGCGCGGTGTTTTTCCGGCCATATTCAACGGGTGTTGAGCACTCGTAAATTAATTATATTGCGCTCTGGTACAGTCAGACGAGAGTGCTATGAAATCCGTGTAGATAGTAGGCTGGACACATTACATTTTTAACAACGTTCTTTTCTGATAAAAACTAGTTAATTGCATCCACCGTGGAGCCCAGATTAAAAATATGACCATATTTCCCAGCTGCTTGCCATCGTTTTGAAGTAATCGCGAAAAAAACAGGCCTTATGTTAGTGCATTTTTCACCCTGCCAGCTCCTATTAGTTCTATTGAGCACCGTGGCACCAACTCGCCTTCCGAACGTTCTATTCCCAGCTTATTGTTCAATATCATAATGCTTGCTTTGCTATTGTTGGCAATGAGACCTGCTCACGTTGTTTTATAGTTCAAATGTAAACAACAACAAAAATAATTTTGGAACTCTGCGGTCTTCCCATTGTTTTCTATTGGGGAAATATAGGCATGTCTGTCTATTTCGCCAAATATCTCGCAATGTGTATATTTAGATTTTTTCAAGTCGGACACCATTCTAATCAGGAGAATCTCCTCTTTCTAATTATGTAAGCCTGGGCAGCTAGCTCGTTTGTCATCGATAGCTAGACCAGAAATATTCAGAATTCCTCCCCGTTACTTTCTCATTATGCAGACATCAGTACAGCTGACACCATCGAGGTGTGGATGTTTACTTTCTACACAAGTAGTTTTTTTCCAGTTTTGTCCAAAGAACAGATTGTAGTGGTCAAATAAAAAGGTATACATTAGTTTTATTAATTAGGCTAAATGGAATTCTAAGCATCACTCCAGTCAAAACAGGCTCTGCAAAAGTTCGATTCCATTAATTTGCTATGGGCTCTTGCTAGTGTTTCAGTTTAGCCAACGTTCTTAAGTCATTTTTCAGCTTTGGGTGAATTTTGACTCGTTCTATTGTCCAGCCTATAGCTAGCCAGAGCGAATTTACAAAGGCACCCGAATGTCCGTGAGAAAGCAAAACGACTATACCATTTAGCTAAGCAAAGAATGACGGAAATAATCAAGTCAATAAACGTTGGGTAGTAAGATAGCCTATAGCTAATATACTGGCAAGTTTGATGTATAACTACTAACGTTCGGTAGCTAGCTAACATACCTGTACATACTGCTGTAATTATATGCTATTATGTTCATATGGACAGCGTAGCTAACAAATTGTCAGCCAACATAACGTGTAAGGTAACTTATTTGAAAAGTCATTACTTTATTACATTGAGTAGCAAGCTACCCTTTGGTCATTAGGGTAAATCTGGTCTGTTCACACTTAGCTCGGCTATTAGACTATTCTTTAGTAAAGGTTGTTCAGCTATTATCCCCCCCCCAACTTGCAACATATTGTTGTTCCAGTCTCATTCCTTTCCCAGCACGTGGACGCTTTATAGCAAAAGTGTCCATAACCAGAGGTAATTAAACTGTTATGTGTTCTTTTTCTCATCTCTGAATGTCTCACATGCATTAATTAAAAAACCCTTAAGATGTCAGCTGCTAATTTTCAGATTTAAACCACATAAACACAGCCATTTTCACTGGACTATCTGTTGCTGCCCAGTCATTATTTCCCTGGGGGTTAGCCTTGCAATAACCAAGTGGAGAGACACGTAGCCATCTATATTTAAATGTTTCAGGTACACTCCGATAGGTGTCTGCGTCACATACTGTATCTTCTATTGACATTATCTTCTATTGTTTGTCCTTAAGCTCACAACTTTTAAAGGAGGAACCACTGTATGGTCATATGGCTAGACACTGCCCCAGTGGAGACATCTCTATGCCTACTGAATCATCAGCTACTCCCTGTGACCAGGTGGTATGTCCCGCGCCACAGGACTGGGAGGCCTTCTTGGATTCGGGAAGCATGGTGTCTTTGGTACGGGAGGAGGTCCTGGCCAACACAACCTGTCTTGAGGCGGGGAGCGCCGTAGCCTGCATCCACGGGGACACCAAACGCTACCCCACAGCACAAGTCAGCTTCCGTACCCCTGCCGGGAAGACCACCTTGATCGTCGGGTTTGTTCCCCAAATTAAGGTACCGGTGCTACTGGGGTGGGACTACCCCGTTCGAGCATTTGTGGAGGAAGACAGGCCGAGGGCCCTGATAGAGTACGGAGACCGAACAACTCTAATCTCCAAACACTGGCGCACTCAGAGCCCACCCGGAGACACACTTGGCGGTGCACAGCACAGGGGAAGGGACGAGATGGAGCTAAGGAGGCATGGCAGAGCAACCGGGATTCCTCGTCAGACCAAGGGGGAAGGAGACTCTCCCGATTAACGTTTGAGGCACTTGTTTCAGGAAACCACAGAGGAAGACACCTGGAGGGGGTTCGAGAGTGATTCGGCAGGAGACGGATCTAACCAGACCCCCGTCCTGAGTCAAGTTGACGAGCTCTAGAGGAAGTGGTTACACCAGGTGTTTCAGGAGTCAGAGGGAGAGCACCTGGAGGGGCTTTGGCACAGAGTCATCCGATTCCGACCAGGAGCTCCCCCTCCCTCGCCCCAACATTCACCCTATCGGAAGAAATAAGGGACCAATTTGGAGCCGCCCAAAACCGGGACCCCACAGGAAATCCAAGCCCGGGCATACAGTAGAACGGCCCAGCCTCGACAGTTCCACCCAGGAGATAAGGTACTCCTCTTCATATGTGGTGACAGAGCAAGTCTCCCCAGTCAACTACAGGGTGAGTCAGCACGGACGATGGCACCCTCAGCAGATATACCACATCAACCTGTTGAAAGCCTATGTGGAACGAGAGGCACAGGTGCTGATGAGACTTAAGGCAGACCGAGTGGAACATCCTCCAAAAAAGGTGCCTTTTGGCACCCCTCTTACGGCTCAGCAGACACGAGACCTTAAAGTTTGTCCACCAGAACTAACGAGTCTTCTCCCCTCTTCCGGGGCAGACCTCCTTGCTCTGCCATTGCATAGCCACTGAGCCAGGGAAGAAGGTCCATCTCCGATCCTACAGGAGACCAGAGGCACGCCGGGGGATGGTACAGAAATAGGGGAGGGAGATGTAGAAGATGGGGTCACTGAGCCGTCTACCAGCGAATGGTCCAGCCCAATCCTAGTGGTGCCGAAACCCGATGGGTCTATTCGTTTCTGCAATGATTTCAGAGCCCTCAACGCCATCTCCAGGTTCGATGCCTTCCCCATGCTGAGGGTCAATGAGCTGATAAAGCAGTTTCGGAAAATCCCAAGCTATGCCACCCATCTCCACCCTACTAGCCTACATGATAAAGAAGAGGGGCCCGTGATTGTGGTATGGACATAAAAAGCTGAGGGGGTCGTTCCTCCACCTCAAAGACACACTCTGCTCTGAGCGGGTGTTAATAGCCCCAGATTTCCAGCAGTCCTTCACTGTCCACACCGACGTCTCCAGCACCGGCTTGGGGGCTGTTCTGTCCCAAGGGGATGATGCGGAGGAACGTCCCGTCCTATACATAAGCCGCAAGCTGTCCGACAGGGAACGGAAGTGTGCAATGATAGAGAGGGAGGCACTAGCAATTAAGTGGGCCCTGGAATACCTAAGGTACTATCTCCTGGGGAGGCGATTCCGGCTGGTCACGGATCATGCGCTCCTCCAGTGGATGGCGGGTAAGTGAGACCCGGACAGTCGAATAACAACATGGTTCCTGTTGCTCCAACCCTTTAATTTCCAGGTGGTTCACCGATCAGGGAGAGCACACGGCAATGCAGACGCGCTATCCCGTCGAGACCCGGGGTCTCGTCTGGTGCACGCCCCTCTGGGTCGATCTTGGGAGGGAAGGTTGAGTTCAGTGACCACCCGGAGGAAGATGACATGACAGCACCCTCCTCAGGGGATTGGTACTCAGTGTAAAGCCAATTAGTACACAGCTGGGCCCACTAATTGCTTCGTGTCTTTCTATAGGTGTGCCAGAAGAGAAGCTGGGGGAGGATTGGGAGTAGAGACGTTGGTTTTTCCTACTTCAGAGAAAGCTTCTGTGACTATGTTAATCATGACAGGTTTTAGGTAGAGAAGCGTTCCTCCTGTAACTGTTATGTGTAGACGATAGTCTAAGACAGGAGTATCCATTTATTGTTTTGCTTTCCCTTTTTGGCCACAGCCTTTTGGTCAACGGCTTAGTTTATGTTTATTTGTTTTGTTGCGCTGGTGTTTCAGCGCTGGACTTCCCTGTACTGGAGTTATTTTGTCAGGCGAAAGAAGACCCATTCAGTAAGCGATACAAAAGAAAAGGAACCCCAACCACTGCCTCTGGTCTGTTCATTTTATGCCTCCTGCCTGTGTTAGGGTGCTTTGGACAAGCTGATCCGTTCACAGCGTTTTAGTGGCAAGTGTTTGAGCTCTGGTGCCAAGATAAAGGACTGGTTCCTTTTCAGTTCTTTGTGAGGGATATCCTTATGTTTCTATGGGAGCTTTTCAAGCATTCCCCACATTAAAAGTTTACATGGCCTGTGTCTCATCGTGCCATGTGAGAATTGACGGAACCGGGGGCTTACCCCCTGGTGGTGTGGTTCCTGAAAAGTGTACTTTGTCTCAGATGGGTCTCTAAACCTACTGCACCCACATGGGACTGGCTTTGGAGGCACTGTCTGAGGCCCCCTTTGAGCCTCTTGAGTTGGTGGATCTGAAGATCCTCTACTACAAAACCTCCCTGCTCATGGCTTTATGCCTTGGCTAAACGTGTTGGGTACTTCCCACGCGTTATCCGTACACCCATCCTGTACTCAGTTTTGGGAGATGTTGAATCCAAATGCGGCCTTTGCCCTGAAAGTCATGTCTACGTCCTACAGATTTTGAGCCATTTCCCTTTTTGCAGTGTGCACAATACCCAGACTGCCATTTTACCATCTCACTGATAGAAAAGCTCTACGTATTATACCGACGCTCACCTACTATACTGACCCACACCTATTGTGACGAGCCACACCTATTATACCGCCCCACACCTACTATACTGACCCACACCTATTATACCGCCCACACCTATTATACCGACCCACACCTATTATGTCGACTCACACCTATTATACCGACCCACACCTATTATGTCGAGCCACACCTATTATACCGCCCACACCTACTATACTGACCCACACCTATTGTGTCGACCCACACCTATTATACCGCCCCACACCTATTATCGACCCACACCTATTATGTCGACCCACACCTATTATACCTGACCCACACCTATTATGTCGACCCACACCTATTATACCGCCCCACACCTATTATACCGCCCCACACCTATTATACCGCCCACACCTATTATACCGCCCCACACCTATTATACCGCCCCACACCCGACCCACACCTATTATACCGACCCACACCTATTATACCGCCCCACACCTATTATACCGCCCCACACCTATTATACCGACCACACCTATTTTTACCGACCCACACCTATTTTACCAACCAGAATTCAACCACCTAGAACATGCAACAGTGGGATGAGTGCACATGTGTGTATGTGTGTGAATGAGAACAATACATAGAACACTTCCACATTCCTCCTTGTCTCAGTCTTGTATGAATTCAAAGTCTAGTGTCAGGGCTAGATTTTGCAACAAAATTAAATTTACCTAAATAGATTTTGTATTTTGTGTCATTAGTGATCCAGAGAGACACACACAAAAAAATGGACAATAGAGATGTTGCTACTCCATCAAATAGAGAGAATGTGTTCCTGCAGACTGCTGTCAACAATATGACAGTCATCTACAGTATCTCTAAACACCTTGTTTATGACATTCCCTGCCTGCTATTCAAAATGACTGGGGACCCCTCTAATGCCAGGTGATGAAATAAAAACAGAATAAATATGTTAAATCGACAGTTGTTTTTTGCAAGATAGACTAAAGCTGGGAGGTAAAGCACTGTGAATAAAGAGTTCACAATTCATTATTTGAAATGCACAGAATATGCTTCCCATTATTACAGTTTTCAACTAAGCAGCCCCATCCCTTCTGAGAGCGCTCTGTCCCCATCCAGGGCGCCAGATTAATTCATTGACTGCTGTTTGAGAAAACTAATTAGCATTTCGCCTTAAGGGAGCAGTCCGGACCAATCACTGTGAAAATGCAGTGAATCCAACTATTTAATACCTCCCCCTCCTCCCAATTATTTTAAATGTATAAAGTTCATCCATATGTATGGTATTGACCCTGGGTCAATGTTATGCAAGCCTTACCAAGGTCAGAGGGCAACATCAGAAAAACAAAAGAGGATGGATCATTTGGCACTCAAAGATTCCAGGCTAAATGTTTGAAGATAAGATCAAATGTGGTCCTGATAGTTATGGCAGGTGACAAAGTAGGTAATTTGGGAAAATAAATACACATGATGTCCATGGTACACACACACACACACACACACGTGTAGGCTTTAAGAGTGAGCCGAAGTAGAGAGATTTCCTTGCTGCACGTTTAGAAAGCCCATTACAGGACTTTAATAGAGGTCACTTAACTTCACTTGTGTGGATAATTCCATTCCAGGCGACATTGTACTGAGGTTAAAAGTGGTAATTAAGTAATAATATTTTCAGTAATTGTGTAAATTAAAAGATATCAAAGACCTAAGTGGATTTGTAAATTAGACAGACAATTAAGAGCTATTATACTTAACAGTGCTGTTTATAATAGCATAGCATTCACTATGGACTGAGTCATTGGTGGACATGGCTTCATAGAGTATTAGCAATGAATTACGAGAGCCATGCACATGGCCTTAGCTGATTTGCCATATGATGTGTCACACTGCAAACCCCTTGCTCCATTCAAGTTGTCAACAACAAGCTGGTGTTTGCTGCTGCATGGCCAGGACTGTGGCCTGCAGTACATGCTCTGCTTCAGAGCACTGTCAGACAATGATTGGCAGGTACATAATACTGCATGGCTGTGAAATCCTGTACCTGTGGAGAACATCGTAATGGGGCTGAAGCAGAAACCTGCCCGCTTATGGTCATGTCTAAAAGCAAGTGCCTCATTTTCCTCCATGCAGTCACTGAGTTTAACAGAGTGGCAAAAGTTTAATATCTGGCATGGGCTGTCGGCTTCAGACACTTTCATGTTTAATGAGTTCCTTCCGATTATGTATGAAATCAGTAATGGCTTGTGAAAGGTGTCTAATTGACTGCAATTCCTCCCTCCAAGAGGCCCAGTAAAGGGCCCCATCTGCAGACGTTTCCATCATCCGCTTGGGCCATGGTTCACAAGGAGCTGGACTCAGACCACACATGCCTGCTGTGCTCCGCTGTCCGCCCCGCTGTCCACCCTGCTGTCCGCCCCGGCCACGATACAGCCAGCAGATGGTGGGACATTTTGTTAGTTAGCGCTTCAAATTAATATGAGTGAGTGACTCAATGGCGGGGAAGAAGATGGAGCCTCCGACCATAGAAATATAAAACTGATATCAATTAATTCACATCGGGGGATTCAACACATCTGTGCTTGGGTCGTGTTATGTTGGAATTTTGAAAGTTGTCCAAAATAACTTATTTGTTGCTGACACACTGGGAAACGTTCAAACCCAAACGTCTAGCATCTGCCGTGCATTTATTTTCTCTAAATTGGTCTGCTACCTTTGCATTACTAATCAAGACTATGGCAAAGTTTCCCACAGAGTTAATACTGTAGCTAAAGAGCCGGCTCATGAGGAGAGTGTGTGAAGCATCTGAACTGCACAACCAAACAGGAACTATTTTTCCTCAGGCCCACTCTGTTAAACGGACCATTTTTCAATCCAGGCTTTAAAAAAATATGTTTTGTTAAAGTGGTAATTGTTTTGTTTCTTTGTAGCTTTACACCCGGGATGAAAGAGCAGGATGACATCAACTCTGTGGTTAATGGCATCATCTCCTAGCTCATTAAAGCAGGATGTAAAAATGGCAATACAGCTGAATGAATTTACACATCTGAAATGACCCACAAGAGAAGCTTGAAAAGGCATTGATACACACAAAAAAATGCTTTTGAATAAAAGTTTTTAATAACATTACTTTGACTTCCTCTGCAACCTCTTCAAGTCACCCTGTGGTTCTGAGGAAATAAAATTAGAGCTTCAGGCTTTCAAAGTCCTGTTCAAATGCTCTCCTATATCCGGCCCAGAGTCATATGTTTAGAGAGTTGGGCAAACTTTTAGAAGGAACGCCATGTTAGTGCCTTTGAGCATTACATTTATCAAATAATTTATGACAATCATTTGGAATCTTGTACATAGCATTGTTTAAAATTAGAAAATTCTGTGAACTTCTAATGGTCAATATTGCACATAGGGAGTTAAGATGGCTGCAAATTCATCATAATGCAGAAACCTCAATGTACTAACTCTCAAAATATATGGCTATGATTCGGCCCGTTTTGAGTAACCTTTAGAGCAGCCACAGCTTTGTCTTATCCCTACAAGTTTAAAGGTTTAACTCTTAAATAGTAAATTAAGTGTTTCTAAAATGTCAAGTACTGCCTTGAGTACGCTGCTGTATAATGAAACATGGGGCACTGTCTGTCTCTAGAAATGTTAACTGCCGTTGTGATAGCTAAAGGTCTTGAGTGTCTCGCTCTAAAACAAATTCATTTTGACAAACTCATCAGATCATTCTCTAGTTTATACACCAAAGGGTATCCTCTGTCCAGTTTGAGCCTACAGTACTCCTGAATGGTTTCAACAGAATCAAAGGAAATCATCCCAAATGGCTGAGACACTAATACATTTTGGACAATGGTTTCAACTTTGTATGTATTTATAATCACTAGAATCTTAAAAGTTACACATACTTTGTATGTAATATTAGAAATTTGATTCTAACCATAAAATGCCTTAAAGTGGCACTGACCCACGAGTCTGCCATCATCCACTTTGGACTCCGTGTTTATAGGCAGTAGCAACAGCAAGACTTTAGATCGTTTCAACGCATTTGAAAAAAACCACACAATACACCTGAATGGAAGTCCTCTTTCATTTAATTACTTCACAGTCCTATTGATCAAACAACCATGAAAAGGTAGGCTCTCTCCCTCAGGTTCCTATGCACATCAACAACAGGTCCAACAACTAATTCTAGCAGGAGCAAGATGAGCTAAAATCTAACCAGGGAACATTAGATAAATGTTCTTAAACCTTTTCAGCTAGTTGGCTGTCAGAATTGGACTGATAGACGATGGGGAATAGTAGCCTGCTCGTCCTTCTGCAGCTTGCCTGCCAATGCATGCTCGTCCCAACCCACGTTTTGACAACTGAATGGACATTTTCCTTACCTGCCCTTTTGATCGTTGTAAAATACATTTAATTGACAACTAAGAGATATGCTAACTGTGGTTAACATCATTCAAGTTCAGCAAAGCTAGATAGCAAAGTGATTCACTTTGCTTGCCAGCTAACCAAATTTTACCTGGATAGCTGTAGCCACAGAACAATTATTTAAGGGGGAAAAAGTCGGTCACTCACCCACTTCTTCAATGACATGACATCCTCCCAGCAGCTAGGTAATTAGCTAGCTAACGTTAGGCTCTGTGTTTTTAGCATGCTAAATAAATATCTAGCTACATTAGCAGATACGCTAGCCCAGGGGTATCAAATTCAATCAGCGCATGGGCCATATTGAAAAAACACAACCAATTCATGGGCCAGACATAGCATATTTAGATAAACCTTCTTAAACGCGCTACTGCGACCCAAACTGGCCATTGTTTTATTTGAAAAAAAGATGGCCCTTTATAATGTCCATTTATGTACATAGGACGCTGTATATAGCATTTCAACATATTAAAACAAAATACTTTTCCAGCCTTTGCTGCTAAGCTTGCAGATGTGCATAATATTCTGTAACCCCAATCAAAAAGTATTTAGCAACTCCAAATAGCAAAAACGTAGCTATAGGTTGTTGTAAAATGTCAACTTAAAACATGTTTTTAATTGTTTTGCACTGAATGGATCACCCGGTGTGGTTGAACGCAGCATTGGTGTATGGTGCACTCAGTGTATTGTAGTTGAGTAGCCAGCCTAGGCTACTGCTCAAATGTTGATGTAATAGGCCTACATGTTTCTATTGTATATGGTGCTTTGTTGCAGGTTTTGTTTTTTGGTTATTCATTGTCAAGCTTTAAAACCCGATGCCAGACTACAACATTTTAGAAGCCTAGCAAGGCTGACATGTGTCTGTACACTTTCTCTCCGCTGCGCACTATAAACGGGACACACGAAAGCAGCGCAATTTAAGTTGAATTCACTGATGCTAGCACATTACACGGAACCCAAACCGCGTGCGCTATCGGGCATAAAAAAATTTTTTCCCCACACCAAACGCGATCACGACACGCAGGTTAAAATATCAAAACAAACTCTGAACCAATGACATTCATTTGGGGACAGGTCGAAAAGCATTACGCATGTATGGAAATTTAGCTAGTCAGCTTGCACTTGCTAGCTAATTTGTCCTATTTAGCTAGCTTGCTGTTGCTAGTTAATTTGTCCTGGGATGTAAACATTGAGTTGTTATTTTACCTGATGGGGGGACAAACAAGAAATGTATTGGTGAATTAAATTAATCATGCATTGAACTGCATCCATCTATTCTGCTAACAATGCCTTATTGTATGTCATTGAAATTTTTGTCAAATAGACCTGTACAAATTATTGCACCATATAGGGAATATCTCATTTCAGCCGAAGACACACTCAACACTAACACATTAGAGTAGAGGTTGACCGACTATGATTTTATCAACGCCGATACCAATACCGATTATTGGAGGACCAAAAACTGCCGGTACCAATGAATTGGCCGATTTTTTAAATTTTTATTTGTAATAATGACAATTACAACAATACTGAATCAACACTTATTTTATCTTAATATAATACATCAATAAAATCATTTTAGCCTCAAGTAAATTATGAAATATGTTGAATTTGGTTTAAATAATGCAAAAACAAAGTGTTGGAGAAGAAAGTAAAAGTGCAATATGTGCTATGTAAGAAAGCTAACGTTTCAGTTCCTTGCTCAGAACATGAGAACATATGAAAGCTGGTGGTTCCTTTTAACATGAGTCTTCAATATTCCCAGGTAAGAAGTTTTAGGTTGTAGTTATTATAGGAATTATAGGATTATGTTCTTATAGGCACATTAGTATTGCCAGTGTAACAGTATAGCCAGTATAACAGTATATATTGTTATGAAAACTTGAAATCGGCCCTAATTAATCGTCCATTCCGATTAATCTGTCGACCTCTACGTTAGAATGATCCTCACAAGGCTAGATTGAAATGGCAACCTATTTAGTCAGTTACCTGTCAAAAGTAGTGCACTATAGGCTGCCATTTTAGAAGCCGCTAGTCAACATTACCACAATAGTCTGATCTACGCAGGGCTAGGTTGCAGTACAGTACCACTACCACAGAGCACACAGCAAACTCCAGGCTATAGAGGAAATGTCTGTGAGCCCTTCAGCACCATGTACATGAGCAAATCCCTTTTGTCAGCTGAGCCCCATTAACCTACTCCAACACATGCCTGTGGGATTGCTACGTGGCACTGCACATTTGAACAAATTTCAATAATTCCCTCTCTCCTCTCAAAAATGGGACTTTGTGCCATGTCCTAGTACAACCCAGCAGCTCCCTCCCTCTGTTGGGCTTGTCCTCTATTGTGACTCTCTGGTCCAGACCATGCATTACAGAGTGACCAACAGTACCGAGGTCAGCTCAGGGAAAAGCAATAAACGGCCTGTTCTCCTTCCATGTTCCTCTCTCTACTGTATCTCACCCTAGTCTCTTTGTTGAGAATGTAGCCAGTCTAGACTGCTGTTATAGACAGGGAGGGTTGGTTGAGTGACTCAACATAGACCACCTCCATTCATTGGATGAATTATTTACTACATGCTGAAAAACCTACCATGTAAAAATAGCATTCGTGAATCCTTTCCCATCCATCCCATAGTTACGCAACGCCAACCAACCAAAACAAAAAATATTCTCTAAAAGTGCATTTTCATTTCTCATTTTCTGAAACATGAGTAATCTCATAGAGGAGATGTTTACCTTGATGTCAAGAAATATATTTTCTTCTTCATCTAAACTCTTGTGTGCTGTCTGAAAGTATGTCTGTCATGGAGGACTTAGCCTCTGTGTCATCGTCCCCTGATACAGAAGCATGATATGAGTTGGCCCTCTGGTAAAGTAGGCAGCCGTCTCGTCTGGGGGCCTGATGGAGGGATGCACTCATGCGGGTTGAGAGTCAGAGGCAGACCAGGCTGTGAATGCAATGTTAGGGTGACAAAGTTACAGTCATACAAAATGTTGGAGTTGGCCTGAAAAAGGAGGTAGCAATACAATCGCACCGAGGTATTGAAACATATGATTGTTTCTGCAAATTGGACAACCTGAGGGAATTCTGTTCAGCAGATATTATATCCACATACATTATCTATGTATCCATTTCAATGGGAGAAACAAAGGGTTTTCCAGTGTACTTTAAGAACAACCCCATCGGCCCCAATATGGTCTGATCTTTGTGAAATACAAAAATACATTAGCAACTGACCAGTGAACACATGGAGAAACAGCTCCCCAAAACCTCTATCTGTCTCGCGGCAGCCTCCTTCAGCCTGTAATGTATTCGTAGATCATAAGGCTTAATCATTAATATGTACACTTCCTGTTCCTTTTATTGCGAAATTAACAGAAGAGAAACAATTACCTTTTTCAATAAAGTGTGCTTGAATAATCCCACATTTCATTACATTATCATTCCCTACCTACTTCATTCCCCTACCTATGGTAATTCCCTACCTGCTTAATTTCCCTACCTGCTTCAATACCCTACATACTTCAACCCGCTACCTATTTAATTCCCCCTACCTGCTTCATTCCCCTATCTGCTTCATTCCTCTACCAGCCTCATTCCCTTACCTGCTTCATTCCCCTAACTGCTTCATTCCCCCACCTGCTTCATTCCCCTACCTATGGTCATTCCCCTACCTGCTTCTTTCACTACTTGATTAATTTCCCTACATGCTTCAACCCCCTACATATTTCATTCCTCTACCAGCTTCATTCCCTTACCTGCTTCATTCCCCTATCACTTAATTTCCCCTACCAGCTTAATTTCCCACACCTGCTTCATTCCCCATACCTGCTTATTTCCCCCACCTGCTTCATTTTTCCTACCTGCTTCATTCCCATACCTATTTAATCCCATTAATTTCCCCTACCTGCTTCATTGGCTGAAATTGATTAAAGGAGCAATTTCCAAGACAATGGGCTTGTTGAGAATGTAATGGATGTCAGTGTTATTAATTATCCAGCTCATTACCAAGTGAGAATAAATCATTTATCTGGAGACTATCAGGGCAGATTAAATGAAGCCTCTTCTCCTCTCTTCCTGTCCCCCTCTCTTCCTCTCCCAGCATCCTGCTTTCATTAGACAGCCTGTCACTTTCTCACTCTGCCTCTAAGACGTTCCTCTTTAGTTAGGCCCCCTGACAGTTGATTTCTAACTTAGAGTCTGCCCATTGCCTGACGTGGCACCACCAGCCCTGGTAATGCCAGGGGGGTTAAATACTCGCCCCTCCCCACCACCACAGAGTGGGGTCCAGTAACAGGGCCCTCGTTCTCCTGTGGCATCACCTCTGCAACCCCAGCTCAGGGCCAGCAACCCATTTATCTGTGCCTGGCAACATCTGACATTAGAATCTGACATTAAACTCACAGTCACAACTGGCCAGAGTGAGGGGCCAGCCCAGAGACTGGTGCCCTATTGAAGAACCTCAAGTAGGCAAAGTGACAAAAAACTAATGAAGAGATTCACACTGTTGACAAACTGCTGCAGGCCACTGCAAAGAGGCAATCAATATACACATATTATAATCTTACTGGGCGTAAAGTGATGCAAATCTAAGATTTTATCAGAACAGCAGATGCTTCCATGCAACACATTATTTGTGGGCTTCTGAATAATACAGGAAGACCACAGTCACGAAACCCAGACAGAGATGCATGACAGGTTTAATCAGTGCTTCACTAGGGATGAAAGAAGAGCAGGAGCTGTCTTTTTCCAAGTCGGTCCATTAGACTAGAGGTTGACCGATTCATCGGAATGGCCTATTAATTAGGGCCGATTTCAAGTTTCCATAACAATATGTGATCGGCATTTTTGGACACCGATTGAGGCGGATTCTTTTTTTAAAACTTTATTTAAATAGGCAAGTCAGTTAAGAACACATTCTTATTTTCAATGACGGCCTAAGAATCGTGGGTTAACTGCCTCGTTCAGGGGCAGAATGACAGATTTTTACCTTGTCAGCTCGGGGATTCAATCTTGCAACCTTACAGTTAACTAGTCCAACGCTCTAACCACCTGCCTTACATTGCACTCCACTAGGAGCCTGCCTGTTACACGAATGCAGTAAGAAGCCAAGGTAAGTTGCTAGCTAGCATTAAACTTATCTTATAAAAATCAATCAATCAATCATAATCACTAGTTAACTACACATAGTTGATGATATTACTAGTTTATCTAGCGTGTCCTGCATTACATATGTTCCCCTTGGATAACGATGCTTTGAGGGTGGCTGTTTTTGATGTGTTCCTGGTTCGAGCCCAGGTAGGGGGGAGGAGAGGAACGGAAGCTATACTGTTACACTGGCAATACTAAAGTGCCTATAAGAACATCCATTAGTAAAAGGTATATGAAATACAAATGGTATAGAGAGAAATAGTCCTATAATTCCTATAATAACTTCAACCTAAAACTTCTTACCTGGGAATATTGAAGACTCATGTTAAAAGGAACCACCAGCTTTCATATGTTCTCATGTTCTAAGCAAGGAACTTAAACGTTAGCTTTCTTACATGGCACATATTGCACTTTTACTTTCTTCTCCAACACATTGTTTTTACATTATTTAAACCAAATTGAACATGTTTCATTATTTATTTGTGGCTAAATTGATTTTCTTGATGTATTATATTAAGTTAAAATAAAAGTGTTCATTCAGTATTGTTGTAATTGTCATTATTACAAATAAAAAAATAAAATCGCCCAATTAATCAGTATCGGCTTTTTTTGGTCCTCCAATAATCGGTATCGGCATTGAAAAATCATAATCGGTCGACCTCTAATAGAGAATGGATAAATGTTTTTTTCCCCTCATCAATCTACACACAATACCGCATAACGACAAAGTGAAAACAAAAATGTTTGCTAATTTATTACAAACAAAAACCAGAAATACCTTATTTATATAAGTATTCACACCCTTGCATTGAGACTCAAAATTGAGCTCAGGTGCATCCTGTTTCCATTGATCATCCTTGAGATGTTTCTTCAACTTGATTGGAGTCCACCTGTGGTAAATTCAATTGATTGGATGATTTGGAAAGGCACACACCTGTCCATATAAGGTCCCACAGTTGACAGTGCATGTCAGAGCAAACACCAAGCCATGAGGTCGAAGGAATTGTCCGTAGAGCTCCGAGACAGGATTGTGTCGAGGCACAGAGGAAGGGTATCAAAAAATGTATGCAACATTGAAGGTCCCCAAGAACATAGTGGCCTCCATCAATCTTAAAAGGAAGAAGTTTGGAACCAGCAAGTCTCTACCTAGAGCTGGCCATCCGACCAAACTAAGCAATCGGTGGATAAGAGCCTTGCTCAGGGAGGTGACCAAGAACCTGATGGTCAATCTGACATAGCTCGAGTTCCTCTGTGGAGATGGCAGAACCTTGCAGAAGGACAACCATTTCTGCAGCACTCCATCAATCAGGTCTTTATGGTAGAGTGGCCAGACGGAAGCCACTCCTCAGTAAAATGCACATGACAGCTCGCTTGGAGTTTGCCAAAAGGCACCTGAAGGGCTGAACTCTTTGGCCTGAATGTGAAGCATCACGTCTGGAGGAAACCTGGCACCATCCCAAAGGTGAAGCATGGGGGTGGCAGCATCATGCTGTGGGATGTTTTTCAGTGGCAGGGAGAGTAGTCAGGATCGAGCGAAAGCTGAACGGAGCAAAGTACAGAGAGATCTTTGATGAAAACCTGCTCCAGAGCGCTCAGGACCTCAGACTGGGGAAAAGGTTCACCTTCCAACACGACAATGGCCCTAAGCAAACAGCCAAGGCAACGTAGGAGTGGCTTCGGGACAAGTCTCTGAATGTCCTTTTTTGCTTCTGTGTGTGAATCTGGGCCGGCGATAGGCTACTTTGTTTCATTGAGGAGCCGGTACGTAATTCCACAAAAATGTGTTTTGCTGGTATGGCGCTCCGGACAGCTGGGGCTGAAGTCAAGCACTGGGTTTAATACAGTATATTTAATATAGTATACAATGGTTTACAGTTGAAGTCGGAAGTTTACATACACTTAGGTTGGAGTCATTAAAACTCGTTTTTCAACCACTCCACAAATTTCTTGTTAACAAACTGTAGTTTTGGCATGTCGGTTAGGACATCTGCTTTGTGCATGACACAAGTAATTTTTCCCCAAAAAATTTACAGACAGATTATCTAACTTATAATTCACTGTATCACAATTTCAGTGGATCAGAAGTTTACATACACTAAGATGACTGTGCCGTTAAACAGGTTGAAAAATTCCAGAAAATTATGTCATGGCTTTAGAAGCTTCTGATAGGCTAATTGACATTATTTGAGTCAATAGGAGGTGTACCTGTGGATGTATTTCAATGCCTACCTTCAAACTCAGTGCCTCTTTGCTTGACATCATGGGAAAATCAAAAGAAATCAGCCAAGGCGTCAGAAAAGAAATTGTAGACCTCCACAAGTCTGGTTGATTCTTGGGAGCAATTTCCAAACACCTGAAGGTACCACGTTCATCCGTGCAAACTATAGTATGCAAGTATAAACACCATGGGACCACGCAGCCGTCATACCGCTTAGGATGGAGATGCATTCTGTCTCCTAGAGATGAACGTACTTTGGTGCGAAAAGTGCAAATCAATCCCAGAACAACAGAAAAGGACCTTGTGAAGATGCTGGAGGAAACAGGTACAAAAGTATCTCTATCCACAGTAAAACGAGTCCTATATCGACATAACTTGAAAGGCCGCTCAGCAAGGAAGAAGCCACTGCTCCAAAACCGCCATAAAAAAAGCCAGACTATGGTTTGCAACTGCACACGGGGACAAAGATCATACTTTTTGGATGAAACAAAAATAGAACTGTTTGGCCATAATGATCATCATTATGTTTAGAGGAAAAAGGGGAATGCTTGCAAGCCGAAGAACACCATCCCAACCGTGAAGCACAGAGGTGGCAGCATCATGTTGTGGGTGTGCTTTGCTGCAGGAGGGACTGGTGCACTTCACAAAATAGATGACATCATGTGGAAGGAAGATTATGTGGATATATTGAAGCAACATCTCAAGACATCAGTCATGAAGTTAAAGCTTGTTCACAAATGAGTCTTCCAAATTGACAAGAACCCCAAGCATACTTCCAAAGTTCTGGCAAAATGGCTTAAGGACAACAAAGTCAAGGTATTAGAGTAGCCATCACAACGCCCTGTCCTCAATCCTATAGAAAGTTTGTGGGCAGAACTGAAAAAGTGTGTGTAAGCAAGGAGGCCTACAACCCTGACTCAGTGACACCAGCTCTGTCAGGAGGAATGGGCCAAAATTCACCCAACTTATTGTGGGAAGCTTGTGGAAGACTACCCAAAACATTTGACCCAAGTTAAACCATTTAAAGGCAATGCTGCCAAATACTAATTGAGTGTATGTAAACTTCTGACCTACTGGGAATGTGATGAAATAAATAAAACTGAAATAAATCATTCTCTCTACTATTATTCTGACATTTCACATACTTAAAATAAAGTGGTGATCCTAACTGACATAAGACAGGGCATTCAGATCAAATCAAAGTTTATTTGTCACGTGCGACGAATACAACAGGTGTAGACCTTACAGTGAAACTCTAACCAATAGTGCTGAGAAAACAAGTATGTGTGTGTGTCGGTAAGTAAAGAAATAAAACCAAAAGACATTTGAAAATAAGAGTAGCAAATCTATATACAGACACCGGTTAGTCAGGCTTATTGAGGTAGTATGTACATGTGGGTATGGTTAATGCATATATGATGAACAGAAAGTAGCAGTAGCATAAAAAGAGGGGTTGGCGGGTGGTGGGACACAATGCAGATAGCCCGGTTAGCCAATGTGCAGGAGCACTGGTTGGTCAGGCCAATTGATGTAGTATGTACATGAATGCATAGTTAAAGTGACTGTGCATATAAGATAAACAGAGAGTAGCAGCAGCGTAAAAGAGGGGTTGGGGGAGGGAACACAATGCAAATAGTCCGGGTAACCATTTGGTTACCTGTTCAGGAGTCTTATGGCTTGGGGGTAAAACCTGTTGAGATGACTTTTTGTCCTAGACTTGGCACTCCGGTACCGCTTGCCATGTGGTAGTAGAGAGAACAGTCTATGACTGGGGTGGCTGGGGTCTTTGACAATTTTCAGGGCCTTCCTCTGACACCGCCTGGTGTAGAGATCCTGGATGGCAGGCAGCTTTGCCCCAGTGATGTACGTACTACCCTCTGAAGTGCCTTGCGGTCGGAGGCCGAGCAATTGCCGTATCAGGCAGTGATGCAACCGGTCAAGATGCTCTCGATGTTGCAGATGTAGAACCTTTTGAGGATCTCAGGACCCATGCCAAATCTTTTTAGTTTCCTGAGGGGGAATAGGCTTTGTCGTGCCCTCTTCACGACTGTCTTGGTGTGTTTGGACCATTCTAGTTTGTTGTTGATGTGGACACCAAGGAATTTGAAGCTCTCAACCTGCTCCACAACAGCCCCATCGATGAGAATGGGGATGTGCTCGGTGCTCCTTTTCCTGTAGTCCACAATCATCTCCTTAGTCTTGGTTAAGTTGAGGGATAGGTTGTTATTCTGGCACCACCCTGCCAGGTCTCTGACCTCCTCCCTATAGGCTGTGTTGTCGTTGTCGGTGATCAGGCCTACCAATGTTGTGTCGTCAGCAAACTTAATGATGGTGTTGGAGTCGTGCCTGCACATGCATTCGTGGGTGAACAGGGAGTACAGGAGGGGACTGAGCACGCACCCCTGATCAGAGTGGCAGATGTGTTGCTACCTACCCTTGACTAGGATTAAATGTCAGGAATTGTGAAAAACTGAGTTTAAATGTATTTGGCTTGTATGTAAACACCTTGTATATACACTTTCGATTTCAACTGTAAATATACTGGACTATACTGTACTATTTATTGTAGTATACTGTTGTATTTACAGTTAACTGTAGTATACATACTGTAGTAAAAGGAAACTGTAGAATATACTATAGTAATTAATGCAGTGTTTTTATGGATTGTAGTATACTGTAGTATTTACTTTTGTGTGCTTTGCGGACGGTACTAAATTGAAGTATTTAATGTAGTGTTTTTGCAGACATTACTGTATTATTTACTATAGTGTTTTTGTTTAATTATCTTTGACATAGAAGTGGAGGTTTTCTCCTTGTGGAAACCTACTGGAGAAATACTTTAGTGTTTTTGCAGACATTACTGTAGTATTTACTTTAGTATTCTGGAGTATAATACGACATTCTATAGTAAGTACTACACATGATCGAGGGACACTACATTGTGTAGTACAGTATTCTACAACATTCTATATAATTAATATACTGCACTACTCTATATACTGCAGTATTTTTTCATGTGGGCAGTTCTATGTGGATCATGATGACAGGGTGAAATAACATTTACTGTAATTATCTTCTCAAGCTAGCCCAACTGAATAATTACTCAATGCCATCAGACATATGAAATCATAGTAGCCTCTGTGATTCCTACCGGAATATTTCACATTGAGCTGGGTGTGTATTGATATGTTTCGTGGTGTAAACAACTCTACTTTGAGGCTCACCAGCTGTGAGACTGACAAGCATGTCACACTAATGAACTATTAAAAGGTAGAGATGACAAGTGAAATGGGGAGTTTAACAAAAACTGGAGAGACGGGAAGCTAACTTTCTGAGCAAATCTGCCTCTCCACTTCTCTCCTGTCCGTTCCACTCCTCACGTGTCCTCTCCCCTCCTCTCTAGTGTCAGGCCAAATCCTGGCCATGACATCAGCAGACAAACTGTTTGGACTGACACTACTTAGAACACATTGAGAGATGGAGAGACAATATATAGTTGTTATTTTGGTGAAAGTTGGTTCATTATAGTTTACATCAGAATGAATTTAATAAGCTTATTGGTCATCTACTGGCCAGCTGTTCATTATGTTCTCATAAGCAGTCACTTTAGTGACAATGGTTAAAGAACATACGCTTAAAGTTTTGACGCAGCTGACTGATTGTATTTGGGTTGCTGTACATGGGAAATAATGCCCAGTCAAACAACATCATGCAGAAGGCCATCTAGTCCATTTGGCTCTTATCATGATAAAGGTTATTTCAAGATTTCTTGTCTAAAACAACACTAAGGCCATTTAGGAACATTTTAGTTTCTTTACTTCTTTGTCCTTAGCAATATCTGTTTTCTAAGCAAACTAGCCAGACCCAACATAATCATTCAGTAGCATCCAAATGTACTGGATTCCATACAATAGACCTACCACAGACAGTTATGAGTGGTACAGGATGGAAATAACCCAATCTTAGGCATTGAGAAAGATGCATAACAACTGGTTCATTTCCAGTATAGTGTCGTCTGTTCCCGACTGGAGGATAGAACGGAATGTGTTGACTCATCCTGCTCTGCTCCACACCCCACCTTCCCTGCTCCAATCCTGCCCTGCTCCACTCCTCCTCCACCTGCCCTGCTCCATTCCTCCTCCTGCCCTTTTCCACTCCTCCTCCTGCCCTGCTCCACTCCTCCTCCACCTGCCCTGCTCCACTCCTCCTCCACCTGCCCTGTTCCACTCCTCCTCCACCTGCCCTTCTCCACTCCTCCTCCACCTGCCCCGCTCCACTCCTCCTCCACCTGCCCCGCTCCACTCCTCCTCCACCTGCCCTGTTCCACTCCTCCACCTGCCCTGCTCCACTCCTCCTCCACCTGCCCTGTTCCACTCCTCCACCTGTCCTACTCCACTCCTCCTCCGCCTGCCCTGCTCCACTCCTCCTCCACCTGCCCTGTTCCTCTCCTCCTCCACCTGCCCTGCTCCACTCCTCCTCCACCTGCCCTGTTCCACTCCTCCTCCGCCTGCCCTGTTCCACTCCTCCTGCCCTGCTCCACTCCTCCTCCGCCTGCCCTGCTCCACTCCTCCTCCACCTGCCCTGCTCCACTCCTCCTCCACCTGCCCTGCTCCCTCCTCCTCCACCTGCCCTGCTCCACTCTTCCTCCTCCTGCCCTGCTCCACGCCCTGCTCCTCCTCCTCCTGCCCTGCTCCACTCCTCCTCCACCTGCCCTGCTCCACTCCTCCTCCTGCCCTGCTCCACTCCTCCTCCACCTGCCCTGCTCCACTCCTCCACCTGCCCTGTTCCACTCCTCCTCCTGCCCTGCTCCACTCCTCCTCCACCTGCCCTGCTCCACTCCTCCTCCACCTGCCCTGCTCCACTCCTCCTCCACCTGCCCTGCTCCACTCCTCCTCCTGCCCTGCTCCACTCCTCCACCTGCCCTGCTCCACTCCTCCTCCACCTGCCCTGCCCTGCTCTACTCCTCCTCCTCCTGCCCTGCCCTGCTCTACTCCTCCTCCGCCTGCCCTGCTCCACTCCTCCACCTGCCCTGCTCCACTCCTCCTCCGCCTGCCCTGTTCCACTCCTCCTCCGCCTGCCCTGCTCCACTCCTCCTCCGCCTGCCCTGCTCCACTCCTCCTCCACCTGACCTGCTCCACTCCTCCTGCCCTGGTCCACACTTCCTCCACCTGCCCTGCTCCACTCCTCCTCCTGCCCTGCTCCACTCCTCCTCCTCCTGCCCTGCTCCACTCCTCCTCCACCTGCTCCACTCCTCCACCTGCCCTGCTCCACTCCTCCTCCACCTGCCCTGCTCCACTCCTCCTCCACCTGCCCTGCTCCACTCCTCCTCCGCCTGCCCTGCTCCACTCCTCCTCCACCTGCCCTGCTCCACTCCTCCACCCTCCCTGCTCCACTCCTCCTCCACCTGCCCTGCTCCACTCCTCCACCTGCCCTGCTCCACTCCTCGCCCACCTGCCCTGCTCCACTCCTCCTCCACCTGCCCTGCTCCACTCCTCCACCTGCCCTGCTCCACTCCTCCACCTGCCCTGCTCCACTCCTCCTCCACCTGCCCTGTTCCACTCCTCCACCTACCCTGCTCCACTCCTCCTCCGCCTGCCCTGCTCCACTCCTCCACCTGCCCTGCTCCACTCCTCCTCCACCTGCCCTGTTCCACTCCTCCTCCACCTGCCCTGCTCCACTCCTCCTCCACCTGCCCTGCTCCACTCCTCCTCCGCCTGCCCTGCTCCACTCCTCCTCCGCCTGCCCTGCTCCACTCCTCCTCCGCCTGCCCTGCTCCACTCCTCCTCCACCTGCCCTGCTCCACTCCTCCTCCACCTGCCCTGCTCCACTCCTCCTCCACCTGCCCTGCTCCACTCCTCCACCCTCCCTGCTCCACTCCTCCTCCACCTGCCCTGCTCCACTCCTCCACCTGCCCTGCTCCACTCCTCCTCCTCCTCCGCCTGCCCTGCTCCACTCCTCCACCTCCTGCCCTACTCCTCCACCTCCTGCCCTGCTCCACCTGCCCGGCCCGGCTTGTGGGGAGAAGGAGGCAGGCCCCGCGATAAATCAGTCATTGCACATCAGCGTATATCAATCTGTGCTCCAACACTCCTCGGTTGAGAGAATTGCTGAAGTGTTACTGCAGTGACATTGAGGATGACACTACAGCATAATGGGACTATTTTCCCTCATTCTCTCGCTCCACTCTACACCCCACCAATACCTTGTCCAAATCCAACACAATGTCACAGAAACAGTTCATCTGCTGTTTCTGTCCGGTAGCCTGAATAGGAGAATCCGAGACATTTTCTTCTGAGCCCTCTGGGAGGGGACCTACCTTGTTATCCCCAACATGGGTTCCCAGGATATTGTTTGTGTGCGTGGGGGTAAACCCCTGCATTACCAGAACATTCTGTTAACTTTAGCCTAAATGTTGTCATCCACTATTTGTGGGAAATATGGACTTACAAATGGCTAATGTTGGATATTTTTTCTGCAGTAACTGTTCTATTAGTATAAAAGTGTTTTGCAGATCCCATTGAATATGATAAGGGACAGAAAGTCATATATTCACAAGGCTGTTCTTTCTGCAGTATACATTCTGCGTGTTTGTGTTTGATTCAGTGAGTGATATGCTGCCCTGCATGTCGTTAAGGAGGAAATCAAGGATGGCTCAAATCTTGCTATGCGACATCTTCCAGTGGAACCGGACCAAACCGGAATGGTGACCCCCTTGGCTTGGGTACAGAAACGTAGTCTGTTTGGGCGTTATGCAGTCGGTAATGAGCGATCAGGTGGATGTACATTTTCACATTACATCTCGTGAGTCTCTCAGAGCAGCACCACAGAACATTAGTCTACCAGCAGCAGGGCCTGCACTAGCCTTCCATCACTGTGACAAATGAGTACAACACAGGAAAGTGTGTCGGTGTGGCTGGATTCCTACTTACTCCGACAGCCAAAAAATATCCTCTCTGGGATTTCAGAGTTTTCCAATATAGCCCTGTTTGGCTATGGACTGGCTTTAACTTGACAATCATTTCCATGCTTAAAAGGAAGTAGAAGTTAATTGCAGATTTTGTTGGATAATAACCAAGCTCCGTTTTACAATACTTACAACCAGGGATTGGAACCGGTTCATAGAACAGAACAGAAAAACGGGAAAATAACAACATTTTTTGAGGAACAGAATCAGAACAAAAGTAATCTATACTATTCCGGAACAGAAACATTATTTTAAAAACATAGGAACCGGTTAATAACATTACTTTACGTTCCGGGCATTATTTTCAGTTTCACAAAAAAACGCAACAAGGTGCCTATGCCAAAGCCCTCACTCTGTCACTCAGAAGCGTATTCCAGTGTCTGCCTGCCAGCTGAAAATATTTCCCATTATGTGTGTGTGTGTGTGTCTAGGCAACATGCCCCTCCCCTCTGAAGCTTACGCTACAGTAGCCTTCTGATGTTAGAAGTGTGATTCAGAAATTAGGGAGATATTTTAATTATAGATGAATGGGTTAACTTTTTCAATGCTAGTTACGGATACTATAGTTAAAACCTTTCACATTGGATGTATTATCTGCAAAAAGGTACGATGCGATTTTAATTCTGGTGGCTCTCTGCTAGCTGCTCCAACTCTCAGAGGTTCAAAGACATTCAAAGTTCCTCCATAGAAGCTGCTCCTTGGTAGGCATAATTCTATGGGCCTAATTCAGATAATGCATTTCATAACCAGATGCCCAACGCTTCAAGCCATGCCTCCACCCTCTCTTGCTCTCTCCCCACCTGCAAAATGTAAGTCGCATCTCATCCTACACTTGGTTGTCCATTGTGCATGTAAACAATTACAGCCTAGGCAGCTGATAGCGCCCATGTACTATCAGCTGTCTAGGCTAAAACAACTATAGCTTGGCCTCTCCATAGCAAGCTGCTCTATCCGCACTGATTGATGAAGTAATTTAATGTCAAGCTAGTCTTGATTTCAGAGGTTTAAAAGGGAACAGAAAGGAACGATATAAACTAGTACTTTCTTCTGTTTCAAACGGGTTCAGAACTTTATTTTGCAGGTCAAACAGTGTAACGGAAGAAAAAAAAGAATGGCTCTGTTCAGATACAAACGATTGGAAAATCATTTCGGTTCCAACCCCTGCTTACAATTTATCTGTGATGTGAAAATGTGCAAAGTTGAACAAACCATGGTGTATTTCCTATTCCATGCAGTATCTCTTGGAAATAATAAAAAAAAGCAGCTCTGATTTTGGGGTTATTGTTCTCTGCAGAGAAAGATAACTTTGTCTTCTTCTCTTAGAGTGTGGAGGAGAAGTAAGGGCAGTGGTGACCTGCCATTCCCCACCTGTTTTGCATGTTATTTTGGCATTAATATGTGTCACATATCAGTTTGCAAACAATGTGTTAATAAAGCCGCAAATAAACATGGTCTGCTTTTTTATTTATTGAGTAAAGCAGCTCCAAAATGCAGGTGTTATAGCCTACCTCAGTGCTTTCTGTGGTGTTGGGGCAAGCTACGTAGCAGTCATCATCATGAATCAAGTTGACAATCTACTGGCAAATCTACTGGCAAATCAAATCATAGATAAAATGTATCGCTGCTCATCAGCCATTGGACATAAACATTACACAACAAGTTTGGAAGTTGCAAATTCAACAATGTGTGGTTTGGTAGGAATTAGTGGCTAACTGCAAGCGTTGCAAAGCAATCACTAGCCTGCTATTCAGTGGAGTGGGTGTGTGGTCCAAGTCTGGGTTTAAGGGTCTCTTTTCCAAACTAAAAAGTATAAACATTCAACACGATGGGCCAGAAAAGGTTTAATACATTGGCCATGCTGTCAATCCAGCATGACTTCTGCCGTGTTCAAAATAACTGGAAACTCGGAACCGGGAAATCTCAGACTTCAGTGAGTTCAAGACAACTGGGAACTCGAAAACAAAAACGAGCTCCGACTGGGAAAATATCTTTCTAGAGGTCCGACCTGAAGATCACTGACGTCGTGGTCCAACCTTGACTTTGATGACAAAGTTTGATGACATAATTTGCCCACAAAGGACCGCTGTGCCTCCTTCCACAGCACAACAAGGTGAGTCCAAACATGTCTTGTATGCTGCTGCATAAATTATGTAATATGCCAGGGAGATATGTATACTGTAGCTAAGAAAGTTATACTAAGTGTATGTGGTGCTGTAAGCTGTTCATAAGTGTTATCATTGAATACTGTAATAGCTTTCATTGTCTGCTTATACGCCCACTTTATTTATCCTATGGTTCTGACTTGGTGTACAGGGAGAACACCGTAAGAACGGCCTATGTTCTGAATTATGTTGCTGTACATGTCAAATGTGCTGAACTAATAGTTATATTGACTTTGTTCGTCCAAGATTGCTCGTTAATGTCTTAATCGAAGTTACAGATTACCTCTTATCTGCTCGTCGTCCCCTTCTGCCATAGTTTGTACATCTCAATTGTCAGTAGAAACAACATTTGTTTAAGCAGTAAATGTCACCATTATAGTGCAATTAATTTATTGTTTAGTGTTTGGTAGTGGCTTTGTTGGCATGCATCTAAAAAAAAATTAGGGTGCCCCACCAAGATTTACATGCTAAGATCGCCACAGAGTAAGGGGGTGTGGAATCAAGCTGTCAGAGCTAGCTCTCTGTGTCTGTCTGTACAGCAAGCAGGAAAGGAGGGAGGCAGGGAGGCTATGCTCTGTTACACTCTGAAGCAATAGGACGGGAGAAAAGACAGTCAGCTCCCATGGTGCCTGTTTGGGGGATCTGTGGTTACAGTCGAAGGTAATACCAGGTCAGTGAATTGTGACAATCGATAGGGAATTAATCAATATAAAACAAGCACTAGTCTACCACAGTTTCGAGCAGAGGAATGATTTTATTTAAAAAATATTTAACTGTTCACTGAGTCACAGTAAAAAATCAAGAGCCATATCTGAAGTGGATTTTAAAGTCAAAACCACAATTTGAACAAAGATGTCTAATACCAAACCGTAAAATAGCTTACATCAAGCAAAATACAGTGAATCCGGCAGATTTACAAAGGAAACTGTCTTTTCAAGTAAAAGAGACCATACCATACAAAAACAAGAGATGCCAAAGTTCATGTAAGTGAAGCTTCCATAATGATATTCAGGGCAGCAAGCTCATCCAACGCACCTAAAATGTAAGGAGAGCAGAGCAGCGCTGAAGATGACAGAGCTCTAATTCACCACCTTGTCATGCTAAGTAATATAGACTTAAAATCAATGCCAATGTGCTGTTTAAAAGCTTGAAGTCAACCACCAGGCCGCTGGCAACACCAGCCATGCAATACTGAGGCTACAATTAGGCTGTATTGATTAACCAATAATCCCTGAGTGGACCACTATGAATGGTAATGATCTAATAATACTGATTTCATTACTAAACTATTAGTCAATAATATTAAAGAGCCCCCTTTTTAATAATGCTGTCCTTATTTGAATTGACAGCAGATCAACTGTGACTGGGTCTTTCTTTCTGTTTACCTTGACACTGTGAATTCTAATGAAAAAGAAAACTAAAAGAGGAGAAGAAAGTGAAGCAGGTGGGGTCCAAGGCTGAGGCTCCACCGTGAAGCAGGAGGTGTCCACGGCTGATGCTCCACAGTGAAGCAGGAGGGGTCCAAGGCTGAGGCTCCACTGTGAAGCAGGAGGGGTCCAAGGCTGAGGCTCCGCCATGAAGCAGGGGGGGTCCAAGCCTGAGGCTCCACTGTGAAGCAGGAGGGGTCCAAGACTAGGGCTCCACCATGAAGCAGGAGGGATCCAAGCCTGAGGTTCCACTGTGAAGCAGGAGGGATCCAAGGATGAGGCTCCACCGTGAAGCAGGAGGGGTCCAAGGATGAGGTTCCACTGTGAAGCAGGAGGGATCCAAGGATGAGGCTCCACCGTGAAGCAGGAGGGGTCCAAGGATGAGGCTCCACCGTGAAGCAGGAGGGGTCCAAGGATGAGGCTCCACCGTGAAGCAGGAGGGGTCCAAGGATGAGCACCGTGAAGCAGGAGGGGTCCAAGGATGAGGCTCCACCGTGAAGCAGGAGGGTCCAAGGATGAGGCTCCACCGTGAAGCAGGAGGGGTCCAAGGATGAGGCTCCACCGTGAAGCAGGAGGGGTCCAAGGATGAGGCTCCACCGTGAAGCAGGAGGGATCCAAGGATGAGGCTCCACCGTGAAGCAGGAGGGGTCCAAGGATGAGGCTCCACCGTGAAGCAGGAGGGGTCCAAGGATGAGGCTCCACCGTGAAGCAGGAGGGGTCCAAGGATGAGGCTCCACCATGCCAAATTCTCGTCACTTTCCTGGTGTTCAAAAACAATATGATGGCTCCTGGATTCAAAACACAGTAGTCGTTTATGGTGGTTTATATAATGCTATTTTAAATATGGTGCATCCTCAGGTCACAACGCCACATTAGATTCACACATACTATTATATACACTGAGTGTACAACACATTATGAACACCTGCTCTTTCCATGACACAGAGTGACCAGGTGAAAGCTATGATCCCTTATTGATGTCACTTGTTAAATCCAATTCAATCAGAGTAGATGAAGGGGAGGAGACAGGTTAAAGAAGGATTAGTAAGCCTTGAGACACTTGACACATTGATTGTGTATGTGTGCCATTCAGAGGGTGAATGGGCAAGCCAAAGTATTCAAGTGGTTTTGAATGGGGTATGGTAGTAGGTGCCAGTGCACCGGTTTGAGTGTGTCAAGAACTGCAACGCTGCTGGGTTTTTCATGGTCAACACTTTCCTGTGTGTATCAAGAATGGTCCACCACCCAAAGGACATCCAGCCAACGGCAGGCCAGTTGTTGAAAATGGGTCATTGATGAAAGAGGACAAAGGAGGCTGACACGAATTGTGCAGAGCAACAGACGGGCTACAGTTAGTCAACTGACAGTCCAATGCAACATTGGTGCCCAAAGACCCATAAAAGAATGCAAAGCTCGTCAGACCGTGACACGAATGAGGTATTGCAGCCTTACAACCTTACCGAGTTCCACTTCTTTCAGTAAAAAAACAAGAACATGTGGTTGCAGTGGGCCAAGGAATGAAAACACTGGAAAGGACTAGGGTATGGAGAAAACCACATGAGTACATGCATCCATCATGCCATGACTCGCATCAACATAGCAGGCTGGTAGTGGTGGTGTGATGGATTGGGGTGCGTTTTCATGATACACATTGGGCCCCTTGATAAAAATGGAGCAGTGTTTGAATGCCACAGGATTTCTGAACAGCATTGCCAATCAGGTGCACCCCTTCATGGCAGCAGTGTGTCCATTGTATAATCATCAGCACAATTGGACAGTTGTTGTGTTACAGTATGGACAGTTGTTGTGGACACTTGTTGTGTTACAGAACACTTCCCAAAACCTAACAAATGTTCTGGGAACTTTCACAGAACTGATTTGGTTTGTTGAATGGATATGTGTAAACAGATTTACATATCTGCTCTGTTTCCCACCTAAAATGATCTTTTGAGGGTAAAAGTGAAAAAAAAACAATCTATTCTCAGAAGGAAACATCTCTAGGTGATATAATGCAATTAGCTTGACCAGTGACTCAGTGTTTCCTGTCGATGAACAAATGAACCTTTTCATGCTTCTAATTTTCCAACTCACTGAGTGAATCAAACAGAAGAGTCCCCCCTGTTCTGCTTCCATCAGTAATCACTGGGTATCAACTCACCTCCCAATAGATGTCTCCTGACATGGATAGAGGTCTCTGATAACTTTCTATACCAGGTTCATTGGAGCCATTAACACAGGCAATGAGAGCTCACTTTAACTTCCACGGTCACCTCAGCCGACACTCATGCATATGAGATATCTTTTAGAAGAGGTGCCTCCAGTATAGAAGTGCTTTTATAGCACTACAGTATATTTATGAGTAAACTTGAGGTTCTATAAGGTATTGGCCAACAGTGTTAATATTGACTCAATATGAGTCTCTGCAACAACCTCATTTAGTCAAACCGAAGTGTTTGTAATATATTCTGAATTTCACACAACTCTTGCTGTCAAATCCTCTAAAGGTGTAACATAGAGGGCACCCATAAAGGCAGTTGCTTGGGGACAAGGTTTAGGTGCATGTCCTCAGTACAGTGGTAAGTCACTACCCAGTGTGTGAGAGGAGAGAGAGGTAACCCCCTCTGTCACCTGAGAGGTAAGAGAGAGTGACTGGCAATCGCTTCCTCTCGATGCTAGCCCTGCCACGCCTCATGTGAGGAAGACACCCTGTCGTTGTGTGTGTGTCCTGACAAGATGTGGACTCAAAGCCCAAGTCTCCCAGAGATTTTGACTCTACTGAAACAAATGTGTTTATTATCCGGTGGTGTCACATGGCATATAAAGGCAAACAGAACATGCTGGTGCCTCGTGACAGGCTAAACATCCTGCTTTTTCCCTTTAGCTCATTATCACACACTCCTCTCCTCCTGTCCTCTCCTCTTCATGTCCTCCACGCTCCTCTTCTCTCCTCTCCTCCTTCTGTCCCTCTCCTCTCCTCCTCCTGTCACTCTCCTCTCCCCCTATCCTCCCCCTCTGTCACATCTGCTCCCACTCTCCCCTCCCCTGGCGCTTGAGGGTGCCAGGCTGCCCTGCATCACGCACTCCCATCATCTATTACGCACACCTGCCTTCCCTCGTCACGTGCATCAGCGATATTGGACTCACCTGGACGCCCTCATCACCTGTTATTACCTCCCCTATATTTGTCAGATCTCCAGCTCTGTTCCCCACTTCTGCATTAATTGTCTTTTGTTTGTGTTACTTGTTTGCTGAAACTGTTCCTGTCTCGTTCCATGTCCGTTCTTTATTAAATGTTTGACTCTCCGTACCTGTTTCGTCTCTCCAGCGTCATCCCATGTGACAGAATGCAGAAGCCATCACACAAAGCATCAGGGAGTACTGGCGTTCCGGTTGGTATGGTGGCATCGGCTCTGGGTTGCCACCGATGGAACCGGGGGTGCCTAGCCAGCTCGTCGGGCTTCCACGCCCTAGCCGGTTCGTGAGGTTTTCATGCCCCTGTTGGCTCGGATGGCGCCCATCCCACATCGGACCTTAGCCGGATCAAGCTTTAACTTTCTGACTGATGTCTTGAGATGTTGCTTCAATATATCCACGCAATTTTCCTTCCTCATGATGCCATCTATTTTGTGAAGTCCACAAGTCCCTCCTGCAGCAAAGTACCCCCAGAACATGATGCTGCCACCCCCGTGCTTCATGGTTGGGATGATGTTCTTCGGGCTTGCAAGCCTCCCCCTTTTCCTCCAAACATAACGATGGTCATTATGGCCAAACAGTTATATTCATCAGAGCAGAGGTCATTTCTCCAAAAAGTATGATATATGTCCCCATGTGCAGTTGCAAACCGTAGTCTGGCTTTTTTATTGCGGTTTTGGAGCAGTGGCTCCTTCCTTGCTGAGTGGCTTTTCAGGTTATGTCAATATAGGACTCGTTTTACTGTGGATATAGATATTTTTGTACCTGTTTCCTCCAGCATCTTCACAAGGTCCTTTGCTGTAGTTCTGGGATTGAGTTGCACTTTTCGCAAAGTACGTTCATCTCTAGGAGACAGAACGCGTCTCCTTCCTGAGTGGTATGATGTTCCATGGTGTTTATACTTGCATTCTATAGTTTGTACAGATGAACGTGGTACCTTCAGGTGTTTGGAAATTGCTCCCAAGGATGAACCAGACTTGTGGAGGTCTACAATTCTTTTGATTTGCCCATGATGTCAAGCAAAGAGGCACTGAGTTTGAAGGTAGGCCTTGAAATTCATCCACAGGTACACCTCCAATTGACTCAAATTATGTCAATTAGCCTATCAGAAGCATCTAAAGCCATGACATCATTTTCTGGAAGTTTCCAAGCTGTTTAAAGGCACAGTCAACTTAGTGTATGTAAACTTCCAACTTCAACAGTACATCTATTACTTCAGTATTCCTGCACATTGTAAATATTGTATTGGAACTGACCCTGTGTATATACAGTAGCTTCTTACTTTCCTGTGTTCTTCTTTTAATTTATTTTGTGTTTGTTCTACCTTATTTTTTTGTGTGCTACATTGATATGTACTGCATTGTTGTACTGTACTTGTGCATGTGACATTAAAACTTGAAACATGAAACATTGGTCAGAAATCATACTCTTCTGATGTACATAGTTTTCTGTTGTCAGAAAACCACCTAGTATTACACTCCTGGCCTATGTTTTGAGAAGTAGCAATTCTATCTGTTGGACTAAACGGCTCTTTACCATGTTTGCTGAATGAGTGCACTCATATTTCGCCCCCAAAAGAACACAAATATACTTTTTATTTTTCACAGTTTCTCTCCACCTAAGAAAAGAGAAATTGGTCACACTGATCTGGGGAAATAGCAGGACAAAGCCCATTTGAACACATCCAATTTCATGATGAGTTATGAGAATAAAATAAACAGGTCATGGGGTTTCCACATGGGTAAGAAGGTAACCGAGAGGCTGGAGTATGGAGGCAGAACTGACAGGCCTAGCTGATAAGGCAGGAGAGAGAGAGAGAGAGAGAGAGAGAGAGAGAGAGAGGGAGTGAGTGGGGGAGAGAGTGAGGAGGAGAAGAGGTGAGGGGGAGAGAGGAAGAGAGGGAGAGAGAGTGAGGGAGTGAGTGAGGGGGAGAGAGAGAGAGAGAGGAAGAGAGGCGGAGAGAGAAGAAGAGAGGGGGAGAGAGGGTCAGGATGTGCATGGCCCATCTTTCTCAATGTTGACTTAACTGGCTGTGGAAAGTGTTACAATATTCCAATGAGGTTCGGAGATGCATGACCGTGGTAACTCGCCTCTCACAGTGACAGCAATGACTGTTAAATTTAGCCTGAACGCAATGTTCTTTCATGAGGCATTTTACTTTGAAATGCATTTTAAAATATTTATGACCAGGTTGCTGGCTGTGGAGGGAGAGAAGAGGCTTTTTTTGGTCATGGTGGGTTTTGGGCACAAATCTGAGCCTTTGCCGAGGCTTAGCCTCCCCTCCATTCTGATTTATTATTGTACTGTACCACTACTATACTGCAGGCTATTCAGGAGCAGATTGGCCCTACAGGCTCTTTCAAGGCCTTGTTTTTGCCTCATTTCAAGTTTTAAGTTAGTTTTATTAGTCACATGTATAGGATACACATGGTATACACCGTCCAATGAAATGCTTGCTACAGGTTCCTTCTCGACAATGCAACAACAATAAGAAATATTAAAAGACAAGAATACGAACATAAAGTAAATGGCTCAGTAGAATAGAAAAAACATTTTAGAATAAGTATAATACAGGAAGGCACAATTTATAGTCCAATATTTAGATGTGTTTTGGGGAAGGAGGGGATGGGGGAAAGTTTATTTGTATTTGTGTGTATATGTGTGTGTATGTGTGCGTGTGTTCGCACGTGTGTGTGTGTGTGTGGATGATTGTGTATCAGTGTGGGTGTGTGCGTGAGTGAGTGCATGTGTGCAAAGGTGCAGAGAGTCAGTGCAGGTGAACAGTCCAGTTCAATTATGTTTTGGAATATTTTTTGAGCAGTCTGATGGCTTGTAGATAGAAACTGTCTATGAGCCTGTTGGTATCAGACATCATGTTCCAATACCATCTTCCCGACGGTAAGGGAGTGAAGAATTCGAGGCTGGGGTGTGTGGGGTCCTTGATGATGCTGTGGGCCTTCCTCAGGCACAGTTTCGAGTAGATGTCCTGGATGGGTGGGAACACGGTCCCAGTGATGCACTGGGCTGTCTTCATCACTCGCTGGGGGGCCTTGCGGTCGTGGACAGCGCAATTCCCGTAACAGGTCATGATGCAACCGGTCAGGATGCTCTCGATGGTGCAACGGCAGTATTTGGAGAGGACCCGGGGAAGCAAACCAAATGTCTTCGGCCGCCTTAGGAAGTAGCAACGCTGTTGCGCCCTCTTGACAAGAGTCGTGGTGTTGTTGGTCCATGTCAAGTCCTCCGTGATGTGGACGTCGAGGAACTTACAACTGATAATTCTCGCTATTGCAGTCCCGCTGATGTGGATCAGGGCATGTTCCCTCCTCTGCTATAAATGGCTAGCAACACCATTTATATTCCTTCTCCACAGGGGCAATGCTCTTTAATGGTGGAGGGGCAGTGGAATTGAGAACAAGGACAAGCCCCCTGCCCCCTGGAAGCCTAAGTGTCCTGAGTGACATCTCTGTGTGCTTGAAGCTAACTAACGCAGGCCTTGTCTGACCCTGACTCGGCTCACCACCCAACCAGCAGCACCCTACATGGCATTTGATCCAACAGGTCAGCACCCCAGGCAGCTTGTAAAGCATGTGGAATCCAGCTCCAACATTACACCACTCATGCACGCCTAGTGCTTAGCTTAGCAGAAGGGCATGTGAGTGAGTGAACAAACAATGGCTCAGTTAACTGACAAGACAAGCATCATATTCTCCATGCCAATTCACATCTCACTGAAGCAGATGTCTTTCAGCTTAGCAGATCACGTTAGCTTGCTGCTACTGACTCTATTGTGGCTTTGTAATGCTCGTTCGTTGAATACTGTTGTTTAGTGAAGCACAGTGCTGTTTTGGTCTTTGAATTGCACGTAAAATAACTTGTGTGTGTGTAGCAACGGTTATCAAAATTGTTAAGGTTCTAATATATGCAATAGTTGTACAATGGATGAAGACACCTCAAACTTTAAGAATTTTACAATCCATCATATATTGACTGAATTATTGCACATGAAACATTTTACTGGCACAGACAAATAATGCATGGAAGTTCAGGGATTTTGGTGGGAATTCAGGTATTACATTTGTTGTCAAATTGAATGTGTTTTCTTAGAATGCACTCATAAATACATATAAAAATATATATTTTGTGTTAAAATAAAGAAAATGATATGTGCCTCATTTGCATAAAACCACAGGCTGGATTTGCAAATCTGAATAGATTAATATAAAGAGGAGGAACATGGCCGCAAACACTAAAAAACAGCTCTGTCTAGGCTTACCTGAACTCACCTCCGCTGTCTAGACTGCCTCATAAATTACTGTTGTTTTCATGCTCAGTTGCAAAATTCAACAAGTGTATCAGGATACCCTCAGATGAAAAAACAACCACTTGGCTCTAGATTTCACCTATGTATACACATTGCTGAATTTGTAAATCAGGAGGTGCCAGAACAAAAAGTGAGCGCTAGAGTGAGGTGACCTGGGGAACTCAATATGAGGAGGACATTATAGTCCTAAAAATGCTTTCCAGTTTCACTGACTGACCAATGATGCACAGCTCACTTGCTGGTGATAGCCGATGCGCTCATGCCAAAAGCCTCTCTCTCTTTCTCTCTCGCTTTTGTAAAACAATGTTTGGAAGTTGATCAAATATTTGGCAGAGTCTTCTCTTTTCAGAAGGAGCCATTTGCTTTCCAACCTGTGTTTTCCCTCAATTATATTTGAAATATTCCAGTTTGTCTGCATGCTGTTTTTTTACTGACAGACTTGCTGCGCGTTCCCGACTATAGGCTATTCCCTGTTATTGGGCTAGAATCCATTTTTAAAAATAAGCTATTGATCCTGGCTAAATTATAGGCCTTCTCATGGTGTAGTAGGCTATTCTGAATTATTTAATTTATTTCTGAACAGACAGCAGTGATTCTATAAATTTGGCAAATATATTTTAATTTATCAGGTGTCCTGCAGTTCCTTCAGAACCCTTCTATAAGGAAATATTTTATGGATTACAATAACTTAGAGATGAGGGTTGCAGGCTCATGTCTATCAGAACAGAGAGGGATCATAGAACATGAATCTCATTCTAGTTATGTGAGAGATACTGGCGCACTTCTCACACAGCCACGGCAACGTGTTAGTCTCAAACATAGGTTACAATGTTGCGAAAACCATCAATTACGTTTTTGTGGGGGCAGGGGAATTAACAAAGAGGTTATTTGAATGAACTTTGATATATTCTGTTAAAAGTGAAAATTATTGTTCGTGCCACGAGAGGTACCGGATCTGGCCAAATAGGTTCCGGAACAAAACAGTCCAAAACGGAGAGGTGCCGGATCACGTTCCGGCAGGATCCAGCTCAAATTAAGCACTGTAAATACAGTTGAAGTCGGAAGTTTACATACACCTTAGCCAAATACATTTAAACTCAGTTCTTCACAATTCCTGACATTTAATCCTAGTAAAAATTCCCTGTTTTAGGTCAGTTAGGATCACCACTTTATTTTAAGAATATGAAATGTCAGAATAGTAGAGAGAATGATTTATTTAAGCTTTTATTTCTTTCATCACATTCCCAGTGGATCAAAAGTTTACATACACTCAATTTGCATTTGGTGGCATTGCCTTCAAATGGTTTAACTTGGGTCAAATGTTTCGGGTAGCCTTCCACAACCTTCCCATGATAAGTGGGTGAATTTTGTCCTATTCTTCCTGGCAGAGCTGGAGTAACTGAGTCAGGTTCATAGGCCTCCTTGCTCGCACACGTTTTATCAGTTCTGCCCACAAACTTTGTATAGGATTGAGGACAGGGCGTTGTGATGGCTACTCCAATACCTTGACTTTGTTGTCCTTAAGCCATGTTGTCACAACTTTGGAAGTATGCTTGGGATCATTGTCCATTTGGAAGATCCATTTGCGACCAAGCTTTAACTTCCTGACTGATGTCTTGAGATGTTGCTTCAATATATCCACATAATATTCCCGCCTCATGATGCCATCTATTTTGTGAAGTGCACCAGTCCCTCCTGCAGCAAAGCTGCATTTTCTGGAATGTTTAAAGGCACAGTCAACTTAGTGTATGTAAACTTCTGACCCACTGGAATTGTGATACAGTGAATTATAAGTGAAATAATCTGTCTGTAAACAACTGTTGGAAAAACTACTTGTGTCATGCACAAAGTAGATGTCCTACCCGACTTGCCCAAACTATAGTTTGTTAACAAATAATTTGTGGAGTGGTTGAAAAACAAGTTTTAATGACTCCAAATGTATGTAAACTTTGACTTCAAATGAACATACTTTACATTGTTTGCAAGATCAGACACTATAATATAGTGTTAATGTTCAGAAGGTGCTTTCATTTCAGCTCATCTAAATTGTAAACATTTAATCTGTATTAAATGATTACTTTTTCAGTTCCACATAAAATCTTTCATCTCTTTATTTGGATGTAAGTGTCGATGCGTTAAATCGCAGACAATGCTTTAGCGTTCTTATAGATGCTACAGAAAGACAGTGGGGGTGTTTAACAGGCCATTCAAAAAATGTCTGCTCACTGCTCTTCGTACTTGGCGACTTCAACCTCCCGACGTCTGCATTTGTTTAATTTCTTTCCAACTCTCTTTTTCCCCTCCTTACCTCTTTTGACCTCAGCCTTTCCCAATCCCCTCCAACTCACAAGACAGGCAATATGCTTGACCTCATATTTACCAGAGGCTGCTCACCTACTAATCTCACTGAAACCCCCCTCCAGGTCTCTGATCACTACTTAATTTCCTTTTCTGCCTCCCTTTCCTCCAACCCTAACCACTCAGCCTCTACCTAGATGGTTATGCAGGTCTCTGATCACTACTTAATTTCCTTTTCTGCCTCCCTTTCCTCCAACCCTAACCACTCAGCCCCTACCCGGATGGTTATGCAGGTCTCTGATCACTACTTAATTTCCTTTTCTGTCTCCCTTTCCTCCAACCCTAACCACTCAGCCCCTACCAAGATGGTTATGCAGCGTCACAATTTTCGGTCTCTCTCTTCCACTACTACTCTTCTATCCTACTATCTCTCCCTGCTGCTAAATCCTTCTCCCTCCTGTCTCCTGATACTGCCTCTTCAACCCTACTCTCCTTCCTTTCCGCATCCTATGACTTGCACTGTCCCTTTTCCTCCCGGCCGGCTCGGCCCTCCCCTCCTGCTCCGTGGCTGAGTGACCAATTGAGAGCTTACAGAACAGGGCTGCAGGTAGCTGAGCGGAAATGGAGGAAAACTAAACTTCCAGAGGATCTATCATCCTTTCACTCGATCCTCCCTACCTTTTCTTCCTCTGTATCCACTGTTAAAGCCACTTTCTACCACTCACAATGTTAAGCTTCTGCCTCTAACCCTAGGAAACTCTTTTCCACCTTCCCTTCCCTCCTTAATCCTCCACCCCCTCCCTCTTTGTGGACAACTTTGTCAACCACTTTGAAAAGAAGGTTGACGACATCGCTCCTCAATCACTCAGCCTATTGAATCCACTGGTCCCAGTCAAACATAACTACCCTACACCTTGACCTCGTTCTCCCCTCTCTCTCCAGATGAAATCCTGTGACTATTGAGGTCTGGCCGCCCGACAATCTGCCAGCTTGACCCCACCCCCTCCTCCCAGACCATCTCTGGAGACGTTCTCCCATTCCTCACTTCCCTCATCAACTAATCTCTGACCATCGGCTGTGTTCCCTCTGACTTCAAAACGGTCGCTCCCCACCTCAAGAAACCAACGCTCGACTCATCTGACATCAGAAACTGTAGACCTGTATCCCATCTTTCTTTTCCTTCAAAAACACTTGAGTGTGCTGTCTCTGATTAACTCTTTCGTTATCTCTCTAAGAAAAATCTTCTTCACCCTAACCAGTCAGGCTTCAAAATGGGTCACTCAACTGAGACTGCTCTTCTCTGTATCACAGAGGCCCTCCGCACTGCCAAAGCTGACTCTCTCTCCTCTGTTCTCATCCTCTTAGATCGATCCGCTGCCTTCGACACTGTGAACCATCAGCTCTTCCTCTCCACCCTCTCAGGGCTGGGCGTTTTGGATTGCATCCTACCTGGCAGGCCATTCCTACCAGGTGATGTGGAGAGGATCTGTGTCTACATCACGTTCTCTCACTACTGGTGTCCCCCAGGGCTCGATTCTAGGTTCTCTCCTTTTCTCTCTATATATCAAGTCACTCGACTCTGTCATATCCTCACATGATCTCTCATACCATTGCTAGGTAGATGACACTCAACTACTTCTCTCCTTCCCCCCTTCTGACAACCAGGTGGCGACATGCATCTCTGCGTGCCTGGCAGATATCACAGCTTGGATGTCGGCCCACCACCTCAAGTAACATGCTCGACAAGAAAGAGCTACTCTTCCTCCCTGGGAAGGCCTGCCCGCTCAAAGACCTCTCCATCACGATTGACAACTCCACAGTGTCGTCATCCCAGAGTGTTAAGAACCTTGGCGTGACCCTGGACAACACCCTGTTGTTCTCAGTAAACAGCAAAGCAGTGACTCACTCCTGCAGGTTTATGCTCGACAACATCCGTAACGTACGACCCTACCTAAGTCCTAATGGAGGCATCTCCTGTCTGGACTACTGCAACTCGCTGTTGGCTGGGCTCCATGCTTGTGCCATTAAACCCCTGCAACTTATCCAGAATGCTGCAGCCCGCCTGGTTTTCAACCTTCCCAAATTCTCCCATGTCACCCTGCTCCTCCACACACTCCACTGGCTTCCAGTCTAAACTCGAATCCACTACAAGACCATGGTGCTTACCTACGGAACAGCAAGAGGAACTGCCCCTCCCTACTTTCAGGTTATGCTCAAACCCTACACCCCAACCTGAGCACTCTGTTCTGCAACTTGTGGTCTCTTGGCCCTCCCACCCCTTTGGGAGGGCAGATCCCGCTCAGCCCAGTCCAAGCTCTTCTCTGTCCTGGCACCCCAATGGTGGAACCAGCTTCCCCCTAAAAGCTAGGACAGAGTCCCTGCCCATCTTCCAAAAGCACCTGAAACCCTACCTCTTCAAAGCTTATCTTAAATAAATGGATATAGGGCTGTCGATCATTCTATATGGTCTAGTATGGGCTACTATCGGTTTTAGTTCCATTTCTGGAACTGTTGTGTGTAGTTTCCAGGTGTTTATGTCCTGTTTATAGAGTAGCTAGAGTCAGACCCAGAGAGAGCTGCCTGCCTACTGCCGTCCTGAGGCTCCAGCGGATTGGCTCTGTTTCAGAGTGAGGCTAGGCAGGCAGGCAGGGTGAATGAGCTTGGGGGTTGATTTCACACTGCAGTTGGCAGCTGCTTTTCCTGCAGTCGGGACCCAGCACACACCCCAAGGGTCAGACTCACTGGCCTGGAATCCCAGCCTGCCTGACTGCCTGCTGCATGACAGAGGCAGCGGAGGAGGCACAAGCCCAGAATGTGAATAAATAAATCCATCTCACGTCACAGTGGATGCCAGCGTTTACACTGAGGGCTGATGCATCACAGATACACAGTGATACCCCACTATGCTACGGTGATAAATGGTGTGTCTTCGCAGTGCATCCGGCTGAGTGTTTTATCACTGAACTACCAAACCTTGAGAGGAAGGGACTTCAGAATATTAAATGTAAGAGTGCAAAAGTTAAACCTTTCCGCTCACTGCAGCTGATTTCAGATGCAAATCGTGGCCAGCTGTCAAACTGTTTTTGGAACTGTGCACATACAATACACACATGCACATAACAATATACAACACATTCACACTGTAACCAGACACACCCAAACGCACGCACACACACGCGTTATGCACACACACACACACCCAAACCCTTACCTGTGACTTTGAGTTCCGTGGTCCTCCTCACCACCCGGCTGCCATACTTGAGCTCACAGGTGTAGTTTCCGCCGTCGTCCTCCTGCACCTCAGGAAACCAGATGTTGGTGATGTTCACCATGATGGAGCTCCGCCACGTCCTCTTCTCACACTCCTAGACAGACAGGTCACATTAACATCGCACCATCACACAGTGTTATACCGCATCAGTTTCATCTTGTTCCATATCTTTTCCATATCCAACTCACAGTCATTAACTACCAATTCACTATGTTACGTTTAATTACTTTTATTTAGATTCCCATTAGTGGATCAGGGCTAATCTTCTTGGGTTCATACACAAGGACTATACAACGCTTCTGAGAATAAGAGTGATTCGTTACCTTATACCAGGTCATCTGGGGCTGCTTGTAAGGGGCGAGGTAATCCTCGATGTCGGGGCAGTTGATCATCTTGCTCTTAGTGATCTCGGCTTTCTCCAGGTGACGTATTTTACTGTTGAAGCACAGGCCCTCGTCGTTCTCCTCTACCGCCAAGGACATGGACACCTTCATGCAGTAGGTGGAGTTTCTGCAGGCAGGGAACACAACACAGGAGGCTTTATGTTTCCCCAAGTTCACCTCTAGCCAACAATCATCACAAACACACAAAAGCACACATCGATTTCTCCACGGGGTTTCATCTGTGAACTAGCAGAGCTCTTAAACACTGCCATTCATTTCATCAATGCCTTCCTGCCTGCCTGTGAGGATGTAAAGTGGGGCCTCTTTATCTTTTTTTTGCCAACAACATCAAGAACAACAGGCAGTTTGAACATGGAGGGTATCTGAATGGAATATTTCAAAATGCTTCAATTAGTAAAGAGATGCGGCTCCCCCTGAAGTGGCAGGAGCACATACTGTATTGGGAATGAATGTGCATATCACTGCACTAGGCAGGCACCAGTGAGAAGTACAAGTCTCCTTCAGGGAGGCCTGTGTCAGGGCACATGACCCCTAGCTCAACACATAGCTACTACACTAGGTTCCCATTGAAAATGCATGAGGGCTTTCAGGCATGGGATTGCCCTCCAGTGGCATTGTGTGTCAGCCTCTCAAACGCTAAGGCCCCCTGAACTTCCGCTAGCAAGTTCAGCCTGTTTAATGCCATGATTTTACTTTTCAGCATGAAACATTTAGCTGGTTTTAGACTTGGACATCAGGCAGGTTGTGTATGTGACTGTGTGTGTGTGTATGTATTGAGAGAGGTGGCCTGACAGGTCTGCTATGTGTGTGTGTGTGTGTGTGTGTGTGTGTGTGTGTGTGTGTGTGTGTGTGTGTGTGTGTGTGTGTGTGTGTGTGTGTGTGTGTGTGTGTGTGTGTGTGTGTGTGTGTGTGTGTGTGTGTGTGTGTGTGCATAGAATTCCTTGTCTCAGGCAACAGAGATAGAGAGTATAGCTGTTCTGGGCTATTTTATTTATGATCTATGACTAAAAAATAGTTCACAGGGCACTTGCTGTGTCTGGTGACAACGGTCTCATATTGTGACGAATAAAAAGCCAAACAACAACAGACAAATAGGGGACAGATGTGTGAAGTCACACGAGGAGGATCTGTTACTGACAATTAGCCCAGTTAATCAGCTGCATAACTATTGTTCTATCCTGATAAGACTGCTTCCACTTCATGAATAATTCATCTCTGACTCCTGCCATTACTCTCAAGTAGCCTTGGCTACACCTTACCAGTGTGAATTATATGCTTAATAAAAAAGGGATTTCTGTGTGCTCGCGGTTCCTGACTACACCTGTTAATGTGATCTTCAATGAATCTAACACACGACAACCTTCAAGATGTGGCCCACCCAGGTGGGTCAGTGTTTCATGGGTCAGTGTGCCCGGGCTCTTAGCTTTCTTGAGACATTGAATAAGCATTCTGAACACCCATACGCCTGAATGACTTCCTTCCATGTAATTTCCCCTACACAGGTTTCCATGTGAGCCATAGTACAGAGAGCCAAACTGTGTAAATGCCCTCTTGGCAGAGGTCAACCGTGCATCAGGCTCTTTCCACTGTAGATCTCAGTAAATGACTGTAACACATGAACGGTGCTAAGTAGTTTCCTATATCGTTGGGGGACCGCTCTGACACCGCAGCCATGGAGGTCAATGCAGAAGCCTTTCATTGCAGTGACCTGACTTTGGAACTCTGTGGGGTAAACATCCACAGACAGACAGACAGACAGAGAGCGACTGAGTCTCCGCTGCAAGTAGGTCACTCATGTTGTTCTGTTTTGCTGCATTTCCTGTTTGTCCTAAGAACCACCTGAGAAAGTAAATAGCCTCAGAACATCTAGAAGAGGCTTGTCTGGGGAGAGCAGTGACACCATAGCTCCCAGTCCTGGCAGAGGAGACAGAGTACACAGTACTGCTCTCTGGGGCACCCTGCCACCCGCCCTCCTCTCACACAGAGAAAGGATAAGGAGGAAGTTGGAGATTAAACCATATGATTAACTCACTGGTAATGAACCTCATTCTCCTTCCTTCTTCCACAGCCCTTAGCGCTCATATAACTCTCTCTGTGGAAGATGGGCCTAGGAGGACCCCAGGGCCAATTATACTGACTGACAAAGTGTTGCTCTATGAGCTTCATAGAAATTAGCACTGTCTGCCACTATGATTTGACCTGTTTTCATTTTGGATCATCCGCTGAGATGGCCTATACCACAGAGAGCAGCATCTTGGCACTCGTGTCTAATACTAACACTCCCTTTTCATTATTCAAAAGGGATGGTTCGACATGGAGGAAAATGGGGGAGGGTCATGCCTTTTCAATTTCAGTCAGGCGGGGGTTAAGTATTTTTTCAGTCCAGGGGAGGGTCATGTAATTTGCAATTAATTACATTTCTATGTTTCTCAGTGTCTAAAAAATATTTGCTAATTAGGTATTATACAGAGTTTATGCCACAACTGTTTGTGGTAGATGGTTGCAGATTGTGGTAAATTACATCATTCTGGCAACAATGGCTGACACTTAAATAACGTGCCATAGAATTCTGCGGAACCCCGCAAGCTGTGCTGCCGTACGTCACAACTTTTAAAGGAAGAACCAATGTATGGATGTGTGCCCAATGCATCCCTCATCTCTTAGTCTTCACTGGGAGTGCAATATCAAGTGTGCCTATATGTCAGTGGCCAACCTTTTCTGAGTCAAGATCACTTTCTGAGTCAAAATGCAAGCCACCATTCAGATTGTTTTTTAAACATCTAGGAGAACACAGTCTTCCTTCCATCTGATGGCAGAACTCAAGTTACACTGCATTATTTCTGCCTCATGCACCAATCCATGACCAGAAAAGGTGAAATATTCCTCTATTAAAATATACATTCAGCTAATAATAACAATGGAAGCTTATTGGAACACTTTGCAATACTCATTCATTACAGCTGCAGTGCTGGTTGTAGGGTGAGTGGAAGTAAGGAGAACGTGCATTTGATGGTTTATAAAAGTGTTGAACAAAGTGTTGACAATGCTGAATAACAACTTAATCATGAACTTTGTCACATCGATATGTTTCACCTGTCCTTGTTATTGTCTCCACCCCCTCCAGGCATCGCTTGTTTTCCCCCAGTGTATTTATCCCTGTGTTTCCTGTCTCTCTGTGCCAGTTTATCTTGTATGTTCCAAGTCAACCAGTGGTTTTTCCCGTTCTCCTGCCTTTGCTATTCTCCTTTTTCCAGTCCTCCCGGTTTTGACCCTTGCCTGTTTCTGTATCCGCCTGCCTGACCATTTCTGCCTGCCTTGACCACGAGCCTGTCTGCCACTCTGTCCCTCCTGGACTCTGATCTGGTTTTGACCTTTTTGCCTGTCCACGACCATTCTCTTGCCTACTCCTTTTTGGATTATTAAACATCTTAGACTCCAACCATCTGCATCTGGGACTCAACTTGTGTCATTATAACGTCCTCATAAAAACAGTAGCTCTTTGCTGTATTCGTTGAGTCTCTCTCTAGTCATGGTTTTAACTGCTGTGTGTTCAAAGCTTCTTTTTACAGTCATTGGCTCAAGGAAACCAGGGGAAACTGTGCAGACACGGTGATCTGAGCTATCTGATTGGCAAGCTGTAGGCCTATGGGTGCACTTGCTTTGCTCTCTGGGCCTGCCGGGTAGTTGGAGTTCTACCTTCAGACAGATTAAATGGTTCAATATAGGAACACTTTGCATTCCAGGCACTAGGACTGCTGAATCCCACTGCGAAGCAAAGAAAAAGGCTTTATCATTCTTCTTTTAAAGAAATGTTTGGGGATTGACGAGGAATGTCTTGGATTGGTGTTCATCGCTATAGGCTATTAGTGTGGTCTCAATCGAATGATCCATCATTTGTTTCAATAAAAACAATATGTTTCTTGACCATGAAGAAGCAATTTATCAGAGTTATTGACCTCACAATATTAGCCAGATTCGAGTAACTTCCATTGTGGTGCTGAAACTTGAAGCACAATCAATCAGAAATGGACAGCTCATGGTTCTGAAAGAAGGCAAATTCAAGTAGACATAGTTCCTTTAGACCATACCTATTTTAATTTGACTTTACTAACAACCAGAGGGCTGAGTGTTGGAGCCTATTTCTTCCTCTTTAAGAAATAAGAGGTAGACCTACCAGGCTGCTATCCATAGATTTGTTGGCCAATTCCTCCACCCACCATGAACTCTTTAAATACCTGACCTCCGTGTCAGTGAACTGCTTGGTGTGTTAAATTAAAACCAGGACTCAAATTGAGGGAATACAGCATGTGAGGATATGACATATGCCTACCTTATGTTAAAGAAAATGGCAAAAAGCAGGTTTTAAAGAAAATTAAAAGGATCTGATTATAAGAAGTGATTTATAACGGCGCTTCGGTCCTTTAATGTTTAGAGGCTACAACCTTCAATACCGAGGAGACAAAAAATGGACTTAATCTAATTTTGTCGCTATCATTTCTGTGATACGGAAGATGTTTTTACCCCAGACAGCTTTTAGGGAAACATTTGTGACCCACTGGGCACAGATTTCATTTCAATTATTATTCCAGGTTGGTTCAACATCATTTTATTGGGTTAAGCTTACATTTTTTTCGCGTCGGTTGGACTACTCAGTCTGGTGGAAAAGTAGGTCTAACTTCTGAAAGTACCATGCTCAGATTCATAATGACATCTCAGATTGAATTATTTACAAATGGACAGTTTCATTAGAAATAAGACATAGGCCTGTGTTCATCTTATTATAAGGCTATCTCTCTGTCCATTCTTGAAACTTTAGTCATTTGTGAGCTATTAAAAAAGATTCTGCTGTCTCCGGTCATGTAAAATGACATAGAACTGCATGAAATGCATTTATAAAAGGCATATTTTTCTCGTACCTGCAAATACGATGGTAGATACATGCAATACTTTTCCTATAAAGGAGATCTTTCCACCCACAACCTTCTGGCCCGCAGCCCGCAGCCCTGTGCACTATCAACATTTCTACATTGCCATATAAATGCTTACAGGACGAAGAACAGTTTCTAAAACTGCATTTCTAAGGCTCTGGTCTGTCTAAGAAGTGAGGGTAAATGGTAGACATGTTCTCTGCTATCTACTATGTTTTCATGATTATTTTGGATATAGGGGAGGGTCACTTGTTTTTTTTCAAGCATTCAGGGAGGGTTTCGTTAAAATATAGGGTAGGGCCAACCATTTTTATTTCAGAGGTCCAATTTTCTCCAGGTAAGCCTTTAAATAAATAACGTACACTCCCTAATGAGAAGGCACTTGTCCATCTGTGTAAGGTTCTGTATTTATTTTCTTAATAAACCTTGTGTTCTTTTTTGTTGTGTTCTTGAACGTAGCCCTGTTTCTTTGTGTTCTTGAACGTAGCCCTGTCTTTCATTTTTGTTCATTGATTTCACCTGTTAGTTACTCACCTGGTCTCATCAGCTCCTTATTTAGTTCAGTTCATTCTGTTTGTGCCTTTGTGAAGTATTTTGACTCTACTAAGCCTTTTCCTAGCTCGTTTGTGAGAACCAGTTATAGCCTTCAGTCCGAGTTTTGATTCGCCTGCCTGTTTGCCTACCTGTGTATGACCATTGCCTGCCTGTGACCCCGATTCCTGCCTTCTGCGAAGGTGAAATAAACACCTGCCGTGCTCTGCGTGTGAATCTACATCTTTTCCCCCTGAGCATTCATTACAATGTTTGCCAATAAGGAATGAAAGCAATTTATGTAGGTTAGTTTGAAATGGTTGTTGATGTCATTGGCATTAATTGTGATGCAATGCAAAAGCTTTATGAGCTTATGAATGGATTTATCAGGTCCCCAGATGCTTTTGCAAGTTCTTCAAAATCTCTGTGGGCAGAATTTCCTGCACAATCTCCCTGCCTCAATTGCTCTGCTGTGTGAAAAATTACATCAAACTCATTGAACTTAATAAAGCACCTTACTAAAGATGGATTTCAGAAAGAGAGAGAGAATGTTACATGCAACAGTTTAAATCTAGATGTAGGCCAATCAAATTGATTAAAATGGGGGGGGAGAAATAATTTCCACCATTTCTCTGTAAGGGAGAAAGAGGAAAATGTAGTCAAGTTTTAAAGAGGAATGCAAAATATTTAAGAGAACATGAGCCCCCAATTTAATTGTAACCACTCTAACTGGGAATGAACCATGAAAACCCTACTTCTGGAGCAATTAAACCTCCAGTTTTATTTAACTAGGCAAGTAAAGTTAAGGACAAATTCTTATTTTCAATGACCCCCTAGGAACAGTGGGTTAACTGCCTGATCAGGTTTGTGCCTTGTCAGCTCGGGGGTTTGAACTTGCAATGTTCCGGTTACTAGTCCAATGCTCTAACCACTAGGCTACCCTGCCGCTCCAGTGTAAATGATCTTTGGAGAGAAAAAGTAACAGACTCACTCTCTCTCTCTCTCTCGCTCTCTCGCTCTCTCTCCACACCAAGAGAAGATCAAACAGACAGAATGTACAAGGAAATCACATTTTAAAAAGGTGTTGAAAAGCAATGGCAAGAAACATGTCAATGTGTGAAAGAATCTGAGTACCTCATCACTACACAGGATAATGGGGTTTCTGTTGACTCATGGGCCATTGATGAAACTCTCCACATCACTAATCTGCAGGAGTTGGTTCAACCTGGATCAATGGGATTGTGTGATGTTCAAGGTTAAATGGGCGCGAGAGTGGTCCCTATGGGGCTGCTACGCAGAGCAGCATATCAACGATACAGCCAGGTTTTCTCCAGCATCAAACCTCCTTACTCCGTATTCTCTTTATGAAAGGAATTTTGAATGTTTGTACTCATAGAAAAAGTGTGATTTATCAAACAATCCTACAAACGTCATAATAATTGATAAATACCAATTGTTCTCAGCCTCAGTGCTCGGGCACAACCTCTTCTATTTGCATTTCAAAACACTCCCTAATTAACCATACACTGTATGGTCAAAATCATCCCTTTAAAGCCCGCTGGGAATGTACAGTGCCTTCAGACCCCTTGACTTATTCCACATATTGTTACATTACATCCTTATTCTAAAATTGATTACAAAAACAGGGTTTCAGACATGTTTTCCAATATTTTACAAAAAATCAACTGAAATATCACATATACATAAGTATTCAGACCCTTACATCAGTACTTTGTTGAAGCACCTTTGGCAGTGCCTACAGCCTCAAATCTAATTGGGTATGACTCTACAAGCTTGCCACACATGTGTTCTCTGAAGATCCTCCCATGCTCTGTCAGGTTGGATGGGGAGCGTTGCTGTACAGCTATTTTCAAAAACTTGTCCCGAAGGCACTCCTGCGTTGTCTTGGCTGTGTGCTTAGGGTCATTGTCCTGTTGGAAAGTGAACCTTCGCCCCATTCTGAGGTCCTGAGCACTCTTGAGCAGGTTTTCATCAAAGAACTCTCTGTACTTGGCTCCGTTCATGTTTGCCTCGATCCTGACTAGTCTCCCAGTCCCTGCTGTTGAAAAACATCCCCACAGCATGATGCTGCCAGCACCATGCTTCACCGTAGGGATGGTGCCAGGTTTCCTCCAGATGTGACGCTTGGTGTTCAGGCCAAAGAGTTAAATCTTGGTTTCATCCAACCAGAGAATCTTGTTTCTCATGGTCTGAGAGTCTTGGCAACTCCAAGCGGGCTGTCATGTGCCTCTTACTGAGGAGTAGCTTCCGTGTGGCCACTCTACCATAAAGGCCTGATTGAGTGGTGCAGAGATGGTTGTCCTTCTGGAAGATTCTCCAATCTCCACAGAGGATCTCAAGAACTCTGTCAGAGTGACCATCAGGTTCTTGGTAACCTCCCTGACCATGGCCCTTTTCCCCCGATTGTTCAGTTTGGCCGGGCGGCCAGCTCTATGAAGTCTTGGTAGTTCCAAAGGTCTTCCATTTAAAAATGATGGAGACCACTGTGTTCTTGGGGTCCTTCAATGCTGCAGAAATTTTTCGATACCCTTCCCCAGATCTGTGCCTCAACACACAGGCTTGACCAGTAAAAATAAAAACATAGGTACAAAGAGCGGACCATTAGGGCAATTCAAGTTGCTTTAGCAATGGCAAATATCCCTCAAATGAGTAGGCAACTCACCAATAAGACATCCATCCTCAACAGCTGTCTCCTGTAGGAGTATAGGCCAACATTGCTGTTCTGTGAGTCGTGCATTCCACCTGGCCACCACATTCAGCAGCGTCTTTTGCACATCACATAACCTATCACCTGCACATTAAGAGTGGAAAGCCTTTCTGTTCACATAACTTGTTTTGGGATTGTGCTTTTATGGCGATGTTGCTGTCTTCTACTGCTCTGCTTGCATTTGGGAGCCCATTGATGGCAAAGAAACCCTTCTGGACTTCAACCTGTTGTGCAATGGTGTATGGAAATTGTATGTTACATTTTGTTTTGCTGATGATTGCATCCAAAACATTGGCTCATCGAGGGCTGTGAGATGTCGATCAGCAAGCTCCCACTGAAAAGTTGCTGTTGACTAAAACCTGAGAGAGGATAGCACTTGGATGTGCACTGGAATGGCATGTGTTTCTTTGCCTCTCTAAAGCAGGTCTTAAATCCTCATGGGAAATGATATCTGATGAGCCAATCTGTACTTTCTGCAAAAAAGCTTCTACCAATCTTCCCAAAAGAGCAATATTAGCCTCTCATTGGGTTTCCCATTATCTCAGACTTTTATAGTATTTCAACAACGGTTTCCCTTTCACACGTACCTCTAATTTAACAAATTACTGCACTTTATATGGATTATTATCATAACAAATTCACTGTAGTGGTCAAATGATACAGTATGTCAGTCAAGATATGTTGCATGAATTCACAATGGAAATACAATGAAATTGAAAACGGATTTAACTATCACTCTCACAGTTTCAAAATACACTGAGTATACAAAACATTATGAACATGTTTCCCCCCTTTTCCCCTCAGAACAGCCTCAAGTCGCCAGGGCATAGACTCTACAAGGTGTGGGAAGCGTTCCACAGGCATGATGGCCCATGTTGATAACAATGCTTCCCACAGTTGTGTCAAGTTGGGTGGTAGTGGATCTCTACTCTGAATAGCTTGTTTCATCTTGGATTGAGATCTGGTGACTGGGCAGGCCACTGCAGTAAGCTTAAAAATTACTGTCATGTTCCTGGAACCATTGTGGCATTATCCTGCTGAAAAAATCAATTCGCAGATGGATACACTGGAATGTAAGGTCGTCAGCTGCCATACCCCATTCGTGTTGGGCTACGACGAATTGTGCATTCTTTTGCTGCCATAAAGGGATGCACCTGATTGCCAATGCTGTTCAGAAATCCTGTGGCTGTCACCAGTCCGGCTGAGGGTGGTTTCCCTTCCCGGTCGGGTGGCGCTCTGCGGTCGTCGTCACCGGCCTATTAGCTGCCACTGATTGTCTTTCCTCCCCCTCCTTGTATGTTTATTAGTAGCACCTGTGTATATGATTAGTTTGTCTTTATTAGACAGCCGGCCCGCCTGGTTGTTGTGGGGGATTATTCTTTGTAACCTTCTACTCTGTATCAGAGGAACGTGTTAGTTCCTAGTCGTGCTTTTTTTGAATCGTCATTTTGACATTCCCTGTGTTTTAGGGCCGTGATCATTGTTAGCACCCTGAGGTGCGTTTAGTGCATTAAAGAGCACAGCATTGTACTGTACTCTCTGTCTCCTGCCTTTGACTCCACACCCACGACACCCAGATTGTTACAGTGGCATTCAAATATTGCTCCACTTATATCAAGGGGCCCAATGTGTGCCATGAAAACACAGCACACACCATAACACAACCACCATCAGCCTGATATGTTGACACACAGCAGAATGGATACATGTACTCGTGGTTTCTCCATACTCTAGTCCTCCCATCAGTGTGAAACATCAGAAACCACAATTCAGGCAATGTTTTTCCAATTCTCCAGTCCAGTGTTCTGTTTCTTAGCCAACTGCAACCACAGTTTCTTGTTGTCTGCTAAAAGAAGAGGAACTCTGTAAGGTCGTCAGCTGCCATACCCCATTTGTGACAGGCTACGGCGAATTGTGCATTCTTTTATGGGACTTTGGGCACCAATGTTTTACTGGACTTTCAGTTGACTAACTGTAGCCAGTCTGTTGCTCTGCGTAGTTCGTGTCAGCCTCCTTTGTCCCCTTTCATCAATGACCCATTTTCGACCACTGGTCTGCCGTTGACTGGATGTCCTTTGGGTGGTGGACCATTCTTGATACACACAAGAATCTGTTGATCGTGAAAAACCCAGCAGCGTTGCAGTTCTTGACAAACTACCATACCCAGTTCAAAGGCACTTAAATCTTTAGTATTGCCCATTCACCCTCTGAATGGCACATATACACAATCCATGTCTCAAGGCTTAAAAATCCTTTATTACCCTGTCTCCTCCCCTTCATGTACACTTATTGAAGTGGATTTAACAGCTGACATCAATAAGGATCATAGCTTTCAGATGCTATATGATGTTCTGCAAGTGAGGGGCTTACAAATTAACATCTCATAGCTACACTGCCTAGCTGCCTGTCTGTGAGAATCTCTGTCTGTCTGCGTGTCTGATAACTAACTGGTTTTATCTATCAATAATAATGTCTCAGGAGGTATTTTTATTTTGTTTGGATAGATTTTTCCTAAAAGACGGTCTACCCTCTAACACAGCTGTCACAACTTCCGCCGACGTCGGCCCCTCTCCTTGTTCGAGCGGTGTTCGACCGTCGACATCACCGATCTTCTAGCCATCACTGATCCATTTTTTAATTTTCCATTGGTTTTGTCTTGTCTTCCATCACACCTGGATCCAGTCCCATCAATTACATGTTGTGTACTTAACCCCCTGTTTCCCCTCATGTCCTTGTCGGTGATTGTTTGTTTTATGTATTGGTGCTTTGTATGTTATGGTGTGCGACGGGTTTTGTACCCACTTTCTTCATTTTGTATATGTTGGTTTTCAGAGTTTGTGAGCATTTATTAAATTACTCCGTTTATACCAAGTTTGTTCTCCTGCGCCTGACTTCCCTACCACCAGCACGCACCCCATTACAGAATTACCGACCCTTCTATGGAGTCAGCAGGAAAAGGTACTCCGGCCATAGAGGTAGAGGAGAGCGTCCAGGAGCATGCAGTAATACTTTACAGTAATACTTTACCATCTTGGTGCCGCCATAGACGTTGTCCAGACATTGGACCGCTGGGAGAGACAGGGAGTTCTTCCAGCGCCTCCACCAGCACAACCGGGGTCTCTCTTGAGCTCCCCTTTCCCTCCTGAACCCAGTGAAATCCATCTCTCCTTGCCCCAGGAGTACGACGGGAGTGCTGCACACTGCCAGGGTTTCCTCCTTCAATTAAACCTCTATCTGGCCACGGTCGACCTAGAGAGGATGTTTGCCCTCGTCTCATGCCTCACCGGGAAAGCCCTGGAGTGGGCCAACGCCGTGTGGAGAGAGCGAGATGCGGCGTTGGACCAGTTTGAGGAGTTCACCCACCGGTTCCGGGCAGTCTTCGATCACCCACCCGAGAAGCTTTAGCCCATAGATTAGGGATCCCCATTTGTCCCGTGGATGTGCCTTTCCCCTTTCACACCTTCGATAGTCGACCATTAGGGTCAGGGTTGATTAGGGAGGTCACCGCTCCTCTGGGCATGGTGACGCAGGGGAATCATAAGGAGATAATTAGTCTCTTCCTTATTGACTCTCCTGCGTTTCCCGTGGTGCTGGGCCTACCCTGGTTAGCTTGGCATAACCCCACTGTTTCTTGGCCACAGAGGGCTCTTACGGGGTGGTCGAGAGCGCTCAGGTAGATGTTTAGGGGTTTCCGTTGGTGCTACTACGGTGGAGAGTCCAGACCACATTCCCCCTGAATATGCCGATTTGGCTCTCGCCTTCTCTAAAAGAAGGTGACTCGATTACCACCTCATCGATGGGGGCGATTGTGCGATAGATCTCCTGGTAGACGCTGCACTTCCCAGGAGTCATGTGTATCCCCTCTCACAGGAGGCTATGGAAACATATGTCTCCGATTCCCTGCGTCAGGGGTACATTCGGTCCTCCACTTCACCCGCCTCCTCGAGTTTATTTTTTGTGAAGAAGAAGGATGGGGTGTATTGACTATCGGGGTCTAAATCAGATCACGGTGAGGTATAGTTACCCACTACCGCTCATAGGAACAGAAATAGAGTCAATGCACGGGGTGCGCTTCTTTACCAAACTAGATCTCAGGAGCGCTTACAACCTGATGCGTATCCGGGAGGGAGACGAGTGGAAGACGGCTTTGAGTACCACCTCTGGGCACTATGAGTACCTCGTCATGCCATAAGGGTTGATGAATGCGCCATCAGTCTTCCAACATTTTGTATACGAGATTTTCAGGGACTGGAACGGGCAGGGTATAGTGGTGTTTATTGATGACATTTTGATATACTCCGCTGCACGTGCCGAGCACATGCGCAGAGTGCTTGGTCGCCTGTTGGAGCATGACCTGTACGTCAAGTCTGAGACATGCCTGTTCTTCCAACAGTCCGTCTCCCTCCTAGGGTATCGCATTTCCACGTCATAATAAAGCCTCCACGGGGTGGAGATGGAGAGTGATCGCATTGCAGCTGTGCGTAATTGGCCAACTCCCACCACAGTAAAGGAGGTGCGGCGAACTACTACCGGAGGTTTATCCAGGATTTTGGTCAGGTAGCAGTTCCCATTACTTCACTACTGAAGGGGGGTCCGGTGCCTTTGCAGTGTACAGCTGAGTGAGACAGGGCTTTCGGTCACCTGAGGGCTCTGTTTACCTTGGCTCCTGTGCTGGCCCATCCGGATCCCTCTTTGGCGTTCATAGTGGAGGTTGAGACCGTGTCTGAGACCGTGTCTGTGCCTCGACCTAGGTTGGGCAAAACTAAACATGGCGGTGTTCGCCTTAGCAATCTCACTAGGATAAAGACCACCTCCATTCCTGTCATTATTGAAAGAGATCATGATACCTCACATCTCAAAATAGGGCTACTTAATGTTATATCCCTTACTTCAAAGGTAGTAATAGTCAATTAACTAATCACTGATCATAATCTTGACGTGATTGTCCTGACTGAAACGTGGCTTAAGCCTAATGAATTTACTGTGTTAAATGAGGCCTCACCTCCTGGCTACACTAGTGACCATATTCCCAGTGCATCCCGCAAAGTCGGAGGTGTTGCGTCTTTTGAGCTTCTAGTCATGAAATCTATGCAGCCAACTCAATCACTTTTTATAGCTACTGTTTACAGGCCTCCTGGGCCATATACAGCGTTCCTCATTGAGTTCCCTGAATTCCTATCGGACCTTGTAGTCATAGCAGATAATATTCTAATCTTTGGTGACTTTAATATTCACATGGAAAATATCTACATACCCACTCCAAAAGGCTTTCGGAGTCATCATCGTGGGTTTTGTCCAACATGTCTCTGGACCTACTCACTGTCACAGTCATACTCTGGACCTAGCTTTGTCCCATGTTGTGGATGGATCTTAATGTTTTTCCTCATAATCCTGGACTATCGGACCACCATTTTATTACGTTTGCAATTGCAACAAATAATCTGCTCAGACCCCAAACAAGGAACATCAAAAGTCGTGCTATAAATTCACAGACAACACAAAGATTCCTTGATGTCCTTCCAGACTCCCTCTGTCTACACACGGACGCCAAAGAATGAAAATCAATTAACCACCTAACTGAGGAACTCAATTCAACCTTGCGCAATACCCTAGATGCAATTGTACCCCTAAAAACTAAAAACATTTCTCACAAGAAACCAGCTCCCTGGTATACAGAAAATACCCGAGCTCTGAAGCAAGCTTCCAGAAAATTGGAACGAAAATGGCGCCACACCAAACTGGAATTCTTCCGACTAGCTTGGAAAGACAGTAACGTGCAGTATCGAAGAGCCCTTACTGCTGCTCGATCATCCTATTTTTCCAACTTAATTGAGGAAAATAAGAACAATCCGAAATTCCTTTTTGATTCTGTCGCAAAGCTAACTAAAAAGCAGCATTTCCCAAGTGAGGCTGGCTTTCACTTCAGCAGTAATAAATTCATGAACTTCTTTGAGGAAAAGATCATGATTATGAGAAAGCAAATTACGGACTCCTCTTTAAATCTGCATATTCCTTCAAAGCTCAGTTGTCCTGAGCCTGCACAACTCTGCCAGGACCTAGGATCAAGAGAGACACTTAAGTGTTTTAGTACTATATCTCTTGACACAATGATGAAAATAGTCATGGCCTCTAAACCTTCAAGCTGCATACTGGACCCCATTCCAACTAAACTACTGAAAGAGCTGCTTCCTGTGCTTTTGGCCCTCCTATGTTGAACATAATAAACAGCTCTCTATCCACCGAATGTGTACCAAACTCACTAAAAGTGGCAGTAATAAAGCCTCTCTTGAAAAAGCCAAACCTTGACCCAGAAAATATAAAAACTAATCGGCCTATATTGAATCATCCACTCCTCTCAAAAATCTTTGAATAGGCTGTTGCGCAGCAACTCACTGCCTTCCTGAAGACAAACCATGTATACGAAATGCTTCAGTATGGTTTTAGACCCCATCATAGCACTGAGACTCCACTTGTGAATGTGGTAAATGACCTTTTAATGGCATCAGACCGAGGCTCTGCATCTGTCCTCGTGCTCCTAGACCTTGTGCTGCTTTTGATACCATCGATTACCACATTCTTTTGGAGAAACCCAAATTGGTCTACATGGATAAGTTCTGGCCTGGTTTAGATCTTATCTGTCGGAAGGATATCAGTGTGTCTCTGTGAATGGTTTGTCCTCCAAAAAATCAACTGTAAATTTCAGTGTTCCTCAAGGTTCCGTTTTAGGACCACTATTGTTTTCACTAAAAACAGTATTTTACCTCTTGGTGATGTCATTCGAAAACATAATGTTAACTTTCACTGCTATGCGGATGACACACAGCTGTACATATCAATGAAACATGGTGAAGCCCCAAAATTGCCCTCTCTAGAAGCATGTGTTTCAGACATAAGGAAGTGGATGGCTGCAAACTTTCTACTTTAAAACTCGGACAAAACAGAGATGCGTGTTCTAGGTCCCAAGAAACAAAGAGATCTTCTGTTGAATCTGGCAATTTATCTTAATGGTTGTACAGTCGTCTGAAATAAAACTGTGAAGCACCTCGACGTTAATCTGGACCCTGATCTCTCTTTTGAAGACATATCAAGACTGTTTCAACAACAGCTTTTTTCCATCTACGTAACATTGCAAAAATCAGAAACTTTCTGTCCAAAAATGATGCAGAAAAATTAATCCATTCTTTTGTCACTTCTAGGTTAGACTACTGCAATGCTCTACTTTCTGGCTACCCGGATAAAGCACTAAATAAACTTCAGTTAGTGCTAAATACGGCTGCTAGAATCCTGACTAGAACCAAAAAATGTGATCATATTACTCCAGTGCTAGCCTCCCTACACTGGCTTCCTGTCAAGGCAAGGGCTGATTTCAAAGTTTTTACTGCTAACCTACAAAGCATTACATGGGCTTGCTCCTACCTATCTCTCTGATTTGGTCCTGCCGTACATACCTACACGTATGCTACGGTCACAAGACGCAGGCCTCCTAATTGTCCCTAGAATTTCTAAGCAAACAGCTGGAGGCAGGGCTTTCTCCTATAGAGCTAAATTTTTATGGAATGGTCTGCCTACCCATGTGAGAGACACAAACTCGGTCTCAACCTTTAAGTCTTTACTGAAGACTCATCTCTTCAGTGGGTCATATGATTGAGTGTAGTCTGGCCCAGGAGTGTGAAGGTGAACGGAAAGCCTCTGGAGCAACGAACCGCCCTTGCTGTCTCTGCCTGGGCGGTTCCCCTCTTTCCACTGGGATTCTCTGCCTCTAACCCTATTACAGGGATGAGTAACTGGCTTACTAGGGCTCTTTCATATCGTCCCTAGGAGGGGTGCGTCACTTGAGTGGGTTGAGTCACTGATGTGATCTTCCTGTCTGGGTTGGCACCCCTCCTTGGGTTGTGCCATGGCGGAGACCTTTGTGGGCTATACTCGGCCTTGTCTCAGGATGGTAAGTTGGTGGTTGAAGATATCCCTCTAGTGGTGTGGGGGCTGTGCTTCGGCAAAGTGTGTGGGGTTATATCCTCCCTGTTTGGCCCTGTCCGGGTGTGTCATCGGATGGGTCCACAGTGTCTCCTGACCCCTCCTGTCTCAGCCTCCAGTATTTTTGCTGCATATGTTTATGTGTCGGGGTGCTAGGGTCAGTTTGTTATACCTGGAGTACTTCTCCTGTACAATCCGGTGTCCTGTGTGAATTTAAGTATGCTCTCTCTAATTCTCTCTTTCTCTCTTTCTTTCTCTCTCTCGGAGGACCTGAGCCCTTGGACCATGCTTCAGGACTACCTGACATGATCTCTCCTTGCTGTCCCCAGTCCACCTGGCCGTGCTGCTGCTCCAGTTTCAACTGTTCTGCCTGTGATTATTATTATTTGACCATGCTGGTCATTTATGAACATTTGAACATCTTGGCCATGTTCTGTTATAATCTCCACCTGGCACAGCCAGAAGAGGACTGGCCACCCCACATAGACTGGTTCCTCTCTAGGTTTCTTCCTAGGTTTTGGCCTTTCTAGGGAGTTTTTCCTAGCCACCGTGCTTCTACACCTGCATTGCTTGCTGTTTGGGGTTTTAGGCTGGGTTTCTGTACAGCACTTTGAGATATCAGCTGATGTACGAAGGGCTATATAAATAAATTTGATTTGATTTGATAGGAGCTGTGCTCTCTCAGCTCTCTCCACCCTTGTTCCTTGTTCTCGAAGAAGCTCAGCCCGGCGGAGCGAAACGATGACGTGGAGGACCGGGAGTTGTTGGCTGTCGTCATGGACTTGAAGTGTGGAGACATTGGCTTGAGGGGGCTAAACACCCTTTTCTAATCTAGACTGACCACCGCAATCTGGAGTACATCCGGGCGGCGAGGAAACTGAACCTTCGCCATGCAAGAAGGGCCATGTTTTTCACCCATTTTGTGTATACCCTTTCTTACAGACCAGGCTCCCAGAACATTAAGGCAGACGCATTTTCCCGGCTGTATAACACAGAGGAGCGGCCCATGGATCCCACTCCCATACTCCTTGCCTATTGCTTGGTGGCGCCGGTAGTGTGGGAGCTGGACGCGGACATGGAGTGGGCGTCACTTGCAGAGCCCGCTCCCCCTCAGTGTCCAGCTGGGCGTCTGTACATTCCGTCTGCTGTCCGCGACCAGTTGATCTATTGGGCCCACACGTCACCCTCCTCTGGTCATCCTGGGATCGGCCCGGATGGTGCTCTGTCTTAGTGGGAAGTACTGGTGGCCCACTTTGGCTAAGGATGTGAGGGTTTATGTTTCCTCCTGCTCGGTGTGCACCCAGTGTAAGGCTGCTAGGCACGTGCCCAGAGGTAAGCTACAACCCTTACCAGTCCAAAACGGCCGTGGTCGCACCTGTCGGTGGATTTCATAATCGATCTTCAACCTTCACAGGGTAACACCACGATCCTGGTCATTGTGGATCGTTTTACTAAGTCCTCTTGTCTCCTCACTTTGCCCGGTCTCCCTACAGCCCTACAAACTGCAGAGGCCCTGTTTACTCACGTCTTCCGGGACTACAGGGGGCCTGAGGATATAGTGTCTGATCGCGGTGCCCAGTTCACTTCAAGGGTCTGGAAGGTGTTCATGGAACGTCTGGGGGTCTCGGTCAGCCTTACCTCAGGTTTTCACCCCGAGAGTAACGGGCAGGTGGAGAGAGTAACCAGGATGTGGGCAGGTTTCTGAGGTCTTATTTCCAGGTCCGGCTGGGAGAGTGGGCAGCATTCGTGCACTGGGCAGAGATGGCCCACAACTCTCTCCGCCACTCCTCAACTAACCTCTCTCCCTTACAGTTTTTTTGGGGGTATCAGCTGGTTCTGGCTCCTTGGCAGCAGAGTCAGACCGAGGCTCCTGAGGTGGATGACTAGTTCCGGCGCGCGGAGGGACATTGTCCACCTTCAGCGCACCGTGCTGCGCCAGAAGGTTGGTGCAGACCGTCACCGCAGTGAGGCCCCCATATTCGCCCCGGGGGACCGGGTCTGGCTCTCGACCCGAAACCTGTCCCTCCGCCTGCCCTGTCGTAAGCTGGGTCCGCGGTTTGTGGGGCCATTTAAAGTCCTGAGGAGAGTGAACGAGGTATGATATAGGTCACAGCCCCCCCGGATTACCGCATTAACCCTCGTTCCATGTGTCTCTCCTCAGACCGGTGGTGGCTGGCCCGCTCCAGGAGTCTGAGGTGCGGGAGGTTCCTCGCCCCAGCGTACCCTGTTCATACCATACTGGATTCGAGACGTCGGGCGAGGGGCCTCCAGTACCTCGTGGACTGGGAGGGGTATGGTCCGGAGGAGAGATGCTGGGTTCCGGTGGAGGACGTGTTGGATCCTTCTATGCTGCGAGATTTCCACCGTCTCCATTGGGATCGCCCTGTGCCTCGTCCTCCGGGTCGTCCCCGAGGTCAGTGTCGACGCACGGCTCCAGGGTACTGTCACGACTTCCGCCGAAGTCGGCCCCTCTCCTTGTTCGAGTGGTGTTCGGAGGTCGATGTCACCGGTCTTCTAGCCATCAGTGATTCATTTTTCATTTTCCATTGGTTTTGTCTTGTCTTCCATCACACCTGGCTCCCATCAATTACATGTATTTCACCCTCTGTTTCCCCTCATGTCCTTGTCGGTGATTGTTTGTTTTATGTATTGGTACTTTGTATGTTATGTATGTAATGGTGTGCGATGGGTTTTGTACCCACTTGTACCCACAGTTTGTGAGCATTTATTAAAATACTACGTTCATACCAAGTTCGTTCTCCTGTGCCTGACTACCCTGCCACCAGCACGCACCCCATTACAACAGCCTCATATGGTGAAGCTTCACATTACAAAATGATTATATCTCGTCTAGTAGAACACAGCCTTATATGGTGAAGCTTGAAATTACAAAATGATTACATCTCATCTAGTAGAACACAGCCTCAAATGGTGAAGCTTCACATTACAAAATGATTACATCTCGTATAGTAGAACACAGCCTCATATGGTGAAGCTTGAAATTACAAAATGATTACATCTCGTCTAGTAGAACACAGCCTCAAATGGTGAAGCTTCACATTACAAAATGATTACATCTTATCTAGTAGAACAGCATTTTAACAATGATTGTTTAAGTCTAGACCCGTTGTAATGTATTTACTGAAAACATTTTTAACCACTGGTTGGTGAGTTACTGTATACCCATAGATTTGTCTTTGATGTGATTCCATGAAAGCCTGACAGATCACTCTCCATCCCCTCTTTGTAGACATTTATATCAATAGTCTCTGCCCAAGTAAATATAAATGTGGTTTTGAGAGTTTAAAAGTTGATTCTTGTCAAAGCTGAAGCTTGAGCGTTTAATATTCGAATTGAACTGGCAAGCGAGGTAGCGTAGATTCAGCCAGTGCCAAAGAACAGACTCACTTCTCTGGCTCTCTCTCTCCAATGGGCTCCTGCATGGACAGATTAATAGAAAGGTTTAAAAACCTGGACCGCTTTGAAAGAAAAGGTCTGTGACATCCGGGCGATTGGAGAAAGAACAATTATCTTATGAGCGGAGAAAAAGACAGGTGGCACGGCACATATTACCCTCCAGGCCTCAGGGGGATAGCCTTGCTCAGATAATGTACTGTGTATGTGTTGTATAAGAGGCATCCCTCAGACATTGGGAACATGTGTTGTATCTCTCCTCGGCATAAAGTTATTGAACAAAGCTAAGCGTGTGTCCATTGTTTGGGGGAAGGTGTGAAATGCCTCTCCCTCCATCAGTGCTGTGATGTGGGAGGTTCGTCTAGCCTCACTGGAGAGAATGAGAAATAAAGGTGTGGTGAATCTATCTCTCGAGGCGCATTAGCCGGGCAGATTGCATCGACTCGTTGGCTACAGCTTAACATGTCATGCTGGTGCTGTGAGATTCTCTGGCATTCAGGCATGATTAGTCACTGTTCATGTTGCAATAAAACAGGACATCGCCTGGTACCCCATATAACTGCCATGAAGGCCTCGATGGCAGGGCTAGTGTGTGTTTGTGTGTGTGTATCTGTGTATGTTTGTGTGTGTGTTTGAAGATGTCTGTTTTATTCCAAGTGGTCTGCGTAGGGGGCCTGAGACAGACACAGAATATTACCCCTCCTGCGGTCAGCAGACCCTCTGAGAAAATACATTCCTCCATTCCAGAGCCACCCTGTCATTCCAGAGCCACCCTGTCATTCCAGAGCCACCCTGTCATTCCAGAGCCAAACTGTCATTTCAGAGCCAACCTGTCATTTCAGACACAGCAGCATCTGCCAATGTCATTTTACAGCAATTGTCTCTGAGAAGACTGTACATTCCTACCTTTAGATTCAGAACTGGGTGCTGCCTGCCTTTCTTCCTATGTGCTGATGTAGTTTTGTATCATTATTGGGAGTTTCAGTATTCTGGGGGTTAATTAAAAGAAGCTGCTTGGGGATCTCCAGAAACCCAAAACACCACTTATCTGGATTTCTGCTCCTTTGGTTTCAGGGATCAAGAGTCACCATTAATGGAAACTAAAGCATGAAAAGAGGACTTCTCTCTTCTTTTCACCTTGAACATCTTTGACAGACAATTAATTGAATTTGGAGGATATTGAGATTACTTCATAGAGATACAACACTGTATACAGTGTCTTATTTTCAATAACACATTTCACAGGGCAAAATGCCACTTCAATTTCCAGTATTGTTTTTTCTTCTCCTTCCAAACGATCTGCCGTTCCCCAGGCAAAAGAATAAGGCTCAGCTTGATGACTCCAGCTAGCTAACACATTGGAATGCAATGCGCCTGGCTGTCTGAGCTGTGGCTGTTGCTATGACCAACTCGGTGGGAAAGTAAGTCCAATAAGTAGCGAGGTGAAAGTGACAGGACCTTCTCCTAAATAGACTGTTAGCGTAGCATGAGGGGAGTGCAGAGGAGGGAGAAAACACTTACTATTGGCCAGGGAGAAGCATCATCTTTGTTAGAGAGGGGCTGGATCTTCATCTGAGGAGAGTTTTGCTGAAGCCTCTGTCAGGCTGTCTCTATTTTCTATTCACCATTGACTCTTACGGTAAAGTAGCTAGGAACAGGGAAATATTTTTACTAGATGTTATAAAAACACCTTTTATTTATTCATCAAATAATTCTCAGGTTGTTTGATGTCACAATCCGAGGAGGGAATTCTAGCACAATCCTTCTCGCATAGAACTGACAGGAACATCATGGATTTGATATTAATGATTTTGGCAAAGCCTATTCTTTTGTGGAATGTCAGTTACATGTTCCACAACACGAGTCAACCACAGTTCAGTGTCAGGGGTGAACTAACCTCGCAAGGCCAGTCATGCATTCCTCCGCGAGGAAATGAAACATGGCATGCGATGTGGATCTCTCCCTCCTCCTTATGCTGTGTGCAATCGCAGGGCTTGCTTGGCTGGCGCGGTGGGCGTGCAACAAGGAGGCTGTTCAGCATCACAATAGACACACTGACTCACCACAGTAGCTTTGGAAAGTAGATGTAAACTAAATGGATAAATTAGGGCCTCTCAAACTACAGTACAATATGTGGGACCACTAGCCAAGATCAGTCATGAGCTGTTATCCAATGAACACTCACTTCCTGAAAATGTGGGCTTTCAATGGGCTGCGGATGACTAAAATAAACATGGTGCTTGGTTGGGGGTTACTGCAAGAAAAGCTCAACTGTTTCATTCCTCAGAGGCACAGGAACTAAATAAACCCACCTCAGGACGCAGGTGTAGAAGCCGTTGTCCTCCAGCTCAGCTGAGCGGAACCAGATGGAGTCATCCTCCTTGCTGAGCCGATGGCCGGAGAAGATGATAGGCTCCTCAGAGTCCCCTTTGTTTTTGTACCAGATGAGCCGGAGCTTGGCGCTCTGAGTCATGGAGTAGTTGGTCCTGATGTAGCTGTAGAACAGGGCGCACTTCACCCTCACTGGTTCTCCTGCTAGGACCCGGTACCTCTTCAGGTCTACCGACCAATCGATGCAGCCGTCCACTGTGGAGGAGGAAGTAGTACATATGGTTAGGGGACTGGTGCAAATAGAGTGGTTGTTGGTGTCATGAAATACTTTGCTTGCTAAAACTAGGAACTAAGAGCCAAAACCTCATCCTACAATGCATGGAGCAATGAAAACCCAAATCCACCATAGTCCCTTTGCCCAAGGAAGCGAAGGTAACCTGCCTAAATGATTACTGCCTCGTAGCACTCACGTCGGTAGCCATGAAGTACTTTGAAAGGCTGGTCATGGCTCACATCAACAGCATCCTCCCGGTTACCCTAGACCCACTCCAATTCGCATATCGCCCCAACAGATCCACAGATGACGCAATCTCAATCTCACTCCACACTGCCCTTTCCCACCTGGACAAAAGGAACACCTATGTGAGAATTCTATTCATTGACTACAGCTCAGCGTTCAACACCAGAGTGCCCACAAAGCTCATCAGTAAGCTAAGGACCCTGTGACTAAACACCTGCCTCTGCAACTGGATCATGGACTTCCTGACGGGCAGCCCCCAGGTGGTGAGGGTAGGCAACAACACGTCTGCCACGCTGATCCTCAAGACCGGGGCTCCTCAGGGGTGTGTACTTTGTCCCCTTCTGTACTCCCTGTTCACCCACGACTGCGTGGCCAAACACAACTCCAAAACCATCATTAAGTTTGCTGCGACACAACAGTGGTAGGCCTGATCACCGACAACGATGAGGCAGCCTATAGGGAGGAGGTCAGAGAACTGAAAGTGTGGTGCTAGGACAACAACCTCTCCCTCAATGTAAGCAAGACAAAGGAGCTGATCGTGGACTACCAGAAAAAGCGGGCTGAACAGGCCCCCATTAACATCAATGGGGCTGTAGTGTAGCGAGAGTTTGAAGATCCTTGGTGTCCACATCACCAACAAACTATCATGGTCCAAACACACCAAGACAGTCTTGAAGAGGGCAAAACCTTTTCCCCCTCAGGAGACTGAAAAGATTTGGCATGGGTCCCCAGATACTCAAAAGGTTCTACAGCTGCATCATCGAGAGCATCCTGACCGGTTGCATCACTACCTGGTATGGCAACTGCTTGGCATCTGACCATAAGGAGCTACAGAGGGTAGTGCGTACGGCCCAGTGCATCACTGGGGCCAAGCTTCCTGCCATCCAGGGCCTATATAATAGGCGGTGTCAGAAAAAAGCCTATAAAACTCCAGTCACATAGACTGTTTTGTCTGCTACTGCACGGCAAGCGGTACCGGACCAAAAGGCTCCTTAACAGCTTCTACCCCCAAGCCATAAGACTGCTGAACAATTCATCACATGGCCACCAGACTATTTACATTGACCACTCCCTCAATTTGTTTTGTACACTGATGCTACTCACTGTTTAGAATTTATGCATAGTCCCTTCACCCCTACCTACATGTACAAATTACCTCAACTAACCTGTACCCCCACAAACTGACTCGGTACTGGTACCCCCTATATATAGCCTCGTTATTGTTATTTTATTGTGAACTATACTGTTGGTTAAGGGCTTGTAAGTAAGCATTTTACAGTAAGGTCTACACTTGTTGTATTCGGTGCATGTGACAAACAAAGTTTGATTTGATAATAGAGCTACAGAAAATGGAAGCTACTAAGCCTATACTGTGGGGGTCAAATTCAAATGACTCCTACAGTATTCACACTAGTGCCTTGCAGTAGGAAGAACATCTCATCTCATATTCATATTCTCCGTTTGGATTTTCATTTGCATCCTAAATGGGAGCTCTCTAGCTAGGCTTCAAAGACATTTCAAGTTGTACTCGGTAATTAGCTGCCGCTCTCCTCTCTCTCCATTGTCATCCATAGGTGAGTAGTGGGGGGAAAGCCACAGGAGCCAGTAATGATGAGCCAGTCAAGATTGCCTTAATGCTGGTGAGCTTTGAACCCGTGACACATGGTGTGAAACAATAGCGTATGACAGGGAGAGGCAGAGAAGGTCATAGTCACAATCAGACTAATGCAGGGTTATTTAGGATAAACCAGTCAGCAGCTAAGGCACTGCTGTTGTAGAAAGGCAAAGAAAATAATTTACTCTACCATGAACACAGTTCATTTTCAAATAATAACTACTTTAAGATGTACTGTATGTCTATGGCCAAAAATAACCAGTGAATTGCCTAAAATGGACTGCTACTCTTGTCATTGTGTGACTACAGTACAGTAGGATGCTTTCACATTACAAACCCCAAATGCCAGGTCAGCCAGCGACATGGATGGACAACTCATTGAAGACATGAAGACAGTTTTTTTGTCATCTGTCATAATAGACATTGAGTCAGAGGAACATAAATACGGATGTCAACTTGAAGAGAAAAGCTGACAGCCCCAATTGCCTACAGAAACACAGTTGCACATCAGTGGAATTACAGACTCCAGGTACATGTCCCAGCTCTCTGTGTCCTATAAATATGTTTTACATTGAAAAACTGTCCATTGTAATGTGTTGAGGTCTGCCACCAAGGCGATTTACAGTATAGATTCTATTATTCTGGATAATTATTTGTCTTGCCAGGTTGGAAAATGAATTCCTGACATAGACAGGAAGTCAAAATTGACAAGGGGAAATTACATCCATCAAGTGAGCCTGAGGAGGAGGAGGAGGAGGAGGAGGAGGAGGAGGAGGAGGAGGAGGAGGAGGAGGAGGAGGAGATGGCTCCGAACTGCAGGCTGGAGCCAAGGGGAGGGGTTACGATGGAAGGTGATGTTCCCTGAGTTTATTTGTGAGAGCTCAAACATGTGGGAGATGAGATGCAAGGAAAGCAGAAGCGGCGCGCATTAGTTCAATCTGCTAGGTTAATGTACTGTCTTTTGGACAAAAGGCACAGCCAAACAACGCTGAGTGCTCAAGTTACAGATTAAATAAACGGGAGCAGGAGAAGCAACCATATGTTGTCTGAAGTCACAGCCGCAAAGCACTTTTCTGAATGAGTCATTCATCGTTGCCTCCCTGGTGTTTGCCACTGTGGCAAGGTTGAGGAGGGAGCTATTCATTGTGACGATGAGGCCTAACAATTCCAGTCAGCTGCTGCAACAGATCCCCATTTGCACAACGCCACCTATAATATTTGAGTCTGAAAATAAGTTAGAATAAAGTAGTAACCAGGATGTGTCATAAAGCAGGCCACTGGTGGGACGGACTGAACATATGTAACATAACAACCCAATGTCATGAAACTGTCCATTAACTCTCTCACCTTTTCAAGAAAAGCCACTGAAAAATTGAAATATAGTCTGCTACAATGGTACATAAAGGCATCACCATGAAATACACACGCACAGTGTGTCGGTACAAAGGGGCTGTAAACCAGTACTGAGGTCTCTAGCTGCTGGTCGTCAGCCCTCACAGCTACTAAGCCCAACAGAGAATCACAATCCATTGTAAAATCCTGTGTAGATCTCAGCACCTGCTTTAATAATAATAGCTTGACCTGGCTGCTGCACACTGGCCAAGTTTATCATGAAGCAGTATAGCAATTTCAGCAATGACAGCTGAGAGCAGGAAAAAAGTCAACGTCAGAGCTATAGCCCACCAAATATTTTGTGCTGGTGTGCAATTTCAGTCCTTGCATTTGATAGTTTGTTTAGGATTTTCTTGAGAAATGTGAATGAATAGCTTTTAGTGGACATGTAGCTTTACAGAGGTATAAACGGGGGAGCAGGGGTTACAGCCATTTTGATATAAATCTAGAAATGAGTTACACTCCGGCGCAGAAAAAAACAATCTTATCAGAGGAAAATAAATATGTTATGGCCCCTCCTGTTATGGAGCTGGAGAGGTGGGGAGGGTTATGTCCCCTCCTGTTATGGAGCTGGAGAAGTGGGGAGGGTTATGTCCCCCTCTTGTTATGGAGCTGGAGAGGTGGGGAGGGTTATGCCCCCTCCTGTTATAGAGCTGGAGAAGTGGGGAGGGTTATGTCCCCTCCTGTTATGGAGCTGGAGAAGTGGGGAGGGTTATGTCCCCTCCTGTTATGGAGCTAGAGAAGTGGGGAGGGTTATGGCCCCTCCTGTTATGGAGCTGGAGAAGTGGGGAGGGTTATGTCCCCTCCTGTTATGGAGCTAGAGAAGTGGGGAGGGTTATGGCCCCTCCTGTTATGGAGCTATGTCCCCTCCTGGAGAAGTGGGGAGGGTTATGTCCCCTCCTGAGAAGTGGGGAGGGTTATGGCCCCTCCTGTTATGGAGCTAGAGAAGTGGGGAGGGTTATGCCCCCTCCTGTTATGGAGCTGGAGAAGTGGGGAGGGTTATGTCCCCTCCTGTTATGGAGCTGGAGAAGTGGGGAGGGTTATGTCCCCTCCTGTTATGGAGCTGGAGAAGTGGGGAGGGTTATGGCCCCTCCTGTTATGGAGCTAGAGAAGTGGGGAGGGTTATGTCCCCTCCTGTTATGGAGCTGGAGAAGTGGGGAGGGTTATGTCCCCCTCCTGTTATGGAGCTGGAGAAGTGGGGAGGGTTATGTCCCCTCCTGTTATGGAGCTGGAGAAGTGGGGAGGGTTATGTCCCCTCCTGTTATGGAGCTGGAGAAGTGGGGAGGGTTATGTCCCCTCCTGTTATGGAGCTGGAGAAGTGGGGAGGGTTATGTCCCCCTCCTGTTATGGAGCTGGAGAAGTGGGGAGGGTTATGTCCCCTCCTGTTATGGAGCTGGAGAAGTGGGGAGGGTTATGTCCCCTCCTGTTATGGAGCTGGAGAAGTGGAGGGGAGGGTTATGTCCCCTCCTGTTATGGAGCTAGAGAAGTGGGGAGGGTTATGGCCCCTCCTGTTATGGAGCTGGAGAAGTGGGGAGGGTTATGCCCCCTCCTGTTATGGAGCTGGAGAAGTGGGGAGGGTTATGCCCCCTCCTGTTATGGAGCTAGAGAAGTGGGGAGGGTTATGTCCCCTCCTGTTATGGAGCTAGAGAAGTGGGGAGGGTTATGCCCCCTCCTGTTATGGAGCTGGAGAAGTGGGGAGGGTTATGCCCCCTCCTGTTATGGAGGGAAGTGGGGAGGGTTATGCCCCCTCCTGTTATGGAGCTGGAGAAGTGGGGAGGGTTATGTCCCCTCCTGTTATGGAGCTGGAGAAGTGGGGAGGGTTATGTCCCCTCCTGTTATGCTGGAGAAGTGGGGAGGGTTATGTCCCCTCCTGTTATGGAGCTGGAGAAGTGGGGAGGGTTATGTCCCCTCCTGTTATGGAGCTGGAGAAGTGGGGAGGGTTATGTCCCCTCCTGTTATGGAGCTAGAGAAGTGGGGAGGGTTATGCCCCCTCCTGTTATGGAGCTAGAGAAGTGGGGAGGGTTATGTCCCCTCCTGTTATGGAGCTGGAGAAGTGGGGAGGGTTATGCCCCCTCCTGTTATGGAGCTGGAGAAGTGGGGAGGGTTATGCCCCTCCTGTTATGGAGCTGGAGAAGTGGGGAGGGTTATGTCCCCTCCTGTTATGGAGCTGGAGAAGTGGGGAGGGTTATGTCCCCTCCTGTTATGGAGCTAGAGAAGTGGGGAGGGTTATGCCCCCATCCTGTTATGGAGCTGGAGAAGTGGGGAGGGTTATGTCCCCTCCTGTTATGGAGCTGGAGAAGTGGGGAGGGTTATGGCCCCTCCTGTTATGGAGCTGGGGAGGGAGAAGTGGGGAGGGTTATGTCCCCTCCTGTTATGGAGCTGGAGAAGTGGGGAGGGTTATGGAGAAGTGGGGAGGGGCCCCTCCTGTTATGGAGCTGGAGAGAAGTGGGGAGGGTTATGTCCCCTCCTGTTATGGAGCTGGAGAGTGGGGAGGGTTATGTCCTGGGAGGGTTATGCCCCCTCCTGTTATGGAGCTGGAGAAGTGGGGAGGGTTATGTCCCCTCCTGTTATGGAGCTGGAGCTGGAGAAGTGGGGAGGGTTATGTGGAGCCCCTCCTGTTATGGAGCTGGAGAAGTGGGGAGGGTTATGGCCCCTCCTGTTATGGAGCTGGAGAAGTGGGGAGGGTTATGTCCCCCTCCTGTTATGGAGCTAGAGAAGTGGGGAGGGTTATGTCCCCTCCTGTTATGGAGGGGAGTGGGGAGGGTTATGTCCCCTCCTGTTATGGAGCTAGAGAAGTGGGGAGGGTTATGTCCCCTCCTGTTATGGAGCTGGAGAAGTGGGGAGGGTTATGTCCCCTCCTGTTATGGAGCTGGAGAAGTGGGGAGGGTTATGTCCCCTCCTGTTATGGAGCTGGAGAAGTGGGGAGGGTTATGTCCCCTCCTGTTATGGAGCCCCTCCTGTTATGGAGCTGGAGAAGTGGGGAGGGTTATGGCCCCTCCTGTTATGGAGCTGGAGAAGTGGGGAGGGTTATGCCCCCTCCTGTTATGGAGCTGGAGAAGTGGGGAGGGTTATGGAGAAGTGGGGAGGGTTATGTCCCCCTCCTGTTATGGAGCTAGAGAAGTGGGGAGGGTTATGGCCCCTCCTGTTATGGAGCTGGAGAAGTGGGGAGGGTTATGTCCCCTCCTGTTATGGAGCTGGAGAAGTGGGGAGGGTTATGTCCCCTCCTGTTATGGAGCTGGAGAAGTGGGGATGCCCCCTCCTGTTATGGGTTATGTTATGCCCCCTCCTGTTATGGAGCCCCTCCTGTTATGGAGAGAAGTGGGGAGGGTTATGGCCCCTCCTGTTATGGAGCTGGAGAAGTGGGGAGGGTTATGTCCCCTCCTGTTATGGAGCTGGAGAAGTGGGGAGGGTTATGTCCCCTCCTGTTATGGAGCTGGAGAAGTGGGGAGGGTTATGGCCCCTCCTGTTATGGAGCTAGAGAAGTGGGGAGGGTTATGTCCCCTCCTGTTATGGAGCTAGAGAAGTGGGGAGGGTTATGTCCCCTCCTGTTATGGAGCTGGAGAAGTGGGGGGAGGGTTATGGCCCCTCCTGTTATGGAGCTGGGGAGGGAGATGGAGTGGGGAGGGTTATTGCCCCTCCTGTTATGGAGCTGGAGAAGTGGGGAGGGTTATGTCCCCTCCTGTTATGGAGCTAGAGAAGTGGGGAGGGTTATGGCCCCTCCTGTTATGGAGCTAGAGAAGTGGGGAGGGTTATGTCCCCCTCCTGTTATGGAGCTAGAGAAGTGGGGAGGGTTATGTCCCCTCCTGTTATGGAGCTAGAGAAGTGGGGAGGGTTATGCCCCTCCTGTTATGGAGCTGGAGAGAAGTGGGGAGGGTTATGCCCCCTCCTGTTATGGAGCTGGAGAAGTGGGGAGGGTTATGCCCCCTCCTGTTATGGAGCTGGAGAAGTGGGTTATGTCCCCTCCTGTTATGGAGCTGGAGAAGTGGGGAAGCCCCCTCCTGTTATGGGAGGGTTATGTCCCCTCCTGTTATGGAGCTAGAGAAGTGGGGAGGGTTATGTCCCCTCCTGTTATGGAGCTGGAGAAGTGGGGAGGGTTATGTCCCCTCCTGTTATGGAGCTGGAGAAGTGGGGAGGGTTATGTCCCCTCCTGTTATGGAGCTGGAGAAGTGGGGAGGGTTATGTCCCCTCCTGTTATGGAGCTGGAGAAGTGGGGAGGGTTATGGCCCCTCCTGTTATGGAGCTAGAGAAGCAGTTTATCAACGCACAACTTGTAGGCCCTTTTAAATAAAGACTTGACCACAGAGGTCCGTCCAGACAACAAAAGGGATTTACATTTATTTGCCATGTCAAACACGTAAACCCCCTGTAAGGTATATTTATTTTGTTTTCCCTGTCTCTCGAATTTGAATATGGCTCATGCACATTATTATACAGCACGTCTTACTAATGCAGAGGGACTAATGAGTTAAAAAATACCACTGTGTGTTGTGTGTAGGAATCTTACATATATATATATATATATGGCCCCCTCCTGTTATGGAGCTAGAGAAGTGGGGAGGGTTATGTCCACTCACACACACACACATACATACATACATACATACATACACATACATACATGGACACACACACACACACACATGGCCCCTCCACACACACACACACACACACACACACACACACACACAGGGTTACACACTGTTATGGACACACACACACACACACACACACAGACACACACACACACACATTATTATACAGCACGTCTTACACACACACACACACACTTACACACACACACACACACACACATACATACATACATACATACATACATACATACATACATACATACATACATACATACATACATACATACAGTACATACAGTACATACATACATATACAAGTCTCTGCTAGGTAAAGCCCCGCCTTATCTCACCATAGCAGCACCCACCCGTAGCACGCGCTCCAGCAGGTATATCTCACTGGTCACCCCACAAAGCCAATTCTTCCTTTGGCCGCCTCTCCTTCCAGTTCTCTGCTGCCAATGACTGGAACGAACTACAAAAATCACTAAAGCTGGAGACTCTTACCTCCATCACGAGCTTTAAGCACCAGCTGTCAGAGCAGCTCACAGATCACTGCACCTGTACATAGCTCATCTGTAAATAGTCCATCCAATCTACTTCATCCCCATACTGTATTTATTTATCTTGTTCCTTTGCACCCCAGTATCTCTACTTGCACATTCATCTTCTGCACATTCTACCATTCCAGTGTTGAATTGCTATATTGTAATTACTTCGCCACCATGGCCTAGTTATTGTTATCCTACCTCATTTGCACATGCTGTATATAGATTTTTCTACTGTATTATTGATTGTATGTTTGTCTATTCCATGTGTAACTTTGTGTTGTTGTATGTGTCGAACTGCTTTGCTTTATCTTGGCCAGGTCGCAGTTGCAAATGAGAACTTGTTCTCAACTAGCCTACATGGTTAAATAAAGGTAAAAGAAAAGCAATAAAATGAAATTAAAAAATTGACTACAGCTCAGAGTTCAACATCATAGTGCCCTCATAGCTCATCACTAAGCTAAGGACCCTGGGACTAAACATCCTGGACTTCCTGACGGGCCAACCCCCAGATGGTAAGGGTAGGTAACATCATATCCTCCACGCTGATCCTCAACACGGGGGCCCCTCAGGGGGGCGTGCTCAGTCCTCTCCTGTACTCCCTGTTCATTCATGACTGCATGGCCAGGCATGACTCCAACACCATCATTAAGTTTGCTGATGACATAACAGTGGTAGGCCTGATCACCGACAACGATGAGACAGCCTATAGGGAGGAGGTCAGAGACCTGACCGTGTGGTGCAAGGACAAATTCAAATCAAACTTTATTTGCCACATGCGCCAAATACAACAAGTGTAGACTTACAAGCCCTTAACCAACAGTGCAGTTTAACCTCTCCCTCACCGTGATCAAGACAAAGGAGATGATTGTGGACGACAGGAAAAGGAGGACCGAGCACGCCCCCATTCTCATCGATGGGGCTGTAGTGGAGCAGGTTGAGAGCCTGAAGTTCCTTGGTGTCCACATCACCAACAAACTAACATGGTCCAAGCAAACAAGACAGTCATGAAGATGGCAGGACAAAACATATTCCCCTCAGGAGACTGAAACGATTTGGCATGGGTCCTCAGATCCTCAAAAGGTTCTACATCTGCACCATCGAGAGCATCCTGATGGTTTGCATCACTGCCCAGTATGGCAACTGCCCGGCCTCTGACCGCAAGGCACTACAGAGGGTAGTGTGCACGGCCCAGTACATCACCGGGGCCAAGCGTCCTGCCATCCAGGACCTCTATACCAGGCGGTGTCAGAAGAAGGTCCTAAAAATTGTCAAAGACTCCAGCCACCGCACGGCGAGCCAAGTCTAGGTCCAAGAGGCTCCTAAATAGCCTCTACCCCCAAGCCATAAGACTTCTGAACAGCTAATCAAATGGCTACCCCCCCCTCCCCCCCACGCTGCTGCTACTCTCTGTTATTATCTATGCATAGCCACTTTAATACCTTTACTTAAATGTACATAATTACCTCGACATTGGTGCCCCATGCACATTGACACATTGACTCTGTACCGGTACGCACTGTATATAACCCCACCATTGTTATTTACTGCTGCTCTTTAATTATTTGTTATTTTATCTCTTACTTTTTTAGGGATTTTCTTAAAAATGCATTGTTGGTTAAGGGTCTGACAATTCACTGTACTACACCTGATGAATTCGACGCATGTGACAAATACAATTTGAATTGATTTGATGTGATACATGATTCCATATGTGTTATTTTATAGTTTTGACATCTTCACAATTATTCTACCATGTAGAAAATAGTAAAAATAAAGAAAAACCCTTGAATGAGTATTTGTGTTCAAACGTTTGACTAGTAATGTATATATAACTTATTACTATACAGAGGGAAAAGGGCTGATCTCTAGCAAATTGAAACACAGCATCCTCACTTAAACAGTGATGTTTACAGTACCTTTGGAAAGTATTCAACCCACATTTTGTGAGGTTACAGACTTATTCTAAAATGTATTAAATTGTTTTTGTTCATCATCAATCCACACACAATACCCCATATTGACAAAGCAAAAACAGGTTTTTAGAAATGTTTGCTCATTTATAAAAAACATATACAGTATATAAAATATCACATTTACGTAGGTTTTCAGACCCTTTACTCAGTACTTAGTTGAAGCACCTTTTGCAGCGATTACAGTCTCGAGTCTTCTTGGGTATGACGCTACAAGCTTGGCAGACCTGTATTTGGGGAGTTTCTCCCATTCTTCTCTGCAGATCCTCTCAAGCTCTGTCAGGTTGGATAGGGAGCGTCGCTGCACAGCTGTTTTCAGGTCTCTACAGAGATGTTTGATGGGTTCAAGTCCAGACTCTGGCTGGGAAGCTCAAGACTTTCAGAGAGTTGTCCCAAAGCCACTCCTGCATTGTCTTGGCTGAGTGCTTAGGGTCGTTGTCTAGTTGGAAGGTTGAACTGTCGCCCCAGTCTGAGGTCCTGAGCGCTCTTGAGCAGGTTTACATAAAGGATCTCTCTGTACTTTGCTCTGTTCATCTTTGCCTCGATCCTGACTAGTCTCCCAATCCCTGCTGCTGAAAAACATCCTCACAGCATGATGCTGCCACCACCATGCTTCCCTGTAGGGATGGTGCTAGGTTTCCTCCAGACGTGACGCTTGACATTTTTGGTTACATCAGACTAGAAAATCTTGTATCTCATGGTCTGAGAGTCTTTATGTGCCTTTTGGCAAACTCCAAGCGGGCTGTCATGTGCCTTTTACTGAGGAGAAGCTTCTGTCTGCGCCACCATAAAGGCCTGATTGGTGGAGTGCTGCAGAGATTGTAGTCCTTCAGGAAGGTTCTCCCAACTCCACAGAGGAACTCTGGAGCTCTGTCAGAGTGACCATTTGGTTCTTGACCACCGCCCTTCTCCCCCAATTGCTCAGTTTGGCTAGGCGGCCTGCTCTAGGAAGGGTCTTGGTGATTCCAAACATCTTCCATTTAAGAATGATGGAGGCCACTGTGTTCTTGGGGACCTTCAAACCTTCAAAATGTTTTGATACCCTTCCCCAGATCTGTGCTTTGATATAATTCTGTCTCGTAGCTCTATGGACAATTCCTTCGACCTCAAGGCTTGGTTATTGCTGTCAACTGTCAACTGTGGGACCTTATATAGACAGGTGTGTGCCTTTCCAAATCATGTCCAATCAATTGAATTTACCACAGGTGGACTCCAAGGTCGACTCATCCCTAGGATGATCAACGGAAACAGCATGCACCTCAGCACAGTTTCGAGTCTCGTAGCAAAGTTTCTGAAAACGTATGTAAATAAGGTATTTATGGGGGTTTTTTTGCAAAAAAATCTAAAAACCTGTTTTGGCTTCGTCATTATAGGGTATTGTGTGTAGATTGCTGAGGATTTTTATTTATTTAATCCATTTTAGAATAAGACTGTAACGAAACAAAATGTTGAAAAAGTCAAGGGGTCTAAATACTTTCTGAAGGCTCTGTATGTGCGGTATACATTTCTCAAATAGATGCATACTATGAAAGACGCTTTGATCCTTATACATATAAAATAGTATTGTAGTACAATACATGATTAACCTACAACCTTAGTATGTGAAGAACGAAGGACATGGTGTATCTTGATCAGGGTGCTAGCTGAGCAGGAGACAAGGAGCCCCGGGGAGTTAGTAGGAAGTCAAGGGAGAGAGACAGAAAGATGTCAGAGAGACAAGGAGCCCGGGGAGTTAGTAGGAAGTCAAGGGAGAGAGACAGAAAGATGTCAGAGAGACAAGGAGCCCCGGGGAGGTAGTAGGAAGTCAAGGGAGAGAGACAGAAAGACGTCAGAGAGACAAGGAGCCCCGGGGAGTTAGTAGGAAGTCAAGGGAGAGAGACAGAAAGACGTCAGAGAGACAAGGAGCCCCGGGGAGTTAGTAGAAAGTCAAGGGAGAGAGACAGAAAGATGTCAGAGAGACAAGGAGCAAGGAGCCCCGGGAGTTAGTAGGAAGTCAAGGGAGAGAGACAGAAAGATGTCAGAGAGACAAGGAGCCCCGGGGAGGTAGTAGGAAGTCAAGGGAGAGAGACAGAAAGATGTCAGAGAGACAAGGAGCCCCGGGGAGTTAGTAGGAAGTCAAGGGAGAGAGACAGAAAGATGTCAGAGAGACAAGGAGCCCCGGGGAGTTAGTAGGAAGTCAAGGGAGAGAGACAGAAAGATGTCAGAGAGACAAGGAGCCCCGGGAGTTAGTAGGAAGTCCCAGAGAGGGAGAGTAGTAGGAAGTCAAGGGAGAGAGACAGAAAGACGTCAGAGAGACAAGGAGCCCCGGGGAGTTAGTAGGAAGACAAGGGAGAGAGGCAGAAAGACGTCAGAGAGACAAGGAGCCCCGGGGAGTTAGTAGAAAGTCAAGGGAGAGAGACAGAAAGATGTCAGAGAGACAGCAGTAGGTCAAGGGTCAGTCGCCGAGGGGAGCATCTGGCAGAAAGAGAGTCTTTGTTTACTCAACACAACACTATGACGATTCAATCCTGCTTCAACCACTGGATGGAGTGGCTTGAGAGCCCTGATGCTCTTTCAACATCTGGGAGTCAGGCATGAATGTGAGCTTTGTCTGACTGAACATAACATATTGGCAGGTTATGTATTGGCCTACTAGCGAACATTACAGAATTATGCCCATAGAAACAGATTTTACACTGTATTACACTGTGTACAACGATGTTAAATTATTTGCTATGTTACGGTCAATAGGAAAATCGAAAGCCATTCCAATTGTGATTTCTATGTTGATACTAACCCTCTTTGTACATGCCCAAAAGCGTTTTCATTTGAGCTCACCAACAGAAGAGGTCTCAAACTAAAGAGGCCTCGAACTAAAGAGGCCTCGAACAGAAGAGGCCTCGAACAGAAGAGGTCTCGAACAGAAGAGGTCTCGAACAGAAGAGGTCTCGAACAGAAGAGGTCTAGAACATAAGAGGTCTAAAACATAAGAGGTCTCGAACAGAAGAGGTCTCGAACAGAAGAGGTCTCGAACATAAGAGGTCTAGAACATAAGAGTTCTCGAACAGAAGAGGTCTTGAACAGAAGAGGTCTCGAACAGAGGAGGTCTAGAACAGAAGAGGTGTAGAACAGAAGAGGTCTAGAACATAAGAGGTCTCGAACAGAAGAGGTCTCGAACAGAAGAAGTCTCGAACAGAAGAGTTTCGAACAGAAGAGGTCTCGAACAGAAGAGATCTCGAACAGAAGAGGTCTAGAACATAAGAGGTCTAGAACATAAGAGGTCTCGAACAGAAGAGGTCTCGAACAGAAGAGGTCTCGAACATAAGAGGTCTAGAACATAAGAGTTCTCGAACAGAAGAGGTCTCGAACATAAGAGGTCTCGAACAGAAGAGGTCTAGAACAGAAGAGGTCTAAAACATAAGAGGTCTAGAACATAAGAGGTCTAGAACAGAAGAGGTCTCGAACAGAAGAGGTCTAGAACAGAAGAGGTCTAGAACAGAAGAGGTCTAGAACAGAAGAGGTCTAGAACATAAGAGGTCTCGAACAGAAGAGGTCTCCAAAAGAAGAGGTCTAGAACAAAAGAGGTCTAGAACAGAAGAGGTCTCCAACAGAGGAGGTCTCCAACAGAGGAGATCTAGAACATAAGAGGTCTCCAACACAGGACGTCTCCAACAGAAGACAATATAACACAATCAGATGATGATGATTGAAATAAGGCAACTGTGTCACAGGTATAAATAACCTTCTGAAGAGGTCCATAATGAGAAAGAATGAGTTTAAATTTTAGTTGTGGTCGGAAACAAATGACCCCATTAATTTACATCAATAATCAGGGAATAATAGATGGAAATAAAACAGGGATGGAAGAAAACCAAACATTTCTTTCCCCTGTTGTCTTGTTTATTTGAGTGAATCCTGCAGGCCATTACCAGAGCATCAATACATAACCGCTCCAGAGCCAGCAGACAGAGTGAGGGCGGAGAGAGATACAAGGACGGGAAAACAACAAGATATTTAAATCACCCTGCAAGACAACTGATGAATGTCTCTATAACTGGCAGCTTAAGACTGCTTCATTCAAAGTGCTGTAGTAATCAAATGCACACAAAGGACAGTAATTGCCTGGAGTTGATTTCTGTTGACAGAAATAGATTTGCATTGTTCACCCAACATGCTGTTAATCATTGTGCTGGGCTCGGCTGTTCTAAGAGAACCCTTACAGACACAGACTCCAGCTTGTTTTCCTTATCGTCACTCTGTTCTGCTTTCAGAGAGTAGGATGTGTAAAACTATACAAGAAGTCTACATAATATAACCCGTTGTCATCATGAGACAGAGGACATGTTGAAATCCAGATGCCCATACAGTACATTCAGAAATGATTCAGACCCCTTGCCTTGACAAAGCCTCAAGCCTTCTTGGGTATGACACTACAAGCTTGGCACATTCAGATGCACCTGAGCTCAATTTGAGTCTCATAGCAAAGGGTCTGAATAGTTATGTAAATACATGATTCATGTTTTTAATTTTTAATAAATGTGCAACATTTTATAAAAAGCTGTTTTCACATTGTCATTATGGGGTATCGTGTGTAGATTGAGGATTTAAAAAAATATTCATTTTAGAAAAAGCTGTTTTCACATTGTCATTATGGGGTATCGTGTGTAGATTGAGGATTTAAAAAAATATTCATTTTAGAAAAAGCTGTTTTCACATTGTCATTATGGGGTCATTATAGATTGGGATTTAAAAAGATATTCATTTTAGAAAAAGCTGTTTTCACATTGTCATTATGGGGTATCGTGTGTAGATTGAGGATTTAAAAAAATATTCATTTTAGAAAAAGGCTGTAACGTAACAAAATGTGGAAAAACTATAGGGGTCTACTTTTCGAATGCACCGTACAAAAGATTAGGAACATCTGCCATTTCCATGACTTAGTCTGACTGACCAGGTGAATCCAGGTAAAAGCTATGATCCCTTATTGATGTCGCTTGTTAAATCCACTTCAATCAGTGTAGATGAAGGGGAGGAGACCGGTTAAAGAAGGATTGTTAAGCCTTGAGACAACAGAGACATGGATTGTGTAGGTGTGCTGTTCAGAGGGTGAATGTGCAAGACAAAATATTTGAATGGTGCAACTCAATATCAGGAAGCTGCTCTTAATGTTTTGTCCACTTAGTGTAGCTCTTCATTAACATTCCTTGATAACGATGTGACTATGATGTTTTTTGTTATTCAGAATTGATAGGCTTTATATACAGCTTCAATACAGTGGTTCAACTGTTTATTTGAGGCCATATGTACATTCATCCTGTGATTTACTTGACTCAAAATGTCCTGAGACAATAAAACAACCAATGGGATGTTCACAAACAGGGAGCCCTATCTTTCACAACCCTTTCTGAAACAATTGCCTTCTAAGGAACTCAATCCATCCTGTGTGTTGTGTGTTCTAACCCTATTTGTCATAGTGACTCTGAAGAATTCAGTCCATCCTGTGTGTCGTGTGTTCTAACCCTATTTGTCACAGTGGCTCTCGTGTGGTGGAGTCATTTTAAGGTGTGTGTCTGTGTTCCACCGTGTTCCCTCCCTCTCTGTCTTCCTACTTCTCCCTTTCTGTCCCAAATGTGTAAAGCTGGCTGGGAGCCAGTGTAGCTACTCGTGCAGGTTGCTTTACTCTGCTTGTCATTAATAAAGAGAAGTGGTCCTGCACATTCCTGCACCAGGGCCCCACAGAGACCGAAGCCTGAGAGAGAGAGACAGAGAGAGAGGGGAGAGAGAGAGGGGGAGAGACAGAGAGATAGATTGAATTGAGAGACAGAGACAGACAGCGAGAGAGAGACAAAGCGAGACAGAGCGAGAGAGACTGAATTGAGAGACAGAAAGAGAGACAGCGAGAGAGAGACAGCGAGACAGAGACAGAGCGAGTCAGAGAGAGACCGAGATATAGAGAGAGAGAGACAGCGAGAGAGAGACAGCGAGACAGAGACAGAGAGAGTCAGAGAGAGACCTAGATATAGAGAGAGAGACAGAGAGAGATTCAGAGAGACAGAGAAAGAGACAGAGATAGATTGAGCGAGAGAGACAGAGAGACAGAGAGACAGAGAGAAAGAGACAGAGACAGAGACAGAGATAGACAGAGTGAGCGAGAGAGAGAGAGAGAGACAGAGAGAGGGAGTGTTCTGGATACCACTGGGCTGCTTAATGAACTAGTTCAAACCACATTGTCAGCCTACCACTTACTGTACCTCCTTGGTTACTGATGGTTCCTCTTCTCACTGTGCATCACTGTTAGAGTGACATTTGCCTCTGACAGGCAATCACATCTAATGGGGGAGCCCTACTGTAACTATACCTACATGTACAGGACCCCATAATCTCCCATACAGTCATTCAGTTCAGCTGGGAAGATGGAAATATTCATCACTCACACTACCTGTTCTAATTTACAGAACGTTCATTTACTACACAGGTAATGGGGGATTTGGTCTCACTTAGAATTGGCTGAAAAACTAACCCAGGAAGTAGGGCTGCTGTACAATTATCGAAACAGCTGCAGACTTCCCCCCTCCTACCACCACTCTCTCTACTGTAAGTAGCATAAACAGCAGGACTGGAAGTAAACTCTATAACCTCACTTTGAAAATGCTTAACACAAGCGAAAACCTCTCCCAGAATCCATAGCATACATTAGGCCTATGTCCACATTTTAATCTATTTAAAATCCCACTGACACTTTGTCAATAAACTAACCTTTTGAACGATAACAAGGGATTAAAGTGTTTTCCTTCTCCCCCCTACCCTCGCCCCTCTCTCCCCCTCCCTCTCCCCACCTCACCAACATTGACACCTACACTTTACATGGCTAACATTGGACTTAAAGAAGCCATTTGGAGAGAAGAGCGAGTCATTCCAGTTATGCCAACTTCATCAAGCTTCCTCGCACTACAGAAACAGGGGATAGGCTCCCCTATCATTCTGGCTCAGGCTTACTTATTTATGCCATCAACAGTAGTTAGGATAACCCACATAATTCTGCTTTATATTAACGATTGAATAATGAAATATTCCTGGTTCTTGGAAAGATCAAAGGTCTCCACAAAGCTCACCACTGTAAAGATGGATTGAAGTAGATAATAATAAAATCAATTCTTCAAACATTTAATGAAATTAAATAAAAGTCTCAGATGCTGAACACTGAAGAGGCCAATGATCTTGAAGAGAAGGCTGTCTGACAAATATATGTACTGGGAACTTGGCAAGAACATTCAAGCTAGTCAACCAATACCTTTTAATCTATGGAGTACACATCAATGTCTTCCAAGCGCACATAATTAGTTACACCGCTCTAAACTTCATCTAAATACAGGGGAGTGTGTTGTGTGTGTGTGTGTGTGTGTGTGTGTGTGTGTGTGTGTGTGTGTGTGTGTGTGTGTGTGTGTGTGTGTGTGTGTGTGTGTGTGTGTGTGTGTGTGTGTGTGTGTGTGTGTGTGAGAGAGTGACTGCTTGCATGCAAGTGCGTGTGTTTGTCAATGCTATAGTTTTGCAGAGGGAATCCCAGGGAAGGGAGGCAGAGAGCAATAATATCACCAGTTGGCAGCGCTGGCACAACTAGTTGTGTTGCTACCTGCTGCTAGTCTGCAGCGTTCTCTCTCTGAGATGCCAACCTGCCAACCCAGCCAGGTAATGGCACAGAATGATTCATCACTTTATTAAAAGTATGCATCTTTGATCTCAAAACATCAGTTTATTTAATTCTGCATTAAACCCCAACAATAAATCTTTGAAATATAGAGCCTGACCTCTAAAATTGAATTATATTACTAAAATTGGACTAATTAATAATTATCAAATCAAGATGAGAAAAGCATCTATCAAGGATTCATAGTGAAGACTCAGGGATGGATACCAAATACACAAAATGGATAAAAATGTGAAATAATACCGAGACATTCAGCTTCAGGATGTGTTGAATTTCTGAGCAGAATATATCCTGGTACTGTGAGCATTTGTTTTGGCTGCTACTGTGTCGTATGTGTGGCTCCATGGTGCCATGCTTCAATGTCCTCATTAGCCAGCAGCTTCTCCTGAGACGTTTGATTTTCAGTTGGAGCCGATGCTGCTGCCAGAGGAACTCCGAAAAAGACCTTTCAAATGTGGCCAGACCTCATAATTCAAGGACAATTTAACATTGCCCCGCAGGCATAGTCACAACTCCCACCAACATGTCCTGCAGAAAACCTTCTGCCGTTTTTGACCATTAACCAGCTAACCTTGACCACCATACGCTTCGAGAAAAACTTTAACGCTCCAGGTAATTGAGCTAAGGATCCCGATCAATCATGGCGGTCACTCCATCCAGAACACAGGTCAGATCTTATCAGATCTTATCAGGTTAGACTATGTTCATTATTTAATGACTGACATTTTTTGTTTTAATGATTAAATATGCTTCAATGTCCAGTACCTTCCCCGATCGAATGTCTGTAGGCAATTAAGACGAGACGGAAGCCTCTCTCTTCTGTCTCTCTAAGTAGCAGTAATATAATGTATCTATTTAGAAGTAACATCCACTATGTGACTGTCTCCACCTGTTTCTCTTCCTTTACAAGTTAATGAGGAAACGAGTTGGCCTAATTACTAAATCTCCCTGCGGATGCTCTCCAGTTTACACTGATCAATACAAATAACACTCTCCTGTTCTGTTCTCTCTCCGGATCACTCAGGGCTTTAAGAAACCCAACCACAGCTCTCACTTTGACCAATGATAGGCTATGTTGTTCTTGGGAAATAAATCAGTCAACCTAAATACACCAATAGACAACTGCATGATGAGAATTTGATCCAGAAATCAAACAACCTAAATTGGCCTTCTGGGGACCTGTTGTACAACAGATGTGGCAGTCCTAAAAGTGTTCCAACATAAGCTTGCTCAGTGCATCTATTTAGTTGCATGTGTTCTCTCTAATTCGAACATCAACTCTGTTGTCTGCTATGAAGCAAGGGCCTTATAACTCTAGAACCACAAAGAGCCTGTGTTGCTAAGCGAATACAGGTAATAAAATGTGTAGCATTAAAGAAAATGGGAGTTAGAATGCATTGACTGTGGCAATTAACAAAGGTGTTGGGGATGTGGAGGGCTGACGGCTCTGGGCTGTTAGGGAGCACTGTTTACACCAGGAGGACAGCACATGTCATGATGATGAGAGAGAGAGAGAGAGAGAGAGAGCAAGAGAATGAGAGTGGGGAGAGAAAAGAGAGCAAGAGGGAGACCAATAGACAAGGAGATGGAGAGGGATAGACATAAAGAAGGGGAGGAGGGAGACCAATAGACAAGGAGATGGAGAGGGATAGACATAAAGAAGGGGAGGAGGGAGGAGGAGACCAAAGAGGGATAGACATAAAGAAGGGGGGAGGGAGGAGGGAGACCAATAGACAAGGAGATGGAGAGGGAGACATAAAGAAGGGGAGGAGGGAGGAGGGAGACCAATAGACAAGGAGATGGAGAGGGATAGACATAAAGAAGGGAGGAGGGAGACCAATAGACAAGGAGAGAAGGGAAAGGAGGGGAGGAGGGAGGGAGACCAATAGACAAGGAGATGGAGAGGGGATAGACATAAAGAAGGGGAGAGGGATAGGAGGGGAGGGAGACCAATAGACAAGGAGATGGAGAGGGATAGACATAAAGAAGGGGAGGAGGGAGGAGGGAGACCAATAGACAAAGAGAGGGATAGGAAGGGGAGGAGGAGATAGACAAGGAGATGGAGAGGGATAGACATAAAGAAGGGGAGGAGGAGGAGGGAGACCAATAGACAAGGAGATGGAGAGGGATAGACATAAAGAAGGAGGAGGAGGAAGGACCAATAGACAAGGAGATGGAGAGGGATAGACATAAAGAAGGGGAGGAGGGAGGAGGGAGACCAATAGACAAGGAGATGGAGAGGGATAGACATAAAGAAGGGGAGGAGGGAGGAGGGAGACCAATAGACAAGGAGATGGAGAGGGATAGACATAAAGAAGGGGAGGAGGGAGACCAATAGACAAGGAGATGGAGAGGGATAGACATAAAGAAGGGGAGGAGGGAGACCAATAGACAAGGAGATGGAGAGGGATAGACATAAAGAAGGGGAGGAGGGAGGTGGGAGACCAATAGACAAGGAGATGGAGAGGGATAGACATAAAGAAGGAGAGGAGGGAGGAGGGAGGAGGGAGACCAATAGACTAGGAGATGGAGAGGGATAGACATAAAGAAGGGGAGGAGGGAGGAGGGAGACCAATAGACAAGGAGATGGAGAGGGATAGACATAAGGAGGGAGGAGGGAGACCAATAGACAAGGAGATGGAGAGGGATAGACATAAAGAAGGGGAGGAGGGAGACCAATAGACAAGGAGATGGAGAGGGATAGACATAAAGAAGGGGAGGAGGGAGGAGGGAGACCAATAGACAAGGAGATGGAGAGGGATAGACATAAAGAAGGGGAGGAGGGAGACCATAGACAAGGAGATGGAGAGGGATAGACATAAAGAAGGGGAGGAGGGAGACCAATAGACTAGGAGATGGAGAGGGATAGACAAGGAGACCAATAGACAAGGAGTTGGAGAGGGATAGACATAAAGAAGGGGAGGAGGGAGGACCAATAGACAAGGAGATGGAGAGGGAAAGACATAAAGTAGGGGAGGAGGGAGGAGGGAGACCAATAGACAAGGAGATGGAGAGGGAAAGACATAAAGAAGGGGAGGAGGGAGACCAATAGACAAGGAGATGGAGAGGGATAGACATAAAGAGGGGAGGGGAGGGGAGACCAATAGACAAGGAGATGGAGAGGGATAGACATAAAGAAGGGGAGGAGGGAGACCAATAGACAAGGAGATGGAGAGGAGACATGGAGAGGAGACCAATAGACAAGGAGATGGAGAGGGATAGACATAAAAGGGGAGGAGGGAGGAGGGAGACCAATAGACAAGGAGATGGAGAGGGATAGACATAAAGAGGGGAGAGGGAGCATAGACAAGGAGATGGAGAGGGAAAGACATAAAGAAGGGGAGGAGGGAGACCAATAGACAAGGAGATGGAGAGGGAGAGACATAAAGAAGGGGAGGAGGGAGGATGGAGGGAGACATAAAGAAGGGGAAGGGAGACAAGGAGATGGAGAGGGATAGACATAAAGAAGGGGGGAGGGAGGGAGACCAATAGACAAGGAGATGGAGGGGAGGAAAGACATAAAGTAGGGGAGGAGGGAGGAGACCCTGGAGAGGGAAAGACATAAAAGGGGGGAGGAGGGAGACCAATAGACAAGGAGATGGAGAGGGATAGACATAAAGAAGAGGAGGAGGAGACCCATAGACAAGGAGATGGAGAGGGATAGACATAAAGAAGGGGAAGGAGGGAGACCAATAGACAAGGAGATGGAGAGGGATAGACATAAAGAAGGGGAGGAGGGAGAGACCAATAGAGGGATAGACATAAAGAAGGGGAAGGAGAGATGGAGAGGATAGACATAGACAAGGAGATGGAGAGGGATAGACATAAAGAAGGGGAGGAGGGAGACCAATAGACAAGGAGATGGAGAGGGATAGACATAAAGAAGGGGAGGAGGGAGACCAATAGACAAGGAGATGGAGAGCGAAAGACATAAAGAAGGGGAGGAGGGAGACCAATAGACAAGGAGATGGAGAGGGATAGACATAAAGAAAAGAAGGGGAGGAGGGAGACCAATAGACAAGGAGATGGAGATGGTGAGGGATAGACATAAAGAAGGGGAGGAGGAGACCAATAGACAAGGAGATGGAGAGGGATAGACATAAAGAAGGGGAGGAGGAGGAGACCAATAGACAAGGAGATGGAGAGGGATAGACATAAAGAAGGGGAGGGGAGACCAATAGACAAGGAGATGGAGAGGGATAGACATAAAGGGAGGAGACCAATAGACAAGGAGATGGAGAGGGATAGACATAAAGAAGGGGAGGGGAGACCAATAGACAAGGAGATGGAGAGGGATAGACATAAAGAAGGAGGAGGGAGGAGGGAGACCAAAAGGAGATGGGAGGGAGACATAAAGAAGGGGAGGAGGGAGACCAATAGACAAGGAGATGGAGAGGGATAGACATAAAGAGGAGGGAGACCAATAGACAAGGAGATGGAGAGGGAAAGACATAAAGAGGGGAGGAGACCAATAGACAAGGAGATGGAGAGGGGAGGGGAGGGGGAGACCAATAGACAAGGAGATGGAGAGGAAAGACATAAAGAAGGGGGAGGGAGACCAATAGACAAGGAGATGGAGAGGATAGACCAATAGACAAGGAGATGGAGAGGGATAGACATAAAGAGGAGATGGAGAGGGAGGAGGGAGGGAGGGGAGGAGAGACCAATAGACAAGGAGATGGGAGAGATAGACATAAAGAAGGGGAGGAGGGAGACCATAGACAAGGAGAAGGGAAGGGGAGGAGGGAGACCAATAGACAAGGAGATGGAGAGGGATAGACATAAAGAAGGGGAGGAGGGGGGAGGGAGACCAATAGACAAGGAGATGGAGAGATAGACATAAAGAAGGGGAGGAGGGAGACCAATAGACAAGGAGATGGAGAGGGATAGACATAAAGAAGGGGAGGAGGGAGGACAAGGAGATGGAGAGAAAGACATAAAGAAGGGGAGGAGGGAGACCAATAGACAAGGAGATGGAGAGGGATAGACATAAAGAAGGAGGAGGGAGGAGGGAGACCAATAGACAAGGAGATGGAGAGGATAGACATAAAGAAGGGGGGAGGAGGGAGGAGACCAATAGACAAGGAGATGGAGAGGGGGATAAAGAAGGGGAGGAGGGAGACATAGACAAAGATGGAGAGATAGGGAGGGGAGAGGGAGACCCAATAGACAAGGATAGACATGGAAGACAAGGAGATGGAGAGGGATAGACATAAAGAAGGGGAGGAGGGAGACCAATAGACAAGGAGATGGAGAGACAAGGAGATGGAGAGGGATAGACATAAAGAAGGGAGGAGGGAGACCAATAGACAAGGAGATGGAAGGATAGACATAAAGAGGGGAGGAGGGAGACCAATAGACAAGGAGATGGAGAGGGATAGACATAAAGAAGGGGAGGAGGAGAGACAAGGAGATGGAGAGGGATAAACATAATAGACAAGGAGATGGAGAGGAGACATAAAGAAGGGGAGGAGGGAGACCAATAGACAAGGAGATGGAGAGGGATAGACATAAAGAAGGGGAGGAGGGAGACCAATAGACAAGGAGATGGAGAGGGATAGACATAAAGAAGGGGAGGAGGGAGACCAATAGACAAGGAGATGAAGGAAGAGGGAGACCGAGTGATAGTGATGTCTGAGAGTCCGGCCAGAGAAGGGAAGTGAGGGAGGAAGGGATGAGAGGAGAGGAGATTGGGAGTCTCAGGGGACATCTCTGAGTGGGAACAGATGGACTGGTTTGACCTCCTCATCAGCATCAGGCCTCTGTGCCACTCTCCCCAAACCTCTACAGCTGACCCCTCAAGCCTGCAGCCATAGGTCTCTCTATGAAGCTTGAAGTTACTGTGGTTCTGACAGCACAGACAGTATGAGGAGAGCAGCCATTGCAGGCAGCCTCCAGAGGAGAATAGCTCCGCATTCCAGCTCTAGGGCTGGACAGAACACACTGCACACAATTCAGTCACAAAGAGACACACCTGGAAACCGGACACATATAGTGCCACCTGGCTGTGACATCAGTGTGTTTCAGCTTACTGTCTATGTGGATGACATTCACCTCCATCTGCTTGTTGAGACAGTGTTGCAATATGAGGCAAGCATTGGTTTACGGTTGGAAAATCGGGTTTATCTGATAACATCCACATTTGATGTAACAACAGTAGCACACACTGTTCAGCCAACAGCAGCTTAAGCGCTATAGAGGGGAAACAGCCTCTTCATTTCCAATGGGATCTGAGTGACTGGGAGAGTTGCATACGGTGCAGTTAGGATCAGATTTTATACTCTCTCAGCTGGAAACTGTCCGTCATCAGGCTTGTCTGGAGAGGAGAGAATGGGCGGGTGAAAGGTTTTGTCAGCTATCAGATAAGGCTGGAGCCAGATTGTCATTCATCAGCAATGCAATATTCACTTCCCCATCCAGCAGCCTCCAGACCCAGGGACCGGGTATGTTGCCACAGACACCCAGGTTCATAAAGGAACCCAGCGTTGGGTTTGGGCAGGGGTTTTATTTGTCTTCCCAGGTGTGTCACTGCCTTGGCTCATGTTATGCTCGTCATCAGAGTCACCCAATAGAAACACAACAGACCTACAGTAACAATAAGGTAGCCTACAGTAACAGTAAGGTGACCTACAGTAACGTGACCTACAGTAACAGTAAGGTAGCCTACAGTAACATGACCTACAGTAACAGTAAGGTAGCCTACAGTAACAATAAGGTGACCTATCAATAACAGTAAGGTGACCTACAGTAACAGTAAGGTGACCTACAGTAACGTGACCTACAGTAACAGTAAGGTAGCCTACAGTAACGTGACCTACAGTAACAGTAAGGTAGCCTACAGTAACAATAAGGTGACATATCAATAACAGTAAGGTGACCTACAGTAACAGTAAGGTGACCTACAGTAACAGTAAGGTAGCCTACAGTAACGTGACCTACAGTAACAGTAAGGTAGCCTACAGTAACAGTAAGGTAGCCTACAGTAACGTGACCTAAAGTAACAGTAAGGTAGCCTACAGTAACAGTAAGGTGACCTACAGTAACAGTAAGGTGACCTACAGTAACAGTAAGGTAGCCTACAGTAACATGACCTACAGTAACAGTAAGGTAGCCTACAGTAACAGTAAGGTGGCCTACAGTAACAGTAAGGTGACCTACAGTAACAGTAAGGAAGCCTACAGTAACGGCAAGGTAGCCTACAGTAACAGTAAGGTGACCTATAGTAACAGTAAGGTAGCCTACAGTAACAGTAAGGTGACCTACAGTAACGGCAAGGTGACCTACAGTAACAGTAATGTACCCTACAGTAACAGTAAGGTGACCTATAGTAACAGTAAGGTAGCCTACAGTAACAGTAAGGTGACCTACAGTAACAGTAAGGTGACCTACAGTAACAGTAAGGTGACCTACAGTAACAGTAATGTAGCCTACAGTAACAGTAAGGTGACCTACAGTAACAGTAAGGTAGCCTACAGTAACAGTAAGGTAGCCTACAGTAACAGTAAGGTGACCTACAGTAACACTAAGGTAGCCTACAGTAACAGTAAGGTGACCTACAGTAACAGTAAGGTAGCCTACAGTAACAGTAAGGTGACCTACAGTAACAGTAAGGTGACCTACAGTAACAGTAAGGTGACCTACAGTAACAGTAAGGTGACCTACAGTAACATGTAAGCCATGGCTCAGTCAGACAGATAGCGGAAGACACGGTGGACCGTAAAGTCTACATAGGACAAGGCCATGGGCGTCTATGAACGTCACTAGTGTTTCTTCAATATGCATGTTGACAGCCAAGCAATATGGGAAGGAGGTCAGCAGCTGTAATGTTCTACATATGCTCTACAGACATGTACCAAGACAAAGAAATACAGTACCAGTCAAACGTTTGGACACACCTGCACATTCAAGGGTTTTTCTTTATTTTTACTATTTTCTACATTGTAGAATAATATTGAAGACATCAAAACTATGAAATAACACATATGGGATCATGTAGTAAACAAAGAGATGTTAAACAAATCAAAACATATTTGTGATTCTTCAAAGTAGCCACACTTTGCCTTGATGACAGCTTTGTACACTACTGGCATTCTGTCAACCAGCTTCACCTAGAATGCTTTTCCAACAGTCTTGACGTAGTTCCCACATATGCTGAGTAGTTGTTGGCTGCTTTTCCTTCACTCTGCGGTCCAACTCATTCCAAACCATCTCAATTGGGTTGAGGTCAGGTGATTGTGGAGGCCAGGACATCTGATGCAGCACTCCATCACTCTCCTTCTTGGTCAAATAGCCCTTACACAGCCTGAATGTATGTTGGGTCATTGAAACAAATGATAGTCCCACTAAGCACTAACCAGATGGGATGGCGTATCGCTGCAGAATGCTGTGGCAGCCATGCTGGTTAAGTGTGCATTGAATTCTAAATAAATCACAAACAGTGTCACCAGCAAAGCACCCCCACACCATCACACCTCCTCCTCCATGTTTCACGGTGGGAACCACACATGCAGAGATCATCCGTTCACCTACTCTGCATCTCACAAAGACACGGCGGTTGGAACCAAAAATCTCAAATTTGACCGAAGGAGAGATTTCTACCGGTCTAATGTCAATTGCTCGTGTTCCTTGGCCCAAGCAAGTCTTCTTATTGATGTCCTTTAGTAGTGGTTTGTTTGCAGCAATTTGACCATGAAGGCCTGATTCACACAGTCTCCTCTGAACAGTTGATGTTGAGCTGTGTCTGTTACTTGAACTCTGTAAAGCATTTATTTGGGCTGCAATCTAAGGCTGGTAACTCTAATGAACTTATCCTCTGCAGCAGAGGTAACTCTGGGTCTTCCTTTCCTGTGGCTGTCCTCATGAGAGCCAGTTTCATCATAGCGATTGATGGTTTTTGCGACTGCACTTGAAGAAATTTTCCAAGTACTTGAAATTTTCCAGATTGACTGACCTTCATGCCTTAAAGTAACGCTGGACTGTTGTTTCTCTTTGCTTATTTGAGCCGTTCTTGCCACAATATGGACTTGGTCTTTTACCCATTAGGGCTATCCTCTGTATACCACCCCTACCTTGTCACAACACAACTGATTGGCTGAAATGCATTAAGAATTAAAGAAATTCCACAAATTTTAACAAGGCACACCTGTTGATTGAAATGCATTCCAGGTGAATACCTCATGAAGCTGGTTGAGAGAATGCCAAGAGTGTGCAAAGCTGTCATGAAGGCAAATTGTTGCTACTTTGAAGATTTTCAAATATTAAATATTTTGATTTGTTTAACACTTTTTTGGTTACTACATGATTCCTTATGTGTTATTTCATAGTTTTGATGTCTTCATTATTATTCTACAATGTAGAAAATAGTAAAATAAGGAGAAACCCTTGAATGAGTAGGTGTGTCCAAACTTTTGACTGGTACTGTACTTCACAGCCCACATGGGAGAGACCGGCTTATTTTCAGTATTCCATGAAATAAACTTTGCAACAGAAGTTTCAGCAAATTGACACATTTATTGTCAATACTGGAGACTGTGCTTCTTGTGTCCAATCATTCTCAAACAATATTTGAAGAAGTATTGAGCATGGAATCACTGTTTGATTAGGAAAACAGTTGGCTAGTCAAACAATCAGGATGGATGAACGGAGGAGATACATGGAAACAATGGTTTTAGTATTCCAGTTGAACTATGAGCAGACTGGCTGTAGGGTACTGCCTAGACCCCGGTCTCTCTGCAGCCGTGGAAGCAGCAGTAGTGTGGAGTGGCTCGGAGCGGCGCTTTGCTCAGTGGCACGCCCAGTGGGACTGGCACACACGGACTGGCGCTGGACGCATCGGCCACATGGGAGCCTGGCCCAACAAGAACATCAATCTTGAGTGGCACCTGGTCACAGGGAGAGTGCCCTGCCACACAGACAGAGAGGCCAGGCCGGTAATAGTCTGTGGGCTGTGAGCCGGCAGGAAATAGCACAGGGAACTGGGGAATAGGGAGCCGACACCACGGTGAAAACACCAGGACAGTGATACTGCATGGCTACTCTTTAATACACCATCCTACTGTATATCTGCACAAGCGGATGTGGAAAATCATCATTTAACATATATGTTTGTTAGGCATGTGTCTCGCTGTGGGATTGTAATGATATACTAATACTGGCTCCACTGGGTTGGGTTGGTGATGTCTCTCAGCTCCTCTCCACTGGGTTGGGTTGGTAATGTCTCTCAGTTTCTCTCCACTAGACTGGGTAACTGCATCTTCCCCTCTGGGCACACCATGTCATTTCAACCTGGTTCATTGGCTAATATCTGGGTGAGACATTGATCAATGAGATTACAACCTATATTCGCCCGCTCAAAAAGACAGCCAAAAGTTAGTTGAATTTCCAATGTGTTATCGCTATGCTTTCAATCATTTAAAAGCTCAGAAAAAGTTCAAATGGGAATACAATGTCACATATTCTGTTTATTTATATAACAGAGAAATGTGTTATCACTGTGCTTCAATCAATATAAAAGTACAAGGTGCAATTGTTCAATGCAGATCCTGTGCAGATTATTAAAGCAATTGTGAAGCTCTCCACAGACCTACGACCTTTGCATGCTGTCTTGAACATGCACGCTTCCTATGATTACATAAGAAGACATTTATAGTTACAGTAAACTCTAAATGGGGCCATGGATGTGTTACTCATGTTAAGGTTGAATGTTACATTAGTTTGTAAGATAGCCTTAACGTTGAGCTATTTACTGTATTACAAAAGTCATATTTAATATTTAAAGGAGCTGTATCTACTGCTTGGATACTTCCATCTGAGCCATTTGTCCCAATACTTTTGGTCCCTTAAAATGGAGGGACTATGTACAATATTTCTATATGGTTCACCCGATTTGGATGAAAATACCCTCAAATTAAAGCTGATAGTCTGCACTTTAACCTCATAGTCATTATATAATTTCTAATCCAATGTGCTGGAGTACAGAGCCAAAGCAACAACAAAGAATGTCACTGTCTCAATACTTTTGGAGCTCACCGTATGCATGAAGGGGAAAATCACATTTCTTCTTTGCTTCTGTGGTACAGATATTACTTTGCCTAAGGGCCTTGACCCATTTACCTGATCAAATCCAATCAAATGTTATTTGTCACATGCGCCTAATACAATAGGTGTAGATCTTACAGTGAAACGCTTCATTTACAAGCCCTTAACCAACAATGCAGTTTTAAGAATATACCCCTCAAAAAGTAAGAGATAAGAAAAACAAATAATTGAAGAGCAGCAGTAAATAACAATGGCAGGGCTATATACAGGGCGTACCAGTACAGAGTCAATGTGCGGGGTACCAGTGTCGAGGTAATTGAAGTAATATGTACCATATAGATGGAGAAACAACAATTCACAACTCAATTACTTGCTCAGCTATGTTTTTATAGGAGTGTGTCAGTGTGGATGAGGGGGAACTAGCAGAATGTTGAACCCCTCTGCTATTCTCATCGATGTGATTGGAATGCGGCTTGGCCCCCCTCCGTCTGGATGAGACACTGTCCCACGCTGTCATTCCGGATACATGTCCTGGAGGCTACAATTTGGCCAAGCTTTTCCAATATTCCAAATATTTCTTGTGTTCCTCTCAGCCTCCCCAAATCATTAGTTCATTGTGACTTTCCAATGGTCTGCTTCTGTTATATCCTCCACCAGTGAAAAGTTATTCTCAGAGCCAACCCACCTGGTAGAGATGGAGATAGCACTCATGCTCTCTGTCCCACCTGGTAGAGATGGAGATAGGACTCATGCTCTCTGTCCCACCTGGTAGTGATGGAGATAGGACTCGTGCTCTCTGTCCCACCTGGTAGAGATGGAGATAGGACTCATGCTCTCTGTCCCACCTGGTAGAGATGGAGATAGGACTCATGCTCTCTGTCCCACCTGGTAGAGATGGAGATAGGACTCATGCTCTCTGTCCCACCTGGTAGTGATGGAGATAGGACTCATGCTCTCTGTCCCACCTGGTAGAGATGGAGATAGGACTCATGCTCTCTGTCCCACCTGGTAGTGATGGAGATAGGACTCGTGCTCTCTGTCCCACCTGGTAGAGATGGAGATAGGACTCGTGCTCTCTGTTCCACCTGGTAGTGATGGAGATAGGACTCCTGCTCTCTGTCCCACCTGGTAGAGATGGAGATAGGACTCGTGCTCTCTGTTCCACCTGGTAGAGATGGAGATAGGACTCATGCTCTCTGTTCCACCTGGTAGTGATGGAGATAGGACTCGTGCTCTCTGTTCCACCTGGTAGAGATGGAGATAGGACTCATGCTCTCTGTTCCACCTGGTAGTGATGGAGATAGGACTCGTGCTCTCTGTTCCACCTGGTAGAGATGGAGATAGGACTCGTGCTCTCTGTTCCACCTGGTAGTGATGGAGATAGGACTCGTGCTCTCTGTCCCACCTGGTAGAGATGGAGATAGGACTCATGCTCTCTGTCCCACCTGGTAGTGATGGAGATAGGACTCGTGCTCTCTGTTCCACCTGGTAGTGATGGAGATAGGACTCGTGCTCTCTGTCCCACCTGGTAGAGATGGAGATAGGACTCGTGCTCTCTGTCCCACCTGGTAGAGATGGAGATAGGACTCGTGCTCTCTGTCCCACCTGGTAGAGATGGAGATAGGACTCATGCTCTCTGTCCCACCTGGTAGTGATGGAGATAGGACTCGTGCTCTCTGTTCCACCTGGTAGTGATGGAGATAGGACTCGTGCTCTCTGTCCCACCTGGTAGTGATGGAGATAGGACTCGTGCTCTCCGTCCCACCTGGTAGAGATGGAGATAGGACTCGTGCTCTCTGTTCCACCTGGTAGAGATGGAGATAGGACTCGTGCTCTCTGTCCCACCTGGTAGAGATGGAGATAGGACTCGTGCTCTGTCTGTCTCCCAACTGACTCTAGCCAAGCAGCCATTTAAATTGCACATATTCTAAAAAGGGACTTTTCACACTTCTTGCATATTTCATGCAGCATTTCATTCAGCATTAAATTCTCTCCGGTGTGTGTAAGCATTCTTGAAATATGAGGTAGCTGGATAAGTACTATAAAACCATGAAGAATAAAAGAGGGAATTGGAACAATATTAAGACTGTACAGCCAGGCTTTACCGAATGTAAATGTGGCTCAAAGTTTCTGTTCAGCACCTGGCATTTAAATGGGAAATATCAGCATCAGAATTCAAATGAGAACAAAAAAATGAATAAATTAATGCAAATTTCAATTCAAGAAAAGAGATACATGGATATAATACCAGAACGATCCATTGTAGGTTAGCGGCTACGGCCTACACTAACAAACACTAAATTAATTCATATAAAATAATATCTCATAAAGGAGTTGTAGAGTTAAGTTTGTCCTGTCAGCTAACCTCAGGCTCTGTGCACCAACCCAGACAAAGGCATGGCTAAAAATAATCTCTGTCCTGTTTGCCGTGGTTGCCTCTGTGTCACCCTGTGACGTGCCTCCATGACATGTGGCAGCCAGGACACCTTTAACATTGTGCAGGCCACTAAGGAGCAGTGAAGGATAAAATGGATGGACAGAGGAGTGTTAGGCGAAGCCCCCGACCGCAAACCTCTAAATCTTTGTCAAAAGATGGCACTGTCATTCTGTCATTCCAATAAACAAGCTGCCTGAATACCTTGACCTCTGGCTGCTTAGTTACGTGTATTGCAATCCCTCGACAATAGGAAGATATAAATACAAATTATTCCACAGCCAATCCAATGACTATGTTCAAAGTAGAGTCGGCATAGTCCATATTGTTGAAGAGGACGATTGGTCATAAATCTGTGGAAAAAAAATCTGAAGAAATAAGGACAAAATGTGTTTTGATGGAGCATCACATTGCCTCACACCTGCATCCAATCTGTGGTTCTTCTTCCTCCATTTCACTGGAGGAGTTAGCTGTAGCTGTATCTGCTGTGTATTGGTTACCCTCCAGTCCACACATGGATTACTGTAGATGGAGATTAACATCCAGGTACAGTCAGCACCAACCCAGCCCAGTGGAGAGGAGCTGAGAGACATTACCAACCCAGCCCAGTGGAGAGGAGCTGAGAGACATTACCAACCCAGCCCAGTGGAGAGGAGCTGAGAGACATTACCAACCCAGCCCAGTGGAGAGGAACTGAGAGACATTACCAACCCAACCCAGTGGAGAGGAGCTGAGAGACCAACCCAGCCCAGTGGAGAGGAGCTGAGAGACATTAGCAACCCAACCCAGTGGAGAGGAACTGAGAGACATTACCAACCCAGCCCAGTGGAGAGGAGCTGAGAGACATTACCAACCCAACCCAGTGGAGAGGAACTGAGAGACATTACCAACCCAACCCAGTGGAGAGGAACTGAGAGACATTACCAACCCAACCCAACCCAGCCCAGTGGAGAGGAGCTGAGAGACATTAGCAACCCAACCCAGTGGAGAGGAACTGAGAGACATTACCAACCCAACCCAGCGGAGAGGAGCTGAGAGACATTACCAACCCAACCCAGTGGAGAGGAACTGAGAAACATTACCAACCCAACCCAGTGGAGAGGAACTGAGAGACATTACCAACCCAGCCCAGTGGAGAGGAGCTGAGAGACATTAGCAACCCAACCCAGCGTAGAGGAACTGAGAGACATTACCAACCCAACCCAGCGGAGAGGAGCCCAAGAGACATTACCAACCCAACCCAGTGGAGAGGAACTGAGAGACATTACCAACCCAACCCAGTGGAGAGGAACTGAGAGACATTCTCAGCCCAGTGGAGAGGAGCTGAGAGACATTACCAACCAAACCCAGCAGAGCCGAGAGACATTACCAGCTCAACCCAGTGGAGAGGAACTGAGAGACATTACCAACCCAGCCTAGTGGAGAGAAACTGAGAGACATTACCAACTCAACCCAGTGGAGATGAGCTGAGAGACATCACCAACCCAACCCAGTGGAAAGAAACTGAGAGACATTACCAACCCAGCCCAGTGGAGAGGAACTGAGAGACATTACCAACCCAGCCCAGTGGAGAGGAGCTGAGAGACATTACCAACCCAACCCAGTGGAGAGGAACTGAGAGACATTACCAACCCAACCCAGTGGAGATGAGCTGAGAGACATTAAAAACCCAGTGTAATATATTGATAACAATATAGTGTAATGTCTTGATAACAATATGGTGTAATGTCTTCATAACTATATGGTGTAATGTCTTCATAACTATATGGTGTAATGTCTTCATAACTATATGGTGTAATGTCTTCATAACTATATGGTGTAATATCTTCATAACTATATGATGTAATGTCTTCATAACTATATGGTGTAATGTCTTCATAACTATATGATGTAATGTCTTCATAACTATATGGTGTAATGTCTTCATAACTATATGGTGTAATGTCTTCATAACTATATGGTGTAATGTCTTCATATGTCTTCATAACTATATGATGTAATGTCTTCATAACTATATGGTGTAATGTCTTCATAACTATATGGTGTAATGTCTTCATAACTATATGGTGTAATGTCTTCATAACTATATGGTGTAATGTCTTCATAACTATATGATGTAATGTCTTCATAACTATATGATGTAATGTCTTCATAACTATATGGTGTAATGTCTTCATAACTATATGGTGTAATGTCTTCATAACTATATGGTGTAATGTCTTCATAACTATATGGTGTAATGTCTTCATAACTATATGGTGTAATGTCTTCATAACTATATGGTGTAATGTCTTCATAACTATATGATGTAATGTCTTCATAACTATATGGTGTAATGTCTTCATAACTATATGGTGTAATGTCTTCATAACTATATGGTGTAATGTCTTCATAACTATATGGTGTAATGTCTTCATAACTATATGGTGTAATATCTTCATAACTATATGGTGTAATGTCTTCATAACTATATGGTGTAATACTATATGGTGTAATGTCTTCATAACTATATGGTGTAATGTCTTCATAACTATATGGTGTAATGTCTTCATAACTATATGGTGTAATGTCTTCATAACTATATGGTGTAATGTCTTCATAACTATATGGTGTAATGTCTTCATAACTATATGGTGTAATGTCTTCATAACTATATGGTGTAATGTCTTCATAACTATATGATGTAATGTCTTCATAACTATATGGTAACTATATGATGTAATGTCTTCATAACTATATGGTGTAATGTCTTCATAACTATATGGTGTAATGTCTTCATAACTATATGATGTAATGTCTTCATAACTATATGGTGTAATGTCTTCATAACTATATGGTGTAATGTCTTCATAACTATATTGTAAAGTCAGAAAGCTATGTTCCCTCATTGATGTCACTTGTTAAATTGACTTCAATCAATGTAGATGAAGGGGGAGACAGACGTTCAAGTCTTGAGACAATTGAGACATGGATTGTGTATGTGTGCCATTCAGAGGGTGAATGGGCAAGACAAAATATTTAAGTGCCTTTGAATGTGGCATGATATTAGGTACCAGGCCCACCGGTTTGTGTCAAGAACTGCAGTGTTGCTGGGTTTTTCACATTCAACAGTTTCCCGTGTGCATTGAGAATGGTCCACCACCCAAAGGACATCAAGCCAACTTGATAAAACAGTCGGAAGCATTGGACTCAGCAATGGCCACCATCCCTGTGGAACGCTGCCCACACCTTGTAGAGCACATATGTCAGAGTCAAGGCCCGCGGGCCACATCCGGCCCGCGAGAAGGTTTTTTACGGCCCCTGGGATGATCTTGATTTATTATTAGAACCGGCCCGCAGACCGCAGCAAGCCGGCAGCCCGCAGATCTTTTACACGCACCAATACTACATTTCCCACAATGCAACGGTGACGCACCGAGCAGTAGGCTGCTTCATTTCAATATTTATTGGCACAGCAGTCGTCAGCATCACAGTAAAATTAACTTTCAGATACCCATCAAAAATGGCAAAACGGAAGGTGGACACTGAGAACCGGGGTTTCAAACAAGGTGGGAGTCGGAGTATATGTTCACGGAGGTAGCTGGAAAACCTGTGTGTCTTCTGTGTGGAGAAAGTGTGGCGGTACTGAAAGAGTATAATCTGAGACGACATTATGAAACGAAACACGCGGACAAAAACAAGAATATGGACATGGAACAAAGGCTACAAAAGGCAGAGGAATTAAAACGAGGCCTCAAATCTCGACAGGCTCTGTTCAAAAAAGCCAAATCACAAGGTATTTCAATCCAATTATATTTTAAAAATATTTCAGTTGAGTGGATGATAGAAAATTGCTATTATTGTTTTTTCTTTGAAGTAAATTTAGCCCACTTTTGCTAAAATAGAAAATATAGGCTACTGATGGTGCCTTGAATACCGGTTTCTTTCATTTAATGTTCACGTTATGGGGATTTTTATATAAAGGAAATTTGTCTTTTGTGTCTGTTGAAAATTAAAGATTACTGACAGAGCCATAAGAAAATATTGCTTTATTTATCTGATCATATTGGAATATATTTGTTAGGTTTTCAGTAGGTTCAATTAGGTTCACTAGACTATATGCGTCATTTAAAAAATTTTCAATGAACATTCGAACAGTCCGGCCCTCGGCTTGTAGCTAAATTTTTTATTTGGCCCTCCGTCCATTTGACTTTGACACCCCTGTTGTAGAGTGTCCTTTGGGTGGGGGTATGCAACTCAATATTAGGAAGGCATTTTTAATGTTTTGTATATTCAGTGTATAAATATAGGGTTAACGTGGTCGCATAAACTGGACAGCACATAGGCTACTATAAGCATGAAGGGAAAATATATCACCTGTCTTAGATGACTCATTTAGATTAATCAACAAGGCATCAAACACTGGCATAACTTTGAAACATCATACAGCTAGCTAGGCTAAAATCAAATCAACTATTTCATTTGACTTGGTTTGGTACTACAGAATGCAGGGAAGAGGAGCACACATCATTATGATCAAATAGCACTGTACAAATGCAATTGTGTCCTGCTGTGTACTTGATTCATTATAGTCCGTAATGAGTTTGTCGTCAGCAGAGACTAGGATCACGCTCCCCTGGAAACAGGGCTGCTATCAGGTGATCTCCTTTCTTGTTTGACCTACAGGATATTACTTTGATTAGGACCAAATGACATTTTAATAAAGCACGGAGGAGGATAATTAAGGACGGACAACATTGTTGTTCATCATTTCCCCCCTATGATGGGCACACATGGCTCTGTGATATGACTGGCAGATCATTAAGAGACGCGGGGGCCGCGGGCGACACAGGTGTTTCCAGTGGGCGGATTGTTGAACCGGCCATTGCCACTCGCTCCGCTGATGATGGATAGGTGTCAAACACAGGTCTCTTCAGCATTTGTCTGGATTTCATTCAACACCTGTTCATAGGCCAGTGTGGATGGCTTTTAGGGGCGCCATGGGCGTCTGTGCCCCATATCAATGCTGCAGAGCAGAGCCCTTTTTCCCCTCAGAAACAATGAGCAGACGCTACAAAGGGAACAAAGACCCTTTTCACCTGACTATTAGCATACAGGAACTCAAGGGCCTGTGCACTGCTGCAGTGCTTTAGGCTAAATCCCTGTGCCATTGAAAAATACCAGCCAAAAGCCTTTGATGTGTGGGTTACAATTCAACAAGAACACGGGGACCTGTCAATTCCCGAAACAATCAAGAATCAATAGGTTAGATACAGTGCCTTCGGAAAGTATTCAGACCCCTTGACTTTTTTCACATTTTGTTACGTTACAGCCTTATTCTAAAATGGATTCAATTGTTTTTATCCCTCATCAATCTACACACAATACCCATAATGACAAAGCAAAAACAGGTTTTTATTCAGTACTTTGTTGAAGTACCTTTGGCAGCGATTACAGCCTTGAGTCTTCTTGGGTATGACGCTACAAGCTTGGGACACCTGTATTTGGGGAGTTTCTCCCATTCTTCTCTGCAGATCCTCCCAAGCTCTGTCAGGTTGGATGGGGAGTGTTGCTTCACAGTTATTTTCAGGTCTCTCCAGAAATGTTTGATCAGGTTCAAGTCTGGCTGGGCCACACAAGGACATTCAGAAACGTGTCCTGAAGCCGCTCCTGCGTTGTCTTGGCTCTGTGTTTAGGGACATTGTTGTGTTGGAAGGTGAACAGTCGTCCCAGTTTGAGGTCCTGAGAGCTCTGGAGCAGGTTTTCATCAAGGATTTCTCTGTACTTTGCTCCGTTCATCTTTCTCTCGATCCTGAATAGTCTCCCAGTCCCTGCCGCTGAAAATCATATCCACAGAAAGATGCTTCCACCCCCATGCTTCACCGTAGGGATGATGTCAGGTTTCTTCCAGACGTGAAACTTGGCATTCAGAGTTCAATCCTGGTTTCATCAGACCAGCGAATCATGTTTCTCATGGTCTGACAGTCTTTAGGTGCCTTTTGGCAAACTCCAAGCGGGCTGTCATGTGCCTTTTACTGAGGAGGGGCTTCCGTCTAGCCATAAAGGCCTGATTGGTGGAGTGCTGCAGAGATTGTTGTCTTTCTGGAAGGTTCTCCCATCTCCACAGAGGAACTCTAGAGCTCTAGAGCTTAAAGTCAAGGGGTCTGAATACTTCCAAAGGCACTGTATGGTATCGTGCATAAGGAAGGTGCCTTACCATGCATTAACCATGACTAATTTCAATCTGATTATGTTGTAATGCTACCACAACAAACTACCATTTAGACTGTAGAGTAATGACGACAGATACATACGTTGAATAGGAAATGGACTACTTTGCATTCAGTCACCATCATGTACATTCTTTGAGAAAAGCAGTTGTGAGAACATGGTAATTATCCTGTCTGTATATCACCTGGACTTCACTAAACAGTACAAATATACTCCCCGTCATCTCCTTTCATGAAGCTGAATGATGACTGGCTGATCTAATGGGTAATTTTCAATGTTGATGTCTGGATTAATATTGACAGCTCAGAAAGAATCCTACTGTTCACCGTGATTTGACATAGATGTGATTTTGGTGACAATCCTATGCTAGGGAACTTTGTGTTTTTTCATACACTAGATTACAAGTTCTTGGTGCTGTGAGATTAACCAACATTTTCTTTTTTAAACAACTAATTGATCGACATCAGTTCAAGTATTAGAATTTCATTTAGTACTTTTTTTGTTTTGTTGTGAGGTGTGCAGTTTCTATAGAGATAATTCAGATCAAGCTTGAGCTGTGCAATGTAGTAGGGAGTTGTAGTTTCCAACAGGCTAATATTCTACATACTGTAGTTTAACGCAGAAAACATGGCAATTCACTACAGTGATCATAATCAAGTGTGTGTCTGCTTAAATATGTCTGGTCTAAACACATGTAAAGTGTTGGTCCCATGTTTCATGAGCTGAAGAAAAGATGTAGCATTTATGTCTGTAATAAAGCCCTCTTGTGGGGAAAAACAAATTCTGATTGGCTGGGCCTGGCTCCCCAGTGGTTGTCCCTGGCTGCCAAGTGGGTGGGCCTATACCCTCCAAGGTTCACCCATGGCTGCACCCCTGACCATACATTAGGGCCAAATTCATTTATTTAAATTGACTGATCTCCTTATATGAACTGTAACTCAGTAAAATCTTTGAAATTGTTGCATGTTGTATTTATATTTTTGTTCACTATATTATTGAATAATGTGGCAATTGAGCAAGGTGAGGAGACTAAACTGCTGGGTGTAATCCTAAATAGCAAGTTGTCATGGTCAAAACATATAGACTCAATGGTTGCTAAAGGAAGAGGTCTTTCACTCTCTTCATTAGACCAAACTATTCAGCAGCTCCCCAAAGCCCCTCTACATGCTAAATGCCTGTCTTATTTCTCCCTTACCAACCTCCCTAAAAACATGCAACTAAATGTATAACTTTGCTGATGTGGGACATCTATTGAATCTTTTCTGCTCGTCAGCAGGTTTGCAGTGCCTGGCAGAAATCAAAGAGGCTGAATTGATAGATGACCAACGACAGGAGCGGGAAAGGTGGTACTGTGAAATAATGCCACTGGGTTTCTGGAGTCCACAGCAACAACTGGAAAGTTGACAAGTGCATATTTCACTCACTTGCCTAAATATACATGCATATTGCCATACAGCCACTGAGCCATATATCTGACATTCATTCATGTGCACTTGTTTCTTCTTGCAGAGATATTCCAAGTTTTAAGAACAGGGTTAAGCAGTGTATGTTTGCAAGAAAATGCTAAATTGTGCATTCAAATATCTGCACTGATTCACATGCCATTTTTCAGTTAGTTGTACCAAATAATCATGCTTTTCATTATCAATTGCTAAAGAAGTGTTATGCAATTCAGATTCAAGTGAATGTAATTTTATCTGTCATCAAAGGCAGGTGTCATATATTTTGTCTGTCATTAAAGGGAGGTGCCATAGATTTTGTATGTCATGAAAGGCAGGTGCCATAGATGTTGTGTATCATGAAAGGCAGGTGTCATAGATTTTGTCTGTCATTAAAGGCCAGGTTGTCACGCTGGTGTCATGATGTTGGCCTAGGGTTAGGTTTATGACAACCATAAATACACCCCCCCCCCCTTTTTTCTCTCTCTACCCTACTGATGTGACATTTGAAAATCCTTTGGTTAATATAGAGATTCTGGGAACATCAGAAGGTGGGGAGAAATGAACTGTATCCTGGTAATCCGACCAATTGAACATATGAGGTGATACTTAATGAATATGATGTCAGTGCGGTTGTCATCTGAGACTTTCTCATCAATGATAGTGTGACATAAACTCTACAGTGGAAAGTCTGCACATTGTAGTTATCGGATTCACATGGAATTGTTGTTCAATTTAAATGTTTGAATATAAATTTATTGGTGAAGAGATGAAATGTAATTTTAGCTTCCAAATGAGAGATTTGGGTTTTCATACGGTTAGGGCTCTGCTCAATCAGTGAACCGCCCCTGTGAAGAGACATGGGTTATAAAACTTTTCAAACACACCCTTCTCGCTCCACTATATAAAGCCTTGACGACAATGTAACCTCCTGTTCTGAGGATGTGAGGACGACGGTCCATACGTTAAAAGGACTAACATGTCAACTACAGAGCTAAGCCAACCTCAGCGTGAGCTTTGGTTGACAATGGTATGAACTTTGAACTCTTATTCACTACAGAGTGATACCTCCTAGCCGTTGAGTTAGCAACAGCAGCTGCAAACGAGGGCTAGGAAAGAACAGACAAAGTATCCCGTCTACCACGCAACGACGTTACTACAACGTATCCAATTTACCAACAGAGACATTCTTCAAAGGACAAAGGACTCGGTTGGGCAACATGGCCTTCCATCTGCCACCAACCTACCGAAGCGTAGCTCAGCGTAAATATTTATTGCATTTTCCTTTTCCAAATGGGCGGTAATTTAGAATGCATAAGATACTGCATTTACGATAGCATGGCTTCTCCCTTTGTTCCTCAAGTCTTCCCGCTCTTTTACTCAAACCCAACCCCCCTTTTCTTTGTGTAACCAGCTGTCATATCCATTCCCGCCAGGGACGTTTTCCTTCATGATATAATTTCTAATCAAGGTATGATTCATTCTGTGTATATGTAATTCTGTGTGATTAGTTAGGTATTTAGTAAATAAATAATTAAAACAAATTTTGTATTGCTGTTTCAACTTGTTAGCCAGGGTTCGTGAAGATAACCAAGAATTTAAAACTTTCAGATGAGACTGAAATAAGGTGACAATTAATATTGACTGCTATTAATGTAAAATATTTCTTGGTCTTTAAGAGTTTCTTCGGAAGATAACAGCTCTATAAATATTATTTTGTGGTGCCCCGACTTTCTAGTTAATTACATTTACATGATTAGCTCAATCAGGTAATATTAACTACAGGGAAATGATTTTATAGAATAGTATGTCATATCACTTAATCCGGCATAGCCAAAGACTCGACACTGGTATAAAGGATTTGGAGACAGGCGCAGGAAAACAGGAAAACACAAGACGAGTTTTTAACACACCCAAAACAAACACATTTACAAAAACACTGGGCTGTACCCAAACACCAGAGCGTGGGTAAGCCTTGTTGAATGCCACGGGACGATACACGTAATAAAGAGAACCTTTACACAATATATAAAGCACGCAGCATAACAGCTGAACCAACGGCTACCTAGGGGGGGATCTGTGACACAGGTGTCGTAGATTTTGTCCTTCATTAAAGACCAGGTGTCATAGATTTTGTCTGTCATTAAAGGCAGATGCCATAGATTTTGTCTGTCATTAAAGGCAGGCGTCATAGATTTAGTCTATTATGAAAGGCAGATGCCATAGATTTTGTCTGTCATGAAAGCCAGGCGTCATAGATTTTGTCTGTCATTAAAGCCAGGCGTCATAGATTTTGTCTGTCATGAAAGGCAGGTGCCATAGATTTTGTCTGTCATTAAAGGCAGATGCCATAGATTTTGTCTGTCATGAAAGGCAGGTGCCATAGATTTTGTCTGTCATTAAAGGCAGGTGCCATAGATTTTGTCTGTCATTAAAGCCAGGCGTCATAGATTTTGTCTGTCATGAAAGGCAGGTGCCATAGATTTTGTCTGTCATGAAAGGCAGATGCCATAGATTTTGTCTGACATTAAAGGCAGATGCCATAGATTTTGTCTGTCATTAAAGGCAGGTGTCATAGATTTAGTCTATTATGAAAGGCAGATGCCATAGATTTTGTCTGTCATGAAAGCCAGGCGTCATAGATTTTGTCTGTCATTAAAGCCAGGCGTCATAGATTTTGTCTGTCATGAAAGGCAGGTGCCATAGATTTTGTCTGTCATTAAAGGCAGATGCCATAGATTTTGTCTGTCATTAAAGGCAGGTGCCATAGATTTAGTCTATTATGAAAGGCAGATGCCATAGATTTTGTCTGTCATTAAAGGCAGGTGTCATAGATTTTGTCTGTCATTAAAGCCAGGCGTCATAGATTCTGTCTGTCATTAAAGGCAGGTGTCATAGATTTAGTCTATTATGAAAGGCAGATGCCATAGATTTTGTCTGTCATTAAAGGCAGGTGTCATAGATCTAGTCTATTATGAAAGGCAGATGCCATAGATTTTGTCTGTCATGAAAGCCAGGCGTCATAGATTTTGTCTGTTATTAAAGCCAGGCGTCATAGATTTTGTCTGTCATTAAAGGCAGATGCCATAGATTTTGTCTGTCATGAAAGGCAGGTGCCATAGATTTTGTCTGTCATTAAAGGCAGGTGCCATAGATTTTGTCTGTCATTAAAGCCAGGCGTCATAGATTTTGTCTGTCATGAAAGGCAGGTGCCATAGATTTTGTCTGTCATGAAAGGCAGATGCCATAGATTTTGTCTGTCATTAAAGGCAGATGCCATAGATTTTGTCTGTCATTAAAGGCAGGTGTCATAGATTTAGTCTATTATGAAAGGCAGATGCCATAGATTTTGTCTGTCATGAAAGCCAGGCGTCATAGATTTTGTCTGTCATTAAAGCCAGGCGTCATAGATTTTGTCTGTCATGAAAGGCAGGTGCCATAGATTTTGTCTGTCATTAAAGGCAGATGCCATAGATTTTGTCTGTCATTAAAGGCAGGTTCCATAGATTTAGTCTATTATGAAAGGCAGATGCCATAGATTTTGTCTGTCATTAAAGGCAGGTGTCATAGATTTAGTCTATTATGAAAGGCAGATGCCATAGATTTTGTCTGTCATGAAAGCCAGGCGTCATAGATTTTGTCTGTCATTAAAGCCAGGCGTCATAGATTTTGTCTGTCATGAAAGGCAGGTGCCATAGATTTTGTCTGTCATTAAAGGCAGATGCCATAGATTTTGTCTGTCATTAAAGGCAGGTTCCATAGATTTAGTCTATTATGAAAGGCAGATGCCATAGATTTTGTCTGTCATTAAAGGCAGGTGTCATAGATTTAGTCTATTATGAAAGGCAGATGCCATAGATTTTGTCTGTCATGAAAGCCAGGCGTCATAGATTTTGTCTGTCATTAAAGCCAGGCGTCATAGATTTTGTCTGTCATGAAAGGCAGGTGCCATAGATTTTGTCTGTCATTAAAGGCAGATGCCATAGATTTTGTCTGTCATTAAAGGCAGGTTCCATAGATTTAGTCTATTATGAAAGGCAGATGCCATAGATTTTGTCTGTCATTAAAGGCAGGTGTCATAGATTTTGTCTGTCATTAAAGCCAGGCGTCATAGATTTTGTCTGTCATTAAAGGCAGGTGTCATAGATTTAGTCTATTATGAAAGGCAGATGCCATAGATTTTGTCTGTCATTAAAGGCAGGTGTCATAGATTTAGTCTATTATGAAAGGCAGATGCCATAGATTTTGTCTGTCATGAAAGCCAGGCGTCATAGATTTTGTCTGTCATTAAAGCCAGGCGTCATAGATTTTGTCTGTCATGAAAGGCAGATGCCATAGATTTTGTCTGTCATGAAAGCCAGGCGTCATAGATTTTGTCTGTCATGAAAGGCAGGTGCCATAGATTTTGTCTGTCATGAAAGGCAGGTGCCATAGATTTTGTCTGTCATTAAAGGCAGGTGCCATAGATGTTGTCTGTCATTAAAGGCAGATGCCATAGATTTTGTCTGTCATTAAAGCCAGGCGTCATAGATTTTGTCTGTCATGAAAGGCAGGTGCCATAGATTTTGTCTGTCATGAAAGGCAGGTGCCATAGATTTTGTCTGTCATGAAAGGCAGGTGCCATAGATTTTGTCTGTCATGAAAGGCAGGTGCCATAGATTTTGTCTGTCATGAAAGGCAGGTGCCATAGATTTTGTCTGTCATGAAAGGCAGGTGCCATAGATTTTGTCTGTCATGAAAGGCAGGTGCCATAGGACTACATAGAGTAGGGTTAAAGTACATCTCCTCTACAAGAGTCTTCCATGCCTTTTGATGGAATAATAATACAAAAATTGATTGAATATTTGACTCATAAATAAATTAAAATGTGATAGTCTACGCATTTCAAGAACAAAAGTTATTTTTAAGGAAAGGAAAGCAGGTAAAAAAGCAAACCCAGAAATCCGGTCTGAAAAACACAACATCAAGACATATTCCCACATCGATGAGACGACAATAGGATAAAACACACATAACTTTCATTATGTGTCTCCAAGATAAATGTCTCAAACACGGACACAGAAACATATCATTTAAAGAGCCTGTTTCATTTTCTCCGTAAGAGAATAATGGCATGCATGAGTCAGTCTTGATGTTGTGCTTTGATTTCTAAAGAGAACCTTGCCTTCCCTGCTGTGGAGGCCTTCACTAGAGATGTTCCATACGAGTGTGATGAAGTCACATCCTTACTGAGGAAGAGAGGAGTTAACCCTTCAGTCATGCTAAGAGGAGGATTGTATCCGATACATGTTTGAATCATCATTAAGAAGTGTAAACAGGCTGCCTGCCGCAAAAGTGTTGGCTGCCATCTACCTCGAGGTGTATGTCTCAGAGCCACAACAGATGGCCAGAATCACACACTTGAAAAGAAACTCCACAAAGATGTAATTTTGCATTTTCTCTTTATTTCTCCCTATTTTTTTTTATCAGGGGTGAAACATGGAATAGACAGGCTTTCACAGAGTATTACTTCAACAGAAAATACATTGTAATACACAGGGAAGAACAGAGGGCCTCATAAGCCTTTACTAATCCAGAATAAACCTATGACCTTATCTGAAGTCCACATATGGACTGCTTCCTATCTTTGATCCAGAAAATGCATTATTAGAACGCAATATCAAAACATTACACATTGCACTGACAGGAACAAGTATAAACTGCAGGACACAAAACCCGGAATACGGGGAAAACTGACACCTTCTTAGAGTGTGAAAAAAATTAAACTGGATTTCAGTACAAAAAAATCATACTGAGATTACAAAGAGCACAGAGAGTGTAGAGAACATTACTTAGAGTTAGGGTTGTGTTAAGTTAGGTTTACGTTCATTTAGGGTTGAATTAAGTTACGTTGTGTTCAGTTAGTGTTGTGTTAATTTAGGGTTATGTTAAGTTAGGGTTGTGTTCAGTTAGGGTTGTCTGAAGTTAGGGTTGTGTTCAGTTAGGGTTGTGTTCAGTTAGGGTTGTCTGAAGTTAGGGTTGTGTTCAGTTAGGGTTGTGTTAAGTTAGGTTTACGATCATTTAGGGTTGAATTATGTTACGTTGTGTTCAGTTAGTGTTGTGTTAATTTAGGGTTATGTTAAGTTAGGGTTGTGTTCAGTTAGGGTTGTCTGAAGTTAGGGTTGTGTTCAGTTAGGGTTGTGTTCAGTTAGGGTTGTCTGAAGTTAGGGTTGTGTTCAGTTAGGGTTGTGTTCAGTTAGGGTTGTGTTCAGTTAGGGTTGTGTTCAGTTAGGGTTGTGTTCAGTTAGGGTTGTGTTCAGTTAGGGTTGTGTTCAGTTAGGGTTGTGTTCAGTTAGGGTTGTGTTCAGTTAGGGTTGTGTTCAGTTAGGGTTGTGTTCAGTTAGGGTTGTGTTCAGTTAGGGTTGTCTGAAGTTAGGGTTGTGTTCAGTTAGGGTTGTGTTCAGTTAGGGTTGTCTGAAGTTAGGGTTGTCTGAAGTTAGGGTTGTCTGAAGTTAGGGTTGTGTTCAGTTAGGGTTGTGTTCAGTTAGGGTTGTGTTCAGTTAGGGTTGTGTTCAGTTAGGGTTGTCTGAAGTTAGGGTTGTCTGAAGTTAGGGTTGTCTGAAGTTAGGGTTGTGTTCAGTTAGGGTTGTGTTCAGTTAGGGTTGTGTTCAGTTAGGGTTGTCTGAAGTTAGGGTTGTGTTCAGTTAGGGTTGTCTGAAGTTAGGGTTGTGTTCAGTTAGGGTTGTGTTCAGTTAGGTTTGTGTTCAGTTAGGGTTGTGTTCAGTTAGGGTTGTCTGAAGTTAGGGTTGTCTGAAGTTAGGGTTGTCTGAAGTTAGGGTTGTGTTCAGTTAGGGTTGTCTGAAGTTAGGGTTGTCTGAAGTTAGGGTTGTGTTCAGTTAAGGTTGTGTTCAGTTAGGGTTGTCTGAAGTTAGGGTTGTGTTCAGTTAGGGTTGTGTTCAGTTAGGGTTGTCTGAAGTTAGGGTTGTGTTCAGTTAGGGTTGTCTGAAGTTAGGGTTGTCTGATGTTAGGGTTGTGTTCAGTTAGGGTTGTGTTCAGTTAGGGTTGTGTTCAGTTAGGGTTGTCTGAAGTTAGGGTTGTGTTCAGTTAGGGTTGTCTGAAGTTAGGGTTGTGTTCAGTTAGGGTTGTGTTCAGTTAGGTTTGTGTTCAGTTAGGGTTGTGTTCAGTTAGGGTTGTCTGAAGTTAGGGTTGTCTGAAGTTAGGGTTGTCTGAAGTTAGGGTTGTCTGAAGTTAGGGTTGTGTTCAGTTAGGGTTGTCTGAAGTTAGGGTTGTCTGAAGTTAGGGTTGTGTTCAGTTAAGGTTGTGTTCAGTTAGGGTTGTCTGAAGTTAGGGTTGTGTTCAGTTAGGGTTGTGTTCAGTTAGGGTTGTCTGAAGTTAGGGTTGTCTGAAGTTAGGGTTGTCTGAAGTTAGGGTTGTGTTCAGTTAGGGTTGTCTGAAGTTAGGGTTGTCTGAAGTTAGGGTTGTCTGAAGTTAGGGTTGTGTTCAGTTAGGGTTGTGTTCAGTTAGGGTTGTGTTCAGTTAGGGTTGTGTTCAGTTAGGGTTGTGTTCAGTTAGGGTTGTCTGAAGTTAGGGTTGTGTTCAGTTAGGGTTGTCTGAAGTTAGGGTTGTCTGAAGTTAGGGTTGTCTGAAGTTAGGGTTGTGTTCAGTTAGGGTTGTGTTCAGTTAGGGTTGTGTTCAGTTAGGGTTGTCTGAAGTTAGGGTTGTCTGAAGTTAGGGTTGTCTGAAGTTAGGGTTGTCTGAAGTTAGGGTTGTGTTCAGTTAGGGTTGTCTGAAGTTAGGGTTGTCTGAAGTTAGGGTTGTCTGAAGTTAGGGTTGTCTGAAGTTAGGGTTGTCTGAAGTTAGGGTTGTGTTCAGTTAGGGTTGTCTGAAGTTAGGGTTGTCTGAAGTTAGGGTTGTCTGAAGTTAGGGTTGTGTTCAGTTAGGGTTGTGTTCAGTTAGGGTTGTCTGAAGTTAGGGTTGTGTTCAGTTAGGGTTGTGTTCAGTTAGGGTTGTCTGAAGTTAGGGTTGTGTTCAGTTAGGGTTGTGTTCAGTTAGGGTTGTCTGAAGTTAGGGTTGTCTGAAGTTAGGGTTGTCTGAAGTTAGGGTTGTCTGAAGTTAGGGTTGTGTTCAGTTAGGGTTGTCTGAAGTTAGGGTTGTGTTCAGTTAGGGTTGTGTTCAGTTAGGGTTGTCTGAAGTTAGGGTTGTGTTCAGTTAGGGTTGTCTGAAGTTAGGGTTGTCTGAAGTTAGGGTTGTCTGAAGTTAGGGTTGTGTTCAGTTATGGTTGTCTGAAGTTAGGGTTGTGTTCAGTTAGGGTTGTGTTCAGTTAGGGTTGTCTGAAGTTAGGGTTGTGTTCAGTTAGGGTTGTCTGAAGTTAGGGTTGTGTTCAGTTAGGGTTGTGTTCAGTTAGGGTTGTGTTCAGTTAGGGTTGTGTTCAGTTAGGGTTGTCTGAAGTTAGGGTTGTCTGAAGTTAGGGTTGTGTTCAGTTAGGGTTGTCTGAAGTTAGGGTTGTCTGAAGTTAGGGTTGTCTGAAGTTAGGGTTGTGTTCAGTTAGGGTTGTCTGAAGTTAGGGTTGTCTGAAGTTAGGGTTGTCTGAAGTTAGGGTTGTGTTCAGTTAGGGTTGTGTTCAGTTAGGGTTGTGTTCAGTTAGGGTTGTGTTCAGTTAGGGTTGTGTTCAGTTAGGGTTGTGTTCAGTTAGGGTTGTCTGAAGTTAGGGTTGTGTTCAGTTAGGGTTGTGTTCAGTTAGGGTTGTCTGAAGTTAGGGTTGTCTGAAGTTAGGGTTGTCTGAAGTTAGGGTTGTGTTCAGTTAGGGTTGTCTGAAGTTAGGGTTGTCTGAAGTTAGGGTTGTCTGAAGTTAGGGTTGTGTTCAGTTAGGGTTGTCTGAAGTTAGGGTTGTCTGAAGTTAGGGTTGTCTGAAGTTAGGGTTGTGTTCAGTTAGGGTTGTCTGAAGTTAGGGTTGTGTTCAGTTAGGGTTGTCTGAAGTTAGGGTTGTGTTCGGTTAGGGTTGTCTGAAGTTAGGGTTGTCTGAAGTTAGGGCTGCGTTAAGTTTAGCTTGTGTTCATTTAGGGTTGTGTTCAGTTAGGTTTGTGTTCATTTACTGTAGGGTTGTGTTAAGTTAGGGTTACATTTATTTAGGGTTGTGTTCAGTTAGGGTTGTGTTCAGTTCGGGTTGTGTTAGGGTTGTCTGAAGTTAGGGCTGCGTTAAGTTTGGCTTCTTTTCATTTAGGGTTGTGTTCAGTTAGGGTTGTGTTCATTTAGGGTTGTGTTAAGTTAGGGTTATATTAAGTTAGGGTTGTGTACATTTAGGGTTATGTTAAGTTAGGGTTGTATTAAGTTAGGGTTGTTTTAAGTTAGGGTTGTGTCAAGTTAGGGTTGTGTTAATTTCGGGTTGTTTAAAGGTAGGGTCGTGTTAAGTTAGGCTTGTGTTCAGGTCGGGTTGTATTAATTTAGGGTTGTGTTAAGTTAGGATTGTGTTCATTTACTTCAGACAAGACAAAAAAAATATGTTTAGCAGAGGAGCCTTGCTGGCATTATTTGATGGGGTTCTCTATCAGCCAGAGTCAAGGTAAAGCAGTATGTAGGCACTTTAGAGGTCCATCATTTCCTAGTTGAAAGAGTGATTCAGGAAGTCTTGGTTGTTGACGAGGTTAAACTGTTAGATCACCGTCATGGCAGCCAAGCCAATGTTCTTTAATGTTTATTCTATAATATATTGGCTGAGTTAACAGCACAAGACAACGCCTCTCTCATCCCATAAAGTCAGCTGGTAATGACATTAGATCATTACCTTGCAGTAAATAAGTTGAATGAGGTTACACAGCTATGAGAAGAGAGCTTCAGAACAGCTATCCTCACAAACAAACATTTGGAAAATATCAACAGAAGTGACATTCTAATGAGGGGGACATGGGCATACAGCTAAATATAAAAAGCTTGTTAGTGCACCTTGCTGAAATGAGCTCCGAATTGGATTGAGGCAAGAATAATTAACATTCTATATTTACTGTACCTTGTGCTCATAATTACTCATTATGCATGGCAGCTCTTGACATGCTTAAGGATAGATATACAGTATGCTTCGTAAAAATAGCTAAAAAGCCATTCTCAACCAGAACACACAGGCCAACCCCTCAGCAAATGCACAACTCCTCTGCCAACATTCGAGAAGGGCTGAGAAATGCCAGTATGCATGTATTCAAAAGAACATCATGGGGTGGCTGGGTTAGATGACACCATCATACAGTAAACATAGAGGCCTATGCAGCTGTCTACTTCCACCATGGATAGGCTGCCCTTAAGCCAGAGGACTGCTGGCACCAGGCCAAGCTATGCCCCCGGCAGAGTCTAGGAGGGCAGGCTGTGCCCCCACAGATAAGGTCAGATGGGGGAAGGTTGACTCACTGGACTAAAGTGGCCTCTTGTTACTGGGAATGTGTGTTGGAGTTGACAATGCAACCAGAGGAGGTACTGGATTACCCCCACTCACTTAGGTAGAATCTAATGATGCTCTAGAATCCTGAATAAGAATATATTTGGCTGGCTTTAAATAGGGATTACTTTTCTTAACACTATATTTTCCATATGCGTTGTTTTATATGTTTATTCTCAAAAGTGACAACAAGTGTCTACTTCAACACTGTCATACTCCCCAATGTGATCTGTTGACTGCAATTCTATCATATTCTGTCATTGTTTCACTGCAGGTTTCTGGTGTACAGGAAAGAATTAGGACGTGTCTAGTTCATGGATTGTTGCCTTAGCAATAATTAGATATCATCAATTTATTTCTGATAAAAGGGTGGCTCAGAATTAGAATGAGAAACACATGAGGTCCTCTGGCAAGAACTTGTGTTTTTGTCTCAATTAATTAATTGGACAATGCCAAGAAATCTATTTAATGAAGGATCTAGAAGTGGGAGTCATCCTACATCAAAACACCCCTTTGGAGGTAGCTGACAAATTCTGGTAAAACTTACGATTTCTACCAACAACCAGAAAATATGCAATTTCCTTCAATAGTTGTTTTTCCTTGACATTCCATTTGCAATATGTTAGATCAGTGTTAGAAGTTGCTATAAGACTTCTTTGCTATTTATTTAAAATCCCAAAACTTGAGACATTTACAGACCACGGCATGATTTGTTTAATAAAAGGTTACTGCTAAACACACCTTTTATCTGAAACCCAACCCAAAGCATCCCTGCCCTCCCTCATTACTGTGCTATCAAATTTGGCTGAATGTGAAAAGCAGACACAGCAGGTTTCCTCTAACTTCTGACCACTGTTCCAATTCTTTCCATTCTGAGGTTAGAGTGGGTCAGATGCTAAGGACACCTGCTATTGTCAGAGCCTGTGCCAAATTTAAAGGCGCACAAGAGTTCCTCATAATCCTTAGTGAAGGGCAGTGAGGGGACATCTGAGCCAAGATAACCCAGCAGGTCTTCTCCTCACATGGGCTAGAATGTAATCTCCTTCCCTACTAGCCAGTTGTGATTTCAGGCAGCCGTTTTACCTTACAGTGAGCTCTGAAGTTCATTATTACGTTGAAGTAATTATTCAGCATGGAGGGCAAAAGTATTGTACTGGCTGGCTGTCGCCAAGGTCGTGTAACACATCATTGGAATGGTAGTTCCTAAAAGTGTTGAGAGCCTGATCTGTCCAGTTCGCTATGTTCAAATACAATAAGGATGTTGTGTCCTCACTGTCATCCTGTAGCTTGTGATGACTTTTTCCATAGAGACTCACAAAGAGGAGAACTGTCTTTGGTTTGGATCAATTTATCAAGTTTAGACAAAAGTGAATTATACCGGTGTTTCAAAATCCCTAGTGGCAACACATTTGTCAAACATTAGCTTGCATCGTTTGCGGAATGAGTTATGGCAAGAGGTCGCTAACAGAAATTGCTTGCAGATCACATCAGCATTTTAAGTGTACTTAACAGAACAAACACACGCGAGCAGTCCCTGAAGTGTTTTCAGAGTGATTCAAAATAACATTTTGGACTCTGAGGGGGAACGGCGTACCCTGGAGACCTCAGACAACTCCTCAGACTTCCATGCTTTAATTGTTAAGATATAAGATATCCCTCGGTAAGCAAGGCAGATGTTTTCCTCAAAAAGGATACGGTAATTGTTACAAATCTGGCATGTGTGCTGCCCTTTTTCATTTGTATTCCAATTAAGATGGAGGAAATGATCATGCTGAAAAACCCAACTCACAGTACAGAGATACCCGTAACTCTGACTGTTCCCAGCATCACCACATTATCCAGGTCAATAAACAATCGTTGAACTAGTTCAGTAAAGGATGCAGTTTAAAGGAAGGGCTTCACAGGAGGTTTCATTATCAGGTGATTGGCTCCATACCTCGGAGACTATGCATGGCTGGTATTATGGCAACGATGATGACATTACCACACAGATAAGGATTTATCCCAGCCCACGCAGTGATGGACCTTTGGTGTGTTTATGCATATCTCCTCTTCCTCCTCCTTGCTGCCTCTTCACCCATGTTATCATCTTCTAGCAGTTAACCTACTGTACTGTTCGACTGAGTGAACAAAGCATTAGGAACACCTTCCTAATATTGAGTTGCACCCCGGCCCCTCCTGTTGCCCTCAGAACAGCCTCAATTTGTCAAGGTATGGACTACAGGGTGTTGAAAGTGTTCCACAGGGATGCTGGCCCAAATTGACTCAAAAGCTTCCCACAGTTGCGTTAAGCTGGCTGGATGTCCTTTGGGTGGTGGACCATTCTTAATACACACAGGATACTGTTGAGCAAGGAAAACCCAGCAGAGGTGCAGTTCTTGACACATTTAAACCGGTGCACCATTCAAAGGCACTTAAATATTTTGTTTTTCCCATTCAACCTCTGAATGGCACACATACTGCACACAATACATGTCTCAATTGTCTCAAGGCTTAAACATCCTAACCTGTCTCCTCCCCTTCATCTACACTGATTGAAGTGGATTTAATAAATGACATCAACAAGGAGTCATAGCTTTTAGCTGGATTCACCTGGTCAGTCTATGTCATTGAAAGAGCAGGTGTCCCTAATGTTTTGTCCACTTAGTGTATATCTCACACTGACGTCGTATACAGTTGAAGTCGGAAGTTTACATACACTTAGGTTGGAGTCATTAAAACTCGTTTTTCAACCAGTCCACACATTCCTTGTGAACAAACTATAGTTTTGGCAAGTCGATTAGGACATCTACTTTGTGCATGACGCATGTCATTTTTCCAACAATTGTTTAGACAGATTATTTCACTTATAACTCACTGTATCACAATTTCAGTGGGTCAGAAGTTTACATACACTAAGCTGACTGTGCCTTTAAACAGCTTGGAAAATTCCAGAAAATGATGTCATGGCTTTAGAAACTTCTGATAGGCTAATTGACATAATTTGAGTCAATTGGAGGTGTACCTGTGGATGGATTTCAAGGCCTACCTTCAAACTCAGTGCCTATTTGCTTGACACCATGGAAAAATCTAAAGAAATCAGCCAAGACCTCAGAAGAAAAATTGTAGACCTCCACAAGTCTGGTTCATCCTTGGGAGAAATTTCCAAACGCCTGAAGGTACCATGTTCATCTGTACAAACAATAGTATGCAAGTATAAACACCATGGGACCATGCAGCCATCATACCGCTCAGGAAGGAGACATGTTCTGTCTCCTAGAGATGAACGTACTTTGGTGCGAAAAGTGCAAATAAATCCCAGAACAAAGATATCTATATCCAAAGTAAAACGAGTCCTGTATCGACATAATCTGAAAGGCCGCTCAGCAAGGAAGAAACCATTGCTGTTAAACCGTCATAAAAAGCCAGACTACGGTTTGCAACTGCACATTGGGAACAAAGATCGTACTTTTTGGAGAAATGTCCACTGGTCTAATGAAACAAAAATAGAACTGTTTGGTCATAATGACCATCGTTATGTTTGGAGGAAAAAGGGGGAGGCTTGCAAACCGAAGAACACCATCCCAACCGTGAAACACTGGGGTGGCAGCATCATGTTGTGGCGGTGCTTTGCTGCAGGGGGGACAGATGCACTTTACAAAATAGATGGCATCATGAGATAGGAAAATTATGTGGATATACAGTGCCTTGCGAAAGTATTCGGCCCCCTTGAACTTTGCGAACTTTTGCCACATTTCAGGCTTCAAACATAAAGATATAAAACTGTATTTTTTTGTGAAGAATCAACAACAAGTGGGACACAATCATGAAGTGGAACGACATTCATTGGATATTTCAAACTTTTTTAACAAATCAAAAACTGAAAAATTGGGCGTGCAAAATTATTCAGCTCTCTTAAGTTAAAACTTTGTAGCGCCACCTTTTGCTGCGATTACAGCTGTAAGTCGCTTGGGGTATGTCTCTATCAGTTTTGCACATCGAGAGACTGAAATTTTTTCCCATTCCTCCTTGCAAAACAGCTCGAGCTCAGTGAGGTTGGATGGAGAGCATTTGTGAACAGCAGTGTTCAGTTCTTTCCACAGATTCTCGATTGGATTCAGGTCTGGACTTTGACTTGGCCATTCTAACACCTGGATATGTTTATTTTTGAACCATTCCATTGTAGATTTTGCTTTATGTTTTGGATCATTGTCTTGTTGGAAGACAAATCTCCGTCCCAGTCTCAGGTCTTTTGCAGACACCATCAGGTTTTCTTCCAGAATGGTCCTGTATTTGGCTCCATCCATCTTCCCATCAATTTTAACCATCTTCTCTGTCCCTGCTGAAGAAAAGCAGGCCCAAACCATGATGCTGCCACCACCATGTTTGACAGTGGTGATGGTGTGTTCAAGGTGATGAGCTGTGTTGCTTTTAAGCCAAACATAACGTTTTGTTGGCAAAAAGTTCAATTTTGGTTTCATCTGACCAGAGCACCTTCTTCCACATGTTTGGTGTGTCTCCCAGGTGGCTTGTGGCAAACTTTAAACAACACTTTTTATGGATATCTTTAAAAAATGGGTTTCTTCTTGCCACTCTTCCATAAAGGCCAGATTTGTGCAATATACGACTGATTGTTGTCCTATGGACAGAGTCTCCCACCTTAGCTGTAGATCTCTGCAGTTCATCCAGAGTGATCATGGGCCTCTTGGCTGCATCTCTGATCAGTCTTCTCCTTGTATGAGCTGAAAGTTTAGAGGGACGGCCAGGTCTTGGTAGATTTGCAGTGGTCTGATACTCCTTCCATTTCAATATTATCGCTTGCACAGTGCTCCTTGGGATGTTTAAAGCTTGGGAAATCTTTTTGTATCCAAATCCGGCTTTAAACTTCTTCACAACAGTATCTCGGACCTGCCTGGTGTGTTCCTTGTTCTTCATGATGCTCTCTGCGCTTTTAACGGACCTCTGAGACTATCACAGTGCAGGTGCATTTATACGGAGACTTGGTTACACACAGGTGGATTGTATTTATCATCATTAGTCATTTAGGTCAACATTGGATCATTCAGAGATCCTCACTGAACTTCTGGAGAGAGTTTGCTGCACTGAAAGTAAAGGGGCTGAATAATTTTGCATGCCCAATTTTTCAGTTTTTGATTTGTTAAAAAAGCTTGAAATATCCAATAAATGTCATTCCACTTCATGATTGTGTCCCACTTGTTGTTGATTCTTCACAAAAAAATATAGTTTTATATCTTTATGTTTGAAGCCTGAAATGTGGCAAAAGGTTGCAAAGTTCAAGGGGGCCGAATACTTTCGCAAGGCACTGTATTGAAGCAACATCTCAAGACACCAGTCAAGTTACAACTTTGTCGCAAATGGGTCTTCCAAATGGACAATGACCCCAAGCATACTTCCAAAGTTGTGGCAAAATGGCTTAAGGACAACAACAAAGGTCAGGCCATCACAAAGCCCTGACCTCAATCCTATAGAAAATTTGTGGGCAGAACTGAAAAAGCTTGTGCATGCAAGGAAGCCTACAAACCTGACTCAGTTACACCAGCGCTGTCAGGAGGAATGGGCCAAAATTCACCCAACTTACTGAGGGAAGCTTGTGGAAGGCTACCCGAAACGTTTGACCCAAGTTAAACAATTTAAATGCAATGTTACAAAATACTAATTGAGTGTATGTAGACTTCTGACCCACTGGGAATGTGATGAAAGAAATAAAAGCTGAAATAAATCATTGTCTCTACTATTATTCTCACATTTCACATTCTTAAAATGAAGTGGTGATCCTAACTGACCTAAGACAGGGAATTTCTACTGGGATTAAATGTCAGGAATTGTGAAAAACTGATTTTAAATGTATTTGGCTAAGGTATATGTAAACTACCGACTTCAACTGTATCTCCCTACTGCTGAAGGTACCTGATTTGTGCTGGATGATGGACATCTAGGTTTGAGAGCCTGTCTGGGTTCCTGGCTGGTGGGCAGTGAGCAGCTAGACAGTCACTCACTCACATTAGCTACCAAACATCAGGAAAATTTCTATTTCAGGAAGTGAACATCAGGAAAATGTCTCTATTTCAGGAAGTTATGCTACCGAACATAGTGACACTACAATAAAGACAATGTCATTACATTAGGCCAAGTCATGCCTGCTCTAGGTTAAGGTTAGTCATGGACCAGGCCAAGTCATGGCTGCTCGAGGTTAAGGTTAGTTATGGACCAGGCCAAGTCATGGCTGCTCTAGGTTAGGGTTAGATGTGGACCATGCCAATTCATGGCTGCTCTAGTTTAAGGTTAGTTATGGACCAGGCCAAGTCATGGCTGCTCTAGGTTAAGGTTAGTTATGGACCAGGTCAAGTTATGGCTGTTCTAGGTTAGGGTTAGATGTGGACCAGGCCAAGTCACGGCTGCTCTGGCATAGGGTTAGATGTGGACCAGGCCAAGTCATGGCTGCTCTAGGTTAGGGTTAGATGTGAACCAGGCCAAGTCATGGATGCTCTGGCATAGGGTTAGATGTGGACTAGGCCAAGTCATGGCTGCTCTGGCATAGGGTTAGATGTGGACTAGGCCAAGTCATGGCTGCTCTAGGTTAGGGTTAGATGTGGACCAGGCCAACTCATGGCTGCTCTAGGTTAGGGTTAGATGTGGACCAGGCCAACTCATAGCTGCTCTAGGTTAGGGTTAGATGCTCTTTCAACTATAACAGTATCAGGCAGGAAACAACACTAACATTTCCAGATGGCTGGACTCTGTTCTTGAAAGCTGGATGCCTTTACCATGTCCCAATGTAAAAGTCAGCCTGCTCCACAACTGGAGATGAGAAGGCCAATGTCATGATGTTATAGGCCTTATGCACATTCCATGATCGAACGTTCTAAACACACTTCCTATCGGTTTGGCAATTTCCGGTCAGTCTAGTTGTTATCGACGAAATTAGCTAGCTAAATTAACTATTAACTGTAGCTACCTAGTTACTTTGTAAAATGACGTAACTTTGACAGAATCTACCTGAGAATGTGTGTATTTCCGTTAGCTTGGTAAAGTTATGCTTGTTAGCTATATTTGCTAGCAAAAAATAATTGTCATTCATGTCTTCTACACAGTATCTAACAAAGATACATTGACAGGGGAGATCACCGTGAGGGCTGCCTGTCACAGGTCCATGAAGAAGAGTGAAAAGCCGCACAGCATGAGAGTAGGGAAAGGTTATAGATAGCTACTAGGGACCTTGTTAAACATCTCCTGTGAGACACTGTCATCATGGTCAAAATGTGTTGGAGACAGTGTCAACGTTTAATCTTATCAGTAGATAGATATTAAGGATGGGTCCCAATTCCAATTTAGAATTGCCCACTTAACTTCTTGAAACTCCCCATCCCGGATCCGGGTTTGTGACTAAAGCCTCAGGCTCATTAGCATAACGCAACGTTAACGATTTCTGAATATCGCTAATAAAATGAAAATAATGCGTCTGCTCTCAAGCTTAGCCTTTTCTTAACAACACTGTCATCTCAGATTTTCAAAATATGCTTTTGAACCATAGAAATTGACTAATTTGTGTAAGAGTATGCAAAGCTAGCATAGCATTTTGAGTAGCATTTAGCACGCAACATTTTCACAAAAACCAGATAACCAAATAAATAAAATCATTTACCTTTGAAGAGCTTCTGATGTTTTCAATGAGGAGACTCTCAGTTACATACCAAATGCGCAGTTTTTCCTGAAAGCGTCTGTGTGTAGGAGAAATCGTTCCGTTTTCTACATTGCGTCTGGCTACCGAAACGAACCGAAAATTCAGTCACCTACAACGTAAAACTTTTTCCGGATTAACTACATAATATCGACCGAAACATGGCAAACGTTGTTTGGAATCAATCCTCAAGGTGTTATTTCACATATCTCTTCATTGATATGCAGTTCGTGGAAGCTTGCTTTCCTCTCTGTATCTTATGGAAAAATACTGGCAGGTGACTTTTGCGCACCAATTTCGGCGCAGGACACCGGGCGGACACCTGGTAAATGTGGTCTCTTATGGTCAATCTTCCAATGATCTGCCTACAAATAGGTCACAATGCTGCAGACACCTTGGGGAAACGACAGAAAGGGCAGGCTCATTCCTCTCGCATTCACAGCCATATAAGGAGACAATGGAAAACAGAGCCTCAAAAATCCTGCTCATTTCCTGGATGCCGTCTCATCTTGGTTTTGCCTGAAGCTCACATTCTAGGGCACGCACAGAAAATATCTTGGTAGTTCTGGACACGTCAGAGTGTTTTCTTTCGAATGCTATCAATTATATGCATAGTCGAGCATCTTTTTGTGACAAAATATCTTGTTTAAAACGGGAACGTTTTTCATCCAAAAATGAAATAGCGCCCCCAGAGCATCAACAGGTTAACAGGTTATTTGGTAAAGATCTGTTGATGCAGTGTTTGGTAGTTTTGTTACTGAAACACAATGTATTTCTGTATAGTTAAATGAGCCCCGAGTTAAGTAGACTTGACACTACTATGTTTATAGTTATTCATTCTCACTTCAGTCTACCATCACACTTATCTTCACAGATGGTGTTAAAGCACTCCGTACCAGTGATAGTGGTCCAAAGCCACTGCTCCTGTTTTGCAGGAAGTGTTCTGTGTGTGCAGACCATGGAGATGAAGAGGGGGCTGGTCATGGAGCCAGTGGCTGTACAGGGATCTGGTATACAGACCATGGAGATGGAGAGGGGGCTGGTCATGGAGCCAGTGGCTGTACAGGGATCTGGTATGCAGACCATGGAGATGAAGAGGGGGCTGGTCATGGAGCCAGTGGCTGTACAGGGATCTGGTATACAGACCATGGAGATGAAGAGGGGGCTGGTCATGGAGCCAGTGGCTGTACAGGGATCTGGTATACAGACCATGGAGATGAAGAGGGGGCTGGTCATGGAGCCAGTGGCTGTACAGGGATCTGGTATACAGACCATGGAGATGAAGAGGGGGATAGTCATGGAGTCAGTGGCTGTACAGGGATCTGGTATACAGATCATGGAGATGAAGAGGGGCCATGGAGCCAGTGGCTGTACAGGGATCTGGTATACAGACCATGGAGATGAAGAGGGGGCTGGTCATGGAGCCAGTGGCTGTACAGGGATCTGGTATACAGACCATGGAGATGAAGAGGGGGCTAGCCATGGAGCCAGTGGCTGTACAGGGATCTGGTATACAGACCATGGAGATGAAGAGGGGGCTGGCCATGGAGCCAGTGGCTGTACAGGGATCTGGTATACAGACCATGGAGATGAAGAGGGGGCTGGTCATGGAGCCAGTGGCTGTACAGGGATCTGGTATACAGACCATGGAGATGAAGAGGGGGCTGGTCATGGAGCCAGTGGCTGTACAGGGATCTGGTATACAGACCATTGAGATGAAGAGGGGGTCATGGAGCCAGTGGCTGTACAGGGATCTGGTATACAGACCATGGAGATGAAGAGGGGGCTGGTCATGGAGCCAGTGGCTGTGCAGGGATCTGGTATACAGACCATGGAGATGAAGAGGGGGCTGGTCATGGAGCCAGTGGCTGTACAGGAGTACTGCACACTGAAGAATGGTAACTTCTTTCCGTGTGGCTTCGTAGTACACAAAGATGCTCCGTGGTTTGGATCCTCTCCAGATGGAATCATATTTGATCCCAGTGTGAGACCACACTTTGGACTCTTAGAGGTCAAGAGCCCAAATGTACCAAGTTATGTTGACTGTCCTTACCTGAAGATACAGAATGGAGAGCTGAAGTTGAAGAGATATCATACTCATGAGATCTCATGTAACTAGCTAGCTACAGTTAATAGTTATATTAGCTAGCTAACGATTGTAGCTAGCTAATGTTATATCTGTCACTGACTTGGTAATGACCTTCATAGTTGTCTATGTAGCTTCCTATATACATATTGAAGCCCTTTTCATTCTTGCTAGCTGGAGTCTCGGAAGCTGATGTAACAATTCGATGTACAATATTAATTTGAGGCAAGTCCTGAAGACACCTAGTAAAAAACTGTGACATAGTGGTAGTAACGTTATATCGTCGATAACAACTAGACTGAACAGAAATGGCCAAACCGATAGGAAGTGTGTTTAGAATGTTCGATCATGAAATGTGCATAAGGCCTATTGATGGGCCTGCACAAATTTTAATAGAATCTTAATTAACAAAGGTTTCCATAGAAACTTGACTTGTGATTTGTGATGATCTACAGAATGTCAAGTGTCAATGGCAGTCACCATACACTGTCCATACACTTACTGGGAGTTCTAGGTTGCAGTGGTGCTTATTGACCAATGGTATCTATGCAACGTTAATGATGGCTAACGATTGGTCACTATTTCACTGTTTGACGTGGCATCATGTATACAGTATGTAGTCAGTGATCTATAATTGGTCAAAAATGTATCCTGTAATCCATATTTGTCCCCATCTGCTCCATTTATTCATCAATCTAAAGAGAGTGACTTATTGACTTATTTTATATGCAGAATGAATACCAACACCAGCATATAGAAATTCATTAATTCCACCAAACCAACATAAACAAAAACCCATCAGGATGCAGGATGCATGGGAGGATGAATTGCTGTCTGTATACTGGAGGTTACAGTATGTCTTTTTTTACCAATTAGCCTATGCCGTTGCAGACCTATTATTCAAAAATATAACTTACATCTGCCACATTTCAGAGGATTGTAGGGTAAACAAAGGATAGTGTATGAAAAAAAAAATGAAATCCCAGAAGAACCATCTTTGAACTCAATCCCCACTGTTCAGATAGCTAGGTTTGAAACAGCATAAAACAGATTTTTGTCCCCTCTCCTCCCTCCACCCACAATGATCATGGCATCGCTGCATATTGTTTCAGATAGACTGTGTGTGTCAGTCAGTCTTCAATCTCTTCCTCTCTTCTGTCCCTAATTCACAGAGACATCCCAGAGCATTTTTAGCTGTGTGCTCAGATTCTGGGGGTGGACCAATCACAAGTACATGGTGTGTTCGTTCCTGCTTGTAATTGTGTTCAATAGATTCAGGCTGCAGGCAAAATTTCATGCTTACAAGCAACAGCAATCATGACCACTTTCCACCACAATTATTCATAGCCCTCAAAACTAGGGATTGTTTTCCAACACAAAAGGTTGCAGGCGGATATGACTGGCATATTGAGGAGATTGTAGATCCATCAGGCACACAGATTTACCCCATCTTGCACAATTAGGAGAGATGAGAGAGGAGCATATTCACTTTTCAACTGCTTGATACTAAAAGTATCACATTCAAATCAATTTAAACAATCTATCTGTACAGAATTATCTGAGAGAAATTATAAGAATTGATTCTGATTCAATATTATGTTAACTCTTCTGACATTTCCAGGTTGATAAAATGCTGGAGTAAAAATGTAATCTTTATATGAATTGTGAACTGTGAATTGTACTGTGGGAACAATGTATCACTTCTGAGGCTACGTTACATGTATAGAATTCTCAGAAAGCTCAATATTCAACCTGATGTCAGTGAGAGAGCTGAAACATGATTTGTAGACTGCTTCAAAAAAATGTTTTGCTCTCAAACTGGCATGGCTGAGCGAGGGCCCAGCAGAAGAAAGTGGCACATTTAAAAGCCACGTTGACTGCTATTCCTAGGGAGGACACATGTGACAGACCCATCCATATTGGTTACTCTTGGTCACAAAACAGAGCACCATTTGATGGAACATTGAGTGGCGCTCTTCAAACGGACCCTGCTCTCACTGTGACTCCTGTTGCCAATTACCTCTATGAACAGGGAGGCAACGACGTAATGTCATGTAAAGCATTGCCTCTCTGCCAGTTTGCACCATCATTCAGTGTGGTGTTAAATATAATTGAAAGGGAAAAGGAAGGCATTAATAATATAGGAATCTGCTCTATCCCTCTCCCATTAGTGTCAACATGTTCATTTAAGTACGGATACCCGAGACGACAAGTTGAAAAAACCTTGAGCAAGACACTTAACCCCAATTTGTTCCAGGTGCGCCGTACTACTATGTCTGACCATGTAAAACCATATATTTCACTGCACCCATCTGGTGTACACTCACAAGAGGTAGAGGTAGAGGTAGAGGTAGAGGTAGAGAGAGAGAGAGAGAGAGAGAGAGAGAGAGAGAGAGAGAGAGAGAGAGAGAGCGAGCGAGAGTGAAAAGGAGAGAGAGAGAGAGAGAGAGAGAGAGAGAGAGAGAAAAGGAGAAAGAGAGTGCGAGAGAGAAAACGAGAGCGAGAGAGAGAAAGAGAAAGAGAGAAAAGGAGAAAGAGAGTGCGAGAGAGAAAACGAGAGCGAGCGAGAGAGAGAGAGAGAGAGAGAGAGAGAGAGAGAGAGAAGAGAGAAAAGGAGAAAGAGAGTGCGAGAGAGAAAACGAGAGCGAGCGAGCGAGAGAGAGAGAGAGAGACAGAGAGAGAGAGAGCGATAGAGAGAGAGCAATAGTAGGACACTATAGGATGGGACACTGTTGGAAATTACTATGAGTTGTGGTAACATGAATTGTGGAAAAATTAGTTGTGGTAACATGAATTGTGGTAACACAAAGAAGGCACAGTGATATATATATATATATTTTTATATATATTTGAGTGTGCAACTCTCTTTTATAATATGAGTTGTGGTAACATGAATTGTGGTTACATCCATGAAATAAATATGGACTCCGATTAACAGGAAAATATGGTTTTATAATAATGTATATAATACTTCCTGCTGGCAACATGCTCGTTGCCCTGTACCTGCTCAAAGAGGTCTGTCAGAAATGCAAACGCAGTTCTACACAGGATCAGATAAGAGCATGTCTGTGAAGCGATCAGGCAGAGTCTGATATGAGGCTATCTGCCCCTGGGATGCTGTGCTGTATGTAATCTCCATCACAATGCTGGCTACTGAAGTAGAACACACTTGTTTGGGAGATGAACTGGTGTCAACTACCCAATAGGAGAGTGTATGGATGTGTTCCAAATTGAACTCTAACCCTATAGTGCCCTACGTTTGACCGGAGCACATTTGGGACGCAACCAAAGTGCTGGGATAACTTGATTTCCATGTTCAAATCAATCTGTTAATTAACCTATCTTCAAAATGTGGTGGGACAAAATCCATCCCTCCAGTGATGGATGTGCTAGACTGGAGTCACTAAGGCCTTTGATGAGCCAACTCAGGACACATTATTGGAGGTTGGGACAAGGCCTCTTGTGGAGCTGAGCCCCAGTACCAAGACGTTACCACAAGATCTCATCAACCTCTACTGGGACTGGGAGAAACATGGCCGCCAACAACTGTGGATCAATGTTTTGAAAGGTGTACATTTTGGATGAGATGCTATTTTTTCAATCTTTTTTATTTTAATTTTCTTTCTTTTTGTTCAATCTACTTACCTGGTGGATACAAATTATGAATGGGTAAATCTCCATGGCATACATGTTTGGTAAGGTAGTGAGGGCATGCAGTAAAACCTTCAGCTCCATAGGATGACTGTTGACCCCTGTCCCTCTCAAGACCAGCAACATGTTTTATTGATTCCCCATCGGGTTTAGACACCGAGCTCTTCTGTTGCTCTGAATGACCAATATCTACATCTAAAACCTTGGGCGGTTAATGCTATGAAACATTAATATAGAGCACCAACAAACATTTTGTTGCTGTTTCTCCAACATACTTTCCACCCATAGATTTGGGTAGAAAGTAATCACATCAAATACTTAAAAGGAACTATCTGAGCATTAGTTTAACTGTGTGTTGGTTGGTTCTATAGTTTTCTACTTGGTTTGTGGGGATAACTACCCTGCCAGTCTCTTCCCTGTTCTCCCTATAGCTGAACCATGGTCTCGTTGTGCTGGCTCCAGAGCCCAGGGAAAGACCAGCAGCCATGGGGACAGAGCTTCAGAATCACAGGCAGGGTTTTAGCCCGTGGAGCTAAGTATGGTCCCCAGTGATTTGGAGCAGAGTTATGAAGGTGGAAATAGAGGAATGAATGCCATGTTGCACAGCCAGAGGGAGTTCTTGGGCCTCAGTGTGCTATGCGTGTGTGCAGGGAGACAAGAGCATGGAGCATGTTGGGTGCTGGGGAAAACAGGGAAGCCTTTCAGAGTTTGTGCCACAGGCAATAGAGATAACCATGGGCTCATATGTACTGAAATGGAAGACAAAACAGAGTCACCACTGAAATGTAATGAATCCCCTGATTTATCAAAGACCAGCGTGGGTAGGTGTGCCTCATTGTCTTCTCTCCTACTAGAAAGGAGAATGACATTCAAAACATTGTATAAATATAATGTGTAATTGAATGCTATAAAAAAACTCAGTTCAACACAATATACCACCAACATATAAGGAAGACAAAAGGTAAATGTAAATCAATATACTGGTAGCTATGTAACATCCAGTCCAGCTGAAAGCTGCGACAGCATCTGCGCGTGGCAGGAGGGAAATGTGACCAGGCTAGAGCTTCCTGTAACTATCCCAACAACTGACTAATCTGATTGAGGGAGGGAAAGGGCTTCTCTTGGCAGTAACCAATGGCCCAAGCATTGATCATGTCATTGTTGGCCACTGAGTGCCACCTCTCCAGACAATAGCCCAATTCTTCGCTCCCCCATCACTCACTGGGCTCACATCAGCAACACTGAGCACGCTGTAATGGAGAAACAGAGCGCTTCCCAAATCGAGTGTGACTCTGACCTGCATCTGGGGGAAGAGGGAGGAACAGTAATTCATTCCCTGCTCCCTAATTAATTATCACCCAGATTCCTTATTGATTTCTCTTATGCACTGATGGCTTCTATTCACACAAAATGCTGATGGGAGTGAAAAACATGAGGAGAGCACAGCACAGAGAGACTATATCCAGGAGGTATAGGCTGTCTGAGTCTGTTGCTGATGTTGGCAAACCTGGCTGGGAGATTAGTTCATGCTGAAATATAGCAGGGTCTGCCATCTTTGATGGTTTGGATATCAACTACAGGATAACCAATGATATGATTTGTACGGAATATGCTGAGGACAGTATTAGTCAGCTCAGCTATCCCCATTGAGACCGTGTCTGTGCCTCGACCTGGGTTGGGCAAAACTAAACATGGCGGTGTTCGCATTAGCAATCTCACTAGGATAAAGAACTCCTCCATTCCTGTCAATATTGAAAGAGATCGTGATACCTCACATCTCAAAATAGGGTTACTTAATGTTAGATCCCTTACTTCAAAGGCAATTATAGTCAATGAACTAATCACTGATCATAATCTTCACGTGATTGGCCTGACTGAAACATGGCTTAAGCCTGATGAATTTACTGTGTTAAATGAGGCCTCACCTCCTGGTTACACTAGTGACCACAACCCCGTGCATCCCACAAACGCGAAGGTGTTGCTAACATTTACGATAGCAAATTTAAATTTACACCAAAAAAATATGTTTTCGTCTTTTGAGCTTCTAGTCATGAAATCAATGCAGCCTCCTCAATCACTTTTTTATAGCTACTGTTTACAGGCCTCTTGGGCCATATACAGCGTCCCTCACTGAGTTCCCTGAATTCCTATCGGACCTTGTAGTCATAGCAGATAATATTCAAATATTTGGTGACTTTAATATTCACATGGAAAAGTCCACATACCCACTCCAAAAGGCTTTCGGAGCCATCATCGACTCAGTGGTTTTTGTCCAACATGTCTCTGGACCTACTCACTGTCACATTCATACTCTGGACCTAGTTTTGTCCCATGGAATAAAATGTTGTGGATCTTAATGTTTTTCCTCATAATCCTGGACTATCGGACCACCATTTTATTACGTTTGAAATTGCAACAAATAATCTGCTCAGACCCCAACCAATGAGCATCAAAAGTTGTGCTATAAATTCACAGACAACACAAAGATTCCTTGATGAGCTTCCAGACTCCCTCTGCCTACCCAAGGACGTCAGAGGACAAAAATCAGTTAACCACCTAACTGAGGAACTCAATTTAACCTTGTGCAATACCCTAGATGCTGTTGTACCCCTAAAAACTAAAAACATTTCTCATAAGAAACTAGCTCCCTGGTATACAGAAAATACCCGAGCTCTGAAGCAAGCTTCCAGAAAATTGGAACGGAAATGGCGCCACACTAAACTGGAATTCTTCCGACTAGCTTGGAAAGACAGTACCGTGCAGTACCGAAGAGCCCTTACTGCTGCTCGATCATCCTATTTTTCCAACTTAATTGAGGAAAATAAGAACAATCCAAAATGTATTTTTGATGCTCTCACAAAGCTAACTAAAAAGCAGCATTCCCCAAGTGAGGCTGGCTTTCACTTCAGCAGTAATAAATTCATGAACTTCTTTGAGGAAAAGATCATGATTATTAGAATGCAAATTACAGTCTCCTCTTTAAATCTGCGTATTCCTTCAAAGCTCAGTTATCCCGAGTTTGCACAACTCTGCCAGGACCTAGGATCAAGAGAGACACTCAAGTGTTTTAGTACTATATCTCTTGGCACAATGACAAAAATAATCATGGCCTCTAAACCTTCAAGCTGCATACTGGACCCTATTCCAACTAAACTACTGAAAGAGCTGCTTCCTGTGCTTGGCCCTCCTATGTTGAACATAATAAATATCTCTCTATCCATCGGATGTGTACCAAACTCACTAAAAGTGGCAGTAATAAAGCCTCTCTTGAAAAAGCCAAACCTTAACCCAGAAAATATTAAAAACTATCGGCCTAAATCAAATCTTCCATTACTCTCAAATTTGTTTGAAAAGGCAACAGCCTTCCTGAAGTAAAACAATGTATACAAAATGCTTCAGTCTGGTTTTAGACCCCATCATAGCACTGAGACTGCACTTGTGAAGGTGGTAAATTACCTTTTAATGGCATCAGACCGAGGCTCTGCATCTGTCCTCGTGCTCCTAGACCTTAGTGCTGCTTTTGATACCATCGATCACCACATTCTTTTGGAGAGATTGGAAACCCTAATTGGTCTACACGGTCAGGTTCTGGCCTGGTTTAGATCTTGTCTGTCGGAAAGATGTCAGTTTGTCTCTGTGAATGATTTGTCCTCTGACAAATCAACTGTAAATTTTGGTGTTCCTCAAGGTTCCGTTTTAGGACCACTATTGTTTTCACTATATATTTTACCTCTGGGGATGTCATTCGAAAACATAATGTTAACTTTCACTGCTATACGGATGTCACACAGCTGTAAAATTGCCCCAAAATTGCCCTCGCTAGAAGCCTGTGTTTCAGACATGAGGAAGTGGATGGCTGCTAACGTTCTACTTTTAAACTCGGACAAAACAGAGATGCTTGTTCTAGGTCCCAAGAAACAAAGAGATCTTCTGTTGAATCTGACAATTACTCTTAATCGTTGTACAGTCGTCTCAAATAAAACTGTGAAGGACCTTGGCGTTACTCTGGACCCTGATCTCTCTTTTGACGAACATATCAAGACTGTTTCAAGGACAGCTTTTTTCCATCTACGTAACAATGCAAAAATCAGAAACTTTCTGTCCAAAAACGATGCAGAAAAATCAATCCATGCTTTTGTTACTTCTAGGTTAGATTACTGCAATGCTCTACTTTCCAGCTACCCAGATAAAGCACTAAATAAAATTTTATCATATTACTCCAGTACTAGCCTCCCTACACTGTCTTCCTGTCAAGAAGAAAAGCACCACTTATTTTTAAAATTAGGAATCCAATGTGCCATTTGTTTATTTGTGTGTTTACGTGACTAATGTTACTACTTTTTGGAAAATGTGTTGTATAATTATTATACGTTATGTTAATATATTATATGATTTCAAGGTTTTACTGCTAAACTACAAAGCATTACATGGGCTTGCTCCTACCTATCTCTCTGATTTGGTCCTGCCGTACATACCTACACGTACGCTACGGTCACAAGACGCAGGTCTCCTAATTGTCCCTTGAATTTCTAATCAAACAGCTGGAGGCAGGGCTTTCTCCTATAGAGCTCCATTTTTATGGAATGGTCTGCCTACCCATGTGAGAGATGCAAACCTTCAAGTTGAGACCAAGTCCCTAGGAGGGGTGCATCACTAGAGTGGGTTGAGTCACTGATGTGATCTTCCTGTCTGGGTTGGCGCCCCCCCTTGGGTTGTGCCGTGGTGGAGATCTTTGTGGGCTATACTCGGCCTTGTCTCAGGATGGTAAGTTGGTGGTTGAAGATATCCCTCTAGTGGTGTGGGGGGCTGTGCTTCGGCAAAGTGGGTGGGGTTATATCCTTCCTGTTTGGCCCTGTCCGGGGGTGTCATCGGATGGGGCCACAGTGTCTCCTGACCCCTCCTGTCTCAGCCTCCAGTATTTATGCTGCATAAGTTTATGTGTCGGGGGGCTAGGGTCAGTTTGTTATATCTGGAGTACTTCTCCTGTACAATCCGGTGTGAATTCAATTCCTGTGTGAATTTAAGTATGCTCTCTCTAATTCTCTCTTTCTCTCTTTCTTTCTCTCTCTCGGAGGACCTGAGCCCTTGGACCATGCTTCAGAACTACCTGGCATGATCTCTCCTTGCTGTCCCCAGTCCACTGGCCGTGCTGCTGCTCCAGTTTCAACTGTTCTGCCTGTGATTATTATTATTTGACCATGCTGGTCATTTATGTACATTTGAACATCTTTGCCATGTTCTGTTATAATCTCCACCCGGCACAGCCAGAAGAGCACTGGCCACCCCTCATAGCGTGGTCCCTCTCTAGGTTTCTTCCTAGGTTTTGGCCTTTCTAGGGAGTTTTTCCTAGCCACCGTGCTTCAACACCTGCATTGCTTGCTGTTTGGGGTGTTCGGCTGGGTTTCTGTACAGAACTTTGAGATATCAGCTGATGTACAAAGGGCTATATAAATACATTTGATTTGATTTTGTTAGTGGAAATAAATGGGGTTTATAATTGAGATTCTTACAGCCATTTGAAGAGGACCAACTCTGTGTCCTGCATAACTGGGTTTGTAGCAGCCCGAATCCATATGGTCTTTAGTACAATGTTGAAGAGGCTACATGGGATTTGATCTGCTTGATATGGGTCAGCACTACTCAAACAGAAGATCAGAGGGACTTCTCAGAGTGATAGAGAGCACAGCTGATAAATATATGTGTGTAGGCTAACCAGTACTGTAACCAACCAGTCCATGTTATCTCTCTTCCACTTGAGGCAGAGAGGATGAAAATGGAAACCTCACCACAGTGAAGGTCTTAGTATTCAGGTCTTTGTATTCAGGTCTTTGTACTCATAATTGATATGTATTGTTTGGCCTGAATCATAACATGCATGATGTGGGTTAACCTGAGGTTAACCTAACACTGTACTGTCAACCTGAAAAGAAGCACATGAAAGAGAATTGTCATCATTTCAGAAAAAGTTGACATGAGGTTAAAGTTCAACCTACTACATCTCTGACTTGTACCAACAGCATGATGGGATGACCGCATAATAATTGCAAGTTTTGCGAGAGGAAAAAGTGGGCAATGTTGAACCAGTATGCCAACTGACGAAAGCCTTTGCCTCCCAGGCAATCGATGAAAAGATGTCATCTTGTAAGAAATTATTTTTGTTCTGCCTGATTTTTAATTGTGCAGATGCATGAAGATGTACGTGTTTATTCTACAGCCCTCTGGAAACCACATACCTAACCTAGCAGAAACCTACCAACTCAGCCCAAAACAGATGTTGATCTTTTAGCACTACAAAAATTTGAAAAGAAACAGAACAGTAGTATCAGTAGTAGTACTAGCAGTAGTAACAACAGTAGTACCAGCAGTAGCAACAGTAGTAGTATCAGTAGTAGTACTAGCTGTAGTAACAGTAGTAGTACCAACAGTAGCACCAGTAGTAGTATAAGTAGTAGTACTAGCAGTAGTAACAGTAGTAGTACCAGCAGTAGCACCAGTAGTAGTATCAGTAGTAGTAACAGCAGTAGTACCAGAAGTAGTTCCAGTAGTAGTAACAGCAGTAGTAGCAGCATTAGTAACAGCAGTAGTAACAGTAGTAGTAACAGCAGTAGTAACAGTAGTAGTACCAGCAGTAGTACCAGCAGTAGTAACAGTAGTAGTACTGTCAGTAGTAACGGTAGTAGTAACAGTAGTAGTACCAGCAGTAGTACCAGCAGTAGTACCAGTAGTAGAACTAGTAGTAGTACCCGCAGTAGTACCAGCAGTAGTAACCGCAGTAGTACCATCAGTAGTAACAGCAGTAGTACCAGCAGTAGTAACAGTAGTAGTAACAGCAGTAGTAACAGTAGGAGTAACAGCAGCAGTACCAGCAGTAGTAACAGTAGTAGTACCAACAGCAGTACCATCAGTAGTAACAGCAGCAGCACCAGTAGTAGACTCAGTAGTAGTACCAGCAGTAGTATCAGTAGTAGTACCAGCAGTAGTACCAGCAGTAGTAACAGTAGTAGTAACAGCAGTAGTAAAAGCGGTAGTGCCAACAGTAGTAACAGTAGTAGTAACAGCAGTAGTAACAGTAGTAGTAACAGTAGTAGTAACAGCAGTAGTAACAGCAGTAGTAACAGTAGTAGTAACAGTAGTAGTAACAGCAGTAGTAACAGTAGTGGTACCAGTAGTGGTACCAGCAGTAGTAACAGTAGTAGTAACAGTAGTAGTAACAACAGTAGTAACAGCAGTAGTAGCAGTAGTAGTACCAATAGTAGCAACTGCAGTAGTACCAGCAGTAGTAACAGCAGTAGTGCCATCATTAACAACAGCAGTACTATCAGCAGTAGTACCAGCAGCAGTAACATCAGTAACAGCAGTAGTACCAGCAGTAGTAACAGAAATAGTACCAGCAGTAGTAACAGCAGTAGTGCCATCAGTAGTACCAGCAGTAGTAACAGCAGTAGTGCCAGCAGTAGTAACAGTAGTAGTACCAGCAGTACTGCCAACAGTGGTAACAGTAGTAGAAGTAGTACCAGCAGTAGTAACAGTAGTAGTAGTAGTAACAGCAGTAGTACCAGCAAGAGTAGCAGTAGTACCAGCAGTAGTAGTAACAGCAGTAGTACCAGCAATGTAACCAGCAATGTAACCAGCAGTAGTGCCAACAGTAGTACCAACAGTAGTACCATCAGTAGTAACAGCAGCAGCACCAGTAGTAGACTCAGTAGTAATACCAGCAGTTGTATCAGCAGTAGTACCAGCTGTAGTACCAGCAGTAGTAACAGTAGTAGTAACAGCAGTGGTAAAAGTGGTAGTGGCCAACAGTAGTAACAGTAGTAGTTACAGCAGTAGTAACAGCAGTAGTACCAGCAGTAGTACCGGCAGTAGTAACAGCAGTAGTAACAGCAGTAGTAACAGCAGTAGTAACAGTAGTGTTACCAGCAGTAGTAACAGCAGTAGTAACTGCAGTAGTACCAGCAGTAGTAACAGCAGTAGTAACAGTAGTAGTACCATCAGTAGTACCAGCAGTAGTAACATCAGTAACAGCAGTAGTACCAGCAGTAGTAACAGTAGTAGTGCCAGCAGTAGTACCAGCAGTAGTAACAGCAGTAGTACCAGCAGTAGTAACAGTAGTAGTACCAGCAGTGCTGCCAACAGTGCTACCAGTAGTAGAAGTAGTACCAGCAGTAGTAACAGTAGTAGTAGTAGTAGTAGTAGTACCATCAGTAGGTACAGCAGTAGTACCAGCAGTGGTCGCAGTAGTAGTAACAGCAGTAGTACCAGCAGTAGTGCCAACAGTAGTACCAGCAGTAGTGCCATCAGTAGTAACTGCAGTAGTAACAGCAGTAGTACCATCAGTAGTACCAGCAGTAGTACCGGCAGTAGTAACAGTAGTAGTAACAGCAGCAGTAACAGCAGTAGTAACAGTAGTTGTAACAGCAGTAGTAACAGTAGTGGTACCAGCAGTAGTAACAGCAGTAGTAACAGTAGTAGTAACAACCGTAGTAACAGTAGTAGTACCAATAGTAGTAACTGCAGTAGTACCAGCAGTAGTAACAGCAGTAGTGCCATCAGTAACAACAGCAGTACTACCAGCAGTAGTACCAGCAATAGTACCAGCAGCAGTAACATCAGTAACAGCAGTAGTACCAGCAATAGTAACAGAAGTAGTACCAGCAGTAGTAACAGCAGTAGTAACACCAGTACCAGCAGTAGTACCAGCAGTAGTAACAGCAGTAGTGCCATCAGTAGTACCAGCAGTAGTAACAGTAGTAGTGCCAGCAGTAGTACCAGCAGTAGTAACAGTAGTAGTACCAGCAGTACTTCCAACAGTGGTACCAGTAGCAGTAGTAGTAACAGCAGTAGTACCAGCAGTAGTACCAGCAGTAGTGCCAACAGTAGTAACAGCAGTAGTACCAGCAGTAATTACAGCAGTAGTAACAGTAGTAGTACCATCAGTAGTAACAGCAGTAGTAAAATCAGTAGTACCAGCAGTAGTACAATCAGTAGTACCATCAGTAGTACCAGCAGTAGTACAATCAGTAGTAACAGCAGTAGTACCATCGGTAGTAACATCAGTAGTACCAGCAGTAGTACCAGCAGTAGTACCAGCAGTAGTACCAGCAGTAGTGCCAACAGTAGTTCCATCCGTAGTAACAGCAGTAGTACCAGCAGTAGTACCAGCAGTAGTAACAGCAGTAGTAACATCAGTAGTAACAGCAGTAGTGCCAACAGGAGTACCATCAGTAGTAACAGCAGTAGTAACAGTAGTAGTACAATCAGTAGTAACAGCAGTAGTACAATCAGTAGTAACAGCAGTAGTACCATCAGTAGTGCCAACAGTAGTTCCATCCGTAGTAACAGCAGTAGTACCAGCAGTAGTAACAGTAGTAGTACAATCAGTAGTAACAGCAGTAGTACCATCAGTAGTGCCAACAGTAGTTCCATCCGTAGTAACAGCATTAGTACCAGCAGTAGTACCAGCAGTAGTAACAGCAGTAGTACCATCAGTAGTAACAGCAGTAGTGCCAACAGTAGTAACAGCAGTAGTACCATCAGTAGTGCCAACAGTAGTAACAGCAGTAGTACCATCAGTAGTGCCAACAGTAGTAACAGCAGTAGTACCATCAGTAGTGCCAACAGTAGTAACAGCAGTAGTAACATCAGTAGTGCCAACAGTAGTAACAGCAGTAGTACCATCAGTAGTGCCAACAGTAGTTCCATCCGTAGTAACAGCAGTAGTACCAGCAGTAGTACTAGCAGTAGTAACATCAGTAGTACCATCAGTAGTAACAGCAGTAGTGCCAACAGTAGTAACAGCAGTAGTGCCAACAGGAGTACCATAAGTAGTAACAGCAGTAGTACCATCAGTAGTAACAGCAGTAGTACCAACAGTAGTAACAGTAGTAGCGTCAGCAGTAGTACCAGCAGTAGTAACAGTAGAAGTACAATCAGTAGTAACATCAGTAGTACCAGCAGTAGTACCAACAGTAGTACCATCCGTAGTAACAGCAGTAATACCAGCAGTAGTACTAGCAGTAGTAACAGCAGTAGTACCATCAGTAGTTACAGCAGTAGTGCCAACAGTAATAACAGCAGTAGTAACAGTAGTAGTACCATCAGTAGTAACAGCAGTAGTAACAGAAGTAGTGCCAGCAGTAGTAACAGTAGTAGTGCCAGCAGTAGTACCAGCAGTAGTAACAGTAGTAATAACAGCAGTAGTAACAGTAGTAGTACAATCAGTAGTAACATCAGTAGTACCAGCAGTAGTACCAGCAGTAGTACCAGCAGTAGTGCCAACAGTAGTACCATCAGTAGTAACAGCAGCAGTACTAGCAGTAGTAACAGCAGTAGTACCATCAGTAGTAACAGTCGTAGTACCTGTGAGAGTATCAGCGGTAGTAACAGTAGTAGTACCATTGGTTGTGCCATCAGTAGTACTAATTGTAGTAAAAGTAGTAGTACCATCAATAGTGCCAGCGGAAGTACAAGCAGTAGTAGTAGTATCATCAATTTAGTGCTGAAAACAATTATTTCCTTCCTCAAAGGAAAATCATTATGAAGAGTTACATGAACATCTATTATTATTATTATCAATAGTATTATTATTATTATTAATAATGGTTTCTAATGGTCTCATTATTTAGCTAAATCAAGTTCAGGTAAATGAACTGTGTTTCTGTGGTATCCTGTGCAGTACAGTAGCGCCCTACCAGAACATCAGCCCACGTACTGTTAATTATATTGAAGTCATCTCTTCCATGGAATGACATATTTGCACTTTTTCAATTTCCCTACTAATCCTTTCATGTCACAGATGTTGGGTTGTTTGATGTCAACATGTGACTCAATTACTGTAAACCTCTACAGCTGTGTTCAGTAGGACAAAGGGGTAATGTTTGAGAGTCTTCCTCTTCAGATTTCTTACAATGTTCCTGGTTTACGAATCACAGGTTGCCTGATGACATCCTGTATTTAATTCCCCTGCTTTATCTATCCCTAGGATTGAGCCATACATTCATGGTGGAGAAGGAACATTATTAGGTGTGGCGTTTGGCCGGAGTAGATGGGTAACCAGATGCGTTGGCAGTTGATATTATTTGTGTGTTCTGACAGAACATCTTTTCAGTGATGACATTATCTTAACTCTCTTTTTTTATCACAGCTAGCTACGTACAAGTCTGCAGGTCACACTCTTCTGAAAATATGTTTTATTAAGTTGTGTTCTCAAAAAAAAAAGATTAGTTGGATCAGATTCAGAGACATGACTTCTTTATTGCTAAAGAACAGACAGAACAGTTGGTGTGTGCCCCATTGTAAGTACACAGCTACTGCCGTAACCCAAATAATGAATGGGTTGAAAAGAGTTCAGCAGATCCATCAAGATATTCTAAATAATATCATTCCCTTAAGTTTGACAAGAGAAATAACTGAATAAACAGACAAAACATTTATCAGTGAGTTGGTAGAGAACAGGAGAGGAAGAAATAGGGAGGAAATAGCTGACTCATTTTGATGATCATCTGGTGTATTATCACATTTATATTCAAAGGAATGAGACGATTAAATGGATATGTCAAATAACTATGATGTGATTCAATATGCATAAGTATACAGTACATTATCTTAACAGTGGAGAGGAAAAGGTACTATGCTCCGTCACTTTCCCGATATTGTAGGCTATAACACCATTTTTGGTGTAATGTACAATGCAATGACATAAACGTACAAATATGCCCCTAGTTCACTGGTGTCTGCAGTATACTGCAATCCTTCTTTCAGCATGTAATCCTACATAACTATCATCTCATGCTATTACTTTTGGAAGAGCTATAGGATTTAGTTCATATCATGTTATATCTTGTTCGATGCACAGTCTACGGAAAGATCTGGAAGGGTCTACCAATCCAACAGAGAGTAACCTACTGCAGCAAATGTGTGTTTCAGGGTTTATGGATGTCAAATAGAATAAAATCAAATTGTATTAGCCACATGCGCTGAATACAACAGGTGTAGACCTTACAGTGAAAAGCTTACTTATGAGCCTCTAACCAACAATGGAGTTTAAAAAAAAATACAGATAAGAATAAGAGATAAAAGTAACAAGAAATTAAAGAGCAGCAGTAAAAAATAACTATATATACAGGGGGGTGTCAGTACAGAGTCAATGTGCGGGGGCACAGGTTTGTGTGTGATTTGTGAAGTACATCGATATATGAAATGATACTGGCTTACCTGCCCCTACTCACTGACCCATATAGAGTTCACGAGGGGGTCCATTCAATCAAAACCTGTATCAAGTTGATTCTGGAGTAATAGTGTTTGGCCTCACCCCAGTGAGGTCTACATGCTGTGGTGATCCTGATTGAATTGGCCCTTACTCTGTTTACTTTTCATTTCCTCAAGTGTGGAGCGAGTGCTCAGAGAGAATTTGGCCGCTTGTTAATGAGGAACTAATGTGTCTTGATTTTACACAGTGAAGGACAACACGAAATGTAAAAATGTCAATGAACAAAATAACATTATACATGCTTCCACTGACAGGCCAGTAGGCTACTGGGCACTGGGGCCTACTCAGGACATATTTATGGCTGAATGGAGGCCTCCTACTGGGCACTGGGGCCTACTCAGGACATATTTATGGCTGAATGGAGGCCTCCTACTGGGCACTGGGGCCTACTCAGGACATATTTATGGCTGAATGGAGGCCTACTACTGGGCACTGGGGCTTACTCAGGACATATTTATGGCTGAATGGAGGCCTCCTACTGGGCACTGGGGCCTACTCAGGACATATTTATGGCTGAATGGAGGCCTCCTACTGGGCACTGGGGCCTACTCAGGATATATTTATGGCTGAATGGAGGCCTCCTACTGGGCACTGGGGCCTACTCAGGACATATTTATGGCTGAATGGAGGCCTCCTACTGGGCACTGGGGCCTACTCAGGACATATTTATGGCTGAATGGAGGCCTCCTACTGGGCACTGGGGCCTACTCAGGACATATTTATGGCTGAATGGAGGCCTACTACTGGGCACTGGGGCCTACTCAGGACATATTTATGGCTGAATGGAGGCCTACTACTGGGCACTGGGGCTTACTCAGGACATATTTATGGCTGAATGGAGGCCTCCTACTGGGCACTGGGGTCTACTCAGGACATATTTATGGCTGAATGGAGGCCTCCTACTGGGCACTGGGGCCTACTCAGGACATATTTATGGCTGAATGGAGGCCTACTACTGGGCACTGGGGCCTACTCAGGACATATTTATGGCTGAATGGAGGCCTCCTACTGGGCACTGGGGCCTACTCTCCTTCAAGTGGAGCTGGATGTGATGACAACAAGCAATCAAAAGTGCTACGTCTTTTCTCAAGCAGCTCTTTACATCAAGCCTGGAACAACTGAAGTCATTTTTATCGCTTGTAAAATAAAGCTAAGTCGAAAAACAATATGCTCTTTGAAAGACCTTACTAAATGTTTAAGTGTTACTGAAGACTGTCTACTTCAAACCATGAAAGGACTCGATGGGGATTTCTATTCAAACACGTTGTTTTTAATTTGATAGAGCAGGGATGACACATGCAACTGTCATGTTAACTTTGCTTACATTATTTAGCCGTGTCTCGCTAGCAAAACAGAATAGAGATCAGGATGGTTCACATAAGGCTTGTGTTCGGCGGGACCTTTGGTCCAACTATACTGTGCTCTACAGTATGTACAGTGAATACATAACAAAATATTGATCTTTTCAGTCCTCTGTAGCTCAGTTGATAGAGCAACGCCAGGATAGTGGGTTCGATTCCCGGCACCACCCATAATGTTGCTAAATGGAATATATTTATTCTCTAACAGTGTGAAGTCTCCATTTAGCAGAAAACATCACTTTAAATGGACTCTACCAGCCAGGTTGCTGCTCATTACAAATTCTTTAAATCCAAAGGAAATCATGTTTTCCTCTGTCAATAACCACTCTGCCTACGCGCATCTATTTTTAGTATCGACAACCTACATCTTGGATTTGATCCTGTTATTCCACATGATTCAAACAAAGGGGTTTGAAATACGGAGTCTGAATCTAGCTGAATGAGATACCAGGGAAAATAGGGCATAGTCAGAGCCACAGTGATACCTATTAGCCTTGTTACACAGCTAACACTGATGGCTTGAGGGATAACAGCAATAGCACTTTTCAAGGTGGAAAAGAGATATCCCTGTTCTTATCATTTATCATTTATGAATACAACATTATTCATTTTTTGCTTTTTTCTCAGCAGACATGCTTTGAAATAACCTGATCTTTCTAATACAGCCCAGAGTAATAGAAATGGATATGAACACCACTCCAGAGTTTTGTTATAACATAGTTGGCTTCAGGGTCAACCATGCAGTGTCAATAATTTGACACTTCTGTCAAAATCTGAAACTCTTAGGGACCATCATTGGTCATGTCAAATTCGAGAAAAGGCCACATGGTATACTGGAGCTTATTGGCAGATAGCCATGGGAGTGATGGTAAGCCTTGGCAAAGAAGATATTATTCTCCCAAAATATCATCCCATTTTAATTCTCTCTTATTCCATTCAGACAGTTTAAATGTAAATACATTTTAATGATCTTATTCAGTTCAGACATACTTTAAATGTAAATACATTTTAATTCTCTTATTCAGTTCAGACAGTACTTTCTATTTCACCTGGTCCATTAACATACCCTAAGCATCTTCCAGGAAATAAGTCATTTCTATTAAAGTTAAGCGTGTATATTTCCCTATAGCTCAAAGCAAAAGGCACTTTTGTTTAAGCTTCAGACATTTCTAAAGCAAGCCCTTCTTAACCAATTAGAGTCCCACATCCTTCCAGAGCAATTAAAACACGCGATGAGGAACGGTTAAACACTGTAGCATATTTCCTTCCCTTTTGAGTGGACAAACTACTGAACCAGTGACCTGCTGGAGAAAGTACTGTTCTGGCAGGCAGTGTGGAAGACAGGCGTCAGAATGAGCTGAACAGAGCTCTCAACACAGGAGGGAGGCACCACTGTTGACCAGTTAGAGTCAGTGATTCACTGCACACTTCACAGGATGGGATGTGGAGGAGTCAGGCAAATAATTGGAGTTATTTCTAGGCAGTGACCCAGCGGGAGAGAGTATACTTAATTAGCAGAGAGGAGAAATAGAAGATAAAACGACTGCTGAATATACTTCAACACACTGAAGGATTATCATTTACAACGAAATATATGTTATTTCAAAAGTAGAAATGTTGAGGGTATTTTGTTCAGACATCTTGGAGCATGTAGGCTATGCATTACATACAAACATATTGTCAGGCATCACACATTGACAGAAACAAAGCCTGACAGTTCTATAGCTCTGGTAGTGCAGGAGAGTGTACGGCTAAGCTTTCAGTAGATCATTCTCTACTGTTTGCATCAGCATTACCAACTGAAAAATGATCAGTACTGTAAACAAATGCTCAGCAAATTAACCAGCATAGTCACCAAAGGATGTAGCTATTAGTACCAGCTGTGGACTACCAACACACCACCCCCATAAGCCATGTTGATTGGAGGAGAACATACTGTATGGAGGATGTCATCCATGCCCGAACAGTTGACATCAGCAAATCTAATTGACGAAGACAGCACGTTGGTGTGTATTCCCTAAAATAAGCAATAGTGCCTGGGGCCATGGATGACCTTGACTTTATATACAGTACCAGTCAAAAGTTTGGACACACCTACTCATTCAAGGGTTTTTCTATATTTTTACTATTTACTGTAGAATAACAGTGAAGACACCAAAACTATGAAATAGCACATATGGAATCAGGTAATAAGTAAAAAAGTGTTAAACAAATCAAAATAGTTTTTATATTTGAGAGCCACCCTTTGCCTTGATGACAGCTTTGCACACTCTTGGCATTCTCTCAACCAGCTTCACGAGGTAGTCACCTGGAATACCAGGTTTGCCTTGATAAAAGTTCATTTGTGGAATTTCTTTCATTCTTAATGCATTTCAGCCAATCAGTTGTGTTGTGACAAGGTAGGGGTGGTATACAGAAGATAGCCCTAATGGGTAAAAGACCAAGTCCATATTGTGGCAAGAACGGCTCAAATAAGCAAAGAGAAAAGACAGTCCATCAATACTTGAAGGTCAGTAAAAACGGAACATTTCAAGAACTTTGAAAGTTTCTTCAAGTCCAGTCGCAAAAACCATCAAGCGCTATGATAAAACTGTCTCTCATGAGGGCCTCCACAGGAAAGGAGGACCCAGAGTTACCTCTGCTGCAGAGGATAAGTTCATTGGAGTTACCAGCCTCAGAAATTGCAACAGACACATCTCAACATCAACTGTTCAGAGGAGACTGTGTGAATCATGCCTTCATGGTTGAATTGCTGCAAAGAAACCAATACTAAAGGACACCAATAATAAGAAGAGACTTGCTTTGGCCAAGAAACATGACATTAGACCGGTGGAAATTGGTCCTTTGGTCTGATGAGTCCAAATCTGAGATTTTTGGTTCCAGTCGCCGTGTCGTTGTGAGATGCAGAGTAGGTGAATGGATGATCTCCGCATGTGTGGTTCCTACCATGACTTATAGAGGAGTAGGTGTGATGGTGTGGGGGTGCTTTGCTGGTGACACTGTCTATGATTTATTTAGAATTCAATATACACTTATTCTGCAGCGATACGCCATGCCATCTGCGCTTAGTGGGACTATAATTTGTTTTCAACAGGACAATGACCCAACATACATTCAGGCTGTGTAAGGGCTATTTGACCAAGAAGGAGAGTGATGGAGTGGTGCATCAGATGATCTGGCCTCCACAATCACCCAACCTCAACCCAATTGAGATGGTTTGGAATGAGTTGGACTGCAGAGTGAAGGAAAAGCAGCTAACAAGTACTCAGCATATGTGGGAACTACGTCAAGACTGTTGGAAAAGCATTACAGGTGAAGCTGGTTGAGTGAATGACAAGAGTGTGCAAAGCTGTCATCAATTGACTAACTTTTTTGGTAACAACATAATTCAATATGTGTTATTTCATAGCGTTGACATTTCACAATTATTCTACAATGTAGAAAATAGTAAAAAATAAAGAAAAACCCTTGAATGAGTAGGTGTCTCCAAACTGGTACTGTACATGTGTGTCCTAAGAATGTCTCGACGTACATAGAGCTTGGGTCCTAAGGGCTGTTCATCACAGCAGCCTCTGTGTGATAAGTGGCTGTATGTAAAAAAAAGCCTCATTTAAGTAGGCTGCATTTAAATCTCTGTGGGCACCGGTATAAACAGGTCTTATAATCAGGATGTAAGACTGCAACATCATGAAACATGATATGCACATACATGTATTAGACTATGAATAGTAAACTATGTTTGAAGATTTTTTTTCTATGCATTCAATGACATTAAAATGTACTGTAAACCCACAAAAATAAGTTAAGTGCTATGAGACACAACTCACTAATGCTAGGAAGGTAGAACAAGTGCCAGAGGACAACATTACAATGGGCTAAAGAGGTGAAGAACTTAGTTGGTTTGCAGAGGGCAAATGGAATTTTAATACTGCTATTCGAGGTAAAATATTTTGGGAAATAAAGTGGAGAGAGAAAAACATGTTAAATAACTTGTGATTGTTACTCTGTGAAAAACAACACTTCTACAGAGACATTCACTTTTACAGCAATACCACAATCATTGACTACCTGTGAAGTTATCTAAACTGAAATCTGTGGAGAACTTAAAGAGATTTAGAGAAAACTGAAGGGGAAAAAAACGCTTGTATTTAGGAACTAACAGCATCTGCGGGCTTATTTATACTTGGATGGTTGTGTAATTCAGGGAGTCTGTCTTCTAAGGAGTGATATCCATCTCCAGAACCATCACATTGAGTGTTGATGTCTTGAGCTTTATATCTCAATTTCATGCACTCAAAACATGGTTTTGTACACTTGTAGCTTTAAAAAGCTAAATCTATTGATGCACTCTGTTCACAAGGTGTTTATCCACCAGCAGTATGAGGCACACTTACTCCTTCCAATACAGTGAACATGACACTGTTCATGTAGTTGTAGTAGTCTACTCAATAAGCAGCGCTCATGACTGGATATTATAGATGTAAGAGTTCTTGAGCCCAGAATGATGCTTTTAGCATAATCCACATCAAGCAAAATGAAGACCCAAGACTGCACTGATCGCAAAATCGACCTTATAAGCAAATATTTTAAGTTCTGTGCAACCTGGCCTACAAATTAATGTAATGCAAAGCATCTGAGGTGAAAGACCACAGAACTCTTACTTAAAAATAAATCTTAACTTGTACTGTACATTTTTTTAAATAATGGAATTATGATGGAAAATTGTCATCACTTGCTGTATTTTGCAGTACAGAGGTGAATTAGGTGAAAGTGGGGATACTGGCGGTCTTTGAAGTTACAGTGACGAGCTAATTGATCTGGTTATTATCCATATAGGTGGTGGCGTTAAGCAGAGCCCTGTAATTGGTCTAGTTATTAGCCATATGGATGGCGGTGTTAAGCAGAGCCCTGTAATTGGTCTAGTTATTAGCCATATGGATGGTGGCGTTAAGCAAAGCCCTGTAATTGCTCTAGTTATTATCCATATGGATGGTGGTGTTAAGCAGAGCCCTGTAATTGGTCTAGTTATTATCCATATAGGTGGTGGAGTTAAGCAGAGCCCTGTAATTGGTCTAGTTATTATCCATATGATGGTGGCGTTAAGCAGAGCGCTGTAATTGGTCAAGTTGTTATCCATATGGGTGGTGGCGTTAAGCGGAGCCCTGCAATTGGTCAAGTTATTATCCATATGGGTGGTGGCGTTAAGCGGAGCGCTGTAATTGGTCTAATTATTATCCATATAGGTGGTGGAGCCCTGTAATTGGTCTAGTTGTTATCCATATGGGTGGTGGTGGCGCTGTAATTGGTCTAGTTGTTATCCATATGTGTGGTGGCGTTAAGCGGAGCCTGTAATTGGTCTAGTTGTTATCCATATGGGTGGTGGTGTTAGCGGAGCCCTGTAATTGGTCTAGTTGTTATCCATATGGGTGGTGGCGTTAAGCGGAGCCCTGTAATTGGTCTAGTTGTTATCCATATGGGTGGTGGCGTTAAGCTGAGCGCTGTAATTGGTCTAGTTGTTATCCATATGGGTGGTGGCGTTAAGCGGAGCGCTGTAATTGGTCTAGTTGTTATCCATATGGGTGGTGGCGTTAAGCGGAGCCCTGTAATTGGTCTAGTTGTTATCCATATGGGTGGTGGCGTTAAAGTTGTTATCCGGAGCCCTGTAATTGGTCTAGTTGTTATCCATATGGGTGGTGGCGTTAAGCGGAGCCCTGTAATTGGTCTAGTTGTTATCCATATGGGTGGTGGCGTTAGCGGAGCCCTGTAATTGGTCTAGTTGTTATCCATATGGGTGGTGGCGTTAGCGGAGCCCTGTAATTGGTCTAGTTGTTATCCATATGGGTGGTGGCGTTAGCGGAGCCCTGTAATTGGTCTAGTTGTTATCCATATGGGTGGTGGCGTTAAGCGGAGCCCTGTAATTGGTCTAGTTGTTATCCATATGGGTGGTGGCGTTAAGCGGAGCCCTGTAATTGGTCTAGTTGTTATCCATATGGGTGGTGGCGTTAGCGGAGCCCTGTAATTGGTCTAGTTGTTATCCATATGGGTGGTGGGTTAGCGGAGCCCTGTAATTGGTCTAGTTGTTATCCATATGGGTGGTGGCGAGCGGAGCCCTGTAATTGGTCTAGTTGTTATCCATATGGGTGGTGGCGTTAAGCGGAGCCCTGTAATTGGTCTAGTTGTTATCCATATGGGTGGTGGCGTTAAGCGGAGCCCTGTGGTCTAGTTGTTATCCATATGGGTGGTGGCGCGGAGCGGAGCCCTGTAATTGGTCTAGTTGTTATCCATATGGGTGGTGGTGTTAAGCGGAGCCCTGTAATTGGTCTAGTTGTTATCCATATGGGTGGTGGTGTTAAGCGGAGCGCTGTAATTGGTCTAGTTGTTATCCATATGGGTGGTGGCGTTAGCGGAGCCCTGTAATTGGTCTAGTTGTTATCCATATGGGTGGTGGCGTTAAGCGGAGCCCTGTAATTGGTCTAGTTGTTATCCATATGGGTGGTGGCGTAAGCGGAGCCCTGTAATTGGTCTAGTTGTTATCCATATGGGTGGTGGCGTTAAGCGGAGCCCTGTAATTGGTCTAGTTGTTATCCATATGGGTGGTGGCGTTAAGCGGAGCCCTGTAATTGGTCTAGTTGTTATCCATATGGGTGGTGGTGTTAAGCGGAGCCCTGTAATTGGTCTAGTTGTTATCCATATGGGTGGTATGTTAAGCGGAGCCCTGTAATTGGTCTAGTTGTTATCCATATGGGTGGTGGCGTTAAGCGGAGCCCTGTAATTGGTCTAGTTGTTATCCATATGGGTGGTGGCGTTAAGCGGAGCGCTGTAATTGGTCTAGTTGTTATCCATATGGGTGGTGGCGTTAAGCGGAGCCCTGTAATTGGTCTAGTTGTTATCCATATGGGTGGTGGTGTTAAGCGGAGCCCTGGTCTAGTTGTTATCCATATGGGTGGTGGCGTTAGCGGAGCCCTGTAATTGGTCTAGTTGTTATCCCCGGAGCCCTGTAATTGGTCTAGTTGTTATCCATATGGGTGGTGGCGTTAAGCGGAGCCCTGTAATTGGTCTAGTTGTTATCCATATGGGTGGTGGCGTTAGCGGAGCCCTGTAATTGGTCTAGTTGTTATCCATATGGGTGGTGGCGTTAGCCCTGTAATTGGTCTAGTTGTTATCCATATGGGTGGTGGGTTAAGCGGAGCCCTGTAATTGGTCTAGTTGTTATCCATATGGGTGGTGGCGTTAAGCGGAGCCCTGTAATTGGTCTAGTTGTTATCCATATGGGTGGTGGCGTTAAGCGGAGCCTGTAATTGGTCTAGTTGTTATCCATATGGGTGGTGGCGTTAAGCGGAGCCCTGTAATTGGTCTAGTTGTTATCCATATGGGTGGTGGCGTTAAGCGGAGCCCTGTAATTGGTCTAGTTGTTATCCATATGGGTGGTGGCGTTGGTGTCTAGTTGTTATTAAGCGGAGCCCTGTAATTGGTCTAGTTGTTATCCATATGGGTGGTGGTGTTAAGCGGAGCGCTGTAATTGGTCTAGTTATTATCCATATGGGTGGTGGCGTTAAGTGGAGCCCTGTAATTGGTCTAGTTATTATCCATGTGGGTGGTGGTGTTAAGCGGAGCGCTGTAATTGGTCTAGTTGTTATCCATATGGGTGGTGGTGTTAAGCGGAGCGCTGTAATTGGTCTAGTTGTTATCCATATGGGTGGTGGCGTTAAGCGGAGCCCTGTAATTGGTCTAGTTGTTATCCATATGGGTGGTGGCGTTAAGCGGAGCCCTGTAATTGGTCTAGTTGTTATCCATATGGGTGGTGGCGTTAAGCGGAGCGCTGTAATTGGTCTAGTTAATATCCATATGGGTGGTGGCGTCAAGCGGAGCCCTGTAATTGGTCTAGTTGTTATCCATATGGGTGGTGGCGTTAAGCGGAGCCCTGTAATTGGTCTAGTTGTTATCCATATGGGTGGTGGCGTTAGCGGAGCCCTGTAATTGGTCTAGTTGTTATCCATATGGGTGGTGGCGTTAAGCGGAGCCCTGTAATTGGTCTAGTTGTTATCCATATGGGTGGTGGCGTTAAGCGGAGCCCTGTAATTGGTCTAGTTGTTATCCATATGGGTGGTGGCGTTAGCGGAGCCCTGTAATTGGTCTAGTTGTTATCCATATGGGTGGTGGGTGGTGGCGTTAAGCGGAGCCCTGTAATTGGTCTAGTTGTTATCCATATGGGTGGTCGTTAAGCGGAGCCCTGTAATTGGTCTAGTTGTTATCCATATGGGTGGTGGCGTTAAGCGGAGCCCTGTAATTGGTCTAGTTGTTATCCATATGGGTGGTGGCGTTAGCGGAGCCCTGTAATTGGTCTAGTTGTTATCCATATGGGTGGTGGCGTTAAGCGGAGCCCTGTAATTGGTCTAGTTGTTATCCATATGGGTGGTGGCGTTAAGCGGAGCCCTGTAATTGGTCTAGTTGTTATCCATATGGGTGGTGGCGTTAGCGGAGCTGTAATTGGTCTAGTTGTTATCCATATGGGTGGTGGCGTTAAGCGGAGCCCTGTAATTGGTCTAGTTGTTATCCATATGGGTGGTGGCGTTAAGCGGAGCCGCTGTAATTGGTCTAGTTGTTATCCATATGGGTGGTGGCGTTAAGCGGAGCCCTGTAATTGGTCTAGTTGTTATCCATATGGGTGGTGGTGTTAAGCGGAGCGCTGTAATTGGTCTAGTTGTTATCCATATGGGTGGTGGCGTTGCGCTGTAATTGGTCTAGTTGTTATCCATATGGGTGGTGGCGTTAAGCGGAGCCCTGTAATTGGTCTAGTTGTTATCCATATGGGTGGTGGCGTTAAGCGGAGCGCTGTAATTGGTCTAGTTGTTATCCATATGGGTGGTCGTTAGCTTAATTGGTCTAGTTGTTATCCATATGGGTGGTGCGTTGGTCTAGTTGTTATCCATATGGGTGGTGGCGTTAAGCGGAGCCCTGTAATTGGTCTAGTTGTTATCCATATGGGTGGTGGCGTTAGCGGAGCCCTGTAATTGGTCTAGTTGTTATCCATATGGGTGGTGGCGTTAGCGGAGCCCTGTAATTGGTCTAGTTGTTATCCATATGGGTGGTGGCGTTAAGCGGAGCCCTGTAATTGGTCTAGTTGTTATCCATATGGGTGGTGGCGTTAAGCGGAGCCCTGTAATTGGTCTAGTTGTTATCCATATGGGTGGTGGCGTTAGCGGAGCCCTGTAATTGGTCTAGTTGTTATCCATATGGGTGGTGGCGTTAAGCGGAGCCCTGTAATTGGTCTAGTTGTTATCCATATGGGTGGTGGTGTTAAGCGGAGCTGTAATTGGTCTAGTTGTTATCCATATGGGTGGTGGTGTTAAGCGGAGCGCTGTAATTGGTCTAGTTGTTATCCATATGGGTGGTGGCGTTAAGCGGAGCCCTGTAATTGGTCTAGTTGTTATCCATATGGGTGGTGGCGTTAAGCGGAGCCCTGTAATTGGTCTAGTTGTTATCCATATGGGTGGTGGTGTTAAGCGGAGCGCTGTAATTGGTCTAGTTATTATCCATATGGGTGGTGGCGTTAAGTGGAGCCCTGTAATTGGTCTAGTTATTATCCATGTGGGTGGTGGTGTTAAGCGGAGCGCTTAATTGGTCTAGTTGTTATCCATATGGGTGGTGGTGTTAAGCGGAGGTGGTCTAGTTGTTATCCATATGGGTGGTGGCGTTAAGCGGAGCCCTGTAATTGGTCTAGTTGTTATCCATATGGGTGGTGGCGTTAAGCGGAGCCCTGTAATTGGTCTAGTTGTTATCCATATGGGTGGTGGCGTTAGCGGAGCCCTGTAATTGGTCTAGTTGTTATCCATATGGGTGGTGGCGTTAAGCGGAGCCCTGTAATTGGTCTAGTTGTTATCCATATGGGTGGTGGCGTTAGCGGAGCCCTGTAATTGGTCTAGTTGTTATCCATATGGGTGGTGGTGTTAAGCGGAGCCCTGTAATTGGTCTAGTTGTTATCCATATGGGTGGTGGCGTTAAGCGGAGCCCTGTAATTGGTCTAGTTGTTATCCATATGGGTGGTGGCGTTAAGCGGAGCCCTGTAATTGGTCTAGTTGTTATCCATATGGGTGGTGGCGTTAAGCGGAGCCCTGTAATTGGTCTAGTTGTTATCCATATGGGTGGTGGCGTTAAGCGGAGCCCTGTAATTGGTCTAGTTGTTATCCATATGGGTGGTGGCGTTAAGCGGAGCCCTGTAATTGGTCTAGTTGTTATCCATATGGGTGGTGGTGTTAAGCGGAGCCCTGTAATTGGTCTAGTTGTTATCCATATGGGTGGTGGTGTTAAGCGGAGCGCTGTAATTGGTCTAGTTGTTATCCATATGGGTGGTGGCGTTAAGCGGAGCCCTGTAATTGGTCTAGTTATCCATATGGGTGGTGGTGTTAAGCGGAGCGCTGTAATTGGTCTAGTTGTTATCCATATGGGTGGTGGTGTTAAGCGGAGCGCTGTAATTGGTCTAGTTGTTATCCATATGGGTGGTGGCGTTAAGCGGAGCCCTGTAATTGGTCTAGTTGTTATCCATATGGGTGGTGGCGTTAAGCGGAGCCCTGTAATTGGTCTAGTTGTTATCCATATGGGTGGTGGCGTTAAGCGGAGCCCTGTAATTGGTCTAGTTGTTATCCATATGGGTGGTGGCGTTAGCGGAGCCCTGTAATTGGTCTAGTTGTTATCCATATGGGTGGTGGCGTTAAGCGGAGCCCTGTAATTGGTCTAGTTGTTATCCATATGGGTGGTGGCGTTAGCGGAGCCCTGTAATTGGTCTAGTTGTTATCCATATGGGTGGTGGCGTTAAGCGGAGCCCTGTAATTGGTCTAGTTGTTATCCATATGGGTGGTGGCGTTAAGCGGAGCCCTGTAATTGGTCTAGTTGTTATCCATATGGGTGGTGGCGTTAAGCGGAGCCCTGTAATTGGTCTAGTTGTTATCCATATGGGTGGTGGCGTTAAGCGGAGCCCTGTAATTGGTCTAGTTGTTATCCATATGGGTGGTGGCGTTAGCGGAGCCCTGTAATTGGTCTAGTTGTTATCCATATGGGTGGTGGCGTTAGCGGAGCCCTGTAATTGGTCTAGTTGTTATCCATATGGGTGGTGGGTTGGTGTGGCGTTAGCGGAGCCCTGTAATTGGTCTAGTTGTTATCCATATGGGTGGTGGCGTTAGCGGAGCGCTGTAATTGGTCTAGTTGTTATCCATATGGGTGGTGGCGTTAAGCGGAGCCCTGTAATTGGTCTAGTTGTTATCCATATGGGTGGTGGCGTTAAGCGGAGCCCTGTAATTGGTCTAGTTGTTATCCATATGGGTGGTGGCGTTAGCGGAGCCCTGTAATTGGTCTAGTTGTTATCCATATGGGTGGTGGCGTTAGCGGAGCCCTGTAATTGGTCTAGTTGTTATCCATATGGGTGGTGGCGTTAAGCGGAGCCCTGTAATTGGTCTAGTTGTTATCCATATGGGTGGTGGCGTTAAGCGGAGCCCTGTAATTGGTCTAGTTGTTATCCATATGGGTGGTGGCGTTAAGCGGAGCCCTGTAATTGGTCTAGTTGTTATCCATATGGGTGGTGGCGTTAAGCGGAGCCCTGTAATTGGTCTAGTTGTTATCCATATGGGTGGTGGCGTTAAGCGGAGCCCTGTAATTGGTCTAGTTGTTATCCATATGGGTGGTGGCGTTAAGCGGAGCCCTGTAATTGGTCTAGTTGTTATCCATATGGGTGGTGGCGTTAAGCGGAGCCCTGTAATTGGTCTAGTTGTTATCCATATGGGTGGTGGCGTTAAGCGGAGCCCTGTAATTGGTCTAGTTGTTATCCATATGGGTGGTGGCGTTAGCGGAGCCCTGTAATTGGTCTAGTTGTTATCCATATGGGTGGTGGCGTTAAGCGGAGCCCTGTAATTGGTCTAGTTGTTATCCATATGGGTGGTGGTGTTAAGCGGAGCGCTGTAATTGGTCTAGTTGTTATCCATATGGGTGGTGGGTGGTGGTCTAGTTGTTATCCATATGGGTGGTGGCGTTAGCGGAGCCCTGTAATTGGTCTAGTTGTTATCCATATGGGTGGTGGCGTTAGCGGAGCGCTGTAATTGGTCTAGTTGTTATCCATATGGGTGGTGGCGTTAAGCGGAGCCCTGTAATTGGTCTAGTTGTTATCCATATGGGTGGTGGCGTTAAGCGGAGCCCTGTAATTGGTCTAGTTGTTATCCATATGGGTGGTGGCGTTAAGCGGAGCCCTGTAATTGGTCTAGTTGTTATCCATATGGGTGGTGGCGTTAGCGGAGCCCTGTAATTGGTCTAGTTATTATCCATATGGGTGGTGGCGTTAAGCGGAGCCCTGTAATTGGTCTAGTTGTTATCCATATGGGTGGTGGTGTTAAGCGGAGCCTGTAATTGGTCTAGTTGTTATCCATGGTCTAATTGGTCTAGTTGTTATCCATATGGGTGGTGGCGTTAAGCGGAGCCCTGTAATTGGTCTAGTTGTTATCCATATGGGTGGTGGCGTTAGCGGAGCCCTGTAATTGGTCTAGTTGTTATCCATATGGGTGGTGGCGTTAAGCGGAGCCCTGGTGGTCTAGTTGTTATCCATATGGGTGGTGGCGTTAAGCGGAGCCCTGTAATTGGTCTAGTTGTTATCCATATGGGTGGTGGCGTTAAGCGGAGCCCTGTAATTGGTCTAGTTGTTATCCATATGGGTGGTGGCGTTAAGCGGAGCCCTGTAATTGGTCTAGTTGTTATCCATATGGGTGGTGGCGTTAAGCGGAGCCCTGTAATTGGTCTAGTTGTTATCCATATGGGTGGTGGCGTTAAGCGGAGCCCTGTAATTGGTCTAGTTGTTATCCATATGGGTGGTGGCGTTAGCGGAGCCCTGTAATTGGTCTAGTTGTTATCCATATGGGTGGTGGGTAGCGGAGCCCTGTAATTGGTCTAGTTGTTATCCATATGGGTGGTGGCGTTAAGCGGAGCCCTGTAATTGGTCTAGTTGTTATCCATATGGGTGGTGGCGTTAAGCGGAGCCCTGTAATTGGTCTAGTTGTTATCCATATGGGTGGTGGCGTTAGCGGAGCCCTGTAATTGGTCTAGTTGTTATCCATATGGGTGGTGGCGTTAAGCGGAGCCCTGTAATTGGTCTAGTTGTTATCCATATGGGTGGTGGCGTTAAGCGGAGCCCTGTAATTGGTCTAGTTGTTATCCATATGGGTGGTGGCGTTAAGCGGAGCCCTGTAATTGGTCTAGTTGTTATCCATATGGGTGGTGGTGTTAAGCGGAGCGCTGTAATTGGTCTAGTTATTATCCATATGGGTGGTGGCGTTAAGCGGGGCCCTGTAATTGGTCTAGTTGTTATCCATATGGGTGGTGGCGTTAAGCGGAGTCCTGTAATTGGTCTAGTTGTTATCCATATGGGTGGTGGTGTTAAGCGGAGCGCTGTAATTGGTCTAGTTGTTATCCATATGGGTGGTGGCGTTAAGCGGAGCCCTGTAATTGGTCTAGTTGTTATCCATATGGGTGGTGGTGTTAAGCGGAGCCCTGTAATTGGTCTAGTTGTTATCCATATGGGTGGTGGCGTTAAGCCCTGTAATTGGTCTAGTTGTTATCCATATGGGTGGTGGTGTTAAGCGGAGCGCTGTAATTGGTCTAGTTGTTATCCATATGGGTGGTGGCGTTAAGCGGAGCCCTGTAATTGGTCTAGTTGTTATCCATATGGGTGGTGGCGTTAGCGGAGCCCTGTAATTGGTCTAGTTGTTATCCATATGGGTGGTGGCGTTAAGCGGAGCCCTGTAATTGGTCTAGTTGTTATCCATATGGGTGGTGGGTAAGCGGAGCCCTGTAATTGGTCTAGTTGTTATCCATATGGGTGGTGGCGTTAGCGGAGCCCTGTAATTGGTCTAGTTGTTATCCATATGGGTGGTGGCGTTAAGCGGAGCCCTGTAATTGGTCTAGTTGTTATCCATATGGGTGGTGGCGTTAAGCGGAGCCCTGTAATTGGTCTAGTTGTTATCCATATGGGTGGTGGCGTTAAGCGGAGCCCTGTAATTGGTCTAGTTGTTATCCATATGGGTGGTGGCGTTAGCGGAGCCCTGTAATTGGTCTAGTTGTTATCCATATGGGTGGTGGCGTTAAGCGGAGCCCTGTAATTGGTCTAGTTGTTATCCATATGGGTGGTGGCGTTAAGCGGAGTCCTGTAATTGGTCTAGTTGTTATCCATATGGGTGGTGGCGTTAAGCGGAGCCCTGTAATTGGTCTAGTTGTTATCCATATGGGTGGTGGCGTTAAGCGGAGCCCTGTAATTGGTCTAGTTGTTATCCATATGGGTGGTGGTGTTAAGCGGAGCGCTGTAATTGGTCTAGTTGTTATCCATATGGGTGGTGGTGTTAGCGGAGCCCTGTAATTGGTCTAGTTGTTATCCATATGGGTGGTGGCGTTAAGCGGAGCCCTGTAATTGGTCTAGTTGTTATCCATATGGGTGGTGGCGTTAAGCGGAGCCCTGTAATTGGTCTAGTTGTTATCCATATGGGTGGTGGTGTTAAGCGGAGCGCTGTAATTGGTCTAGTTATTATCCATATGGGTGGTGGCGTTAAGTGGAGCCCTGTAATTGGTCTAGTTATTATCCATGTGGGTGGTGGTGTTAAGCGGAGCGCTGTAATTGGTCTAGTTGTTATCCATATGGGTGGTGGTGTTAAGCGGAGCGCTGTAATTGGTCTAGTTGTTATCCATATGGGTGGTGGCGTTAAGCGGAGCCCTGTAATTGGTCTAGTTGTTATCCATATGGGTGGTGGCGTTAAGCGGAGCCCTGTAATTGGTCTAGTTGTTATCCATATGGGTGGTGGCGTTAAGCGGAGCTGTAATTGGTCTAGTTGTTATCCATATGGGTGGTCTAGCGGAGTTGTAATTGGTCTAGTTGTTATCCATATGGGTGGTGGCGTTAGCGGAGCCCTGTAATTGGTCTAGTTGTTATCCATATGGGTGGTGGCGTTAAGCGGAGCCCTGTAATTGGTCTAGTTGTTATCCATATGGGTGGTGGCGTTAAGCGGAGCCCTGTAATTGGTCTAGTTGTTATCCATATGGGTGGTGGCGTTAAGCGGAGCCCTGTAATTGGTCTAGTTGTTATCCATATGGGTGGTGGCGTTAAGCGGAGCCCTGTAATTGGTCTAGTTGTTATCCATATGGGTGGTGGCGTTAAGCGGAGCCCTGTAATTGGTCTAGTTGTTATCCATATGGGTGGTGGCGTTAGCGGAGCCCTGTAATTGGTCTAGTTGTTATCCATATGGGTGGTGGCGTTAAGCGGAGCCCTGTAATTGGTCTAGTTGTTATCCATATGGGTGGTGGCGTTAAGCGGAGCCCTGTAATTGGTCTAGTTGTTATCCATATGGGTGGTGGCGTTAAGCGGAGCCCTGTAATTGGTCTAGTTGTTATCCATATGGGTGGTGGCGTTAAGCGGAGCCCTGTAATTGGTCTAGTTGTTATCCATATGGGTGGTGGCGTTAAGCGGAGCCCTGTAATTGGTCTAGTTGTTATCCATATGGGTGGTGGCGTTAAGCGGAGCCCTGTAATTGGTCTAGTTGTTATCCATATGGGTGGTGGTGTTAAGCGGAGCGCTGTAATTGGTCTAGTTGTTAATGGGTGGTGGCGGTGGAGCCCTGTAATTGGTCTAGTTATCCATATGGGTGGTGGTGTTAAGCGGAGCGCTGTAATTGGTCTAGTTGTTATCCATATGGGTGGTGGTGTTAAGCGGAGCGCTGTAATTGGTCTAGTTGTTATCCATATGGGTGGTGGCGTTAAGCGGAGCCCTGTAATTGGTCTAGTTGTTATCCATATGGGTGGTGGCGTTAAGCGGAGCCCTGTAATTGGTCTAGTTGTTATCCATATGGGTGGTGGCGTTAAGCGGAGCCCTGTAATTGGTCTAGTTGTTATCCATATGGGTGGTGGTGTTAAGCGGAGCGCTGTAATTGGTCTAGTTGTTATCCATATGGGTGGTGGTGTTAAGCGGAGCGCTGTAATTGGTCTAGTTGTTATCCATGGGTGGTGGGTGGTGTTATCCATATGGGTGGTGGCGTTAAGCGGAGCCCTGTAATTGGTCTAGTTGTTATCCATATGGGTGGTGGCGTTAAGCGGAGCCCTGTAATTGGTCTAGTTGTTATCCATATGGGTGGTGGCGTTAAGCGGAGCCCTGTAATTGGTCTAGTTGTTATCCATATGGGTGGTGGTGTTAAGCGGAGCCCTGTAATTGGTCTAGTTGTTATCCATATGGGTGGTGGCGTTAGCGGAGCCCTGTAATTGGTCTAGTTGTTATCCATATGGGTGGTGGCGTTAGCGGAGCCTGTAATTGGTCTAGTTGTTATCCATATGGGTGGTGGCGTTAAGCGGAGCCCTGTAATTGGTCTAGTTGTTATCCATATGGGTGGTGGCGTTAAGCGGAGCCCTGTAATTGGTCTAGTTGTTATCCATATGGGTGGTGGCGTTAAGCGGAGCCCTGTAATTGGTCTAGTTGTTATCCATATGGGTGGTGGCGTTAGCGGAGCCCTGTAATTGGTCTAGTTGTTATCCATATGGGTGGTGGTGTTAAGTGGAGCCTGTAATTGGTCTAGTTGTTATCCATATGGGTGGTGGCGTTAGCGGAGCCCTGTAATTGGTCTAGTTGTTATCCATATGGGTGGTGGCGTTAAGCGGAGCCCTGTAATTGGTCTAGTTGTTATCCATATGGGTGGTGGCGTTAAGCGCTATGAGCCCTGTAATTGGTCTAGTTGTTATCCATATGGGTGGTGGCGTTAAGCGGAGTCCTGTAATTGGTCTAGTTGTTATCCATATGGGTGGTGGCGTTAAGCGGAGCCCTGTAATTGGTCTAGTTGTTATCCATATGGGTGGTGGCGTTAAGCGGAGCCCTGTAATTGGTCTAGTTGTTATCCATATGGGTGGTGGTGTTAGCGGAGCGCTGTAATTGGTCTAGTTGTTATCCATATGGGTGGTGGTGTTAAGCGGAGCCTGTAATTGGTCTAGTTGTTATCCATATGGGTGGTGGTGTTAAGCGGAGCCCTGTAATTGGTCTAGTTGTTATCCATATGGGTGGTGGCGTTAGCGGAGCCCTGTGGTCTAGTTGTTATCCATATGGGTGGTGGCGTTAAGCGGAGCCCTGTAATTGGTCTAGTTGTTATCCATATGGGTGGTGGCGTTAGCGGAGCCCTGTAATTGGTCTAGTTGTTATCCATATGGGTGGTGGTGTTAAGCGGAGCGCTGTAATTGGTCTAGTTGTTATCCATATGGGTGGTGGTGTTAAGCGGAGCGCTGTAATTGGTCTAGTTGTTATCCATATGGGTGGTGGCGTTAAGCGGAGCCCTGTAATTGGTCTAGTTGTTATCCATATGGGTGGTGGCGTTAGCGGAGCCCTGTAATTGGTCTAGTTATTATCCATATGGGTGGTGGCGTTAAGCGGAGCGCTGTAATTGGTCTAGTTAATATCCATATGGGTGGTGGCGTTAAGCGGAGCCCTGTAATTGGTCTAGTTATTATCCATATGGGTGGTGGTGTTAAGCGGAGCGCTGTAATTGGTCTAGTTGTTATCCATATGGGTGGTGGTGTTAAGCGGAGCGCTGTAATTGGTCTAGTTGTTATCCATATGGGTGGTGGCGTTAAGCGGAGCCCTGTAATTGGTCTAGTTGTTATCCATATGGGTGGTCTAGTTGTAATTGGTCTAGTTGTTATCCATATGGGTGGTGGCGTTAAGCGGAGCCCTGTAATTGGTCTAGTTGTTATCCATATGGGTGGTGGCGTTAGCGGAGCCCTGTAATTGGTCTAGTTGTTATCCATATGGGTGGTGGCGTTAAGCGGAGCCCTGTAATTGGTCTAGTTGTTATCCATATGGGTGGTGGCGTTAGCGGAGCCCTGTAATTGGTCTAGTTGTTATCCATATGGGTGGTGGCGTTAAGCGGAGCCCTGTAATTGGTCTAGTTGTTATCCATATGGGTGGTGGGTTAGCGGAGCCCTGTGGTCTAGTTGTTATCCATATGGGTGGTGGCGTTAAGCGGAGCCCTGTAATTGGTCTAGTTGTTATCCATATGGGTGGTGGCGTTAAGCGGAGCCCTGTAATTGGTCTAGTTGTTATCCATATGGGTGGTGGCGTTAAGCGGAGCCCTGTAATTGGTCTAGTTGTTATCCATATGGGTGGTGGAGTTAAGCGGAGCGCTGTAATTGGTCTAGTTGTTATCCATATGGGTGGTGGCGTTAAGCGGAGCCCTGTAATTGGTCTAGTTGTTATCCATATGGGTGGTGGTGTTAAGCGGAGCGCTGTAATTGGTCTAGTTGTTATCCATATGGGTGGTGGTGTTAAGCGGAGCCCTGTAATTGGTCTAGTTGTTATCCATATGGGTGGTGGTGTTAAGCGGAGCCTGTAATTGGTCTAGTTGTTATCCATATGGGTTATCCATATGGGTGGTGGCGTTAAGCGGAGCCCTGTAATTGGTCTAGTTGTTATCCATATGGGTGGTGGCGTTAAGCGGAGCCCTGTAATTGGTCTAGTTGTTATCCATATGGGTGGTGGCGTTAAGCGGAGCCCTGTAATTGGTCTAGTTGTTATCCATATGGGTGGTGGCGTTAAGCGGAGCCCTGTAATTGGTCTAGTTGTTATCCATATGGGTGGTGGCGTTAAGCGGAGCCCTGTAATTGGTCTAGTTGTTATCCATATGGGTGGTGGCGTTAGCGGAGCCCTGTAATTGGTCTAGTTGTTATCCATATGGGTGGTGGCGTTAGCGGAGCCCTGTAATTGGTCTAGTTGTTATCCATATGGGTGGTGGCGTTAAGCGGGCCCTGTAATTGGTCTAGTTGTTATCCATATGGGTGGTGGCGTTAAGCGGAGCCCTGTAATTGGTCTAGTTGTTATCCATATGGGTGGTGGCGTTAGCGGAGCCCTGTAATTGGTCTAGTTGTTATCCATATGGGTGGTGGCGTTAGCGGAGCCCTGTAATTGGTCTAGTTGTTATCCATATGGGTGGTGGCGTTAAGCGGAGCCCTGTAATTGGTCTAGTTGTTATCCATATGGGTGGTGGCGTTAAGCGGAGCCCTGTAATTGGTCTAGTTGTTATCCATATGGGTGGTGGCGTTATCCATATGGGTGGTGGCGTTAGCGGAGCCCTGTAATTGGTCTAGTTGTTATCCATATGGGTGGTGGCGTTAAGCGGAGCCCTGTAATTGGTCTAGTTGTTATCCATATGGGTGGTGGCGTTAAGCGGAGCCCTGTAATTGGTCTAGTTGTTATCCATATGGGTGGTGGTGTTAAGCGGAGCGCTGTAATTGGTCTAGTTGTTATCCATATGGGTGGTGGCGTTAAGCGGAGCCCTGTAATTGGTCTAGTTGTTATCCATATGGGTGGTGGCATTAAGCGGAGCCCTGTAATTGGTCTAGTTGTTATCCATATGGGTGGTGGCGAGCGGAGCCCTGTAATTGGTCTAGTTGTTATCCATATGGGTGGTGGTGTTAAGCGGAGCGCTGTAATTGGTCTAGTTATTATCCATATGGGTGGTGGCGTTAAGTGGAGCCCTGTAATTGGTCTAGTTATTATCCATGTGGGTGGTGGTGTTAAGCGGAGCCTGTAATTGGTCTAGTTGTTATCCATATGGGTGGTGGTGTTAAGCGGAGCGCTGTAATTGGTCTAGTTGTTATCCATATGGGTGGTGGCGTTAGCGGAGCCCTGTAATTGGTCTAGTTGTTATCCATATGGGTGGTGGCGTTAAGCGGAGCCCTGTAATTGGTCTAGTTGTTATCCATATGGGTGGTGGCCGGAGCCCTGTAATTGGTCTAGTTGTTATCCATATGGGTGGTGGCGTTAAGCGGAGCCCTGTAATTGGTCTAGTTGTTATCCATATGGGTGGTGGCGTTAAGCGGAGCTGTAATTGGTCTGTTATCCATATGGGTGGTGGTCTGGTCTAGTTGTTATCCATATGGGTGGTGGCGTTAAGCGGAGCCCTGTAATTGGTCTAGTTGTTATCCATATGGGTGGTGGCGTTAAGCGGAGCCCTGTAATTGGTCTAGTTGTTATCCATATGGGTGGTGGCGTTAAGCGGAGCCCTGTAATTGGTCTAGTTGTTATCCATATGGGTGGTGGCGTTAAGCGGAGCCCTGTAATTGGTCTAGTTGTTATCCATGGGTGGTGGCGTTAAGCGGAGCCCTGTAATTGGTGTTGTTATCCATATGGGTGGTGGTGTTAAGCGGAGCGCTGTAATTGGTCTAGTTGTTATCCATATGGGTGGTGGCGTTAAGCCTGTAATTGGTCTAGTTGTTATCCATATGGGTGGTGGCGTTAAGCGGAGCCCTGTAATTGGTCTAGTTGTTATCCATATGGGTGGTGGCGTTAAGCGGAGCCCTGTAATTGGTCTAGTTGTTATCCATATGGGTGGTGGCGTTAAGCGGAGCGCTGTAATTGGTCTAGTTGTTATCCATATGGGTGGTGGCGTTAAGCGGAGCCCTGTAATTGGTCTAGTTGTTATCCATATGGGTGGTGGCGTTAAGCGGAGCCCTGTAATTGGTCTAGTTGTTATCCATATGGGTGGTGGCGTTAAGCGGAGCCCTGTAATTGGTCTAGTTGTTATCCATATGGGTGGTGGCGTTAAGCGGAGCCCTGTAATTGGTCTAGTTGTTATCCATATGGGTGGTGGCGTTAAGCGGAGCCCTGTAATTGGTCTAGTTGTTATCCATATGGGTGGTGGCGTTAAGCGGAGCCCTGTAATTGGTCTAGTTGTTATCCATATGGGTGGTGGCGTTAAGCGGAGCCCTAGTTGTTATCCATATTGGTCTGTAATTGGTAGTTGTTATCCATATGGGTGGTGGCGTTAAGCGGAGCCCTGTAATTGGTCTAGTTGTTATCCATATGGGTGGTGGCGTTAAGCGGAGCCCTGTAATTGGTCTAGTTGTTATCCATATGGGTGGTGGCGTTAAGCGGAGCCCTGTAATTGGTCTAGTTGTTATCCATATGGGTGGTGGCGTTAAGCGGAGCCCTGTAATTGGTCTAGTTGTTATCCATATGGGTGGCGTTAGCGGAGCCCTGTAATTGGTCTAGTTGTTATCCATATGGGTGGTGGCGTTCTGTAATTGGTCTAGTTGTTATCCATATGGGTGGTGGCGTTAAGCGGAGCCCTGTAATTGGTCTAGTTGTTATCCATATGGGTGGTGGCGTTAAGCGGAGCCCTGTAATTGGTCTAGTTGTTATCCATATGGGTGGTGGCGTTAAGCGGAGCCCTGTAATTGGTCTAGTTGTTATCCATATGGGTGGTGGCGTTAAGCGGAGCCCTGTAATTGGTCTAGTTGTTATCCATATGGGTGGTGGCGTTAAGCGGAGCCCTGTAATTGGTCTAGTTGTTATCCATATGGGTGGTGGCGTTAAGCGGAGCCCTGTAATTGGTCTAGTTGTTATCCATATGGGTGGTGGCGTTAAGCGGAGCCCTGTAATTGGTCTAGTTGTTATCCATATGGGTGGTGGCGTTAGTGGAGCCCTGTAATTGGTCTAGTTATTATCCATGTGGGTGGTGGTGTTAAGCGGAGCCCTGTAATTGGTCTAGTTGTTATCCATATGGGTGGTGGTGTTAAGCGGAGCCCTGTAATTGGTCTAGTTGTTATCCATATGGGTGGTGGCGTTAAGCGGAGCCCTGTAATTGGTCTAGTTGTTATCCATATGGGTGGTGGCGTTAAGCGGAGCCCTGTAATTGGTCTAGTTGTTATCCATATGGGTGGTGGCGTGCTGTAATTGGTCTAGTTAATATCCATATGGGTGGTGGCGTCAAGCGGAGCCCTGTAATTGGTCTAGTTGTTATCCATATGGGTGGTGGCGTTAAGCGGAGCCCTGTAATTGGTCTAGTTGTTATCCATATGGGTGGTGGCGTTAAGCGGAGCCCTGTAATTGGTCTAGTTGTTATCCATATGGGTGGTGGCGTTAAGCGGAGCCCTGTAATTGGTCTAGTTGTTATCCATATGGGTGGTGGCGTTAAGCGGAGCCCTGTAATTGGTCTAGTTGTTATCCATATGGGTGGTGGCGTTAAGCGGAGCCCTGTAATTGGTCTAGTTGTTATCCATATGGGTGGTGGCGTTAAGCGGAGCCCTGTAATTGGTCTAGTTGTTATCCATATGGGTGGTGGCGTTAAGCGGAGCCCTGTAATTGGTCTAGTTGTTATCCATATGGGTGGTGGCGTTAAGCGGAGCCCTGTAATTGGTCTAGTTGTTATCCATATGGGTGGTGGCGTTAAGCGGAGCCCTGTAATTGGTCTAGTTGTTATCCATATGGGTGGTGGCGTTAAGCGGAGCCCTGTAATTGGTCTAGTTGTTATCCATATGGGTGGTGGTGTTAAGCGGAGCGCTGTAATTGGTCTAGTTATTATCCATATGGGTGGTGGCGTTAAGTGGAGCCCTGTAATTGGTCTAGTTATTATCCATGTGGGTGGTGGTGTTAAGCGGAGCGCTGTAATTGGTCTAGTTGTTATCCATATGGGTGGTGGTGTTAAGCGGAGCGCTGTAATTGGTCTAGTTGTTATCCATGTGGGTGGTGGTGTTAAGCGGAGCCTGTAATTGGTCTAGTTGTTATCCATGTGGGTGGTGGTGTTAAGCGGAGCCCTGTAATTGGTCTAGTTATTATCCATGTGGGTGGTGGTGTTAAGCGGAGCCCTGTAATTGGTCTAGTTGTTATCCATATGGGTGGTGGCGTTAAGCGGAGCCCTGTAATTGGTCTAGTTGTTATCCATATGGGTGGTGGCGTTAAGCGGAGCCCTGTAATTGGTCTAGTTGTTATCCATATGGGTGGTGGCGTTAAGCGGAGCCCTGTAATTGGTCTAGTTGTTATCCATATGGGTGGTGGCGTTAAGCGGAGCCCTGTAATTGGTCTAGTTGTTATCCATATGGGTGGTGGCGTTAAGCGGAGCCCTGTAATTGGTCTAGTTGTTATCCATATGGGTGGTGGCGTTAGCGGAGCCCTGTAATTGGTCTAGTTGTTATCCATATGGGTGGTGGCGTTAAGCGGAGCCCTGTAATTGGTCTAGTTGTTATCCATATGGGTGGTGGCGTTAAGCAGAGCCCTGTAATTGGTCTAGTTGTTATCCATATGGGTGGTGGCGTTAGCGGAGCCCTGTAATTGGTCTAGTTGTTATCCATATGGGTGGTGGCGTTAAGCGGAGCCCTGTAATTGGTCTAGTTGTTATCCATATGGGTGGTGGCGTTAAGCGGAGCCCTGTAATTGGTCTAGTTGTTATCCATATGGGTGGTGGCGTTAAGCGGAGTCCTGTAATTGGTCTAGTTGTTATCCATATGGGTGGTGGCGTTAAGCGGAGCCCTGTAATTGGTCTAGTTGTTATCCATATGGGTGGTGGCGTTAAGCGGAGTCCTGTAATTGGTCTAGTTGTTATCCATATGGGTGGTGGCGTTAAGCGGAGCCCTGTAATTGGTCTAGTTGTTATCCATATGGGTGGTGGCGTTAAGCGGAGCCCTGTAATTGGTCTAGTTGTTATCCATATGGGTGGTGGTGTTAAGCGGAGCGCTGTAATTGGTCTAGTTGTTATCCATATGGGTGGTGGTGTTAAGCGGAGCGCTGTAATTGGTCTAGTTGTTATCCATATGGGTGGTGGCGTTAAGCGGAGCCCTGTAATTGGTCTAGTTGTTATCCATATGGGTGGTGGCGTTAAGCGGAGCCCTGTAATTGGTCTAGTTGTTATCCATATGGGTGGTGGTGTTAAGCGGAGCGCTGTAATTGGTCTAGTTATTATCCATATGGGTGGTGGCGTTAAGTGGAGCCCTGTAATTGGTCTAGTTATTATCCATGTGGGTGGTGGTGTTAAGCGGAGCTCTGTAATTGGTCTAGTTGTTATCCATATGGGTGGTGGTGTTAAGCGGAATGTAATTGGTCTAGTTGTTATCCATATGGGTGGTGGCGTTAGCGGAGCGCTGAGTCTAGTTAATATCCATATGGGTGGTGTAATTGGTCTAGTTGTTATCCATATGGGTGGTGGCGTTAAGTTGCGGAGCCCTGTAATTGGTCTAGTTGTTATCCATATGGGTGGTGGCGTTAAGCGGAGCCCTGTAATTGGTCTAGTTGTTATCCATATGGGTGGTGGCGTTAAGCGGAGCCCTGTAATTGGTCTAGTTGTTATCCATATGGGTGGTGGCGTTAAGCGGAGCTGTAATTGGCTGTTATCCATATGGGTGGTGGCGTTAAGCGGAGCCCTGTAATTGGTCTAGTTGTTATCCATATGGGTGGTGGCGTTAAGCGGAGCCCTGTAATTGGTCTAGTTGTTATCCATATGGGTGGTGGCGTTAGCGGAGCCCTGTAATTGGTCTAGTTGTTATCCATATGGGTGGTGGCGTTAAGCGGAGCCCTGTAATTGGTCTAGTTGTTATCCATATGGGTGGTGGCGTTAAGCGGAGCCCTGTAATTGGTCTAGTTGTTATCCATATGGGTGGTGGCGTTAAGCGGAGCCTGTAATTGGTCTAGTTGTTATCCATATGGGTGGTGGGTTCTAGTTGTTATCCATATGGGTGGTGGCGTTAAGCGGAGCCCTGTAATTGGTCTAGTTGTTATCCATATGGGTGGTGGCGTTAAGCGGAGCCCTGTAATTGGTCTAGTTGTTATCCATATGGGTGGTGGCGTTAAGCGGAGCCCTGTAATTGGTCTAGTTGTTATCCATATGGGTGGTGGCGTTAAGCGGAGCCCTGTAATTGGTCTAGTTGTTATCCATATGGGTGGTGGCGTTAGCGGAGCCCTGTAATTGGTCTAGTTGTTATCCATATGGGTGGTGGCGTTAAGCGGAGCCCTGTAATTGGTCTAGTTGTTATCCATATGGGTGGTGGCGTTAAGCGGAGCCCTGTAATTGGTCTAGTTGTTATCCATATGGGTGGTGGTGTTAAGCGGAGCCCTGTAATTGGTCTAGTTGTTATCCATATGGGTGGTGGCGTTAAGTGGAGCCCTGTAATTGGTCTAGTTATTATCCATGTGGGTGGTGGTGTTAAGCGGAGCCTGTAATTGGTCTAGTTGTTATCCATATGGGTGGTGGTGTTAAGCGGAGCCCTGTAATTGGTCTAGTTGTTATCCATATGGGTGGTGGCGTTAGCGGAGCCCTGTAATTGGTCTAGTTGTTATCCATATGGGTGGTGGTGTTAAGCGGAGCCCTGTAATTGGTCTAGTTGTTATCCATATGGGTGGTGGTGTTAAGCGGAGCCCTGTAATTGGTCTAGTTGTTATCCATATGGGTGGTGGTGTTAAGCGGAGCCCTGTAATTGATCTAGTTATTATCCATATAGGTGGTGGCGTTAAGCAGAGCCCTGTAATTGGTCTAGTTGTTATCCATATGGGTGGTGGTGTTAAGCGGAGCGCTGTAATTGGTCTAGTTGTTATCCATATGGGTGGTGGCGTTAAGCGGAGCCCTGTAATTGGTCTAGTTGTTATCCATATGGGTGGTGGCGTTAAGCGGAGCCCTGTAATTGGTCTAGTTGTTATCCATATGGGTGGTGGCGTTAAGCGGAGCCCTGTAATTGGTCTAGTTAGTGTAATTGGTCTAGTTGTTATCCATATGGGTGGTGGCGTTAAGCGGAGCCCTGTAATTGGTCTAGTTGTTATCCATATGGGTGGTGGTGTTAAGCGGAGCGCTGTAATTGGTCTAGTTATTATCCATATGGGTGGTGGCGTTAAGTGGAGCCCTGTAATTGGTCTAGTTATTATCCATGTGGGTGGTGGTGTTAAGCGGAGCGCTGTAATTGGTCTAGTTGTTATCCATATGGGTGGTGGTGTTAAGCGGAGCGCTGTAATTGGTCTAGTTGTTATCCATGTGGGTGGTGGTGTTAAGCGGAGCGCTGTAATTGGTCTAGTTGTTATCCATGTGGGTGGTGGTGTTAAGCGGAGCCCTGTAATTGGTCTAGTTATTATCCATGTGGGTGGTGGTGTTAAGCGGAGCGCTGTAATTGGTCTAGTTGTTATCCATATGGGTGGTGGTGTTAAGCGGAGCGCTGTAATTGGTCTAGTTGTTATCCATATGGGTGGTGGCGTTAAGCGGAGCCCTGTAATTGGTCTAGTTGTTATCCATATGGGTGGTGGCGTTAAGCGGAGCCCTGTAATTGGTCTAGTTGTTATCCATATGGGTGGTGGCGTTAAGCGGAGTCTAGTTAATATCCATATGGGTGGTGGCGTTGTAATTGGTCTAGTTGTTATCCATATGGGTGGTGGCGTTAAGCGGAGCGCTGTAATTGGTCTAGTTAATATCCATATGGGTGGTGGCGTTAAGCGGAGCCCTGTAATTGGTCTAGTTGTTATCCATATGGGTGGTGGTGTTAGCGGAGCCCTGTAATTGGTCTAGTTGTTATCCATATGGGTGGTGGTGTTAAGCGGAGCGCTGTAATTGGTCTAGTTGTTATCCATATGGGTGGTGGTGTTAAGCGGAGCGCTGTAGTTGGTCTAGTTGTTATCCATATGGGTGGTGGCGTTAAGCGGAGCGCTGTAGTTGGTCTAGTTGTTATCCATATGGGTGGTGGTGTTAAGCGGAGCGCTGTAGTTGGTCTAGTTGTTATCCATATGGGTGGTGGGTTGCGCTGTAATTGGTCTAGTTGTTATCCATATGGGTGGTGGTGTTAAGCGGAGCGCTGTAGTTGGTCTAGTTGTTATCCATATGGGTGGTGGTGTTAAGCGGAGCCCTGTAATTGGTCTAGTTGTTATCCATATGGGTGGTGGTGTTAAGCGGAGCGCTGTAGTTGGTCTAGTTGTTATCCATATGGGTGGTGGTGTTAAGCGGAGCGCTGTAGTTGGTCTAGTTGTTATCCATATGGGTGGTGGTGTTAAGCGGAGCGCTGTAGTTGGTCTAGTTGTTATCCATATGGGTGGTGGTGTTAAGCGGAGCGCTGTAGTTGGTCTAGTTGTTATCCATATGGGTGGTGGTGTTAAGCGGAGCGCTGTAATTGGTCTAGTTGTTATCCATATGGGTGGTGGTGTTAAGCGGAGCGCTGTAGTTGGTCTAGTTGTTATCCATATGGGTGGTGGTGTTAAGCGGAGCGCTGTAATTGGTCTAGTTGTTATCCATATGGGTGGTGGTGTTAAGCGGAGCCCTGTAATTGGTCTAGTTGTTATCCATATGGGTGGTGGTGTTAAGCGGAGCCCTGTAATTGGTCTAGTTATTATCCATATGGGTGGTGGTGTTAAGCGCGGAGCGCTGTGAGCCCTGTTGGTCTAGTTGTTATCCATATGGGTGGTGGTGTTAAGCGGAGCGCTGTAATTGGTCTAGTTGTTATCCATATGGGTGGTGGTGTTAAGCGGAGCGCTGGTCTAGTTGTTATCCATATGGGTGGTGGTGTTAAGCGGAGCGCTGTAATTGGTCTAGTTGTTATCCATATGGGTGGTGGTGTTAAGCGGAGCGCTGTAGTTGGTCTAGTTGTTATCCATATGGGTGGTGGTGTTAAGCGGAGCCCTGTAATTGGTCTAGTTGTTATCCATATGGGTGGTGGTGTTAAGCGGAGCGCTGTAGTTGGTCTAGTTGTTATCCATATGGGTGGTGGTGTTAAGCGGAGCGCTGTAGTTGGTCTAGTTGTTATCCATATGGGTGGTGGTGTTAAGCGGAGCCCTGTAGTTGGTCTAGTTGTTATCCATATGGGTGGTGGTGTTAAGCGGAGCCCTGTAATTGGTCTAGTTGTTATCCATATGGGTGGTGGTGTTAAGCGGAGTGCTGTAGTTGGTCTAGTTGTTATCCATATGGGTGGTGGTGTTAAGCGGAGCCCTGTAGTTGGTCTAGTTGTTATCCATATGGTTGGCCCTGGTTAAATGTGGCTTGCAACTACACTTTGGATGTACATTTCAACATAGCAGTTAACCTCTCAGCTTTTTGTTTTGTGGCTTTTATCGTGTCTTGTTTTATGAGTTCATAACGTTTAGCCCTCGGCATTGTAGGCCTCACTGGAGCTCTATTTACTAGTGAAGTAAACGACATCTGTCTTGCTTCTGTGGATTCCCATCTTAGCATCAACAAATCTCTTTTTATCGATGCACTACTATCTATGGCGTTGTTAAAGCTAAAATGAATCTGTAAATTACATGAATGAGAACAATGACAGGGAAATGACAGAGAAATATCCACATCTGTTTGACTGATGACCGAGTGACAGGAGGCGCCCCATGGAGCTCCCTTTCATCAGACTACACCAGACCCGGAGGCAGGATAAAGTGCCTAAGGGGGCAGCTGAAATCAGTGAGGGGGCACAATTTTTGTGGGTTATTGCAATGGAATTATTTTGAATTCTGATTATATCACACTACAGTGCCTTGCAAAAGTATTCAGACCTCTTGGATTTTTTATACATTTTTATTGTGTTAAGGGAGCTGAATACTTACGCAACAACTATATTTGATGTATTTTTATTAATCTGTAAAAAATAAAATAAACATTTTAAAAAGTATTTTTCTTCCACTTTGACATGAGAGTATTTTGTGCAGATTGTTGACCAAAAAATCCCACTTTGTAACACAATAAAATGTGAAGAAATCCAGGGGGTCTGAATTTATTTTGCAAGGCATTGTCTACCGCAATAAACATAAAGCTCAAATACAGAGACTTCCGAGATCATTGAGTGAGTCTGAAGTGACAGGTAGGCTACAGTATTCACGCTTGTATCAGCACAATGTATCAGCGCCCTACAGCTAGTTTTAGTCATGAATATAGACTACAAGATAGATAGGGTAATTCACCTAATACAAACAGCTTGTGTGAATGCAGCTGTACAGACCGCTGTCATAACAAAATAATGCAAACTAAATGAAAATAGTAGCCTAGTTATTCATGCATGCAAAACAAAAATACTCAATAGCAGTTTGGCTTAAAATACCGAACAACTGAATGCAAACAAATGAATGTGAACAGAACAAAATAGCGGTACCAAGGAGTAGGCCGAAACAGAATATCAGATGGATAAAGTCACAACACAGTCTATATTGAGGATAGTTACATTAACAGTAAACAAACGCAGTGAACAAAAGGTGAATGGAGATCCAAATAACCTTCTACAGTGAGATGCAGCCTACTACAGTGAGATGCAGCCTACTACAGTGAGATGCAGCCTACTACAGTGAGATGCAGCCTACAGCCTATTACAGTGAGATGCAGCCTACTACAGTGAGATGCAGCCTACTACAGTGAGATGCAGCCTACAGCCTATTACAGTGAGATGCAGCCTACTACAGTGAGATGCAGCCTACTACAGTGAGATGCAGCCTACTACAGTTATATACAGCCTACTACCGTCAGATGCAGCCTACTACAGTGTGATGCAGCCTACTACCGTGAGATGCAGCCTACTACAGTGAGATGCAGCCTACAGTCTACAACAGTGAGATGTAGCCTACAGTCTACAACAGTGAGATGCAGCCTACAGTCTACAACAGTGAGATGCAGCCTACTACAGTGAGATGCAGCCTACTACAGTGAGATGCAGCCTACTACAGTGAGATGCAGCCTACTACAGTGAGATGCAGCCTACAGCCTACTACAGTGAGATGCAGCCTACAGCCTACTACAGTGAGATGCAGCCTACTACAGTGAGATGCAGCCTACAGCCTACTACAGTGAGATGCAGCCATGCACAGCTGTCTTGACAAACAAATAGGCCTATAGGCTTGCTCATGAGTTCAGCAACACGTTGTGATATGGCACAATACACTTCTGTGAATCAAATTTGACACGCGTAACATAAACACGTTTCCAACACGAACAGTTCCATTTACAACACAGAAAACAATAGGACACTAAGACAACCAGAATAGAATTAATCTATCGCTATGATGAAACATAACCATATGTAGCTGCAGGGGAGTCATTGGGTTCTTACATTGGAATTATATTGAATTCTGCTTATATCACAATAAAAAATAAAAGTTCAAATGCTTTTGACTATGAAGTGACAGGTTGGCCCTAAATCTATGAATTTGCCTTTGCATTATGTGCTCGATCATAACCTAATTCATTTGGGGCTAATTTACCACCTGAGTAAGTGGAAACTCAAAAGACCACTCATAGTAGCCATGTATTAATCTAACGGAGCATTTAATGTCCCAAAAAGGTTGCATTGTGTAACGAGTGTCGTCATAGGTGGAAGGAGGTGAGGACCAAGGTGCAGCGTGGTAAGTGTCGATATTCTTTAATAAAGTAATTGAACACTGAAACAATAAACAAAACAAACGAACAGTCCTGAATGGTGCTGGAAAAACACTGAACAGAAAATAAACACCCACGAAACACAGGTGGAAAAAGGCTACCTAAGTATGATTCTCAATCAGAGACAACTAACGACACCCGCCTCTGATTGAGAACCATACTAGGCCGAACACAAAAACCAACATAGAAAAACCAACATAGACTGCCCACCCCAACTCACGCCCTGACCGTACTAAAACAAAAACAAAACAGGAACTAAGGTCAGAAGGTGACACATTGGTAGCCTACCACCCAATGAGGCCTATGCACTCACAATGGCCAATGCACATTTCACACTCTCCATATCTCAAAGCCATATCAAATATATTTGTAAAATAGTTGCTATTGAGTTCATAATTGAGAGTTGAGAAATAAAAAGTAGGCTATACGTACAGAAAGCAGAGAACATTCTCTCTCCAGCTGTGACAACAGCAGTGTTTTCCCAGCAATTTCCCAGCTTTCTCTCTGAGCATTTCTTTCCCCTGGGAAATGGCTCACTCAACACAGCAGCAGGACCCAGTAAAACAGGTACAGGGGCAGGCAGGCAGACACTTTCATTACAGGAATCATGAGGATAATGTACTTTACTGTTTGACCAAATCATGATATTAGCCTCCTAAAAAATAGGATGTTTTTAGTGAGGGTCGCAAAATGTGACTAAATGGTGGCGGTCTGGAGCCCTGCCTTGTAGGCTATTCACTGTAGACATAGTCTCTAACTTTCCTTTTACTTCAATGAAAAAATCCTCCATCTTCGCAATCAACAGTAGCTTTCCATAGACCCCCCACCCAACACATACCACGCCACGCTAGGTCCATTGCGCCAACCTGTCACTCACTAATTTTGAACTGAGGCGGCACAAGTTTCAACTGAAGGGGCTAAGACCGGGCTAGACACACAGGCGCACACACCCTCTCTCTTAAGTGTGGAGAAACATAACAGCATAACAGGACCAGAGGGAAACAGTCTTTTCTCACTGTGCGGATGATGAGGCCAGAAAGAACATTGCACTATGAAGTCTTTCATTGCACTATGAAGTCTAAGGGCCAAGTAGCCATTCTAAGACTAGCCTAAGTGAGGCTGCCCACAGGGCTATAAACTCACTCAAGCCATTTCTAGAACACTGACACAAGACAAAGAGCACAGTGGCTAAAATATTTTCAGCAGCCCATCAAGACATGCCCAAATGGGTCCTTTGTAATAAACCTGATGACTGCTTATTCCCTAGCTGCAGAGCTTAGAGCTTCCCACTCCAAACCACTCACTGGAAGAAATGTAACTCATCTGACACTGTACTGTTTTCCATTCCTCTTCTCATGTTCCATTGAATCCTATTGCATAAAATGTCTTAGGTTAATAGCGGATGTTATTTCTGTGAGAATCTTTATCATTTCATTGTCTTAATATGAATATGACAGACAATCTTGCTATAAACATAGTCAGCCCCCAGAACACCTTTGCATAATATGACACATTTTGTCCAGACATTTTGCATCAGAACAGATTGTTATGTTTATATATAAAATATGGATACTTTATCAGGGACCAAATTGGAAATACTTCTGTTAGTTTTAAGCTTGATGACATTCGTACTCCAGACTGGCTGCAGTTCCTATGTGTCCTGTTTTACGAGGACACAACAGCACTACGTTTCCATTATCATGCATGAGGCAGGTGCATAACAGCAGACTATCTCAGTAGGTGGGCTGCCACTGCCTTTCTGTAGAATCCTCAAGCACTTTTCCAAACCTCCATTTCAAAGCGAATGCTTCAACAGAATCCAAATCAAACACATTGATTTGTGACAAGGAGCCAAATCTGTGTGTTTGACAGCCAATGCTGTCTGGAACAATTGGAAGGGGAGGTTTAAGTTGGGCCCAATGGCTGTGTGGGAATATTTTTGCATAATTATACAGGACTGTGTGGAGCTCTCTGGAGGAGAAAGGGGAGCAGGAGAAGCTGGCTGGACTGGATCATATCCTGTCTCGCAGCACCTGATGCAAGAACAGTGAGTCATACATACTACGCCCCCTACAGGGATGAGTCTCCAGTCACTCCCGCCCAAGCAGGCCCCTCTGTAAGCTTTTCTTTTCCCCTTGAGGTCTTCTGTCACGATACGCTTACCTCTGCAATCTGGGGAATATGCATTTTCCCTGGAGGCTCCCACACAGCCAGATCATGTGCTGTGACAATTTAGCAGGGCCTTACCTGTAGAGATACGGCTGTTCTTTGACGAGGAGCCAGCCCACAAGTAGCTATGCACTACAGGTATTTAAGATGCAAACCGATTTGGGATAGAAACCACTTGGTACAGCAGCAACAAGGTAAGTGGATGGAAGAAGAACATTCAACACTATGTTGTTTTTACGCTAATCTTAAAGGGAAACGGCGCCTGCTGATTTGGCCTTGTTTTTTGGTTTGGGAATGTGGTGTTTCTTTGGTGTGTCCTTGCCACCACCAAGACACACCCATCTGTCATAACCTTGGCCCCAGCGGTTTCTCCCCACTCAATCACAACAAACAAACCTCCTGCAGGTTGAGTTCAATAACTACAGACAGCTGTATGGTGAGATGCCGGAGGTGGCTTTGAATAGGTCAGTAGACTACAGACTACAGAAGAATGCAATTGCTGAATTGATGTAGATATACTAAACTAAGAGTTTTAATAACTATCAAATGTAGTAACAGGTCCATGTAGAATAAACCCCCCTTTACATAATACCATAGAAGTAGTGTTCTGCTAATAAACCCCCCTTTACATAATACCATAGAAGTAGTGTTCTGCTAATAAACCCCCTTTACATAATACCATAGAAGTAGTGTTCTGCTAATAAACCCATTTACATAATACCATAGAAGTAGTGTTCTGCTAATAAACCCCCTTTACATAATACCATAGAAGTAGTGTTCTGCTAATAAACCCCCTTTACATAATACCATAGAAGTAGTGTTCTGCTAATAAACCCCCTTTACATAATACCATAGAAGTAGTGTTCTGCTAATAAACCCCCTTTACATAATACCATAGAAGTAGTGTTCTGCTAATAAACCCCCTTTACATAATACCATAGTGTTCTGCTAATAAACCCCTTTACATAATACCATAGAAGTAGTGTTCTGCTAATAAACCCCCCTTTACATAATACCATAGAAGTAGTGTTCTGCTAACAAACCTCCGTTTACATAATACCATAGAAGTAGTGTTCTGCTAATAAACCCCCTTTACATAATACCATAGAAGTAGTGTTCTGCTAATAAACCCCCTTTACATAATACCATAGTGTTCTGCTAATAAACCCCCTTTACATAATACCATAGAAGTAGTGTTCTGCTAATAAACCTCCTTTGCATAATACCACAGAAGTAGTGTTCTGCTAATAAACCCCCCTTTACATAATACCATAGAAGTAGTGTTCTGCTAATAAACCCCCTTTACATAATACCATAGAAGTAGTGTTCTGCTAATAAACCCCCCTTTACATAATACCATAGAAGTAGTGTTCTGCTAATAAACCCCCTTTACATAATACCATAGAAGTAGTGTTCTGCTAATAAACCCCCCTTTACATAATACCATAGAAGTAGTGTTCTGCTAATAAACCTTCTTTACATAATACCACAGAAGTAGTGTTCTGCTAATAAAACAATGTGAACCTTTCACCTTCCATTGTCATTCCCAGCCGATAAGGATACTTTGCCAATCAGCATTTTGTCTGGTGCTAATGGGGCAACCTTGGCAAACATGTCCAAGTGGAAATATGTCCCATAGTTCCCCTGATCCTGGTCTAGAATACACAGGGTTTCTCCCCTCTCCATATTGAATGATAATATCTCATTAAAAAAGAAAATACAAGTAAAAGTTTTGTGTAGAAAAAAATATATTTCAAGCCCATCTGTCAGTCCGGACTTCATCACATCATCTTGCAAGTCTCCATGTGCTGGCGCCATACATGTTTCTGTGAACAAATACACACATAGTCACTGTTCTATTACCAATGACAGTTAGGATAGGTCATATCTGACACACAGACAGGTACTATGTTGAAGTTTGAACAGGTCAGATAAAACCTACCCAATTCTGGTCTCCCCATCGACGACAGTTGGTGAGCAGGCAAGAGGTGAAGCTGGAGGTGAGATCTTTACCCAAGCCCCATTGATGGCCATAGCAGCGTAGATCAGCTCCTGGCCACAACTGGTCGGTCGGTCGCGCACGCACACGCACATGCACACGCACAGAGCACTGATTACATTATTAATGATTAGACTTGCGGAACCAGCCTGATTGCACAGTTCACCTTTCTATTTCACTTCAGATATCATAACGTGAAGTGAAATAGAATGGTGAACACAGCGACCAGGCTGGTTCCACTAGGCTAGGTTATGCCCTGGATATTATATGCATCTAAGAAGTAGAAAATAAACAACAAATAATGTCAGTTTACATAAATGATGTTTCACAATTGGGTTATCAAAGTAATGAAGTGGGTTACCTTTTGTACAAATGAGGAGCCTGTGAAAGCTGTTGCTGCTGACAGGTGCAGGTTGCTGGCCATATACTTGCCAACATGTGGCTGACCGTTCCATTCATAGGAATGCTCACAACGAGGGCATGTCTGCATGAGGCCGATGAGGGCCCCCTTGCTGGTCTTCTCTATGCTGCATGTTCTGCTGCAAACTGGACGTCTCCACAACTGCAGCAGGCAATATTATGAGGTGATGTTGACTGGCAGGGCCTATGACAGGGTGATATAATAGACAGCCAAGTGGTAAATTGCATTTTGTAAAAAATAAAATGACAAAGCATTTTGATAATGCACTTCACAACAAAAATGACTCTACTAGTTGTAACTGCTTGGCTGGGGAATAAGCCTACTAGTTTATCAACCCAGGTTATTTTTAATACAACTTTTCACATAACACACATTACCTATCGTTGTTGATGGAACCACCTGTGTCATCAGGGCAGTAACTCCTTTTCATAGGAGCCGAGGGAGACTCTGGCAACAACGGAAAAAGTGTCACAAGGGTACTTCTGTCGCATTACACACTTTTATTCTGAGGTCTTGCCTGACAAGCTGTGAAAATAGCAAGTGAACAGTGAGTCAAATAATTTTTGGAGGTCGCTAAACAATTGCAATTACATTGCTGGACATGTTATGATCAGGCTAGTCACAAGAAAGAGCTGTCGATTTTGGACGTTTGAAAAGGTCCCGAGGACATCAATATATGCCTTTGTTGATGCTGACCCCCCCACAAAAAAAAGATGGCACGGCATTGGGCTTGAACTCCAAAGGTTCAGAACCAGAGTTCACTGCTTAGACCACCACACCACAGCAGTTCACAATTCCCAAGCAAGCAGGGAGAGTACTAGATGATACTTAATGGAAACAGCACATTTTTTTTGATTATTTTGTTTTAAGCCTTCCCCAAACAATAACAACTCAGAATTAATACGCTAACCCTTTGAGTTGTTTCTGTTTTAACCCTGCAACTACATGGCATTTTTTAATTGACCTTTATATAACCAGGCAACTCAATTAAGAACAAATTCTTATTTACAATGATGGCCTACCCCGGCAAAACCTGTACAGCGCTCAGCCAATTGTGCACCACCCTATGGGCCTTCCAATCACAGCTTGATCCTGTGTGTCTGTATTTCTTTTCTCTCCTTCTCCCCTCCTCACAGGTGGCAATCATCATATCCCCTTTCCCTTGGTTGAAAAACCCATTCAGTTGGTTCCTCGGTGGTTCTCTCTCTCTCTCCATGTCACTTTGTCCACACCTGTGAGTATTGTTATGGTGTTTGATGGTGGGAAAAGGGGGTACCAAGACAAGTTGCCTATGGGCATAATCTACCCGTAGGAATACTTTGTCTAAGAACACTAGTTAGAACTGGGTGGACCACCTACTGTATTTTTGGTTAGTTACTTAGCTGTATTGAAGTAGGCTAGTCTAGCTTAGGGGTGTTTTGGGATATTTGTTTCTTTCCTCGGGTCCAGCTCAGCCCCTTTTCCTGCCCCCTTTACCGTGTGTTTAAAAATAAACCCTGAGTGTTTGACGGTAATTTAGTTGTCTGTGGTTTATCATTCTTACTGTTACTTCGTCACTAATATACTTTGCATTAGTTATGTTACGGGTCTCGTTACCGTCCCCCTAGACTGCTGGGCCAAAGGGATTAGTAACAGCCACTTAGGAGCCCCACATTTAACCTTGTAACCGGGCAGAATTAATAGGTCCAAAAATTGATGTTCATCCAATTACAGCAAATTCCCAAGTGTAACTATGAGGTTGGTTATGATACCCACCTTTGTTCCTTCTTGTAGGTCCCAGGATCCGTTCAAACCAAGGGCATCAGTCTGGCACCCAACTGTACACTTTGTCTAACAGAAAAACAGGACAAAAATTGTCATCATCCCTCAATTATAAACATAGCTCAAAAAATACTGTACTCATTTGGAAGCTAATTCGATGCATTATAGATATAGTCTGACTGGCTCCAGACTGGATTAGATTCAGGCCGGTGATGCCGTTACACTATCTGTGACATGTTTGGCTATGTCCCTGGGTTTGTTTAAGTTTGTTGCTGCTCGTTAGTACAATGTTGTAGTCAGACATGAGTTAGCTAGTACCACCATAGCTGCATCCAATATTTATTTGTGCCTTAGACATGGGTTGCACCTCTGAGGCTAATGTGACTGTTTAGTCTAAATTACAATAATTTAGTATAATTTAGAGTGCCATGGAAATACAATGACATATTAAAGTAGGCAGATAATTAGTAGGTAACAAGTTTGCCATATTATGATGGCACATTTACTTAGAGAGATCACAATATTGCCATTAATGTTACTAGCAAAGTTCGTCAAAAATAGCTAGCAAAATACCTAGCAATGCTAATGTTAGCGAGCTAAAATACGGTGGTTCCTTTAATCTTCGTTAGCTGGCTAAAGTTATACAGCATCTAAAGTCAATCTGGCGACATCAGAATCACGACAAAAGTTTTTCCTACTAATTATTTGCCTTCTTTTGAAATGTTATCGTGTTTCCAAGCAAAATACGAGTTGTATTGAGGTAGGCTAACGCGTTAGCTAGCTAGCTAGTTAGGTATCCAGCTAGTTAACATCAGCTATGATAGTGATAATGATTATCAAAAAATACTAAAACAGATACATAACCATCAGTCTATGGTCTAGCTACCGGTATACTTACCACCACTGGGAACCAACGAACTCCATCCACTTATTCTGCATGATAGGGTCCTTCGGCAGGGCAGGCCATAGTTGTTGGCTGTGCAATAAGGGTCCTTTTGGCAGGGCATGCAAACCATAGTTGTTGGCTGTGCATTCTGCTGGAACCATACATTGCGTTATGTTGAATTAATGGAGTGGCAAAGAAAGGAGTAAATCGCAATATGGATATTGCATATGTCAATATCGCAATTTCGATCTGAATTCGATTAACCGTGCAGCACTAATTCAATGCCAACCTTAATTCACTCGTTGTGATGCACTGTTCCAAACTCCGTTTTAGATCGGACTGACTTTATGACCAAAAATTTATGACCACTATTTACACGTTGAAGTCAATTTTTACACTAGAATAAATGTTTCTGACTCATATCAATGCCATGTACAGTGCATTCGGAAAGTATTCAGACCCCTTGACTTTTTCCATATTTTGTTACTTTACAGCCTTATTCTAAAATCTCATACATTTGTTTTAAATCTCATAAATCTACACACAATACCCCATAATGACAAGTGAAAACAGATCTTTAGACATTTTTGAAAATGTATTAAAAGTAAAAAAACAGAAATACCTGTATTCAGACCCTTTGCTATGAGACTCGAAATTGAGCTCAGGTGCATCCTGTTTCCATTGATCATCCTTGAGATGTTTCAACAACTTGATGAAAATAATCCTGTGGTAAATTCAACTAGACATGATTTGGAAAGGCACACACCTGTCTGCATAAGGTTCCACAGTTGACAGTGCATGCCTCCATCATTCTTAAATGGAAGAAGTTTGGAACCTCCAATACTCTTCCTAGAGTTGGCTGCCTGGCCAAACAGAGTAATCAGGGGAGAAGAGTCTTGGTCAGGGAGATGGGCGAACATTCCAGAAGGACAACCATCTCTGCAGCACTCCAATAATCAGGCCTTTATGGTAGCGTGGCTAGACAGAAGTCACTCCTCAGGAAAAAAGGCACATGACAGCCCGATTGGAGTTTGACAAAAGGCACCTAAAGACTCTCAGACCATGAGAAAGAAGATTCTCTGGGCTGATGAAACCAAGATTGAACTATTTGGCCTGAATATGAAACCAGGCACTGCTCATCACCTGGCCAATACCATCCTTATGGTGAAGCATGGTGGTGGCAGCTTCATGCTGTGGAGATGTTTTTCAGCAACAGGGACTGGGAGACTAGTCAGGATTGAGGGAAAGCTGAACAGAGCAAGGAACAGAGAGATCCTTGATGAAAACCTGCTCCAGAGCGCTCAGGACATCAGACTGGGGCGAATGTTCACCTTCCCACAGGACAACAACCCTAAGCACAGTGTGGCCCAGCCAGAGCCTGGACTTAAACCCGATCTAACATCTCTGGAGAGACCTGAAAATAGCTGTGCAGCGACGCTCCCCATCCAACCTGACAGAACTTGAGAGGATCTGCAGAGAAGAATGGGAGAAACTCCCCAAATACAGGTGTGCCAAGCTTGTAGCATGATACCCACAAAGACTCAAGGCTGTAATCGCTGCCAAAGGTGCTTCAACAAAGTACTGAGTAAAGGGGCTGAATACTGGGGTACTGTGTGTTGTTGAGGGGAGAAAAAAAAAGTAGTCAATTTTAGAATAAGACTGTAACATAACCAAATGTGGAAAGGTCTGGATAATTTCCGAATACACTGTAGGCTGTTTCAAAAGGGATCAGTTGGTTTTTAGGGGCAGTCACTACAACAAACTTGAGTTTGCTGGTTACCTTGACCACCAATCGATTAAAACAGCTCTTCTATTTACAAACAAGCAAACTGACAAATGTAGGTGGACAACAAAGCCTGCGGGCCCTGATGCAAGTCATTGATGATGTCATGGCACCTGGCTAACCTTGGCCAAGGCGTGTGGCGTAGGGAAGTGCCGACTCAGCACAGCGCTGACAGCCATCAATTCCCTGTGCACTGATGAGAGCAGAGACATGACTGGGGTGAGCCTGAGCAGCATAGACAGCCCTGACACAAATTCTCTCCGTCAGGCACTCCTGCCCCTGCCCCAGCCGGCACATGGGTGTCTGTCGGCATTGGGGTGATCTGGGAACGCTTACGGAAAACTCCCAGCAATAGGGTTGCTCCATTTTAACCCCACAGATAAGATAATGGAGAACTTTCCACTCGTCTAAATGGACAACCCAAGCACAAATGCTTAAAACAGACCAACTGATGTCGCTTCGAAAAATACCTATTAATATCTGTGAGTGTCTGATCAACTACAATAAAAACAAAGAAAATCAACTAAGAGCTCATCTTGATTATCTTTGAAACCAAACACAGTCACAGACTAGCCTACACCTAATACATCAATGTCTCTCTTCAGTAAAAACCCATGTGGGACATTCTCCTACATAAAATATGTAAATCACAAACTGTGACAGAGATCCAAGTCTGTGAGTTACATACTGTATGTCATGGGGCTGCTACCACACATGGTGCTGTGCTGTGCTTCCTGCTTATTAAAAGAGTGTTTCTCACAGGCCTTAAAGACTCTTAATTAGAATCCAGCCCCCTGTTGAGTAGGTCTCCCGTGAAACTCTTATTGTGGCAAGTGCTCCAGAGACAGGTCTGGGGGAGGTCAGTATGCAGCCAGCCTGATCTCCATTTCCATTGATTAGTGCCCTCCAACGTAAAGGTCATGGACCACGGGCACTTCTGCTTCACTGCAGGAGGTGGCTAGCTAACCGTGTGGACAAATAATGTGGAGGGGAAAAGGTGTTGTATGGATGGGCAGAACAACATAATGTGAAGGAGAACAGGTGTTGTATGGATGGGCAGATCACTAACTCTCTTGCAATGACTCTATGCACACACTCTGGACTCTACCTCTGACTGTTACATTGCACAACCTTCAATATTATGTCATAATTACTTAAAATTCTGCCAAATTAGTTCACAACGAGCCAGGCGGCCCAGACTGTTGCATATACCCTGACTCTGCGTGCAATGAATTTCCCTAGTTAATATTGCCTGCTAACATGAATTTCTTTTAACTAAATATGCATGTTTAAAAATATATACTTCTGTGTATTGATTTTAAGAAAGGCATTGATGTTTATGGTTAGGTACATTCGTGCAACGATTGTGCTTTTTGCGCAAATGTGCTTTTGTTAAATCTTCCCCCTTTTGGTGAAGTTGGCTGTCTTTGTTTGGAATAAATAGTCTTCAAACAGTTCGTAAGGAGCCAGGTGGCCCAAACTGCTGCCTGACTCTATACCCTGACTCTGTTGCACAGAACGCAAGAGAAGTGACACAATTTCCCTAGTTAAAAGAAATTCATGTTAGCAGGCAATATTAACTAAATATGCAGGTTTAAAAATATATCCTTGTGTATTGATTTTAATAAAGATTTTTATGGTTAGGTACACATTGGTGCAATGACAGTGCTTTTAACAATGCGCTAGTTAAAAATCACCCGTTTGGCAAAGTAGGCTGTGATTCGATGATAAATTAACAGGCACCGCATTGATTTTACGCATCGCAGGACAAGCTAGATAAACTAGTAATATCATCAACCATGTGTAGTTAACTAGTGATTATGTTAACCTCTTGAAACTCTAGGGGCGCTATATCATTTTTGGATAAAAAGACGTTCCCGTTTTAAGCGCAATATTTTGTCACAAAAAGATGCTCGACTATGCATATAATTGGTAGCTTTGGAAAGAAAACACTCTGACGTTTCCAGAACTGCAAAGATATTTTCTATGCGTGCCCTAGAACGTGAGCTACAGGCAAAACCAAGATGAAACGGCATCCAGGAAATGAGCAGGATTTTTGAGGCTCCGTTTTCCATTGTCTCCTTATATGGCTGTGAATGTGAGAGGAATGAGTCTGCCCTTTCTGTCGTTTCCCCAAGGTGTCTGCAGCATTGTGACGTATTTGTAGGCATATCATTGGAAGATTGACCATAAGAGACCACATTTACCAGGTGTCCGCCCGGTGTCCTGCGCCGAAATTGGTGCGCAAAAGACAGCTGCAAGTATTTTTCCATGGAATTCAGAGAAGAAAGCAGCAATGAAAAGATATGTGAAAAAACACCTTGAGGATTGATTCCAAACAACGTTTGCCATGTTTCGGTCGATATTATGGAGTTAATTCGAAAAAAGTTTGACGTTGTTGGTGACTGAATTTTCGGTTCATTTCGGTAGCCAAATGTGATGTACAAAACGGAGCGATTTCTCCTACACAAAGATGCTTTCAGGAAAAACTGAACATTTGCTATGTAACTGAGAGTCTCCTCATTGAAAACATCCGAAGCTCTTCAAAGGTAAATGATTTTATTTATTTGGTTATCTGGTTTTTGTGAAAATGTTGCGTGCTAAATGCTACTCAAAATGCTAAGCTAGCTTAGCATACTCTTACACAAATTAGTGAATAGCGATGGTTCAAAAGCATATTTTGAAAATCTGAGATGACAGTGTTGTTAAGAAAAGGCTAAGCTTTAGAGCAGGTGCATTATTTTCATTTTATTTGCGATTTTCAGAAATCGTTAACGTTACATTATGCTAATGAGCTTGAGGCTATAACTGTATACAGGTTTTTTTCATAGCCAAACGTGAACAAAACGGAGCGATTTGTCCTACACAAATAATATTTTTTTGAAAAACTGAACATTTGCTATCTAACTGAGAGTCTCCTCATTGAAAACATCTGAAGTTCTTCAAAGGTAAATGATTTTATTTGAATTATTTTCTTGTTTTTGTGAAAATGTTGCTGGCTGAATTCTAGGCTTATAGCCATGTTAGCAATCAATACTCTTACACAAATGCTTGTTTAGCTATGGTTGAAAAGCATATTTTGAAAATCTGAGATGACAGTGTTGTTAACAAAAGTCTACGCTTGAGAGCAAATATATTTATTTCATTTCATTTGCGATTTTCATGAATAGTTAACGTTGCGTTATGCTAATGAGCTTGAGGCTATAAATAGAATCCCGGATCCGGGATTGCGCGACGCAACAGGTTAAGATTGATTGTTTTTTATAAGATACGTTTAATGCTAGCTAGCACCTTACCTTGGGTCCTTGCTGCACTCGCATAACAGGTTGTCAGCCTGCCACGCAGTCTCCTCATGGAGCGCAATGCAATCGGCCATGATCAGTGTCCAAAAATGCAGATTATGATTGATATGAATACTTGAAATCGGCCCTAATGATTAATCGGTCGACCTCTAGTCTGAAGAATGTTTTTATAGTGCTATTGCACCATGCGCATGAGCCACATTTGTCGTTCCCATTTGGGATAGGTTTCAAGTGTCTGAGTCGGCTGAGGGGCAGGTCAGATCTCACCAAACTATCTCCAATATTGCGACCACGCTTATGGACCACCTGTGGGGGTTCCTTGAAGAAGTGTGTGATTTTTTTTGGTCAGATTGCAGAATATGCTAGTGCTTTTTCAGGATTGCTTTCATTTTCTCTGAACCCTTGGTGTACTTAGTGTGAAAGACAGTTGCTTTGTTTTACTTCTTTGATTGAGTTTTTAGTAATTCCTCTCTTGGTTTTTGAGATATTTTCATCATTGCAACATCAAGAGTTTTGTCCTTGTAGCCTCTCATTGTGAATATATCTGTCTTTTTATTTTAGCATTGTACTCAAAATCTGTCTGGTGGCCACTGATTTGCTTAACCCTGCATAACTGGCTATATGGTAGATCATTCTTGTCTAAATAACTATCGGTCAGAAGCATTCAGATCTACAGCCATTAATTTTTTTTAAAGAATCCAGGCGCCCAAGCCATAGACTGTTCTTTCTGCTACCACACGGCAAGCGGTACCAGTGCACCTAGTCTGGAACCAACAGGACCCTGAACAGCTAAGCCATAAGACTGCTAAACAAGACTGCTAAATAGCTCATCAAATAGCTATCCAGACTACCTGCATTGACCCTTTTTTGCACTAACTCTCTTGCACTGACTCTATGCACACACTCTGGACTCTGCACACACAATCACAAATACTTACACTGATATCCCAACACCAGTAACCGAAAGGTTGCTGGATCAAATCCCGAGCTGAAAAGGTCAAATTCAGTCATTCCGCCCCTGAGCAAGACAGTTAACCCATTGTTACCCGGGCACTGAAGCCGTGGATGTCGATTATGGCAGCCTCCCACACCTCTGATTCAGAATGCGGAAGACATTTTAGTTGAATGCATTCAGTTGTATAACTGACTAGGTTTCCTCCTTTCCCTGTCTATTATCTATCCTGTTCCTTAGACTCTTTACCCCTACCTACAGCGCCTTCAGAAAGTATACATACCTATTGACTTATTCCACATTTTGTTGTTACAGCCTGAATTCAAAATTGATTAAAAAAAATATATACATTCTCACCCATCTACACACAACACCCCATAATGACAATGTGAAAACATGTTTTTAGACATTTTAGCAAATTTATAAAAATTTAAATACAGAAATATTCACACCCCTGAGTCAAAACTTTGTAGAAGCACCTTTGGCAGTGATTACAGCTGTAAGTCTTTCTGGGTAAGTCTCTAAGAGCTTTCCACACCTGGAGTGCGCAATATTTGCCCATGATTCTTTTCAAAATTCGTCAAGCTCTGTCAACTTGGGAGTTGATAATCGCTATACAACCATTTTCAGGTCTTGCCATAGATGTTCATGTAGATTCAAGTCAAAACTGCAACTCGGCCACTCAGGAACATTCACTGTGTTCTTGGTAAGCAACTCCAGTGCATATTTGGCCTTGTATTTTAGATTATTGTCCTGCTGAAAGGTGAATTAATCTCCCAGTGTTTGGTGAAACGCAGACTGAACCAAGTGTTCCTGTAGTATTTTGCCTGTGCTTAGCTTCATTCATTTTTTTAATCCTGCAAAACTCACCAGTCCTTAATTAACGGTTACAAGCATATCCATAACATGATGCAGCAACCACTATGCTTGAAAATATGGAGAGTGGTCCTCAATAACGTGTTGTATTGGATTTTCTCCAAACATGACACTTTGTATTCAGGATAAGTATGGTTTTAGTTATTTTCTACTCACTGTATATAGCCATGTTATTTTCTACTCACTCACTGTATATAGCCATGTTATTTTCTACTCACTCACTGTATATAGCCATGTTATTTTCTACTCACTCACTGTATATAGCCATGTTATTTTCTACTCACTCACTGTATATAGCCATGTTATTTTCTACTCACTCACTGTATATAGCCATGTTATTTTCTACTCACTCACTGTATATAGCCATGTTATTTTCTACTCACTCACTGTATATAGCCATGTTATTTTCTACTCACTCACTGTATATAGCCATGTTATTTTCTATTCCCTGTATATTATTATACCTTTATTTCAACAAGGAACGCAGACTGAGACCAAGGTCTCTTTTACAGCTGGGCCCTGCGTAAACATGTTTACACATACAGTTTAGGTACAATGATTAAGAAACTACACAAGACAAACAAAACGATCACAGATAACACATTATAGTACAACGGTTTGATTTGTCTAATCTTAGCAATTTCTTCTTAGCTAGCTACATAGCTGTCTTTGTATCAAAGATAATTGCGTAATTATCGTATTTCGTCGTCCTAACGTAGTTACACTGCTATCTGCCCAGCAGCTAGCTAACGCCCACCGTCTACTAGCACTGTAGAAACTATTACACTCAACTGAACGACTCGATTAGTGTAGTGTTAGCTAGCTACATAGCTGTCTTTGCTGTCTTCGTATCCAAGATAATTGTGTAGTTTAGAGTGTGTAGACTTAGAGTGATTATCTTAATTTACCGAGGTTAGCTAGCCAGCTATTTGTCGTCCTTAACGTAGGAGATACTGCTAGCTAGCTAGCCAACAGCTAGCCAACGTCTACTGAATAGAACTTCAACAACCCGGTCAACATTCCGCTTCGCTCCACAGGTAGTATCACATTTTCATTTCACTTCATTACAGTACAACGGTTTGATTTGTTTGATCGTAGCTAGCTAGCTACATAGCCGTCTTTGTATCTAAGACAATTGTGTAGTCTAGAGCGATTTTCTAGGTTAGCTAGCCAGCTATTGTCGTTCTTTTAACGTAACGTAACGTAATCATCACTGCTAGCTAGCCAGCTAGCCAGCTAGCCCCCGAATAGCAGCACTGTAGAAACTATTACACTCGATGGAACGACTTGATTGGTGTAGTGTCAACAACGCAGCCACTGCCAGCTAGCCTACTCCAGCAGTACTGTATCATTTCAATCATTTTAGTCTATAAGATTCTTGCTACGTAAGCTTAACTTTCTGAACATTCGAGACGTATAGTCCACTTGTCATTCCAATCTCCTTTGCATTAGCGTAGCCTCTTCTGTAGCCTGTCAACTATGTGTCTATCTATCCCTGTTCTCTCCTCTCTGCACAGACCATACAAATGCTCCACACCGCGTGGCCGCTGCCACCCTAATCTGGTGGTCCCAGCGCACGACCCACGTGGAGTTCCAGGTCTCCGGTAGCCTCTGGAACTGCCGATCTGCGGCCAATAAGGCAGACTTCATCTCAGCCTATGCCTCCCTCCAGTCCCTCGACTTCTTGGCACTGACGGAAACATGGATCACCACAGATAACACTGCTACTCCTACTGCTCTCTTCGTCCACCCACGTGTTCTCGCACACCCCGAGAGCTTCTGGTCAGCGGGGTGGTGGCACGGGATCCTCATCTCTCCCAAGTGGTCATTCTCTCTTTCTCCCCTTACCCATCTGTCTATCGCCTCCTTTGAATTCCATGCTGTCACAGTTACCAGCCCTTTCAAGCTTAACATCCTTATCATTTATCGCCCTCCAGGTTCCCTCGGAGAGTTCATCAATGAGCTTGATGCCTTGATAAGCTCCTTTCCTGAGGACGGCTCACCTCTCACTGTCCTGGGCGACTTTAACCTCCCCTCGTCTACCTTTGACTCATTCCTCTCTGCCTCCTTCTTTCCACTCCTCTCCTCTTTTGACCTCACCCTCTCACCTTCCCCCTACTCACAAGGCAGGCAATAGGCTCGACCTCATCTTTACTAGATGCTGTTCTTCCACTAACCTCATTGCAACTCCCCTCCAAGTCTCCGACCACTACCTTGTATCCTTTTCCCTCTCGCTCTCATCCAACACTTCCCACACTGCCCCTACTCGGATGGTATCGCGTCGTCCCAACCTTCACTCTCTCTCCCCCGCTACTCTCTCCTCTTCCATCCTATCATCTCTTCCCTCTGCTCATACCTTCTCCAACCTATCTCCTGATTCTGCCTCCCAAACCCTCCTCTCTTCCCTTTCTGCATCCTTTGACTCTCTATGCCCCCTATCCTCCAGGCCGGCTCGGTCCTCCCCTCCCGCTCCGTGGCTCGACGACTCATTGCGAGCTCACAGAACAGTGCTCCGGGCAGCCGAGCAGAAATGGAGGAAAACTTTCCCTGCGGACCTGGCATCCTTTCACTCCCTCCTCTCTACATTTTCCTCCTCTGTCTCTGCTGCTAAAGCCACTTTCTACCACTCTAAATTCCAAGCATCTGCCTCTAACCCTAGGAAGCTCTTTGCCACCTTCTCCTCCCTCCTGAATCCTCCTCCCCTCCCCCCTCCTCCCTCTCTGCAGATGACTTCGTCAACCATTTTGAAAAGAAGGTCGCACGACATCCGATCCTCGTTTGCTAAGTCAAACGACACCGCTGGTTCTGCTCACACTGCCCTACCCTGTGCTCTGACCTCTTTCTCCCTCTCTCTCTCCAGATGAAATCTCGCTTCTTGTGAAGGCCGGCCGCCCAACAACCTGCCCGCTTGACCCTATCCCCTCCTCTCTTCTCCAGGCCATTTCCGGAGACCTTCTCCTTACCTCACCTCGCTCATCAACTCATCCCTGACCGCTGGCTACGTCCCTTCCGTCTTCAAGAGAGCGAGAGTTGCACCCCTTCTGAAAAAACCTACACTCGATCCCTCCGATGTCAACAACTACAGACCAGTATCCCTTCTTTCTTTTCTCTCCAAAACTCTTGAACGTGCCGTCCTTGGCCAGCTCTCCCGCTATCTCTCTCAGAATGACCTTCTTGATCCAAATCAGTCAGGTTTCAAGACTAGTCATTCAACTGAGACTGCTCTTCTCTGTATCACGGAGGCGCTCCGCACTGCTAAAGCTAACTCTCTCTCCTCTGCTCTCATCCTTCTAGACCTATCGGCTGCCTTCGATACTGTGAACCATCAGATCCTCCTCTCCACCCTCTCCGAGTTGGGCATCTCCGGCGCGGCCCACGCTTGGATTGCGTCCTACCTGACAGGTCGCTCCTACCAGGTGGCGTGGCGAGAATCTGTCTCCTCGCCACGCGCTCTCACCACTGGGGTCCCCCAGGGCTCTGTTCTAGGCCCTCTCCTATTCTCGCTATACACCAAGTCACTTGGCTCTGTCATCACCTCACATGGTCTCTCCTATCATTGCTATGCAGACGACACACAATTAATCTTCTCCTTTCCCCCTTCTGATGACCAGGTAGCGAATCGCATCTCTGCATGTCTGGCAGACATATCAGTGTGGATGACGGATCACCACCTCAAGCTGAACCTCGACAAGACGGAGCTGCTCCTCCTCCCGGGGAAGGACTGCCCGTTCCATGATCTCGCCATCACGGTTGACAACTCCATTGTGTCCTCCTCCCAGAGCGCTAAGAACCTTGGCGTGATCCTGGACAACACCCTGTCGTTCTCAACTAACATCAAGGCGGTGGCCCGTTCCTGTAGGTTCATGCTCTACAACATCCGCAGAGTACGACCCTGCCTCACACAGGAAGCGGCGCAGGTCCTAATCCAGGCACTTGTCATCTCCCGTCTGGATTACTGCAACTCGCTGTTGGCTGGGCTCCCTGCCTGTGCCATTAAACCCCTACAACTCATCCAGAACGCCGCAGCCCGTCTGGTGTTCAACCTTCCCAAGTTCTCTCACGTCACCCCGCTCCTCCGCTCTCTCCACTGGCTTCCAGTTGAAGCTCGCATCCGCTACAAGACCATGGTGCTTGCCTACGGAGCTGTGAGGGGAACGGCACCCCAGTACCTCCAGGCTCTGATCAGGCCCTACACCCAAACAAGGGCACTGCATTCATCCACCTCTGGCCTGCTCGCCTCCCTACCACTGAGGAAGTACAGTTCCCGCTCAGCCCAGTCAAAACTGTTCGCTGCTCTGGCCCCCAATGGTGGAACAAACTCCCTCACGACGCCAGGACAGCGGAGTCAATCACCACCTTCCGGAGACACCTGAAACCCACCTCTTCAAGGAATACCTAGGATAGGATGAAGTAATCCTTCTCACCCCCCCCTTAAATGATTTAGATGCACTATTGTAAAGTGGCTGTTCCACTGGATGTCAGAAGGTGAATTCACCAATTTGTAAGTCGCTCTGGATAAGAGCGTCTGCTAAATGACTTAAATGTAAATGTAAAAAATACAACAACAGATTACATTTACACATAGGTTATTCCCCTAACAGGTTATTCCCCAAACAGCACAAGAACTTGCATTACCCAAAACAGTTACAAGCAATACAAAAATAAAAATCCTCCAATAAATATTTAAAATGGGTGACAGGGGGACAAGAGTCTGAAGTTTAAGTTTAGTCTGCAGGCTATTCCATAGTCAAGGAGCGTAACAGGAAAAGGCAGCCATACCCAACTCTGTGGAAATCACATGGGCCTCAAGTTTAATCCCTGCTTGAGACCTGGTTTTAGGAATTCTAATTATAATATCGATGAGTGATGATAAATAAGAAGGTAGCTTATTCAGAAGTGCTTTATAGACAAACATGAGAGCATTTTTTTCTCGTCTCACGGACAGTGAAGTCCAACCCACATTTTGATGTAAAACACAGCGGTGAGTTCTGTAGCTAGCACCCGTAATAAAGTGCGCAATGATAAGTAGCATCCAGGGATTTAAGTGTTGATGCCGTAGCATGCATGTAAATAATATCCCCATAATATATAACAGACATAAAAGTAGCTTGCACAATTTGTCTTCAATTTGTAGAAGACAAACATGTCCTGTCTCTATAGAGGCAGCCTAGCTTGCTAGCTAGATTTTTTTGCCATTACAAATTTCGTCAATATGCATATTAAAAGACAGTTTATTATCCAACCATATCCCTAAGTATTTATATGCAGAGACCTGATTCATTTGAGAACCATCTAAGCTCGTAAGTGCAAGTGTACTTTCAACCAACTTTTAGAACCTATTAACTTCTTGGAACTCCCCATCCCGGATCCGGGATCGTGACTAAAGCCTCAGGCTCATTAGCATAACGCAATGTTAACGATTTCTGAAAATCGCAAATAAAATGAAAATAATGCGTCTGCTCTCAAGCTTAGCCTTTTCTTAACAACAATGTCATCTCAGATTTTCAAAATATGCTTTTGAACCATAGAAATTGACTAATTTGTGTAAGAGTATGCAAAGCTAGCATAGCATTTTGAGTAGCATTTAGCACGCAACATTTTCACAAAAACCAGATAACCAAATACATAAAATCATTTACCTTTGAAGAGCTTCTGATGTTTTCAATGAGGAGACTCTCAGTTACATACCAAATGCGCAGTTTTTCCTGAAAGCGTCTGTGTGTAGGAGAAATCGTTCCGTTTTCTACATTGCGTCTGGCTACCGAAACGAACCGAAAATTCAGTCACCTACAACGTAAAAACTTTTTCCGGATTAACTACATAATATCGACCGAAACATGGCAAACGTTGTTTGGAATCAATCCTCAAGGTGTTTTTTCACATATCTCTTCATTGATATGCAGTTCGTGGAAGCTTGCTTTCCTCTCTGTATCCCATGGAAAAATACTGCCAGCTGTCTTTTGCGCACCAATTTCGGCGCAGGACACCGATCTAGGCGGACACCTGGTAAATGTGGTCTCTTATGGTCAATCTTCCAATGATCTGCCTACAAATACGTCACAATGCTGCAGACACCTTGGGGAAACGACAGAAAGGGCAGGCTCATTCCTCTCGCATTCACAGCCATATAAGGAGACAATGGAAAACAGAGCCTCAAAAATCCTGCTCATTTCCTGGATGCCGTCTCATCTTGGTTTTGCCTGAAGCTCACGTTCTAGGGCACGCACAGAAAATATCTTGGTAGTTCTGGACACGTCAGAGTGTTTTCTTTCTAAAAAGCTATCAATTATATGCATAGTCGAGCATCTTTTTGTGACAAAATATCTTGTTTAAAACGGGAACGTTTTTCATCCAAAAATGAAATAGCGCCCCCAGAGCATCAACAGGTTAAAAATAATAAAATGTGTTTTCTTTGCATTTAAAACAAGTTTCACCTGTATAAAGACCCTTGTAATATCTTAAAATCTGTTTTTTATTATCAATAGTGATAATGCTTGGTCAGCCGTTGAAGCGATAGAATACATGACAGTGTCATCAGCATTCAAATGAATTTGACACTTTCTTATCTCATCACTGATATTGTTTATGTAGAGAGTGAACAGTAATGGACCAAGTATAGAACCTTGCGGGACCCCTTTAACCAACTCCAATGGCTCCGACTGGATGCCGTCGACTCTAACAGCCTGACGTCTATCCTTTAGATAGTCATGAATCCAACGACAGGCATCCAATCCCAGTCCTATTGACGACAGCTTACCCAAAAGTATTGCATGATCTACAGTGTCAAAAGCTTTAGATAAATCTATGAACAAGGCGGCACAGTACTTTCTATTATCTAGGGCATTAGTAATATAATTTACAACACGTACAGTGGCCATAGTAGTACTGTGTTTAGGTCTGAAGCCAGATTGATTACTAGAAATAGTATTAGAAACAGTTTAAAAAAGATTGTAGTTGCCTACTCACCAATGACTCTAGACTTTTAGCCAAGCAGGAGAGTTTAGAGATGGGCCGATAATTATCCAACTCACTACCATCACCTCCCTTGAGGAGTGGTAAAACAAAAGCTGTTTTCCAAGATTTAGGAATCTTTCCTAAGACAAATGTTTGATTAAAGATATGCGTCACTACACCAGCAATAATAGGTTCCGCACACTTGAGTTAATATGGATCTAGATTGTCAGCGCCTAATGTTTTCTTAGAATCTATAGCAGATAGTGCAGATAAGACCTCATCTTCTGTGACTTTTTGAAAGTTAAAAACCGGCTTACTGTTTTTCAGCTAAAGGCCGAGGGGTTGAAACAATAGACCGGTCAGGATCATGTTGGCCATTTTTTCTTTCATAAGGAAAACCAGCAGAAATAAAATGCTTATTATCCCAGTGTAATTTGCTTCGGCAGGGAAGTTAAGGAGTTTCCTGGTTTAAGTGAGTTAACAGTTTTCCAGAATTCCAGATCACCAGCAGACTCTGTCAGAGCATCAAGAAAATACCTAGATTTGGCCTTTTTTATTCCTCCGGTCCATTTATTTCTCAATTGCCTAAAAAGCAGCCAATCAGCTGTTTCCTCCGTTTTCCTCGCAAGGCCCATGCTTGATTCTTTTGCAGAAAAATGATTTTCAAATCAGAGGAAAACCAAGGATTAGTTTGATTTTTTTTACCCTAAGTCGCTTTAACGGGTAGTGTTTATCAGCCACAAAGGCAAAAATGTATGAAAAGAAAGAACGCTAAAACTGGGTCCATTATTTATACAGATAAAAACTCTGAGTAATAAAGGTCATGGATAAAGGCTCGCTCTGAGAAGTGTTTATAGTTTCTTTTTATAATTATATGGGGATCAGGGCTTTTTAGCTTAGTATCTCTGATACATGCATTAGCAAATAACCCACATGCTATATATTTGTGAGATGTATTTGTTAAGATAAGGTCTATTAATGTAGTTTATTTTGGGGGGGGTGGTCTTTTGGATTAGGATGGGTAGGTATAGTTATTAGTTGAGTAAGATTTAGTTAGTTACAAATGTCTTTAAATTTAAATGATGCTGGCATTAGCCAGTCCAAATTGAGATCGCCGATAATCAAAATTTCAGAGTTTGCATAATTAGACATTAACTCAAACAATTTGCATAGAGCAGATACCGGAGCTGAAGGTGGGCAATAAACTCCCGCTAGCGTTAATAGTGCATTATGACCAAGGGCCACATTTAGAACTAAGCATTCATACTGTATATAGCCATGTTATTTTCCACTCCCTGTACTGTATATAACCATGTTATTTTCCACTCCCTGTACTGTATATAACCATGTTATTTTCTACTCCCTGTATATAACCACGCTATTTTCTTCTCCCTGTATATAAACACGCTATTTCCTGCTCCCTGTATATACAGTGCCTTGCGAAAGTATTCGGCCCCCTTGAACTTTGCGACCTTTTGCCACATTTCAGGCTTCAAACATAAAGATATAAAACTGCATTTTTTTGTGAAGAATCAACAACAAGTGGGACACAGTCATGAAGTGGAACGACATTTATTGGATATTTCAAACTTTTTTAACAAATCAAAAACTGAAAAATTGGGCGTGCAAAATAATTCAGCCTCCTTAAGTTAATACTTTGTAGCGCCACCTTTTGCTGCGATTACAGCTGTAAGTCGCTTGGGGTATGTCTCTATCAGTTTTGCACATCGAGAGACTGAATTTTTTTCCCATTCCTCTTTGCAAAACAGCTCGAACTCAGTAAGGTTGGATGGAGAGCATTTGTGAACAGCAGTTTTCAGTTCTTTCCACAGATTCTCGATTGGATTCAGGTCTGGACTTTGACTTGGCCATTCTAACACCTGGATATGTTTATTTTTGAACCATTCCATTGTAGATTTTGCTTTATGTTTTGGATCATTGTCTTGTTGGAAGACAAATCTCCGTCCCAGTCTCAGGTCTTTTGCAGACTCCATCAGGTTTTCTTCCAGAATGGTCCTGTATTTGGCTCCATCCATCTTCCCATCAATTTTAACCATCTTCCCTGTCCCTGCTGAAGAAAAGCAGGCCCCAAACCATGATGCTGCCACCACCATGTTTGACAGTGGGGATGGTGTGGTCAGGGTGATGAGCTGTGTTGCTTTTACGCCAAACATAACTTTTTGCATTGTTGCCAAAAAGTTCAATTTTGGTTTCATCTGACCAGAGCACCTTCTTCCACATGTTTGGTGTGTCTCCCAGGTGGCTTGTGGCAAACTTTAAACAACACTTTTTATGGATATCTTTAAGAAATGGCTTTCTTCTTGCCACTCTTCCATAAAGGCCAGATTTGTGCAATATACGACTGATTGTTGTCCTATGGACAGAGTCTCCCACCTCAGCTGTAGATCTCTGCAGTTCATCCAGAGTGATCATGGGCCTCTTGGCTGCATCTCTGATCAGTCTTATCCTTGTATGAGCTGAAAGTTTAGAGGGACGGCCAGGTCTTGGTAGATTTGCAGTGGTCTGATACACCTTCCATTTCAATATTATCGCTTGCACAGTGCTCCTTGGGATGTTTAACGCTTGGGAAATCTTTTTGTATCCAAATCCGGCTTTAAACTTCTTCACAACAGTATCTCGGACCTGCCTGGTGTGTTCCTTGTTCTTCATGATGCTCTCTGCGCTTTTAACGGACCTCTGAGACTATCACAGTGCAGGTGCATTTATACGGAGACTTGATTACACACAGGTGGATTGTATTTATCATCATTAGTCATTTAGGTCAACATTGGATCATTCAGAGATCCTCACTGAACTTCTGGAGAGTTCAAGGGGGCCGAATACTTTCGCAAGGCACTGTAACCACGCTATTTTCTGCTCCCTGTATACAACCACGCTATTTTCTGCTCCCTGTATACAACCATGCTATTTTCTGCTCCCTGTATATAACCACGCTATTTTCTGCTCCCTGTATATAACCACGCTATTTTCTGCTCCCTGTATATAACCACGCTATTTTCTGCTCCCTGTATATAACCACGCTACTTTCTGCTCCTTGTATATAACCACGCTACTTTCTGCTCCCTGTATAGAACCACGCTACTTTCTGCTCCCTGTATACAACCATGCTATTTTCTTCTCCCAGTATACAACCACGCTATTTTCTTCTCCCACTATACAACCACACTATTTTCTTCTCCCAGTATACAACGACGCTATTTTCTTCTCCCTGTATACAACCACGCTATTTTCTTCTCCCTGTATACAACCACGCTATTTTCTGCTCCCTGTATACAACCACGCTATTTTCTGCTCCCTGTATACAACCACGCTATTTTCTGCTCCCTGTATGTTATTTTGACTCGTTTTTATCATTTGTTATTTACTGTTATTCTTATTTTTTTGTATAATGAAAAAAAAATCTTTATCCTTAACTCTGCACGGTTGGAAAAGTAAGCATTTCACTGTTAGTCAACACCGGTTGTATACCAAGCATTTCACTGCTAGTCAACTCCTGTTGTATACCAAGCATTTCACTGTTAGTCTACACTTGTTGTTCACAAAGCATTTCACTGCTAGTCAACACCTGTTGTTTACAAAGCATTTCACTGTTAGTCAACACCTGTTGTTCACAAAGCATTTCACTGTTAGTCTACACCTGTTGTTTACAAAGCATTTCACTGCTACCTGTTGTTTACAAAGCATTTCACTGCTAGTCAACACCTGTTTATGAAGCATTTCAATGTTAGTCTACACCTGTTGTTTAACAAGCATTTCACTGTTAGTCTACACCTGTTGTTTACCAAGCATTTCACTGTTAGTCTACATCTGTTTATGAATCATTTCACTGTTAGTCCACACCTGTTGTGTATGAAGCATTTCACTATTAGTCTACACTTGTTGTTCACAAAGCATTTCACTGTTAGTCAACACCTGTTGTTCACAAAGCATTTCACTGTTAGTCAACACTTGTTGTTCACAAAGCATTTCAATGTTAGTCTACACCTGTTGTTCACAAAGCATTTCAATGTTAGTCTACACTTGTTGTTCACAAAGCATTTCAATGTTAGTCTACACCTGTTGTTCACAAAGCATTTCAATGTTAGTCTACACCTGTTGTTTAACAAGCATTTCACTGTTAGTCTACACCTGTTGTTCACAAAGCATTTCACTGTTAGTCAACACTTGTTGTTCACAAAGCATTTCACTGTTAGTCTACACCTGTTGTTCACAAAGCATTTCACTGTTAGTCAACACTTGTTGTTCACAAAGCATTTCAATGTTAGTCTACACCTGTTGTTCACAAAGCATTTCAATGTTAGTCTACACTTGTTGTTCACAAAGCATTTCACTGTTAGTCTACACCTGTTGTTTATAAAGCATTTCACTGTTAGTCAAATAATAGTGGATGCACTCTTTTTTTTCTCCCTCCTTTGCCTCTTTCTTTCTTTCTTTCTTTCTTTCATTCAGGCTTGGCTCTTTTGCATATCTGGATAAAATAAGATTATCTACTCACTCTGTGTAAGAGATCATTTGGGCTCCCGAGTGGCGCAGCGGTCTAAGGCACTGCATCTCGGTGCTAGAGACGTATCACAACTGGCTGTGATCGGGAGTCCCATAAGGCAGCGCCCAATTGGCCCAGCATCGTCCGTGTTAGGGGATGGTTTGGCCGGGGTAGGCCTTCATTGTAAAAAATAATTTGTTCTTAACTGACTTGTCTAGTTAAATAAAGGTTAAATAAATATACTGTGCCATGTTTTCCACTTCTTGGGTACAGTGATAGATATAAACATTCCTTTATCATGTCATATTATATGATGCTGTCTGACATACAACAGACCTCATCTAAATCAAACTAGAGAAGAAAGAAATTAGCACTGATCTGATTTTGCCTGTGGAGAAATAAGCATTTAGGAGCAGACTGTAGCTCTAAAATCATTTCTGTAAAATCATACATCCCTTTTTATGATAGGTGCCTAGAGTTAAAACACAACTTAAGCTTCCCGACCGCAACCAGCCTCTGGACCAGACTTACAAGACAACAGTATGGGGTGTTTTTAGAAGAGATCTCTTTTGTTAAGACCAAACAAGCATACTGTATACCAGATTCTATGTTCTGTTCTGGTGCAATTGACTGTGATGATGGTGAGTCACTAACCCAGGCTGTTCTGGTGTCATTGACTGTGATGATGGTGAGTCACTAACCCAGGCTGTTCTGGTGCTATTGACTGTTATGATGGTGAGTCACTAACCCAGGCTGTTCTGGTGTTATTGACTGTTAAGATGGTGAGTCACTAACCCAGGCTGTTCTGGTGTTATTGACTGTTATGATGGTGAGTCACTAACCCAGGCTGTTCTGGTGTTATTGACTGTGATGATGGTGAGTCACTAACCCAGGCTGTTCTGGTGCAATTGACTGTTATGATGGTGAGTCACTAACCCAGGCTGTTCTGGTGCTATTGACTGTGATGATGGTGAGTCACTAACCCAGGCTGTTCTGGTGTCATTGACTGTGATGATGGTGAGTCACTAACCCAGGCTGTTCTGGTGCTATTGACTGTTATGATGGTGAGTCACTAACCCAGGCTGTTCTGGTGTTATTGACTGTTATAATGGTGAGTCACTAACCCAGGCTGTTCTGGTGCTATTGACTGTTATGATGGTGAGTCACTAACCCAGGCTGTTCTGGTGTTATTGACTGTTAAGATGGTGAGTCACTAACCCAGGCTGTTCTGGTGTTATTGACTGTTATGATGGTGAGTCACTAACCCAGGCTGTTCTGGTGTTATTGACTGTTATGATGGTGAGTCACTAACCCAGGCTGTTCTGGTGTTATTGACTGTTATGATGGTGAGTCACTAACCCAGGCTGTTCTGTCATTGACTGTTTGATTGAGACTGTGATGATGGTGAGTCACTAACCCAGGCTGTTCTGGTGTTATTGACTGTTATGATGGTGAGTCACTAACCCAGGCTGTTCTGGTGTCATTGACTGTGATGATGGTGAGTCACTAACCCAGGCTGTTCTGGTGTTATTGACTGTGATGATGGTGAGTCACTAACCCAGGCTGTTCTGGTGTTATTGACTGTTATGATGGTGAGTCACTAACCCAGGCTGTTCTGGTGTTATTGACTGTTATGATGGTGAGTCACTAACCCAGGCTGTTCTGGTGCTATTGACTGTTATGATGGTGAGTCACTAACCCAGGCTGTTCTGGTGCTATTGACTGTTATGATGGTGAGTCACTAACCCAGGCTGTTCTGGTGCTATTGACTGTTATGATGGTGAGTCACTAACCCAGGCTGTTCTGGTGCTATTGACTGTGATGATGGTGAGTCACTAACCCAGGCTGTTCTGGTGTTATTGACTGTGATGATGGTGAGTCACTAACCCAGGCTGTTCTGGTGTCATTGACTGTGATGATGGTGAGTCACTAACCCAGGCTGTTCTGGTGTCATTGACTGTGATGATGGTGAGTCACTAACCCAGGCTGTTCTGGTGTCATTGACTGTGATGATGGTGAGTCACTAACCCAGGCTGTTCTGGTGCTATTGACTGTTATGATGGTGAGTCACTAACCCAGGCTGTTCTGGTGCTATTGACTGTGATGATGGTGAGTCACTAACCCAGGCTGTTCTGGTGCTATTGACTGTTATGATGGTGAGTCACTAACCCAGGCTGTTCTGGTGTTATTGACTGTTAAGATGGTGAGTCACTAACCCAGGCTGTTCTGGTGTTATTGACTGTTATGATGGTGAGTCACTAACCCAGGCTGTTCTGGTGTTATTGACTGTTAAGATGGTGAGTCACTAACCCAGGCTGTTCTGGTGTTATTGACTGTTATGATGGTGAGTCACTAACCCAGGCTGTTCTGGTGTTATTGACTGTTATGATGGTGAGTCACTAACCCAGGCTGTTCTGGTGTTATTGACTGTGATGATGGTGAGTCACTAACCCAGGCTGTTCTGGTGTTATTGACTGTTAAGATGGTGAGTCACTAACCCAGGCTGTTCTGGTGTTATTGACTGTTATGATGGTGAGTCACTAACCCAGGCTGTTCTGGTGTTATTGACTGTTATGATGGTGAGTCACTAACCCAGGCTGTTCTGGTGTCATTGACTGGTAAGATGGTGAGTCACTAACCCAGGCTGTTCTGGTGTTATTGACTGTTATGATGGTGAGTCACTAACCCAGGCTGTTCTGGTGTTATTGACTGTTATGATGGTGAGTCACTAACCCAGGCTGTTCTGGTGTTATTGACTGTTAAGATGGTGAGTCACTAACCCAGGCTGTTCTGGTGTTATTGACTGTTAAGATGGTGAGTCACTAACCCAGGCTGTTCTGGTGTTATTGACTGTTAAGATGGTGAGTCACTAACCCAGGCTGTTCTGGTGTTATTGACTGTTATGATGGTGAGTCACTAACCCAGGCTGTTCTGGTGTTATTGACTGTTAAGATGGTGAGTCACTAACCCAGGCTGTTCTGGTGTTATTGACTGTTATGATGGTGAGTCACTAACCCAGGCTGTTCTGGTGTTATTGACTGTTATGATGGTGAGTCACTAACCCAGGCTGTTCTGGTGTTATTGACTGTTATGATGGTGAGTCACTAACCCAGGCTGTTCTGGTGCTATTGACTGTTAAGATGGTGAGTCACTAACCCAGGCTGTTCTGGTGTTATTGACTGTTATGATGGTGAGTCACTAACCCAGGCTGTTCTGGTGTTATTGACTGTTATGATGGTGAGTCACTAACCCAGGCTGTTCTGGTGTTATTGACTGTTATGATGGTGAGTCACTAACCCAGGCTGTTCTGGTGTTATTGACTGTTATGATGGTGAGTCACTAACCCAGGCTGTTCTGGTGTTATTGACTGTTATGATGGTGAGTCACTAACCCAGGCTGTTCTGGTGTTATTGACTGTTATGATGGTGAGTCACTAACCCAGGCTGTTCTGGTGTCATTGACTGGTAAGATGGTGAGTCACTAACCCAGTTAGTACAGTAAATGGACGCTGAAGGAAAAGATTCAATTGGCTTTTCCAATTCCCCTTTTCCCCCCACAGCAAATTGAGGCTATGGAATTTCAAAGCGTAGGTGACAGAGAATTCATATCTCAATAAGTCTTGCCTTGAGGGAGGTCTTATCGTGCATTTAGACATTTCAAAGGAAACGTTTGATGATACACAAGAGGACAGGCTACCAAACAAGCAAACTCTATCCCAGTGGAAGACACACTGTGGATTACCCTTCCTCGCATTTGAAAGGATATATGCCCAAATGTCCAAATCCTTAAGGAACTCGAGCCAGAAAACTTCAATTCAATGTTTTGTTACCTCCAGATCTCCACCGACAACTGTTACATGAGTTCATGTAGCCATCATAATCAGGCAGGTGGGACAGATGAAGATGTTTGTAGAAATAATGTTGGAGAGAGATAAAGCCTCATGAAAAGTAACCATGGTCCAAAGACATGATAAGAATAACCAGCAGGTCTCTGTCACATCTGACAGTGGAAGGAAACAAGTGATGCCATTCCAAACTAGAGGCAGGAGGGGAGAAGGGTGAGACTCCCAGGGAGAGAGAAACATAATGCCCTTTCCCTAGTCCGTTCAACGAGCTGGGGTCAGCCGGCCTGCCTGACTCTCCTTAAGCAACATTTCGGCATTCATGATAAAAATCAGTCTCCTGGGGCCCCTCTTCCTCAGCTGACAGGCAGAAGGGGCTCTGTTGCTGCTTGCCGAAGCCGGATCAGCTCAGACAAGCAGCCATACTGATAAGGGCCATGATATAGTATTTATTACACATCTAAATGGGCCTGTAATTCTCATTAACATCCCATATGCCACATCTCTAAGCAAAAAGGTTTCATCCAAATGACAGTATAAGAGCTATAAAACACTTGATCCAATATTGAATCAAGGTCACTTAACTCACTCATGCATGTTACACATCACATGCACGCTCTATTGGTCCACATGGTATGATGTTAACGATGAACTGTTATTCATTCGGTTAGCTGCTAAAAATACATTTGACCAGTCATGCTTATCGGTCTATAGGTTAATTTGCATAATTGATTGGAATTAAATTGGTGCCAGAATTGAACAAATCTCGTCAGTCATAAAACCGGAACAGTGTCAACTGGAATGATACTTTTGCTGTAAATAGTAATGTACAGTGAGTTTATAGAGTTATAAAATAGCTTGCTTAATGTCAACTGATGGCTTTATCTCTAGTCAGATTGAGCCGCAAGCAAGCCAGAGGGAGACTCGTTGCATGGCAACTCAGAAGCAGACTGCAGCAGCACAGGGAGCAGCCCAGCAGAGGGAGAGACCGAGAGCAGCAGCACTCAGCAGCTAACAACAACAGTTAAGCTAGCAACTGAAAAGGTTTCTTAGCATTTATCTCCTGTTCTACTGGTTTTCAAATCAACTTTCTCTCGTTGTCCAGAAGCCAAAGGCATTATCCTAGTCATATTAGCAACCCATTCTACTTGTTGAATATTTAGATTTAGCCTCTTTCTAAGTTTATAACTGTGAGATGTTAGTCTCAGTCACATGAAAAGCCTCAGTTTCTTCTTTAAGAATAACGTTTTCCCACAAATTGCATTTTGGAAAATGTTGGAAAATGATGTATTACATTGTCTTCTTCATTACAGTAGCCTAGTTGCATGTTCAATAATATAAGAGGATAGGCTAGAGTTATTGTCGCATGTTTTTTAAGCTCTTAATGAAAAAGTTCAGTTCCTTATACCCATGCAATGTAGTTTCTGTTGGTCACATATTTCACTGAAACGTATTTAACCATTTATTAACTGGTTAATGGGGGTTGGTTAGTCCACAGCAAAATTAACCGAAATGTTCAACCTTAAATTAATAAATTATTATTTTTCCTTATAGTTTTCAATGTGAGTGGTATTTTTTAGTGGCTTTGTTTTGCTTCGATTTTACTATTTTGAAAGATTAATAAACATACATTGCATGCTCCGCGTACAGGACATAACCACTTTGTTTTATGCTCTTACCTGGGGCAAGAGGCTTTCACTTAAAGGGATTCTATGGCACTTGTGTATACTTTGTAGCCATTAGTTTTGAAAGTAGCGCCCAGAAGCTAAAAGTGGACCACGAAAATTGCATACTACTTCAAATATTGGTTGGAACTCGAATTGCTAGGGGGCAGGCCCACATGGGGGGGAAATGTAGGGAAAATAGTGCAGCACAGCTTCCAGAAAGCAGTCGCTTTTAAACTAGGGGTTTCGTGGCTCATAGATTATGCATGTATGAGCTACACATTGACACAGCCAGCCCAAAGCAGGATGCTTAAAAAATAACGACTAGTCGCCAAAGTACTGGAGCACATTTTTAAGACTTTTAGGCCTTTCACATGGGACTGATTAATCAATATCATGCTGGTCTACCAATATTAACCCAGCACTTCGTACAATCCGCTGGTCTACCAATACTAACTCAGCCCTTCATACAAGTTGCGTATGCTATAAATATATTGCGATATTTACTGTATATTAACTGTATATACATATAATGAAAACACTAGATTAAGTATGGAATACAAAGTATTAGGAGCAGGTGCTTCCACACAGGTGTGGTTCCTGAGTTAGTTAAGAAATAAACATCCCATTATGTATAAGGTCATGTATAAATTTGGAAACCATGGCTATGCTAAATTAGGATGACAATGCCTCCATCCACTGAGCATGAGTGGTCACTGAATGGTTTGATGAGCATGAGTCATCACTGAATGGTTTGATGAGCATGAGTGGTCACTGAATGGTTTGATGAGCATGAGTGGTCACTGAATGGTTTGATGAGCATGAGTGGTCACTGAATGGTTTGATGAGCATGAGTGGTCACTGAATGGTTTGATGAGCATGAGTGGTCACTGAATGGTTTGATGAGCATGAGTGGTCACTGAATGGTTTGATGAGCATGAGTCATCACTGAATGGTTTGATGAGCATGAAAACTATGTATGCCATTGCCGTCTCAGTTATCAGGGCCAAGATTCACAAAACCTTCTTAAGAAATTTCTTCTTAACTTAATTTTTTCCTTAACTATAGATTTATGAAGAAAGGTAAGCAATGTTGCTATTTCTCAATAAAGTCATTGGAAATGTTATTACATTTTTACTGATTCTTCATAAGAAAAAGGTTAAAAAGAAATGGGATTCTTGAAAATAATGTTTTAGTATTTCTTATTGGAAATGTACTTAACTTTAGGACAGCTAAACCCTTGTCTTGTGACAGACAACTGGATACTTTTGTAACCATGAACATTTTCATGCGCCACTGCCACAGACAGTTAGTTGGCTACTGGACATTTAAATACTGCAACAACAAAAAATAATTAAAAGCGCATTATCTAGCTAGCTAGTAATTGACAATATATTACAATATCGTAGACGCGTTAAAAAGCTAGCGTTAGCTCGTCAATTTGCAAAGAGGAACTTGGCTAATGTCATTAGGCGTGAGCTAGCGAGCTAACTTACTGGTCTACCACTGTCTCTCCTATCATGGAGAACACCTCCTCCAGCTGGTCTACATGTATGGTCGACGTGTGCTCTGGGCGTTCATGAACTCAGAGCGTTGTCAGATTGTCCATTTGTAAACTCAGAGCGTTGTCAGATTGTCCATTTGTAAACTCAGAGCGTTGTCAGATTGTCCATTCGTAAACTCAGAGCGTTGTCAGATTGTCCATTCGTAAACTCAGAGCGTTGTCAGATTGTCCATTCGTAAACTCAGAGCGTTGTCAGATTGTCCATTCGTATACTCAGAGCGTTGTCAGATTGTCCATTCGTATACTACGTTGTCAGATTGTCCATTCGTATACTCGATTGTCCATTGTCAGATTGTCCATTCGTTGTATTGTCCATTCGTAACTCAGAGCGTTGTCAGATTGTCCATTCGTAAACTCAGAGCGTTGTCAGATTGTCCATTCGTAAACTCAGAGCGTTGTCAGATTGTCCATTCGTATACTCAGAGCGTTGTCAGATTGTCCATTCGTATACTCAGAGCGTTGTTAGATTGTCCATTCGTATACTCAGAGCGTTGTCAGATTGTCCATTCGTAAACTCAGAGTGTTGTCAGATTGTCCATTTGTAAACTCAGAGCGTTGTCAGATTGTCCATTCGTATACTCAGAGCGTTGTTAGATTGTCCATTCGTATACTCAGAGCGTTGTCAGATTGTCCATTCGTAAACTCAGAGCGTTGTCAGATTGTCCATTTGTAAACTCAGAGCATTGTCAGATTGTCCATTCGTATACTCAGAGCGTTGTCAGATTGTCCATTTGTAAACTCAGAGCGTTGTCAGATTGTCCATTCGTAAACTCAGAGCGTTGTCAGATTGTCCATTCGTAAACTCAGAGCGTTGTCAGATTGTCCATTCGTATACTCAGAGTGTTGTCAGATTGTCCATTCGTAAACTCAGAGCGTTGTCAGATTGACTATTTGTAAATTCAGAGCGTTTCGCTCTCGGAGCGTTCAAAGCGCACACTGGAAGCTCTGGCCGAGGAGTAGGATTGATCCGAGCTTTCTGACCTAACAGCAGCAATCAAGCACCCAAGCTAACTGGCTAACGTTGGCTAGCTTGCTATCTACTTCCAGACAAAAATGAGGGAACAGCTCACTCTGACCATTTTATGCGCCCTAGCAGAGCTGGCCAGGCGGTTTTATTTTATACAGAGCGTTGGAGACTGCAACGCTTTTTTGTCAACGTTTACTGAAACCGGCCATATTCAACAGGTCTTGAGTGTTTGTAAATTCATCAGTTATTCTGCGCTCTGGCACACTCAGATGAGAGTACTCTGAAATCAGAGTAGATAGCCAGAGAGAATTGACCAGCTACGTCTATTGGCAGTTGTCACAGTGACATCATAAACATTCTATTGAAATAGTTACTTGCATAGTGGATGGAGTCTTTTGTTTAGACATGTAGATAGCTAGCTAAACAATTAACCATAATCCAAACTCATAACGTTACTGCCCTGCATGATTCTGCAGGTAGCAAACCAACCAGGTTCAATGTTAGCTAGCTAACGTATAACTAGCAATGCAAATGTCTCTGAGATGCGATTAATATTACTACAGAGATCATACACAACTTTAGCCAGCCAGCTAACTTTAGCTAGCGAGCTAACAGTACACTTGAAATAAAAATGACTTTCTGACAAAATTAGAAACGTGTAATATCTGAAAATGTAACTAGCTAGACTATCTTACCCGTAAACATGGATGGACGCTTCTCCCTCTCTGTCACAGATACCATGGTTGCCCTTAGTTTGAAGATGTAATCTGGATACAAGTGTTTTATACAACAGTCTTCTGTGTGTTCTCTTTTCGACTCCGTCTGCATATTTGCAATCAAACGGCAGAATGTTCAATTTCCTTAGCTATCATACTCTAATTCCACTGATTTAAAAAGTGGAGAGCAACACTTATGCAGTTCTACTACATGATATATTTCAAAAAAAGCCTCATTATAAAAGGATTACCGACACATACTGACCAACTCATGTTATAGAGAGAAGCGTGCTACATGGCAGACCAATCCAAACTCATCTCTCGGCATGTCCAGCCCACTCATTATCTCAGCCAATCGTGGCTAGCGGGAAGTTTGCTCGCTTTTTCCGTGGCTAAACCAACTAGGCTCGTAATTTAACAATTGTATTCATATTTACAGATGCATACAAGTTTGTTATTAAGGCACATGAAAGTTCACGTTCATGTCTCTGCTCCACATTGAATTGGCCAGAGTTTGATGGTCCATGCATTATTAATTATATGTCATATCCCGTTAATGTCCCCTCTCATTGTCCATCTATGATTTCATTGGTGGTGTCAAGTCAAGTTGAAATAACCTGCCAGGTCCAATTCATGCACTTTTGTAACCACTGACAGGGTCCAGTGGTAAAGGGCTGGTACACTAGTTGCCTAACTATTAAGGACACCGTATCTGATCAAAAGGACCCCATGGTGACCCATCTATAAGGCTCAGGTAATTGACAATATGGACTGGTAGCCATTATTATGTATCACAGTCAGAAGCCATGAGTCACAACATCACACCAGCAGCCCCACTGTCAGATCTAGAGGAGAGAACAATGTTTTCAATTCCTCCAGTAATGACGAACAATTCCTCCAGTAATGACGAACAATTCCTCCAATAATGACCAACATACAGGTAACTGCCAAAATAAGGGAAACACCAACAAAAAAGTGTCTTAAAAGGGAGTTGGTCCACCATGAGCCAGTACTGTTTCAATGCACCTTGGCATAGATTCTTCAAGCGTCTGGAACTCTATTGGAGGGACGTGACAACAGTTTTGGAAAGGCCTAGTCAAAGTCCAGACCTAATCCCAATTGAGATGTTGTGGCAGGACTTGAAACGAGTAGTTCATACTTGAAAACCCACAAAGGCTGCTGAGTTAAAATATTTCTGCATGTAAGAGTGGGCCAAAATTCCTCCACAGCTAAGTGAGCGACAACTACAGGAAGCATTTGTTTGCAATCATTGCAGCTAAAGGTGGCACAATCAGTTGTTGAGTGTATTTCCCCATCGCAACTAAGAATACACCGCACCACATTGTCCACTACAAATGCAGACAGCTCCCCAACCACTATAGATCTGACGTAGAAATGAAAGGTGAGACAGAGGGTTTACTCAGACCAGTGTGAAACAGGACTGTCAGCAGCAACTAGCGCTTGGACTCCGTGATGAATGAGAACTTCCTAAACCACAAAGGCCTCAGTGTAAAGATTCTGAAAATCTCATCTAATTGTCTTTCCATGCCGTTTGTTTTAATTACAGTAGTGGGTTAGCCTCTATGCACTCTGCTAAAGGTGCCTTAGATTCACTTCTCTTTAACACAAATTAGGTCATTGTGAGAGACAGCAACAAAGCCTTTCTTCATATTCCTTTTGGGATTCCATCTGTCATTATTATGAATTAGGTTGTCTCTCAGCTAACATGTCAGGGCAGAGAAAGGCATCATGCCCAAGGTCCTCACTCACTACAACAGGTTCAATCGATTTTGCTCACTTATCAGTAAAGTCACAGTTTAGTTTTGCATGGTTGCTAATGCAATGTTTGTATCCCTAAGGATAATACTTTTTACAACTAAGTTTTTTTGCAGAAATAGTGCTAGACAATTAGTACTTTTTGAGTCGGGTTTGATTTCTAATTTTTTTCAACATTAAATGCAAGAAATAATGACAAATTATGTTATAGCTTTTTAATGGAAATTCCATTGCCCAAAATATTCCATTGTCAATGTCAGGTCCACATTGGGTAGGCATCGATAGAAAAATAGGAAATTAATATGAAATAATAAAACATTTCAGTTGTGTACAGTACATTCTTCTCTCATGCGGTCTATGTGTATCCATCTCTGTCCTGAGCCGGAAAGAACAGGCGTAATGGATTATGATCATTGAAGTAAATTATCACGTTTCTGCTCTGAACTAGGTTAACTAAATGCTTCATTAAAACAACAAGTCCCTTCAGCCCAGCATCCCATATAGTTGTTGACTTGATTTCTCTGGTGCATGATATGATTTCTTTCTAGAGAAACAGTGTGTTGGGCTCCAAAAAAAAAAAAATAAATCGATAATTCAACCGACATCGGTCAATTAGTTGTTTAATAACCCCCCCCCAAAATCATGAACCGCTCAGCACTACTGCTTTCATATTCCATTTGGAACATGTGTTATGTGGGCAGTCTACCTCATTGGGGTGGCAGGGTAGCCTAGTGGTTAGAGCGTTGGACTAGTAATCGGTAGGTTGCAAGTTCAAATCCCTGAGCTGACAAGGTACAAATCTGTTGTACTACCCCTGAACAGGCAGTTAACCCACTGTTCCTAGGCTGTCATTGAAAATAAGAATTTGTTCTTAACTGCCTAGTAAAATAAAGGTACAATTTAAATAAAAAAATTACAATTATACATCATGATTGGTCCTTATCTTTGTCACGTTGATAAATTGACTTTGTGATGTTTCTATTTACAGATCCATTCAACGCTCAATTTTAAGTGGTCAACACATTTCCTATATCAATGGCACTTAAGGCACCTGTATAATGTCTCCTGTGCAATACACATTATGGTTATGATCTACAAACATCTACCAGTGCAATCAAGCTTTTCTACATCATTTAATAAATGTCATGGCCTTAATTTGTTTTTCACCAAAGGCACTTCATCACAATTCAGATGGATGCATCCTGTATCATTCATCAGTGTTGTTTAGAACCTAAATGTACAAACTATTTATTTGAGCTAAAATCTCTGGGGAAAAAAACAGTTAAACAAATCTAAATATATTTTAGATTTTAGATTCTTCCAAGTAGCCACCCTTTGCCTTGATGACAGCTTTGCACATTCTTGGGATTCTCTCAACCAGCTTCACCTGGAATGCTTTTCCATCAGTCTTGAAGGAGTTCCACATATGCTGAGCACTTGTTGGCTGCTTTTCCTTCACTCTGCGGTCCCACTCAACCCAAACCCTCTCAATTGGGTTGATGTTGGGTGATTGTGGTGGCCAGGTCATCTGATGCATTGATTGTGGAGGCCAGGTCACCTGATGCACAGCCTGGAGGTGTACTGGGTCATTGTCCTGTTGAAAAACAAATGATAGTCCGACAAACCAGATGGGATGGCGTATCACTGCAGAAATCTGTGGTAGCCATGCTGGTTAAGTGTGCATTGAATTCTAAATAAATCACAGACAGTGTCACCAGCAAAGCACTCCCACACCATCACACCTCCTCCTCCATGCTTCACGGTGGAAACCACACATGCGGAGATCATTCGGTCACCTACTCTGCGTCTCTCAAAGACACGGCAGTTGGAACCAAAACTCTCAGATTTGGACTCATCAGACAAAATAACAGATTTCCACCAGTCTAATGTTCATTGCTCATGTTTCTTGGCCCAAGCAAGTCTCTTCTTCTTACTGGTGTCTTTTAGTAGTGGTTTCTTTGCAGCAATTCGACCACGAAGGCCTGATTCACTCAGTCTCCTCTGAACAGTTGTTATTGAGATGTGTCTGTTACTTGAACTCCGTGAAGCATTTATTTGGGCTGCAATTTCTGAGGCTGCTAACTAATGAACTTATCCTCTGCAGCAGAGGTAACTCTGTCTTAAAGTCATGCTGGACTGTAATTTCTCTTTCCTTATTTGAGCTGTTCTTGCCATAATATGAATTTGGTCTTTTACCAAATAGGGCTATCTTCTTTATACCACTCCTACCTTGTCACAACACAACTGATTAGCTCAAACACATTAAGAAGGAAATACATTTTGACAAGTTAACTTTTAACAAGACACACTTGTTAATTGAAATGCATTCCAGGTGACTACATCATGAAGGTGGTTGAGAGAATGTCAAGAGTGTACAAAGCTGTCATCAACGCAAAGAGTGGCTACTTTGAAGAATCTCAAATATAAATATATTTTGATTTGATTAACACTTTGGTTACTACATGATTCCATATGTGTCATTTTATAGTTTTGATGTCTTCACTATTATTTTACAATGTAGAAAATTGTCAAAATAAAGAACAACCTTGCATGGGTAGGTGTGTCCAAACTTTTGACTGGTAAAAAAAAAGGTATGTGGACACCCCTTCAAATTAGTGGATTCTCGCCATTTTATTAAGCAACACCCATTGCTGACAGGTGCATAAAATCAAGCACAAAGCTATGCAATCTCCAGAGACAAACATTGGCAGTAGAATGGCCTTACTGAAGAGCTCAGTGACTTTCAATGTGGCACTGTCATAGGATGCCACCTTTCCAACAAGTCAGTTCATTAAATGTCTGCCCTGCTATAGCTGGCCCGGTCAACTTTAAGTGCTGTTATTGTGAAGTGGAAATGTCTTGGAGCAAAACGGCTCAGCCGCGGAATGATAGGCCACACAAGCTCACAGAACAGGTCCACCGAGTGCTGAAGCACGTACAAATTGTCTGTCCTTGGTTGCAACACTCACTATTGAGTTCCAAACTGCCCCGAGAAGTAATGTCTGCACAAGAATTGGTATGTTGGGAGCTTAATGAAATGGGTTTCCATGATCGAGCAGCCGCACACAAGCCTAAGATCATCATGTGCAATGCCAAGCGTCGGCTGGAGTGGTATAAAGCTCGTCCCCATTGGACTCTGGAGCAGTGGAAACACGTTCTCTGGTGTGATGAATCGTCTGGCAGTCTGGAGGATGAATCTGGGTTTAGCCGATGCCAGGAGAACACTACATGCCTGAATGCATAGTGCCAAATGTAAGGTTTGGTGGGGGAGGAATAATGGTCTAGTTCCAGTAAAGGTACATTTTAACGTTACAGCATACAATGATAATCTAGACGATTCTGTGCTTCCAACAGTTTGGGGAAGGCCCTTTCCTGTTTCAGCATGACAATGCCCCCATGCACAAAGTGAGGTCCATACAGAATATTTTTTTTGAGATCGGTAAGTGAGATCTTGACTGGCCTGCATAGAGCCCTGGCCTCAACCCCATAGAACACCTTTGGGATGAGTTGGAACGCTGACTGCGAGCCAGGTCTAATCGCCCAACATCAGTGCCCGACCTCACTAATTTGCTTGTGGCATCTCCTTGAGATGTTCGACCAGCATGTGTCCACATACGTCTGTTCATGTAATGTAGATCATTGGATATGGTCAGGGGACAAATGGGGTCCAGGCTAGTAAGGAGCAAGCAGAGAGAAATGTTTCAGAAAAACAAAGCTAAGCCAGTGGCATCGACCTGCTGGGAATACATTCACTCTTGGCTGCTCCATATAATGTCAGCCATTTCCAGCTAGTTTGGAGTAAATAGGCTGGGGCGTAATAGTCTGCATGTAAAATCCATTCTTGGTGTGTGGCTCAGTTGTTCCAGCTGACTGACTTTCAATTGGAATATGATTACCTTGCCCCTACCACTGGTCCCCGTCCCGTCCTGTCCTGTCCTTCCATCCCATCCCACCCTCCTCCTCTCACCACCCACATTACCTCTTCTCCTGCTCCCTCTGCTCCTCTCCCCTCCCCCCTCTGCTACCCTCCCTCTTCTCCCCTCCCTCCCTCCCTCCCTCCCTCCCTCCCTCCCTCCCTCCCTCCCTCCCTCCCTCCCTCCCTCCCTCCCTCCCTCCCCCTCCCTCCCTCCCTCCCCCGATCCCCTCCATCCCTCTGTTCCCTCCCTCACTCTGCTCCTGTCCAGGATGGGAAAGGTGAGTTAGTACCAGCAGCGCAGTCATACCTTTTCTCCCAGACAGTGGGAAGATGAGATGGACCTGCTTTGATTGGTTTCTGCCTCTCTCTGCCTAACTTCATATCTGACGAGGTAATGCCGTAACCGCCAAGCGCCTTTTCACCACAATTACATCTTGTAACTCTCTCTCTCTCTCTCGCTCACTTTCATAGTAAATATTGCTCCTTGAGAAAAGTACTCTCTTTATATACGAACTAATAAACAAATGTCTGTCTGAGTGTGTGTGTGTGTGTGTGTGTGTGTGGATGTGTGTGTGTGTGTGTGTGTGTGTGTGTGTGTGTGTGTGTGTGTGTGTGTGTGTGTGTGGATGGATGTCTCTGTGTGTGTGTGTGTGTGTGTGCGTGTGTGTGTGGATGGATGTCTCTGTGTGTGTGTTTGTGTGTGGATGGTTGTGAGTGTATATGTCCATGTGTGTTTGTGTGTGGATGGTTGTGAGTGTATATGTCTGTGTGTGTGTGTGTGTATGTGTGTATGTGTATGTGTATGTGTATGTGTGTGTGTGTGTGTGTGTGTGTGTGTGTGTGTGTGTGTGTGTGTGTGTGTGTGTGTGTGTGTGTGTGTGTGTGTGTGTGTGTGTGTGTGTGTGTGTGTGTGTGTGTGAGTGGATGTGTGTATGTCTTCGTGTGTGTCTGTCTGTCTGTCCGTCTGTCTGTCCGTCTGTCCGTCTGTCCGTCCGTCTGTCCGTCTGTGGATGGATGGATGGATGTGTGTATGTCAGTCTGGATAGGTGTGTATATGTCTGTGTATGTGAGTCCATATGCTATTCCAATATATTGTACATTTTGTCCCTTTGAAAAGCCACTGATTTGCTGGAGTGACAGTATAAAGCCATAGCTGTAATTCCAGTCAACAGAGCTGGGATCAAACCTAGTCTATTTCCCTTCCTGTTGATTTTATGTGACCTTTAAAGAGGGGAAGAAAGAAGACACGATTTAATGAGGTGTACTGGATGACAATTTGGGGATTGGAAAGTCTCTGAGAGGAGCGCTAGATGGTGTCATTAGAAAACTAATATGTGCCCTCTGTGGGTGTGTAATCAAATGTGTTTCCTTTGGCATTTAGATGTTTTTTCTGGCATACAGAGTGCTTCCAGGTCCTAATGAGGGCTCCAGTGATATACAGTGCCTTCGGAAAGTATTCAGACCCCTTGAATTCTCCACATTTTGCTACGTTACAGCCTTATTCTAAAATGTATTAAATAAATGTTTTTCCCCATAATGACAAAGCGAAAACAGGTTTTTAGAAACTTTTGCAAATGTAATACAAATATAAAACAGAAATACCTTATGAACATAACCCTTTGCTATGAGAATTGAAATTGAGCTCGGGTGCAGCCTGTTTCCACTGATCGTCCTTGAGATGTTTCTACAACTTGATTGGAGTTCATCTGTGATAATTTCAATTGATTGGACATAATTTGGAAAGGCACACACCTGTCTATATAAGGTCCCACAGTTGACAATGCATGTCAGAGCCAAAACCATGCCATGAGATCGAAGGAATTGTCCGTAGAGCTTCGAGACTGTCAAAACATTTCTGCAGCATTGAAGGTCCCCAAGAAAACAGTGGCCTCCATCATTCTTACAGTTTTTCTCAGTCGCTTTGGTGCATTTCTTAGATCAAAAGTGCAATTCTTGATAAATTCCAAATAATCTAGTCACTTGTGCACATCATTAAAGCAATTTCTTATTCCTTTGAACAAATTGCAATTGATAATGTACAAGTGTCAGCTTTTTTCCACATTATCTATTGCTCATGTCATGTTGATCAACATATAGTAGATGGTTCTCTGTTGAATAGTCTTACCCCTCAAAACATCTAGGCATTAGTTCCTTGCATAAACCATTACATGCAAAATTGTTGAACTATTTGTCATAAACTGTCAAGCATAGTTTTACACATTTCTATTAGACCTTTTGTACAAAAACGTGAATTGATGAATCATGCAGGTGAAATTGACCCTCACTCATGATGGAATGTAGTGTTAGTGTTAGTTCAATCAACAATCAACCAGTTGTCTAAGGTGCATCTCATGAAGTATCAATTGGCAAGCATATATAGACAGACCACAACACAGAGTTGCAATTTTCCAATAATGGATGGACCAGGAAACGAACAGGGTCAACAGCCAAAAGGAGGAAGAAGAGGAGCAAGGATGCGTGGTGGAAAGCAAAACAGAGGAAGAGGCAGCAGAGGACATAGGCGCATATCTGATGACATAAGGGCCACTATTGTAGACCATGTTGTCAATCATGGCCTTACAATGGCTGAGGCGGGTCGAAGGGTGCAGCCAAATATTGGGAGCTCAACCGTGTCCTCAATAGTTTAAACATTTCGAAGAGAAAACAGGTATGTCCACCAATGTACAGTGCACTGTTACTTGTATATAAGCAGTATACTGTATACTTCCTACAATGCTTCATATTACAGTAGTCCACTTGTATTTCACAGCATACAGAAATATACTCTACACAGATACATACTGCACCCACCTGTATGTTTTACAGTAAAATGTGTGTTCGCATAGTTTTTGTCGATATGAAAGTGTGCGATGCATCACTGCATTTTTCCCCACATAGGACTGCAAGATTACCTCAAACCGGTGTCAGAGGACGCCTTTTCACACCTCAACAGGAGGAGGCTATTTGCACCATGGTCCGAGCAAACAATGCCATGAGACTCAGGGAAATACAAAGGACCATTATAGAAGACAACGATGTCTTTGAAAACATCCATACGGTTAGCATCTCAACCATCGACAGGGTGCTGCATAGAAACCAGATGAGTATGAAACAGCTGTACCGTGTACCATTCCAAAGGAATGAGGACAGAGTTAAGGAGCTACGGTACCAGTATGTACAGGTAAAACATATATCTATGTAACTACTTTACAGCAACATTTTATAGTGATACATAGTACAGTAAGCATAAACTGCACACATTTCCATTGCTGTGGAAGGAACATGCAATATACAGTGCCTTGCAAAAGTATTCGGCCCCCTTGAACTTTGCAACCTTTTGCCACATTTCAGGCTTCAATCATAAAGATATAAAACTGTATTTTTTTGTGAAGAATCAACAACAAGTGGGACACAGTCATGAAGTGGAACGACATTTATTGGATATTTCAAACTTTTTTAACAAATAAAAAACTGAAAAATTGGGCGTGCAAAATTATTCAGCCCCTTTACTTTCAGTGCAGCAAACTCTCTCCAGAAGTTCAGTGAGGATCTCTGAATGATCCAATGTTGACCTAAATGACTAATGATGATAAATACAATCCACCTGTGTGTAATCAAGTCTCCGTATAAATGCACCTGCACTGTGATAGTCTCAGAGGTCCGTTAAAAGCGCGGAGAGCATCATGAAGAACAAGGAACACACCAGGCAGGCCCGAGATACTGTTGTGAAGAAGTTTAAAGCCGGATTTGGATACAAAAAGATTTCCCAAGCTTTAAGCATCCCAAGGAGCACTGTGCAAGCGATAATATTGAAATGGAAGGAGTATCAGACCACTGCAAATCTACCAAGACCTGGCCGTCCCTCTAAACTTTCAGCTCATACAAGGATAAGACTGATCAGAGATGCAGCCAAAAGGCTCATGATCACTCTGGATGAACTGCAGAGATCTACAGCTGAGGTGGGAGACTCTGTCCATAGGACAACAATCAGTCGTATATTGCACAAATCTGGCCTTTATGGAAGTGGCAAGAAGAAAGCCATTTCTTAAAGATATCCATAAAAAGTGTTGTTTAAAGTTTGCCACAAGCCACCTGGGAGACACACCAAACATGTGGAAGAAGGTGCTCTGGTCAGATGAAACCAAAATTGAATGCAAACGTTATGTTTGGCGTAAAAGCAACACAGCTCATCACAATGAACACACCATCCCCACTGTCTAACATGGTGGTGGCAGCATCATGGTTTGGGCCTGCTTTTCTTCAGCAGGGACAGGGAAGATGGTTAAAATTGATGGGAAGATGGATGGAGCCAGATACAGGACCATTCTGGAAGAAAACATGATGGAGTCTGCAAAAGACCTGAGACTGGGACGGAGATTTGTCTTCCAACAAGACAATGATCCAAAACATAAAGCAAAATCTACAATGGAATGGTTCAAAAATAAACAAATCCAGGTGTTAGAATGGCCAAGTCAAAGTCCAGACCTGAATCCAATCGAGAATCTTTGGAAAGAACTGAAAACTGCTGTTCAACAATGCTCTCCATCCAACCTCACTGAGCTCGAGCTGTTTTGCAAGGAGGAATGGGAAAAAATTTCAGTATCTCGATGTGCAAAACTGACAGAGACATACCCCAAGCGACTTACAGCTGTAATCGCAGCAAAAGGTGGCGCTACAAAGTATTAACTTAAGGGGGCTGAATAATTTTGCACGCCCAATTTTTCAGTTATTGATTTGTTAAAAAAGTTTGAAATATCCAATAAATGTCGTTCCACTTCATATGATTGTGTCCCACTTGCTGTTGATTCTTCACAAAAAAATACAGTTTTATATCTTTATGTTTGAAGCCTGAAATGTGGCAAAAGGTCGCAAAGTTCAAGGGGGCCGAATACTTTTGCAAGGCACTGTATGTACATTTTATGTCACTCTTCCTTACCAAAACAAATTCAACTGTGTGTTCTGGGATATAGTGTATAATGGAGTTGGAATCAAGTGAACCCTCTCACAACTTTGTATACCTGGATGAGGCTGGCTTCAACCTGACCAAATGCAGAAGGTGGGGTCGGAATATCATCGGTCACAGAGCTACTGTGGATTTGCCAGGCCAACGGGGAGGAAATATCACCATGTGTGCTTCTATTTCGGAGCATGGTGTCCTAACCCATATCCCCCTTATAGGGCCATACAACACCCAGCATCTACTCCACTTTTTAGAGACTCTCTACAGGGCTCTCATCCCTGATTATGAGAGGGGTGTGTTTAGAGAGGATTTCCCAAAGTATGTGGTCATTTGTGATAATGTGAGTTTCCATCGATCAAACATCAGAAGGCAATGGTCATAGAATTCGAGAATGCTCATAGAATTCCTCCCACCTTATTCACCATTCCTTAACCCAATTGAGGAGTTATTTTCAGCATGGAGGTGGAAGGTGTACGATCGTCAGCCACACACACAGATGACCCTGCTGGCTGCAATGGATGCAGCATGTGAGGACATCACAGTAGATGCCTGCAGATGATGGATAAGGCATTCCAAAAGATTCTTTCCACGTTGCATTGGAAGGGAAAATATCCGGTGTGATGTGGATGAGAATATGTGGGCCGACAGACAGGTGCCTTAGGGTTGGTTTCCTGTTTCTTTCTAATTTAGTTTTTTTTTCCTTTGTGCCCCTTGGGTTGTCCAGTCTCTTTCAATCAATAACCCACATACACTAATATGTAAATAGTACTGTTGAAATTGATATATGCCATAGAAGTGCAGCCTTGTGCATTTTCAATCCAGTAACTGTCATCCAAACTGTAGCCTAAGTTTATATCAGGTAATATTGTCGAAGTTACATTGACAACATGCCTAAACATTTTGACGACCTTGTTCGTGAACAATGACTCAATGACTTATCATTCTGATGACACTGACATGATCATTGGCATGAATATTTACTTTTGAGAGATGTACTAAGGATTTTTAGTGACTGACTAGCTTTAGAAACATATCTATTGTATATTGCAGTTTGTACAAATTGTTCTGAGAAATGCACTTATTATTTTGCACATGTTAGTGATGTGAAAAATGCACCAAAGCGACTGAGAAAAACGGTAAATGGTAGACGTTGGAACCATCAAGAGTCTTCCTAGAGCTGGCAGCCCGGCCAAACTGAGCCATCGGGGGAGAAGGGCCTTGGCCAGGGAGGTGACCAAGAACCCAATGGTCACTCTGACAGAGAACCTTCCAGAAGGACAACCATCTCTGCAGCACTCCACCAATCAGGTCTTTATGGTAGAGTGGCCAGACGACAGCCATGCTGTTCAGCTCAGCCACTCTGAAGCTGAGGGCTTTGTTTATCTGCTGCCTATCTTGAATTTTGTACATAATTTCTTTGGTCCCGTGATACTAAGTTTACGCTCTTAACATTTTTCAGCAGTCTTTAGCTTTTGCATTTAATTGTTGTATATTTACCCTTGGTCTTGGAAGGCTGTTGTTATTTAGCATGATAGGCCTCTTTGTGAGCCTTTAAAGATTCAAAGCAAACAAAGGTACAAGTTGACTTTGCATGGCAAATAGGCCTGGCAGATAGGTGTGGCAGTTCGGCCTGCACACTCTTCATTAAAGATAACATTTCAGAGTGTTTGTAGTTATTGAGCCAGAAAACCTAACTGTATTGACAGCTTTGAAAAAAGAATGACCATATTTGACCTCAGGAGGAAGTAAAGAAAGCAGTGCTCTGCAGGAGAGAACGCTGACCCAATAAGGTCACGTTGCTCAGGGAGAGGAGAGCCCCCCAACACTTGGTGGGTTCGATACTCTGCTGAAAGCCACAGTATATATTCTGCTGAAAGCCACAGTATGTACTAGAGGTCGACCGATTAATCAGAATGGCCAATTAATTACGGCCAATTTCAAGTTTTCATAACAATCAGAAATCTGTATTTTTTATTTTTATATATATTTTTTACACCTTTATTTAACTAGGCAAGTCAGTTAAGAACACATTCTTATTTTCAATGACGGCCTAGGAACGGTGGGTTAACTGCCTCGATCAGGGGCAGAAAGACAGATTTTCACCTTGTCAGCTCGGGGGATCGAATCTTGCAACCTTACAGTTAACTAGTCCAATGCAATAACGACCTGCCTCTCTCTCGTTGCACTCCACAAGGAGACTGCCTGTTACACGAATGCAGTAAGCCAAGGTAAGTTGCTAGCTAGCATTAAACTTATCTTGTAAAAAAACTATCAATCATAATCACTAATTAACTACATATGGTTGATGATATTACTAGATATTATCTAGCGTGTCCTGCGTTGCATATAATCTGACTGAGCATACAAGTATCTTAGTATCGGACTCAGAGGTGGTAGCCAGAAGCAGGCGCGTAAACATTCATTCAAACTGCACTTTCGTGCGTTTTGCCAGCAGCTCTTCGTTGTGCGTCAAGCATTGCGCTGTTCATGACTTCAAGCCTATCAACTCCTGAGATAAGGCTGGTGTAACCGAAGTGAAATGGCTAGCTAGTTTCAAACATCACTCGCTCTGAGCCTTCTAGTAGTTGTTCCACTTGCTCTGCATGGGTAATGCTGCTTCGAGGGTGACTGTTGTCGTTGTGTTGCTGGTTCGAGCCCAGGGAGGAGCGAGGAGAGGGACGGAAGCTATACTGTTACACTGGCAATACTAAAGTGCCCATAAGAACATATAATAGTCAAAGGTTAATGAAATACAAATGGTATAGAGGGAAATAGTCCTATAATTCCTATAACTACAACCTAAAACCTCTTACTTGGGAATATTGAAGACTCGTGTTTAAAGGAACCATCAGCTTTCATATGTTCTCATGTTCTGAGCAAGGAACTGAAACGTTAGCTTTGTTACATGGCACATATTGCACTTTTACTTTCTTCTCCAACACTTTGTTTTTGCATTATTTAAACCAAATTCTACGTTTCATTATTTACTTGAGGCTAAATGGATTTTATTGATGTATTATATTAAGTTAAAATAAGTGTTCATTCAGTATTGCTGTAATTGTCATTATTACAAATAAATAAATAAAAATTGGCCGATTAATCAGTATCGGCTTTTTTGGTCCTCCAATAATCAGTATCGGCGTTGAAAAATCATAATCGGTCGACCTCTAGTATGTACTCTGCTGAAAGCCACAGTATGTACTCTGCTGAAAACCACAGTATGTACTCTGCTGCAGTATGTACTCTGCTGAAAACCACAGTATGTACTCTGCTGAAAGCTGGGTATAATTATCACACTAGAGGAACGGTTGGCAGACAGCCCTGTTAATTGGTGCACCTGTCTTATACAGTACCTCGGGGAGCGAAAGCTCAATCCCACGCAACTGCATTAGTCTAGCTAGCTGTGTTCTAGTGGTAGGAGACCTGCCTCCTCCTTCCGCCACTACTGAAGCTACAGAATTGTATAAACATACTTACTGCAGTCAAGGCTGGAAAATACAACCTGGATATGGAAATGTAGTTACACTGTGTAGCGTTTCTAGATATTCATTTGAAGGGAATGGAAGTGTTTTTCTCAGACAGTGAGTCTGTTTAATTTACCAGAGAATCATAGTGAATTGAGCAGATTGTCAAGTATATACATTGAGGATGACTTCAGAGACAACGTTGGATTGAGGATTCTAAATAGAAATGGTGGTCAAAGATAGTGGCTACACTTGGGGCTGGGCCATATTTGAGCTCCTAAACATCTTGTTATCCTCAGGACCATGGTTCGAGCCTGCGATTCCGATCCTGACCACCTGCCCCAGAGTCCAATTATTCCCAGAATAACAGAAGCACGAAAAGCACAGACCAGTGCGATATGCAGAAAAGAAGAGCATCATGAACATGTTATGTCAGTGCCATGTATTATGCATGTTTACAGAAGATGAACAGAAGGATCTGAGGCTCTGTATCTGACATACGACCACATTCGCTACTAGTCACGTTGTTGCACAAAGGGTGTCTTGGAAAGTGGTATGGTTCCAGGACCCCTGTCGTGTTAAGTTCTGTAGCTATAAGCCAAGCATTATGTCTTGGGGTTTAACGGTTCACCAAACCCAAGGTTCAGTAGGTATTGTGTTTTTTGGGGTCAGGGTTTGGTTTCGGGTACAGCAGGAAAAGTAAATGCTATTCACAATGTTCAGCTGTCACTGTTGTGACCGGATTGTTTCCACTCTGATGCTGCTTTTGTTATCATGTAGAAGATGGGAATTTAGCAGTTGTGAAGTCATAAATACCAGTTGTGAAGTCATAAATACCAGTTGTGAAGTCATAAATACCAGTTGGATGCATCCATGTGATTTGAACTTGTTGAGAAATGCTGATTGACTAATGGCCAACAAACTGTGTCAACCATAAACTAAAAGTACAAGCTGTGTCAACCATAAACTAAAAGTACAAGCTGTGTCAACCATAAACTAAAAGAACAAACTGTGTCAACCATAAACTAAAAGTACAAGCTGTGTCAACCATAAACTAAAAGAACAAGCTGTGTCAACCATAAACTAAAAGTACAAACTGTGTCAACCATAAACTAAAAGAACAAACTGTGTCAACCATAAACTAAAAGTACAAACTGTGTCAACCATAAACTAAAAGAACAAACTGTGTCAACCATAAACTAAAAGTACAAGCTGTGTCAACCATAAACTAAAAGAACAAACTGTGTCAACCATAAACTAAAAGTACAAGCTGTGTCAACCATAAACTAAAAGTACAGCTTTAACAAATTAATAGAATGATTTTAATAATTAATGTTATGTTGTTGCATTTAACTGTTAAAAATGCTGTTATAGAGGCCACTTCCTTAGTAGGTGACGTCAGAGGTCATCACGTGGGAGAAGTGGGAGCTCAGGATGATAGATGAGTTTCCCACTAGTAATTACCAGTTGGAGGGCCGTTCAAATGGATTTTTCCCAGTCATATGTGGTAAATTCCCACTTAGTTATGAACGCACCATGACACTGCCTCCTTCAGTGTCAGATGCGCCATCCATAGCACTGTACATATCCCACTCCGGGGTAGACCTATTGTAATCTGCTGTTACTGTTACGTAAGCTCAACAGTGTGCATTGACCAATTCATTCAAAACTTTGGCTTTGGTTTGCCTATATAGAGTGGGTACTACCTGTTTGCTAAAATGGGTGCAAGAGGGAAGTTCGAAACGTGGCTCGAGCACTTTCATGAGGTGCTTAATTAAACCCCCTATTCTCAACCACAGAGAATGGGCATATATCCACAGCTATAAAACAAAGACTGTAAAAAATATAGCCTACCTATGATTTCTTTGGCCCGGTCAGAGTCAGCTGCCAAGGGCTGCTTGAATGCAGAGGGGAGACGATGTTGTGTTGTTGTTTCTTTGTGTTTCCGTCTTGCTCCAGTGGTTGGAATACTGGGGTGATATCGGCGTAAATGTGTCAACATATTTGAGGTGTTGGCAGCTGCAAAGGCTATTCTGGTTGAGCGCGGCAACATACTGTTCAAGTTTTATCCACAATTCTCTGTCCATTGCCGTTATAATCTACTGGGAAGCCAAAATGTTCCCAAACTGGAGATTTAAACGATGGAGAATCCTCCTGGTGTATCGACCCCACCACTTGCCATCGTAAAGTACTCACGTAGTTCCCGGCTACTCCTCACAAAAGGTCATTTTGAAATGCGCCAATTAAGATTAGAATATTGATTACAACGTGTACAATAGTTGTTTTAACGGAATAGCCATGAAATGCTGTTTTTTTTCAGGCCAGATTTACTCAAGAGGCATGCAGTGCAGCGTAGGCCTAGTGTGTTTATATTCTTGCATAAAAAAATGTGGTTTCCCAGTGCAGACAGAAACAAGGTCCCCGTACCGTACTGCTCTGTAAGACTGTACCGTTACACCCATAATTATGTCTGAAATAATGTTCACACTTAGGAGCGGTACTCTAGTGAGTTGAAGTATGCGGCGGAGACAATGCAGTCCCTTGGGCCTCTTAGTTCTGTGATTGTACGGGGAAGATCTGGAGGGCTGCACCACTCATGGTTGAGTGGGCCAACACTATCCCGTCCATCTACCAACTGACAACAAACAAAACACAAACAGTTTTTACAGCAACAAAGACTAGTCAAAATAAGTGTTGGGTGCGGAAAGCTGTGAGTCCTCAAGTCAACACGAAAGTTAGTGTTACACATCCCTGTACATTTTCGCACTTGTGTAAGCTGCTTATTTACCAGTAAAATCCTTATGCAGGATATTTTCAAAAGATATTAGCTATGTGTTTCCCTGCAAAAATGAAGGCAACCGATGATAAGGGTAATTCAAAGGAAATCAAATGTTGTAATACACATGAACTATTTCGTATTGATAATGGAAACATATAAATCATAAGTGCTAAATGTAAACTCCAACAAGATTCCTTGTGTACGAAGATAAGTGTGAGGAATTATGGTTTCCCTGTAATTATAAAGTGACAGAATATTGGCAAGAGATAAATAGCTGGTCAGACTGTAATAGAAATGGCTATCTAGAGGACTACCTGTTGAAACAAAGACATATTCTTTGCCCGGAAATTCACATGAAGCTAATTAATCACACAGCAGCAGCACTGTGGCGATGCATTATGCAAAGAGGGTGAAACTACATGCCTCCTCCCCTATGACTGTGCTCTAACGCATTCTCCCCAGTCTCAAAGACTCATAGATCTACTAAGCCACTTCCAGTCCAGCCATGAACATTCAGGGACACACTACTGTGAGGAGAGAACTTTAAACTGTACTGACCTGACCTGTCCTCTATCTGAAACCACAGCCGGGTCAAATTCCATAATTTACTGTATGTGGAACAATGTCAAAGTCAGTGGGGTGGATAGCATGTGATTATGCGTTATATTTCAAAGATGACTATTATAGGTCCTATACTGTGCTACTGATGTCAATGTATCTAAAAGTCAGAAACATTAACATATACGCATTATTGTATATTATCTGGGATAATTTGAAGTTGCAGCAAGAGAGTATCCAGATCTCTATATCCCTTGAAATGGAGATGTCAGTGTTAAACTTTATCAAGGAAACCATTTACCATTGTATTTACTCTCTATGTTCAACACGTTTTGCCTTTATCCTTGTAAATATAGTCTTACCGACAGCATAGGATTAAAATATATTTTGGCTGCTGGAATAAAAGTGACAATTTTTGTCTATTTTTAAAACCAGGAAAGGTCAGTGCGATTTTCATCTTATTTCCAAGGACATCCTGGCAATTACATGGTGGATCTTGTCATTTAAAATGAGCAAGTTGATACCTCATCTACTTCCAAATGAATTCTGAGAACTGTGTCATTTTCACTTTACACCTTTTTAAAGGGTGGCTTTGGCTTCAAATGTGTGGCTTCACATTATCTGCAATTATGAGTTATGGCCTTGAAATCCTATCCCATTGCCTCTAAAAGCAAAAATGATGGCCCTTAGCTGACTGGATTTTTAGACATTTATATCAGTCTAGGTAAAAATAGCTAACAAAAGCATTGCTCAAACCCAGACACAGACTCCTGCCTGTAGCCCTGGCTGGCAGTCTCCCCCCCCCCCTTCCTTAAGACTGCTCCATCATTACACTGAGGGTCAGATGTCTTCCCCTTTGGTCTAATGTATCTGATGTAATGCAAATAGGCAAGTGTGAAAGTGCACACTTCTACAAGAGGGCTGGATGCTGGACACAGACAGTTCCAAGATCACAGTGAGGTATTTTTAACCCGCTGCCACATGGGGCCTTCACATTCCCCTCCTGATCAGACATCATACACACAACCACACTCCACCTGTCTGAGATGCTTGTCAGCAGAACGCTAGACTTACTTGAGTTAAAACACTTGGTTATACAGAGTGTACAAAACATGAATATTGAGTTGTCTCAAGGCTTAAAAAACGTTCTTTAACCGGTCTCCTCCCCTTCATCTACACTGATTGAAGTGGGTTTCACAAGTGAAATCAATAAGGGATCATATTTTTCATCTGGATTCACCTAGTCAGTCTACATGTCACGGAAAGAGAAGGTGTTCCTAATGTTTTGTACACTCAATGTATATAAAACCTGCAAAGGAGCTTCTTTATATGGTCAATGCTTCTTTGACTCTTCAAAGTAGCAGGGGCAGTGTGGAGTGTTATCCCACATCTAATGTCTTCGTCAGCTCAAAATGTCAAAAGGAATATGCTACGATCCATTAATGCATTACAAGGTTGGGAGTAAAGACCGCTGTGATCCATTAATGCATTACAAGGTTGGGAGTAAAGACCGCTGTGATCCATTAATGCATTACAAGGTTGGGAGTAAAGACCGCTGTGATCCATTAATGCATTACAAGGTTGGGAGTAAAGACCGCTGTGATCCATTAATGCATTACAAGGTTGGGAGTAAAGACCGCTGTGATCCATTAATGCATTACAAGGTACAGTTTAAAGAATAATACGAAGCATTAATGCATTACAAGGTTGGGAGTAAAGACCGCTGTGATCCATTAATGCATTACAAGGTAGGGAGTAAAGACCGCTGTGATCCATTAATGCATTACAAGGTTGGGAGTAAAGACCGCTGTGATCCATTAATGCATTACAAGGTTGGGAGTAAAGACCGCTGTGATCCATTAATGCATTACAAGGTTGGGAGTAAAGACCGCTGTGATCCATTAATGCATTACAAGGTTGGGAGTAAAGACCGCTGTGATCCATTAATGCATTACAAGGTACAGTTTAAAGAATAATACGAAGCATTAATGCATTACAAGGTTGGGAGTAAAGACCACTGTGATCCATTAATGCATTACAAGGTAGGGAGTAAAGACCACTGTGATCCATTAATGCATTACAAGGTTGGGATTAAAGACCGCTGTGATCCATTAATGCATTACAAGGTTGGGAGTAAAGACCGCTGTGATCCATTAATGCATTACAAGGTACAGTTTAAAGAATAATACGAAGCATTAATGCATTACAAGGTTGGGAGTAAAGACCGCTGTGATCCATTAATGCATTACAAGGTAGGGAGTAAAGACCGCTGTGATCCATTAATGCATTACAAGGTTGGGAGTAAAGACCGCTGTGATCCATTAATGCATTACAAGGTTGGGAGTAAAGACCGCTGTGATCCATTAATGCATTACAAGGTTGGGAGTAAAGACCGCTGTGATCCATTAATGCATTACAAGGTTGGGAGTAAAGACCGCTGTGATCCATTAATGCATTACAAGGTTGGGAGTAAAGACCGCTGTGATCCATTAATGCATTACAAGGTACAGTTTAAAGAATAATACGAAGCATTAATGCATTACAAGGTTGGGAGTAAAGACCGCTGTGATCCATTAATGCATTACAAGGTAGGGAGTAAAGACCGCTGTGATCCATTAATGCATTACAAGGTTGGGAGTAAAGACCGCTGTGATCCATTAATGCATTACAAGGTTGGGAGTAAAGACCGCTGTGATCCATTAATGCATTACAAGGTTGGGAGTAAAGACTGCTGTGATCCATTAATGCATTACAAGGTTGGGAGTAAAGACCGCTGTGATCCATTAATGCATTACAAGGTAGGGAGTAAAGACCGCTGTGATCCATTAATGCATTACAAGGTTGGGAGTAAAGACCGCTGTGATCCATTAATGCATTACAAGGTAGGGGGTAAAGACCGCTGTGATCCATTAACGCATTACAAGGTAGGGAGTAAAGACCGCTGTGATCCATTAATGCATTACAAGGTAGGGAGTAAAGACCGCTGTGATCCATTAATGCATTACAAGGTTGGGAGTAAAGACCGCTGTGATCCATTAATGCATTACAAGGTTGGGAGTAAAGACCGCTGTGATCCATTAATGCATTACAAGGTAGGGGGTAAAGACCGCTGTGATCCATTAACGCATTACAAGGTAGGGTGTGAAGCCTTCTACGATCCATTAATGCATTACAAGGTAGGGTGTGAAGCCTTCTACGAAGCATTAATGCATTACAAGGTAGGGTGTGAAGCCTTTTACGAAGCATTAATGCATTACAAGGTAGGGTGTGAAGCCTTCTACGATCCATTAATGCATTACAAGGTAGGGTGTGAAGCCTTCTACGATCCATTAATGCATTACAAGGTAGGGTGTGAAGCCTTCTACGAAGCATTAATGCATTACAAGGTAGGGTGTGAAGCCTTCTATGATCCATTAATGCATTACAAGGTAGGGTGTGAAGCCTTCTACGATCCATTAATGCATTACAAGGTATGGTGTAAAGACTAATATGAAGCATTAATGCATTACAAGGTAGGGTGTGAAGCCTTCTACGATCCATTAATGCATTACAAGGTAGGGTGTGAAGCCTTCTACGATCCATTAATGCATTACAAGGTATGGTGTAAAGACTAATATGAAGCATTAATGCATTACAAGGTAGGGTGTGAAGCCTTCTACGATCCATTAATGCATTACAAGGTAGGGTGTGAAGCCTTCTACGATCCATTAATGCATTACAAGGTATGGTGTAAAGACAGCTGTGATCCATTAATATATTACAAGGTAGGGAGTAAAGACCACTGTGATCCATTAATAAGGATCGGTGTCCCGCTAGCGGAACAACTTCCGGTGAAACTGCAGTGGCGCAATTCAAATGAATAATCATAAATATTATGGATGTTAAACATTTAGGAACATATAAGTGTCTGATATCGGCGGAAAGCTTAAATTCTTGTTAATTTAACTGCACTGTCCGACTTACAGTAGCTATTACAGTGAAAACATGCCATGTGATTGTTTGAGGACGGTGCCCCACATCAAAATATTTTTCCACCGGCACAGGTTTCATACATTTACATATAACAATTAAATATTCACTTACTTTTTGAAAATATTCCTCTGATTTGTCATCCAAAGGGTCCCAACTATAACATGTAGTGTCGATAAAATTCTTCTTTATATCCCAAAAAAGTCTGTTTAGTTGGCGCCATCGATTTGAGTAATCCACTCGTTGAACTTGCAGAGAAAGGAAATCAAAAATCTACCCCTAAACTTTGTTTCAATAAGTCAAAATACATTTCTATTTACTCCTCAGATACCTTAAAATGTAATCAAACTATAATATTTATTTTGGAAAGAAGTATGTTCAATAGGAAACTGATTTTAGCAGGTGTGTAATGTCTTCATGGCGCGCGCAAACACACATTTCCAAGACTGTGTCCTTCTACTGAAACTGATATTTCTTATTCGTTTTTGAAGCTACAAGAAGCTTGAAAAATTGAACATAGACTGCTGACACCCTGTGGAAGCCATACAAATTGCATCCGGGAGCTAATGTTCAATGTGACCTTTCTCTTGAATTTCTAAGAGGATGGTACTACAAGGTACGGTGTAATGACTAATACGATGCATTACTGCATTACAAGGTAGGGTGTAAAGACCGCTGTGATCCATGCATGCACTACAAGGTAGGGAGTGAAGATCAGTCTCAGAGATAGGAGGATTTCTCAATATCAAAATGACCAATTTCACTTAATTTAAGTGAAATAACATATTAGTGAATTTGATTTTCCAAGGTGAAGAGGAATGCTGCTCTCTTTGGTCAGATGCATTTGGAGTGCTGTACTCCAAATATTGGAAATCATTTAGCTGCACAATATTAAGTAATGGTCTCAATTTAACAGACCTTATAAAGAGGTGGATGTTGTAAATGACATCTGAAATGTAAAATAGAGTACATTCAACCCAGGGCTATTCACTAGGGGGTTATCACATTAGTGATAGAAAATAGGCTACTGTGATGGAAATTCTGATCAATAATCATAAATACTGCATACATAACTACAATAGCTTCTTTGTTGGTATCTTGCTTCTTCCATTGTCTTTCCAGCAGCTTCCTCCTCTCCTCTCCTCTCCTCTCCTCTCCTCTCCTCTCCTCTCCTCTCCTCTCCTCTCCTCTCCTCTGCTCTGCTCTGCACAGAGAACAGCTCCAGGAAGTGGTGTGGGTGGTTGGTGTGAAGAAGAAGATAGAAGAAGGGGAGGGATCTGACCTTAATACTTTAATTTATCTGGCTTTTCCTACCATTTGAATTACGCAGCAACACAACACAGGGCTAAAGCTTAACACAATCTTCACCTTAACCTCAGGTTATCACAACACCTTTGTGCATTGATATGCCAGGGTCAGGCATCGATACGGACAGTAACAACCCAAGGCCATCCTAGGCTTGCTAAAGAAACTATTTCCCTGTTCAATCATACCCCTGCTTTTATCCAATACAGCTCTCAGAAACCGACACGCGGAGAGCAACATTGAAAAAGCTTTGGAAGGACGCAGCCTTCCCAGCTGGATTTAAGTTAACTATCTGCATAGTTGTTATTTGTGCAATAGAATCAGTGTGAAGAATAAACAGACACATTTCAGTATGGATCCTTTTTAACTGACAGCTCCAGGGGCCATGTTAAATCAATCAGAATGTGTGTATCCTTGCAGAAATTATTGTGGAAATCGGGGTCCTAATTGGGTTTTAGAGTTTGTAACCTCACCTCATATTAAGTTTTGAAACCTACAGTAATTTCATAGGAACATATTAGTTGGATTAACATTGATGGCTTTCACAGACTGTGGGCCCATGGATGTGATGATGAAAAAAATTGAAATACATTTTCACCAAATGAGTCTACCCTTATTAACCTCCTCCTCCTCTTATCATTAGAATATAACAGAGATCGACAGACTTAATTTCTCTTTAGCCGATCAACAAGGGTTTCAATTAAATCATCCACTCTGAATTTCAATTCCCTTATGGGAATCGCAGAGAACATGTTGAGAGAAGACGGAGAGAAATAGGCATTTAACCTCATTCCATATTAAGTAAGTAAAATGGGATGGGTTGTAAGCGTACTACTACACTGGTAATTAACATCAGACTATGACAGTACAATGATCTATGAAGAAGCGGTAGTCTCTAACCATGAATATATTGTACCAAGTACACAATACTATAGTACAAGCATTTCCACAGGGAACGCGCTATAAAAACACGCATGAATCATATTGAGCACCCAGACATCACTGCAAATGATATGAATAATATGAATAATAGCTGTGTCTGTTCATTATTGTTATAGCACTGCATTAGATATTTAGCATATGTTTACTTTCCTTTCCAGCATGGTGCTCACAATAAGATAATTATATAAGCCCCCAGTTTGTACTCAGGGGACTCCTAATAGAAAAAAAGAAGACATTAAATTAGTACATTATTGTGCATGCTACCATGTATTTGAAGCTAAATTACCTTTGAACACATGAGAATCATGCAAACTTTCCCTCCGGATGATATCAGCGATTGCATGTAGAGAATGCACATCCTATTAACTAATGATGTTGAATTCCCTTCACTTGACCAACGAGAAGTTGTTAAAACAATCTGTTTGTGTATTCATTTTGCCACATCGTATGTGTTTGTCTACCGCCGTGTGCACAGCCACAGGGGGAATCTGCAGACTCACCCATGACACATTTTACCCCAGCTGCTCTCATTTCCCCCACATTTAGGTATCTGCCTCTCACTTCTTTAATGAATGGATTAATGCCCTTTAATGCACTGTATACTGTACAGCACAGCATAGGGTATGTGTTAAAAACACATTATTATGAGGAAAAACAACAAGGTATGGTTAGAATGCTGCTGCATTGCAGTTTATCCAAATAGGACCAGAGAGTGTTAAGATGCGGATATGGAAGGAGGATGATCTGGGTAAAGAACTTATGGTGCATGGCCACCCAACGTTGTATACTGTAACATGGTCGTGGATATACACCACACTAGGTTTAGTACTGAGGAGTATTTATATTCAACAGACAACCATACACTGTGGACAGACGTTTTCCTGTGGATTTTGGGGAGGAATCTATCTGATAAAATAGACATTGTAATGGCGTAGTTTTAGTCCATGGCAGCCCTTTGACTCCCTGGAGCAACCTAATTCATCTGTTGAATCGATCGATCTGATATATAGTAAATGAGCTAGGCAGTTATGTGTGTTTCATCATCCTGAGTTATGGGGGGGGGGGGGGGGGGGGGGACTGAATGTTTCTTGAGGAACTGGGATTTTGATAGCAGGTGACATTTGTTCCAAATTAAATATTGCCTCCAGTGGAACCTCTGATGATGAAAAATGTCTGATTCAATAAACAATAATATCCAGCTATGCTAATGAACTGCCTTACATAATGGTTCTCCCTTTGGTTAAAGGAGGCATCATGAGAATGTGTGCAGGTTGATGTCGAGGGAAAGGGAATAGGGGAGATCATCTCTTCCTTTCCATTGTTTTTTTTAAATGATAATATTAACCAAAAAAATGATATTGTAAATGAGCAGTGCTTCCCCTACATTCATTTAGCAGTGGTGGCACATTTCACCAACACCCGTTGCTGACAGGTGCATAAAATCAAGCACACAGCCATGTAATCTCCATTGACAAACATTGGCAGTAGAATGGCCTTACTAAAGAGCTCAGTGACTTTCAACGTGGCACCGTCATAGAATGCCACCTTTCCAACAGATCAGTTCATCACATTTCTGCCCTGTTAGAGCTGCCCTGTTCGAGCTGCCCGGTTAGAGCTGCCCTGTTAGAGCTGCCTGGTTAGAGCTGCCCTGTTAGAGCTGCCCTGTCAACTGTAAGTGCTGCTACGTAAGTGGAAACGTCTAGGAGCAGCAACGGCTCAGCCGCGAAGTGGTTGGCCACACAAGCTTTAATTTAATTTTTTTATTTTACCTTTATTTTACTAGGCAAGTCAGTTAAGAACAAATTCTTATTTTCAATGACGGCCTAGGAACAGTGGGTTAACTGCCTGTTCAGGGGCAGAACGACAGATTTGTACCTTGTCAGCTCGGGGGTTTGAACTTGCAACCTTTCGGTTACTAGTCCAACGCTCTAACCACTAGGCTACCCTGCCGCCCAGCTTACAGAACAGGACAGCCGAGTGCTCACTCCCGAGTTCCAAACTGCCTCTGGAGGCAATGTCAGAACAATAACTGTTCGTTGGGAGCTTCATTAAATGGGTTTCAATGGCCGAGCAGCCTCACACAAGCCTAAGATCCCCATGCACAATGCAAAGCGTTTCCTGGAGTGGTGTAAAGCTCTGGAGACTCTGGAGCAGTGGAAACGTGTTCTCTGGAGTGATGAATAACGCTTCATCATCTGTCAGTCCATCATCTGTCAGTCCGACGGACATATCTGGGTTTGGCAGATGCCAGGAGAACCCCGCCTGCCCCAATGCATAGTGACAACTGTAAAGTTTGTTGGAGGAGGAATAATGGTCTGGGGCTGTTTTTCATGCTACAGCATACTATTACATTTTAAACAATTCTGTGCTTCCAACTTTGGGGCAACAGTTTGGGAAAGGCCCTTTCTTGTTTCAGCATGACAACATCCCTGTGTGCAAAGCGAGGCCCATACAGAAATTGTCACTTTCTTCCGAAGTCGGTTCCTCTCCTTGTGTGGGCGATGTTCGGCGGTCGACGTCACCGGTGGTATGACGTGGTATTGTTTGTTGTAAGTGCTTGCGCACATTTGTTGTCTGGTGTGCGTCGGGTTTTGTACCCATTGTTTATTATTCTGGATGCCGGTGGTTATATATTATTGTCACACTCTGACCATTATTTGAGTTGTTTGTTTCTATGTTTTGTTTGGTCAGGGTGTGATATGAGTGGGCATTCTATGTTGCATGTCTAGCTAGTCTGTTTCTATGTGTTTTGGCCTGATATGGTTCTCAATCAGTGGCAGGTGTTTGTCATTGTCTCTGATTGGGAACCATATTTAGGTAGCCTGTTTTGTATGGTGATTCGTGGGTTATTGTCTGTGTAGTTGCCTGTGTCTGCACTCGTTGTCATAGCGGCATGTTTGTTTTGTTGTTTTTGTTTAAGTGTTCTTCGTGTTTTTCGTCATTCAATAAAATAATGGATTCACACCACGCTGCGCTTTGGTCTACTCCATATGACGATCGTGACAATTATGTATATTAAACTGCTCCGGTTATTACCCACTTCTGCTCTCCTGCGTCTGACTTCGAAGACACCAGTTACACACCCCTTATAAAAATGGTTTGTCGAGATCGGTGTGGAAGAACTTGACTGGCCTGCAGAGAGCCCTGGCTTCAACCCCATCAAACACCTTTGGGATGAATTGGAACGCTGACTGTGAGCCAGGCCTGCATCACCATTATCTGACATCACCATCATCTGGCATCACCATCATCAAACCATCATCTAACTTAGTTTAGGAGTCTGAGATCGCTGATCTATTGAGGGAGTAATACTCTATGGCTAAGACAATGTCAAGGCAGAATGGTGCAGTGCCATCCGTTTTGTCACTAAAGCACCTTATACTACACACCACTGCGACTTGTATGCTCTAGTCGGCTGGCCCTCGTTACATATTCGTCGCAAGACCCACTGGCTCCAGGTCGTCTACAAGGCCATGCTAGGTAAAGCTCCGCCTTATCTCAGTTCACTGGTCACGATGGCAACACCCATCCGCAGCACGCGCTCCAGCAGGTGTATCTCACTGATCATCCCTAAAGCCAACACCTCATTTGGCCGCCTTTCGTTCCAGTACTCTGCTGCCTGTGACTGGAACGAATTGCAAAAATCGCTGAAGTTGGAGACCTTTATCTCCCTCACCAACTTCAAACATCAGCTATCTGAGCAGCTAACCGATCACTGCAGCTGTACATAATCTATTGGTAAATAGCCCACCCATTTTCACCTACCTCATCCCCACAGTTTTTATTTATTTACTTTTCTGCTCTTTTGCACACCAATAACTCTACCTGTACATGATCATCTGATCATTTATCACTCCAGTGTTAATCTGCAATATTGTAATTATTCACCTACCTACTCATGCCTTTTGCACACATTGTATATAGACTCCCCTTTTTTTGTATTTTTTTTTTGTCTACTGTGTTATTGACTTGTTAATTGTTTACTCCATGTGTAACTCTGTGTTGTCTGTTCACACTGCTATGCTTTATCTTGGCCAGGTCGCAGTTGTAAATGAGAACTTGTTCTCAACTAGCCTACCTGGTTAAATAAAGGTGAAATAAAAATAAAAAATAAAATAAAAATGTGGTTCTATCGTTTGTTTGGTTATGTTTTGAATGTGTAACCCAGTATGCCTTGCAGGCGGGGTCTACTGTGAGCCTACACCTCCTTTGTGGTTGTTCATTGCTGGCTTGCTGGCTTGCTGACCCTGATGTTATCCTTGACCTCTCTGTAGCTTGTGATGTCAGGTGATGGGGTTGGATTTCTGGCCCTGATGTCGTCCTCAGCTCAGTCTCTCTGGTACTTGGACTTCATACTCCTCCACAACTAACGTGTACCACCCACTTGGGTGATGCCTCTGCTGCTGCTACGGTGCAAAAAAGCCCACACATCAGTCTAGAGAAGGACTCATCCTCACTACGAGCTCTCTGCCATTTTCATTATGTAGTCAGGTCTTATTGATCAAGAAGCCCGTGCTGAGATGCATCTTTTCAGTGCAAACTTTAGCCAGCTAGCTTGCCAGCCAAATCAGACTCATCAACCTGTCATCAAGTCAAGTCAACCTGCAACTCCATGGGAAAAAAACAAGCAGATATAGCCAATTAACAACTCAATAAAAAAAGCTCATTAACAACCAAAAACACTTAACACCTAAAATGTAATGCCCTTGTGTGTCTGTCTGTACATTCATTACTACCTTCAGCGCTGAGAGAGAGAGAGAGAGAGAGAGAGGTGGCAGGACAAGTAACGATTGTGACTGGATGACCTTTCTGGTTTATCTCTCTGTCGACAGTCGCCTCTGGCCAGGTCACCGTTGACAAAGCATGTTTGAGATTAAAAATGTTATTCAATACACAGCACTTAAAGTATGAATCTTGAAGACAGTGGGAAATAACATCTAACGAGGCACAGGAAAAAGGAGCTATATCATTTGAATTGTACATTTCAAAACCATTTTCAACTGGCACTCCAGAAGAATGTTCCGAAAAATAAAAGGGACAGACTGTTATGTTTTGGCATCAACATTACTTATCTTTTATTCAGGGAAGGATATTAGGGGCACACAGCCTTCATCAGAGAGAAAACACTAACATATTGACTCTGCCCTATAAAACATGGCCTTTACAAAGCCCAGACGCCTAACTGTCACAAGCCTAACTGTTACACGCCTAACTGTTACACGCCTAACTGTTACACACCTAACTGTTACACGCCTAACTGTTACACGCCTAACTGTTACAAGCCTAACTGTTATACGCCTAACTGTTACACGCCTAACTGTCACACGCCTAACTGTCACACGCCTAACTGTCATACGCCTAACTGTTACACGCCTAACTGTTACACGCCTAACTGTTACACGCCTAACTGTTACACGCCTAACTGTTACACGCCTAACTGTCACAAGCCTAACTGTCACAAGCCTAACTGTTACACGCCTAACTGTTACACGCCTAACTGTCACAAGCCTAACTGTCACAAGCCTAACTGTTACACGCCTAACTGTCACAAGCCTAACTGTTACACGCCTAACTGTCACAAGCCTAACTGTCACAAGCCTAACTGTTCACAAGCCTAACTGTTACACGCCTAACTGTTACAAGCCTAACTGTCACACAGCCTTCATCAGAGAGAAAACACTAACATAGCCAGATATAGAGAGATTGACTCTGCCCTAGAAAACATGGCCTTTACAAAGCCCAGACGCCTAACTGTCACATGCCTAACTGTTACACGCCTAACTGTTACACGCCTAACTGTCACACAGCCTTCATCAGAGAGAAAACACTAACATAGCCAGAGATATAGAGATTGACTCTGCCCTATAAAACATGGCCTTTACAAAGCCCACGCCTAACTGTCACAAGCCTAACTGTTACACGCCTAACTGTCACAAGCCTAACTGTTACACGCCTAACTGTCACACAGCCTTCATCAGAGAGAAAACACTAACATAGCCAGAGATGATTGACTCTGCCCTATAAAACATGGCCTTTACAAAGCCCACGCCTAACTGTTAACTGTTACACGCCTAACTGTCACAAGCCTAACTGTCAAACACGCCTAACTGTTACACGCCTAACTGTCACACAGCCTTCATCAGAGACAAAACACTAACATAGCAAGAGATAGAGAAATTGACTCTGCCCTATAAAACATGGCCTTTACAGCCCAGAGCCTAACTGTCACAAGCCTAACTGTTACATGCCTAACTGTCACAAGCCTAACTGTTACACGCCTAACTGTCACACAGCCTTCATCAGAGAGAAAACACTAACATAGCCAGAAGATTGACTCTGCCCTATAAAACATGGCCTTTACAAAGCCCAGACGCCTAACTGTCACAAGCCTAACTGTTACAAGCCTAACTGTCACACAGCCTTCATCAGAGAGAAAACACTAACATAGCCAGAGATAGAGAGATTGACTCTGCCCTATAAAACATGGCCTTTACAAAGCCCAGACGCCTAACTGTCACAAGCCTTACTGTCGCAAGCCTAACTGTTACACGCCTAACTGTCACACGCCTAACTGTCACAAGCCTAACTGTCACAAGCCTAACTGTTACAAGCCTAACTGTCACACAGCCTTCATCAGAGAGAAAACACTAACATAGCCAAAGATAGAGAGATTGACTCTGCCCTATAAAACATGGCCTTTACAAAGCCCAGACGCCTAACTGTCACATGCCTAACTGTTACACGCCTAACTGTTACACGCCTAACTGTCACACAGCCTAACTGTTGCAAGCCTAACTGTCACACAGCCTTCATCAGAGAGAAAACACTAACATAGCCAAAGATAGAGAGATTGACTCTGCCCTATAAAACATGGCCTTTACAAAGCCCAGACGCCTAACTGTCACATGCCTAACTGTTACACGCCTAACTGTTACACGCCTAACTGTCACACAGCCTTCATCAGAGAGAAAACACTAACATAGCCAGAGATATAGAGATTGACTCTGCCCTATAAAACATGGCCTTTACAAAGCCCAGACGCCTAACTGTCACAAGCCTAACTGTTACACGCCTAACTGTCACAAGCCTAACTGTTACACGCCTAACTGTCACACAGCCTTCATCAGAGAGAAAACACTAACATAGCCAGAGATAGAGAGATTGACTCTGCCCTATAAAACATGGCCTTTACAAAGCCCAGACGCCTAACTGTCACAAGCTTAACTGTTACACGCCTAACTGTCACAAGCCTAACTGTTACACGCCAAACTGTCAAACGCCTAACTGTTACACGCCTAACTGTCACACAGCCTTCATCAGAGACAAAACACTAACATAGCAAGAGATAGAGAAATTGACTCTGCCCTATAAAACATGGCCTTTACAAAGCCCAGACGCCTAACTGTCACAAGCCTAACTGTTACATGCCTAACTGTCACAAGCCTAACTGTTACACGCCTAACTGTCACACAGCCTTCATCAGAGAGAAAACACTAACATAGCCAGAGATAGAGAGATTGACTCTGCCCTATAAAACATGGCCTTTACAAAGCCCAGACGCCTAACTGTCACACGCCTAACTGTTACACGCCTAACTGTCACAAGCCTAACTGTTACACGCCTAACTGTTACACGCCTAACTGTCACAAGCCTAACTGTCACAAGCCTAACTGTCACACGCCTAACTGTTACACGCCTAACTGTCACACGCCTAACTGTCACAAGCCTAACTGTCACAAGCCTAACTGTCACAAGCCTAATTGTCACACAGCCTTCATCAGAGAGAAAACACTAACATAGCCAGAGATAGAGAGATTGACTCTGCCCTATAAAACATGGCCTTTACAAAGCCCAGACGCCTAACTGTCACAAGCCTTACTGTCGCAAGCCTAACTGTTACACGCCTAACTGTCACACGCCTAACTGTCACAAGCCTAACTGTCACAAGCCTAACTGTTACAAGCCTAACTGTCACACAGCCTTCATCAGAGAGAAAACACTAACATAGCCAAAGATAGAGAGATTGACTCTGCCCTATAAAACATGGCCTTTACAAAGCCCAGACGCCTAACTGTCACATGCCTAACTGCCTAACTGTTACACGCCTAACTGTTACACGCCTAACACAGCCTTCATCAGAGAGAAAACACTAACATAGCCTAACTGTTACACAGCCTAACTGTCACAAGCCTAACTGTCACACAGCCTTCATCAGAGAAAACACTAACATAGCCAGAGATCAGAGATTGACTCTGCCCTATAAAACATGCCTTTACACGCCTAACTGTCACGCCTAACTGTCACAAGCCTAACTGTTACACGCCTAACTGTCACACAGCCTTCATAAGAAAACACTTACACGCCTAACTGTCAGAGATTGCCTAACTGTCACACAGCCTTCATCAAGCCCAGCCTAACTGTCACAACTGTTACACGCCTAACTGTCACAAGCCTAACTGTCACAAGCCTAACTGTTACACGCCAAACTGTCACACGCCTAAAACTAACTGTCACACAGCCTTCATCAGAGACAAAACACTAACATGTCAAGAGACAAGAAATTGACTCTGCCTATAAAACATGTTACAAAGCCCGCCTAACTGTCACAAGCCTAACTGTTACACGCCTAACTGTCACACTGTCACAGCCTTCCTAACATACTGACTCTGCCCTATAAAACATGGCCTTTACAAAGCCCAACTGTACTGTCACAAGACTAACTGTTACACGCCTAACTGTCACAAGCCTAACTGTCACAAGCCTAACTGTCACAAGCCTAACTGTTACACGCCTAACTGTTACACGCCTAACTGTCACACGCCTAACTGTCACAAGCCTAACTGTCACAAGCCTAACTGTCACACAGCCTTCATCAGAGAGAAAACACTAACATAGCCAGAGATAGAGAGATTGACTCTGCCCTATAAAACATGGCCTTTACAAAGCCCAGACGCCTAACTGTCACAAGCCTAACTGTTACACGCCTAACTGTTCACAAGCCTAACTGTTACACGCCTAACTGTCACAAGCCTAACTGTTACGCCTAACTGCCTAACTGTTACATGCCTAACACACGCCAGCCTAACTGTCACAAGCCTAACTGTCACGCCTAACTGTCCAAGACTAACTGTTACACCTAACTGTCACAAGCCTAACTGCCTAACTGTCACAAGCCTAAACAACTGCCTAACTGTTACACGCCAAACTGTCACAAGCCTAACTGTTACACGCCTAACTGTCACAAGCCTAACTGTTACACGCCTAACTGTTACAAGCCTAACTGTTACACGCCTAACTGTCACAAGCCTAACTGTTACACGCCTAACTGTCACACGCCTAACTGTCACAAGCCTAACTGACACAAGCCTAACTGTTACACGCCTAACTGTCACAAGCCTAACTGTTACACGCCTAAATGTCACAAGCCTAACTGTTACACGCCTAACTGTTACACTCCTAACTGTTACGCGCCTAACTGTCACAAGCCTAACTGTCACACAGACTTCATCAGAGAGAAAACACTAACATAGCCAGAGATAGAGAGATTGACTCTGCCCTATAAAACATGGCCTTTACAAAGCCCAGACGCCTAACTGTCACAAGCCTAACTGTTACACGCCTAACTGTCACAAGCCTAACTGTTACACGCCTAACTGTCACAAGCCTAACTGATACACGCCTAACTGTAACAAGCCTAACTGTTACACGCCTAACTGTTACACGCCTAACTGTTACACGCCTAACTGTCACAAGCCAAACTGTCACAAGCCTAACTGTCACAAGCCTAACTGTTACACGCCTAACTGTCACAAGCCTAACTGTTACACACCTAACTGTCACAAGCCTAACTGTTACACGCCTAACTGTTACACGCCTAACTGTTACATGCCCAACTGTCACAAGCCTAACTGTCACAAGCCTAACTGTCACACGCCTAACTGTTACACGCCTAACTGTTACACACCTAACTGTTACATGCCTAACTGTCACAAGCCTAACTGTCAAGCCTAACTGTCACACAGCCTTCATCAAGAGAAAACTTTAACATAGCCAGAGATAGAGAGATAAAACATGGCCTTTACAAAGCCCAGACTCTGCCCTATAACTGTTAAATGTTACATGCCTAACTGTCAAAGCCCTGACAGGCCTAACTCACACAGTAGAAAACACTAACATAGCCAGAGATGATTGACTCTGCCCTATAAAACATGGCCTTTATTACTGTTAACTGTCACAAGCCTAACTGTCACAAGCCTAACTGTTACACGCCCTGACATGGGTACACGCCTAATGCCTAACTGTCACAAGCCTAACTGTTACAGGCCTAACTGTCACACAGCCTCATCAGAGGAAAACACTAACATAGCCAGAGATATGAGATTGACTCTGCCCTAAAACATGGCCTTTACAAAGCCCAGACGCCTAACTGTCACAAGCCTAACTGTGTCACAAGCCTAACTGTGGGAAGCCTAACTGTTACAGCCAATAACTGTCACAAGCCTAACTGTTACACGCCTAACTGTCACAAGCCTAACTGTTACACGCCTAACTGTTACACGCCTAACTGTTACATGCCTAACTGTCACAAGCCAAACTGTTACACGCCTAACTGTCACAAAGCCTTCATCAGAGAGAAAACACTAACATAGCCAGAGATAGAGAGATTGACTCTGCCCTACAAAACATGGCCTTTACAAAGCCCAGACGCCTAACTGTCACATGCCTAACTGTCACAAGCCTAACTGTTACATGCCCAACTGTCACAAGCCTAACTGTCACAAGCCTAACTGTCACAAGCCTAACTGTCACAAGCCGAACTGTCACAAGCCGAACTGTCAGCTCCCTTCAAGGGAGCTCAATTTTTTTTCATGTCTCAGGAAGACTATGGCTCTACTGGACAGGCGCTTAGAGACAATTAAACAAACATTGATGGATTTTAATGAGCCAAAGCTCTATTCTGTCACTAATTCCCCCAGTGTACCTCCATATTAGCAGAAAAATGTAATTAGGCACAACTCAATATCTCCTTTTTTACTTGACCTCTAAATATGTCTTTCCACTACCGAGGAAAAATACCTTGAGGTCAGATAATATAGCAGAGCTTCCTGGGCTGGTGAAATGTCACGCCCTGACCTTAGTATTCTTTCTTTTCTTTATTATTTTGGTTAGGTCAGGGTGTGACATGGGTGATGTATGTGTTTTTGGTCCTGTCTAGGGGTTTTGTATGTCTATGGGTGTTCACTAGTCTAGGTGTTATGTATGTCTATGGTTGCCTAGATTGGTTCTCATCTCAATTAGAGGCAGCTGTTTATCGTTGTCTCTGATTGGGAACCATATTTAGGCAGCCATATTCCTTGGGTATTTCGTGGGTTATTGTCTATGGTGTTTATATATATATATATATAGCTTCACGTTCGTTTTGTAAAGTTTAAGTGTTCTTCGTTTCATTAAAAAGGATGTATTCACATCACGCTGCGCCTTGGTCTCCTCCATACAATGGACGTGACATGAAACAAGCCTATGTGACCAGTGAGTTTTGCAAAGTTCCCCTGGACTGATTGAGTTGTCAAGGAGCACTTATCTTCTAAGAGTATAGGTCCTGGAGTACACATGAAAATATTTAACTTCTGCTCCACATTGAGACTCGCACATATATCATGCTGTTACCTAAGCAAGCCCCAGATATGGTCTCAAAACCATCCAGCCAGCCAGACCAGCATGCAAACTCAACTCCACAATTTATGATGGAGTTGAGCAACGACTAGCGTGGGCGGAATGGACCTCTGACATAGCTGTATAATTGTGGTCTATTCTTTGCTTAAAAACCTGATTTTATGTGACATTGGAGCTCCAGCCTGCCCACACTAGTCCATCGTAAATCGTGGAGTTTAGTTTAGTCAGTTAGCTTATCACAGAGGAGCTCTCTCCTAATAATAACCCTAACATAAACATAATAACCTAAACATAATAACCCTAAACTAAATATAATAACCCTAAACTAAATATAATACCCCTAAACTAAACATAATACCCCTAAACTAAACATCATAACCCTAACCTAACCATAATAACCCTAACCTAAACATAATAACCCTAAACATAATAACCCTAACCTAAACATAATAACCCTAACCATAATAACCCTAACCTAAACATCATAACCTTAACCATAATAACCCTAACCTAAACATAATAACCCCAAACATTATAACCCTAACCATAATAACCCTAACATAAACATAATAAACCCAACCATAATAACCCTAACCTAACCATAATAGCCCTAACCATAATAACCCTAACCATAATCCTAACCATAATAATCCTAACCCTAAACTAACCATAATAACCCTAAACTAACCATAATAACCCTAAACTAAACATAACCTAAACATAATAACCCTAACCTAAACATAATAACTCTAACCTAAACATAATAACCCTAAACTAATCACAATAACCCTACCCTAACCATAATAACCCTAACCATAATAACCCTAACCAAACCATAATAAACCTAACCATAATAACCATAACCTAACCATAATAACCTAATAGCCATAGAGCTCTACAGTAACAGATGGGGCCAGGATGTGGAAGATAAGGTCCCAGGGTTTAGCCTCTCACAGACCCTCCACCTCCACCTGGCCTCTCCACTCCTGAGACAGATATGATATAGAGGAGGAGTTTAGCTCAATATTCTTTCAATATAAGTGCATTATTATTTAATACAGTCTGTTCCTCGGTGTTATGGTGGGTGATTTATAATACTTGAACTTGGCTGTCTGTAGGCGTTCATTCCATCAGTGTCCCTCCCCTGCAGTTAATCATATGGATCTGCTCTCTGCTACCAGTTGAGAGAGAGGGAGATTAACCAGGGATTTTGACTATACTAGCCCCACTTGCCTAACCATGCTGGCTTCGCCCTCATGTGGGTGCTAACAAGCTAGCGAGCAAGCTCGGTAGTCTTAGGTGTCAACAGTCATTGGCAGCCAATCCAGTAGAGGGTGGGGCTGGAAGCTATGGTGAGTTTTTATTGGTCACTCGCGTTGCGATATCGCGCAGTATATGAATAGAGTTCAGCTTTCCCCAGCTTTCGTCCCACCCTGTTCAGCTCCTTCGCCCATGCTGGCATTGCTCAACTCTCCCTCTGCCCACTCTGACGATCTTGCTTTCCTTCCATTGAAAGTGAATATCTTCCAATGTTCCACCACGCGATGCCGCTCTATATTAACACAGTTCGTAAGTGAACATGCACACACATGTACAGCAAATGGTTTTGTAATTTCCTGTATGCATATTTCCATTGTACAGTTTTAGTAACAGGACAATGTATTTTGTTCTCATTAAGTGTTGGAGAAACCAAATGTGAAAAAGGATACCAACCAAGCATGAACACTACTTGACTTGAGGAACTGCATCACTCCCCAGCCCGATGGTATCAGAATATCGCAATGCAGTAAGGCTCTTACAATATCAGGTCCATTTTCATGGGGCATCACTTATGGCTCATTGTTTCTGCTCTAAAATGTTAAGCTCTGGTCTGGACTTCAACACGGGTCAGAACCAATTAACCCCCATTTAGATGGTCTTGGAAATGGATGTCTGCACCATGGCTACCAGGTTAAGGGATACAATTTCTACCTCACTTTAGAACAACTTACTTTTAAACCACTCAGGTACTGTAAATGTCACAACATCAGAATGACAGGGGGTCACACCTCTAAAGTCCTAGTCTCTATCGCTCTGTTCATTCTCAATGTATTATACCTTATCTATAATAGATATCATAGAAATTCAGCTCAGATCTTTCAAAGTCAAATTGGAAAAATGTCATCAACACTGTATAACAGCCTTTAGGGTAATTATTCACAAAACAACTTTAGAAGTTGATATAAAATTATTTTTAAAAGGGTTTTCATTCTAGTAATGAGCAATTGGTGGATGAGTGCCACATTATTTTCCACAACATGAAATCCCCTTGAACGACACTATTGATGTACAGTTGAAATTCACCTGCCAGGCTCGTCTCTTGGCTAAAAACAATGTTTAGGTAAAAAGGTCCGTTGGCAATCAAACACAGAACCCCAGGCCTGTGGACTGATAGCAGTGTGTCTGGGCAGTAGGTGACTTAAGAGACAGCCAGGCAAAAACAGCCAGGCAGAAAAACAAACAACACTCCATCCAGCCAACCAGCCAGCCAGCCAGCCAACCAGCCAGCCAGCCAACCAGCCAGCCAGCCAGCCAGCCAGCCAGCCAGCCAGCCAGCCAACCAGTCAGCCAACCAGCCAACCAGCCAGCCAGCAAATCTGCCCTCTGGAAGTATTAACTCACTCTCAGATGGTTCAGGCTGACAAAGTCCAGGACAATAGTGACCCAGATGCACACACCATCATTGGTGTTGTCTACCTTACAAGCCAGGGGAAAGAAAGAATTCTACACCTTTGGCTAGTTTTGTTTTATGGCTGTAATATTGTAGAAATATATAATTGTTGTCCATAAATAATGCCATAGAAAATCAGACTGAAATGTAATATAGAGTAAAAAAAAAATCCTGACAAAGTTGCATTATCAACATTTTCTCTGCAAAACATTGTTTCATTGTATACAACAAAAATGGGGGAGCATATCATGCTGTAAATTGCATTGGTTCTGTACCAAATAATAATCCCACACACAATGGTTGCAGAGAATGCATCTCTCTTTCTCTCCCTGCATCTCTCACTCTTTCTCTCCCTGCATCTCTCTCTTTCTCTCACTGCATCTCTCTCTCTTTCTCTCACTGCATCTCTCTCTTTCTCTCCCTGCATCTCTCTCTTTCTCTCACTGCATCTCTCTCTCTTTCTCCTACTGCATCTCTCTCTTTCTCTCCCTGCATCTCTCTCTTTCTCTCCCTGCATCTCTCTCTTTCTCTCCCTGCATCTCTCTCTTTCTCTCCCTGCATCTCTCTCTTTCTCTCCCTGCATCTCTCTCTGCCTCTCCCTGCATCTCTCTCTTTCTCTCACTGCATCTCTCTTTCTTTCTCTCCCTGCATCTCTCTCTGTCTCTCCCTGCATCTCTCTCTTTCTCTCCCTGCATCTCTCTCTTTCTCTCCCTGCATCTCTCTCTTTTTCTCCCTGCATCTCTCTCTTTCTCTCCCTGCATCGCTCTCTGTCTCTCCCTGCATCTCTCTTTCTCTCCCTGCATCTCTCTCTGTCTCTCCCTGCATCTCTCTCTTTCTCTCCCTGCATCTCTCTCTTTCTCTCCCTGCATCTCTCTCTTTCTCTCCCTGCATATCTCTCTTTCTCTCCCTGCATCTCTCTCTTTCTCTCCCTGCATCTCTCTCTTTCTCTCCCTGCATCTCTCTCTGTCTCTCCATGCATCTCTCTCTTTCTCTCCCTGCATCTCTCTGTTTCTCTCCCTGCATCTGTCACGTTCTGACCTTTATTTCCTTTGTTTTGTATTTATTTAGTATGGTCAGGCCGTGAGTTGGGTGGGCAGTCTATGTTTGTTTTTCTATGTTTTGGGGTATTTCTATGTTTCGGCCTAGTATGGTTCTCAATCAGAGGCAGGTGTCATTAGTTGTCTCTGATTGAGAATCATACTTAGGTAGCTTGGGTTTCACTGTGTGTTTGTGGGTGATTGTTCCTGTCTCTGTGTTTTGCACCAGATAGGGCTGTTTTATTTTTCCACGTTTATTGTTTTGTAGTGTTCATGTTTATCTGTTTTTATTAAACATGAATCAATATAACCACGCTGTGTTTTGGTCCTCCTCTACTTCACCACAGGAAAACCCTGACAGCATCTCTCTCTTTCTCTCCCTGCATCTCTCTTTCTCTCCCAGCATTTCTCTCTCCCTCTCTATCTATCTCACTCCTCTCCATCTATCTCACTCCTCTTCATCTCTAGCTCCCACATTTCTCTTTCCCTCCATCCCCCTCTCTCTCTCTCTCTCTCTCCTCTCTCTCCACATTCCTTTCTCCCTCATCTCTAAACCCGAGCTGCCTTGCTGACTCAGTTGGCGATCAATGAGCCCTCATTGCCGCAGAGCTTGCAACACTTGAGAGTGTACCTTCCTAGGGACTTCTTAATTAAAGATGTCAACCTCCTTCTATGTGGGTGGCTACAGCATTGTTGAGACCAAACACCTTTAGGTTTAGATGGAATCGCTTAGATTCAATCAACATGCTATCAGTGCTACCTACTGCTACCACCTACACTACAGTATACATGCAGCTGTACTTTTCTACAATCTCACACACACCACGTTCGCTTTGGCACTCAAGAAAAGGAAGACAATCAGACACTAAATCCAGTGGTCTGTCCAGGCAGAGCTTAAACAAATAATCCACGGTGTTTGTTGAGTGAGGGGAATAACCAGACAGTATTTCAAATATTATGTTTTACGCTGGTCCTGAAATATTGGAAAAGCTCTAATGAGCCAGCGTTCACGGAATGGATTAATATGTTGATAAAAACAGCATCTTACGAAATCATGTTAGCAAAGAGCCTGGAGGAAAAAATACAGACTCCAAAAAGACATGGGAACGATTTCTGTTTTTTCTTAAAAACACATAATGGAATACCACGGCCATGAAATATCCCTCATTACAGTGATATTTGTGTTTTTGTTTAATAACTGTCACGCCCTGACCATAGTAAGCTGCTTATTCTCTGTGTTGGTTGGGGTGTGATAGTGACTTGGGTGGGTCATCTAGGTGTTTTTGTATTTCTATGGTGGCCTGATATGGTTCCTAATCAGAGGCAGCTGTTTATCGTTGTCTCTGATTGGGGATCATATTTAGGTAGCCATTTCCTCATTTGTGTTTGTGGGATCTTGTCTACGGATAGTTGCCTGTGTGCACCAGTAGCTTCACGGTTCGTTTTATAAAAAATATGTGGAACTCTACTCACGCTGCGCCTTGGTCTACTCATTACGACGATCGTGGGATCTTTGGGATGTAATATAAGACATACCTCTTTTGACACTTTGGTCCTTCATGGCTCAGTTGGTAGAGCATGTTGGTAGTAGGTTCAATTCCCAGGACCACCCATATGTAAAATGTCTGCACACATGAATAAGTCTCTTTAGATAAAAGCATCTGCTAAATGGCATATATTGTTATATATTACATTATTTCCATTCTGCAGCAAACCTAGGCAAGAATTGTTACGTACATTTTTGTTTTGAATATATTGTAATCATAGCATGATAAGGTTTCAGTATCATATACTGTATATAACAGGCATTTTTAATCATCACGCATTAAATCAAAATGGGACCATACTAACAGCATATCACTTCTTACAGACACTTGAATTGCCAGTATTGAAACATAACCAAACAATTTGGTTTTCAAAATGTTTCATATTCTCAAAAAATCATTTTGGTTAGAGTGGGGCTTTAAGAAATTGCATAAAAAAGTAATGATATGGGGGAACCTTTATGCCCGGAGAGCTTCATGCTTTAATCATTGCACCAAGTAGCCTAGTGTGGCTCAGCCCATATCCTCCACCAGGCATGAGTAGGTGAATCATAACCCAGGGTATATATGGCATCATACACTGAGACATGGCACATGTCCTGCAAATTCCTGGCAGAGCTCCATATTGCCTTCAGAGAGAGATAGAAAGAGCGAGAGGGAGAGAAAGGAGATGTGGTATATATGTCTGCCAGTGAGGGTTATGGTATTCAAATCAAATTTTTGTGTAGACTTTACCGTGAAATGCTTACTTACAAGCCCTTTCCCAACAAAGTAAGAAAATTAACAAATAGATAAAAAGAAAATAACAATAATGAGGCTATATGCAGGCTATATACAAGGACCAGGAGAGATCTCTGGATGTAGAAAGTTCTCTCTCCCAGTATGACTATTCAATAAAGGTGTAATGTAATCTGTAAATCTTCTCCGACCAAAGATACAGTGAGATAGCGAGAGAGAGAGAGACAGAGACAGAGAGACAGAGAGAGACAGAGAGAGAGACAGAGGAGAGAAGAGAGAGAAGCAGGAGAGAGAGAGAGAGAGAGAGAGAGAGAGAGAGAGAGAGAGAGAGAGAGAGAGAGAGAGAGAGAGAGAGAGAGAGAGAGAGTGCATCTGCGACTGAAGCCACCCTAGCTGTCAATTTGTCATGAATCTCAAACATACAAGGCTCAAATGGTGCATCTGATTATACTGTAGCTGAGGGGACACAATTGGTGCTGTCAGTGATTCATTTAGCTGTTTGAGGTGAGCATAAAGAACGCACAGAGATCCAGCTAACACATCTATTTATTTCCCTCCCTCTGAATGATAGGCTACAGTGGGCGTCTGGGTTGGGGGGGGGTGCGTTGCGTAACATCCAACCATCCACCACGGAGAGGGCTTCGGACCACCATATGCATCTCCAGCAGGGCTGTGGCAGCCACGCCTGTGTCACTGTGTCTGCTAATTGATCTGTTGTGTGAAGCGAGCGAGCGCTGTGGATGACTGATGCAGTAACATGGAGTTTGTAGGTGAGCGGAGGAGCAGCTGCTGTGTTCAGGTACATTAAAATGCAATTAAATGGCCATCATTAGAGGAGTGTCTTGTGGGTGTTCAACCCCCTCTTCCTCCCTCCTTCCCCAGGTTCACATCCCATCTTTCACTTCTTAAACAAATAAACAAGTAGGAAAGGGAATTGGACCAACATTTAGAAGTGTTTCGCAAATAAAACACAAAAGTATAAAACCTGTTGAATTGCTAATCCTGGTAACAATTTATACTAAATACTGTCAATACAGTTTCAGCCTTTGGATTCTATAAACTTGCAATGTGGCTCATCCACACATTCTGTCTAAAGACACAGCACATATCACCTGATCCCAGACAGCGCAAGTCTCCTGGAATAACCGTGTCTCCTGCACTTGCAGAGCATAACATGGACACCTGCAAATAAATGAATCTGCCTGCAAAGACAAAAATATCCCAAAATGTCCGCCGGCTGGCAGGCCCACTCCTCTCTTTTGCCTGTCAATTTTCTTTTCAATCCATCTGTACCTTGGGCCATGTCTCTCTCTCTCTACCACAGCTCACAGAAGCGTCAGTGTCAGTGTTTCATGGCACCGTGTTAAGGGACTGAGGTGTTAGCTACCTCCTGTCTAACAGAACAGGTCTACTCAGACATTTCCCTTTAGGCAAAGAGTAGGCTTGGGCGATACACCATTTACACCATATACCGAGATATTTCCCCCCAAAAAACAGTATGATTTTATCTACATATACAGTATACACACACACACACATATATATATACATACATACATTGAAGTTGAAGTGTACCTCTACATGCTTTGTAAGTAGAAAAACCTGCAAAATCGGCAGTGTATCAAATACTTGTTCTCCCCACTGTATATATATATATATATATATATATATATATATATATATATATATATATATATATATATATATATATATATATATATGCAGTGCCAGTCAAAAGTTTGGACACACCCACCCACGTTTCTACATTGTAGAAAAAAAGAAGACATCAAAACCATGAAATAACACATATGGAGTAATGTACTAACCAAAAAAGCATTAAACAAATCAAAACAAAATATATTTTATATTTGAGATTCTTCAAAGTAGCCACCCTTTGCCTTGATGACAGCTTTGTTACCGTTTGTATAATTAAATAAGTTAATTTAAATAAATTCATTAGACCCTAATCTACGGATATCACATGACTGGGAATACAGATATGCTGGTCACAGATACCTTAAAAAGAGGTAGGGGCGTGGATCAGAAAATCAGTCAGTATCCGGTGTGACCACCATTTGCCCCCTTGGCATTGAGTTGATCAGGCTGTTGATTGTGGCCTGTGGAATGCTGTCCCACTCCTCTTCAATGGCTGTATGAAGTTGCTGGATATTGACTAGAACTGGAACACGCTGTCGTACACGTCGATCCAGAGCATTTCAAACATGCTCAATGGGTGAGTATGCAGGCCAGGGACATTTTCAGCTTCCAGGAATTGTGTACAGATCTTTGCGACATGGGGCCGTGCATTAGCATGCTGAAACATGAGGTGATGGCAGAGGATGAAAGGCACGAAAATGGGCCTCAGGATCTCGTCACAGTATCTCTGTGCATTCAAATTGCCATCGATAAAATGCAGGCCAGTTGGACGTACTGCCAAATTCTTTAAAACGATGTTGGAGGTGGCTTATGGTAGAGAAATTTACATTAAATTCTCTGGCAACAGCTCTGGTGGACAATGACATGCTCCCTCAAACTTGAGTCATCTGTACCTTTCTGTTGTGTAACAAAACTGCACATTTTAGAGTGGCCTTTTATTGTCCCCAGCACAAGATGCACCAGCGTAATGATCATGCTGTTTAATCAGCTTCTCAATATGCCATACATGTCAGGTGGAGGGATTATCTTGGCAAAGGAGAAATGCTCACTAACAGGGATGTAAACAAATGTGATGAGAGAATAATGAGAGAAATAAGCTTTTTGTGCATATGGAACAGTTCTGGGATCTTTTATTTCAGCTCATGAAACATGGGACCAATACATTACATTTTGGGTTATTATTTCTGTTCAGTGTCTATAAAAAACAATGGGGGGTAGATGTCAAGATCAAGCTTCTGAGTTACAGCAGAGACCTTCAATCCCCTCCCAAATCAGATCTCTGTTGATAATGTTTTTGTGCGTCCACCCCGCCAAAAAAGAATATTTGCTACACCCGCAATAACATCTGCTACATATGTGTATGTGACCAATAACACTTCATTTGATATATACAGTTGAAGTCGGAAGTTTACATACACTTAGGTTGAAGTCATTATAATTTGTTTTTCAACCACTCCACAAATTTCTTGTTAACAAACTATAGTTTCGGCAATTTCCAAACACCTGAATGTACCACGTTCATCTGTACAACCAATAGTATGCAAGTTTAAACACCATGGGACCACGCAGTCGTCATACCGCTCAGGAAGGAGACGCATTCTGTCTCCTAGAGATGAATGTACTTTGGTGCAAAAAGTGAAAATCAATCCCAGAACAACAGCAAAGGACCTTGTGAAGATGCTGGAGGAAACAGGCACAAAAGTATCTATACCCACAGGAAAATGAGTCCTATATAGACATAACCTGAAAGGCCGCTCAGCAAGGAAGAAGCCACTGCTCCAAAACCGCCATAAAAAAGACAGACTACGGTTTGCAACTGCACATGGGGACAAAGACTCTACTTGGAGAAGTGTCCTCTGGTCTGATGAAACAAAAATAGAACCGTTTCGCCATAATGACCATTGTTATGTTTAGAGCAAAAAGGGGGAGGCTTGCATGCCGAAGAACACCATCCCAACTGTGAAGCACGGGGGTGAAAAATAAAGTGGTGATCCTAACTGACCTAAGACAGGGAATTTTTACTAGGATTAAATGTCAGGAATTGTGAAAAACGGAGTTTATATGTATTTGGCTAAGGTGTATGTAAACTTCCGACTTCAACTGTATATTTTTTGTTGTTGTTGAAATAGCGCCCCTTGTGTGCACATTCGTACACCCGGTATGGCACAGAAATGGTATGACGGTAAGAAATTCTGGATATCTCCCAATGTCACGGATCCCACTGGAACTGTGTCATTATGCACAGCTGGTCCCCATTTCCCTGATTGTAATTGTATAAATGTGCCCTTTGGTTCACCATTGGGCTGTCGATTATTGTTCCAATATCCGTTGGTCGTGTGAGAACCTGCGCTGTTGTGTTTTGGCTTTCGTGCTGCTTCTTTTGCGCAGATGATTACGGGTCTTGTCCCATGTGGAATCATTGTATGCGTGAATGTTACGGGTCTTGCGCCGGTGTATTTATTCGAGGTACTCCTCGCTCTTTTGTTTGGGTTCCAACCCTGTGTGTTGTATACGTGTTTGTTTGGGTTCCAACCCTGTGTGTTGTATACGTGTTTGTTTGGGTTCCAACCCTGTGTGTTGTATACGTGTTTGTTTGGGTTCCAACCCTGTGTGTTGTATACGTGTTTGTTTGGGTTCCAACCCTGTGTGTTGTATACGTGTTTGTTTGGGTTTCAACCCTGTGTTTTGTATAGTGTTTGTTTGGGTTCCAACCCTGTGTGTTGTATACGGGTTTGTTTGGGTTCCAACCCTGTGTGTTGTATATGTGTTTGTTTGAGTTCCAACCCTGTGTGTTGTATACGTGTTTGTTTGGGTTCCAACCCTGTGTTTTGTATACGTGTTTGTTTGGGTTCCAACCCTGTGTGTTGTATACGTGTTTGTTTGGGTTCCAACCCTGTGTGTTGTATATGTGTTTGTTTGGGTTCCAACCCTGTGTGTTGTATACGTGTTTGTTTGGGTTCCAACCCTGTGTGTTGTATACGTGTTTGTTTGGGTTCCAACCCTGTGTGTTGTATACGTGTTTGTTTGGGTTCCAACCCTGTGTGTTGTATACGTGTTTGTTTGGGTTTCAACCCTGTGCTTTGTATAGTGTTTGTTTGGGTTCCAACCCTGTGTGTTGTATACGTGTTTGTTTGGGTTCCAACCCTGTGTGTTGTATATGTGTTTGTTTGGGTTCCAACCCTGTGTGTTGTATACGTGTTTGTTTGGGTTCCAACCCTGTGTGTTGTATACGTGTTTGTTTGGGTTCCAACCCTGTGTTTTGTATACGTGTTTGTTTGGTCTTCGTCCCCGTGCCTTTACATGGCACGCTATAATTTGGGTCAATAAAAACCCCTGTTACACATTCCTGCGCCTGTCTCCCAATTCCTTTATACCAACGTGACACCCAACCCTAGGACAGATGTCAATTCAACATCTATTCCACGTTGATTCAGCGTCATTTCCTTGTGTGCCCAGTGGGAAGGCTCTGCTGGATAGAATGTAGTCAGTCTGCTGCTCTATAAATGGTCCAATCATGTTGTTATACTCAACATAGTCAATGTTTGACCTTGTCATCATTTTTCCCCCCAGATGGATATAATACCAATTTCTTGGTCCCAATACTAGTTTTTAGCCAATGAGGCATCATTAAGTATAATATCACCAACTACATCATTCTCCAAACCACATGCCACTGTGGAGAGAATGAAACATGGTCTTTCACCCATACAATAGTCCCTATACAGTCTGACATAAACACTGAGAGGAAACAGAGATTTTCTGTGGGAATAATGCCATTCCTAGTCAGATCTGGTATGGGTCCTCTTGGCCAAATCCCTTAAGCTATGCCACAGACAATATCCAATGTGCTGTGAGGAAAGAGTCACAATAAACAGAGTGACTCTCTATCTTTGTATTATGGCTTGGTTATTCACCGAGCAAAGACCCCAAATGGGCCTCTGCGAGGTCTCAAACCCCGGCTATTGAGAAGCACTGAACAAGAAAACATTCAAGACTCTACATTTCTATTCCATTATGTTCCCATTTCACACAATCAGTGCTTAACATATGGCTATGACCTGTGGGCAACCTGTAATGTGGACTCTACCTTTCTTCTGCTAGTATAGCTGCCTGACAGAGCTGATGTTCCCGCCTAGGAAATGCCTTCTACACTGAAAAGGGATGGCAGGAGCAATAGCCCCCCCAAAGACAGCCTGACCAACTCTCTGAATGGGCTCAAATGCACCTGAAGGATTAATTAGCAATTACACGAGATATTGAGGCTGGTATTATATCATGGCAATGTGATGTGCTACTGGGTCTGGCTGTAGCACAATGCCATGGCCGATCCATGAAACCTATCCATCCTCTAAAATGGATTTGTATAAATTCACCACATTTCCATCACTGGACACAGTGTGTCCTATTGGATTTACTTGGGGCTTTGAATACACTACTTTTGTTCATTAGAATGAATCAGAAAACCGCTGGGGGGCTTAGGAGTCCTCACTAAAACCTGTCTATCAATGCTCCCATCAAGAAAGCGTCTTCTGGCATGTGATGTCCAATTCCCTTAGAGAGTGCTTTTTGTCTGGCAAATAATATTTCCCCCCTTACATTCCATCAAGAAAGAGAGGGGAAAACACTGCAAAAAAAACCTGAATTATCTTGCGGTGAGTTCAGCTGGAAGACTAATTATTTCCTTCTGGTTAAACACTTTCTGAAGAAAATCAGATGAAAGTGCATCTGCCTGTAGCACTTCCTTAACTAACTACTGACTGCCAGTACATAGTTCTCTGCTACTTCTACATTCCCGTTTGCTCCCCAAATGCTGCATTGAGTGTAATACTTACAATACTTTTATATTTGCAAAATAATACTCAATTGGCGATCTCTTATAAAATGTTCTTTCAAACCATTATTGTTCCTCCTTGCCTGAACCTCTGACTAGGGCGAATGACTCACTGAAACAATGTAATCAGTTGTTACAGGCACCATGAGGCTTCTATTGGAACAGTAAAGGCAAGTCAATTGTATCCAGTCCATTATTTGGTAAAACAATGGGGAGGAGATATAGTGTTAATTATTTAGTATATGAAAAAAAAACATTTTAAAAAACAACCATAAACAACCACAACCATGGGTATAGTCGTATATAACCTATTTAACAAATGCATTTTTAAAGACTCTGTGATGGCTGTGATGCAACAGTGAGCACATACGCATGATGTGTGATTGCTGAGGGCTGTAATGCAAAGGTGAGCACATACGTGTGATGTGTGATTGCTGAGGGCTGTAATGCAAAGGTGAGCACATACATGTGATGTGTGATTGCTGAGGGCTGTGTGTAAAGCCTACATAATGCACAAGGACAATCAGCTGGAAATCACAGCTCATTGGTTCCACTGAAGGGAGTTACAGATGTCCAATTTCACTGGGGAGGAGTGGCTGGGAACCACAGGGGGTCTGGTCATGAAGTATCATAAATATGAACAAATTAGTTAACGTGGATACTTTAGGAGATGCATGTTCAAAAAAATCAGTCACTGAAAGATGCCTTTCATGATACTGTTCAGGTGATCCTCCTACAAACTGTGAACCATGTTGTAACCTCACATTACAGTTACACTTTCTTGGTAACATCTACCTTCTCTGTATACTTTCAGGAACACTAATGATTTTAAAACTAGGTTTCCAGTATGTTTTGCACAAATCTTAGAAGATCTGCGTTTCCAGACCATCCGTGCTGTTGTAAGTGTGTGTTTGTGCACCGGTCAGTGATGAACGTGTCTTTTCCTTCCATTGTCATCTGCAATCAGAGCATTCTCTGAGCTTCACTTCAGATGTATACTCAAACACCGCCGTTGTCAGGAAGCAAACAGCTGCTCTATCATGTGGGGTTAAATGGTTTAACAGATAACTGGAAGGCCATCTCAGGGTTCAGGCTGTTTGCAGTAGAGATGCACCCGTCAGGATTCACAGCCGCCTGGCTTTGACAGAGATGCATGAAACTGAGATGGCTGTCAGTGTCTGCCAGGGCTTGAATCTCCAAATCAACAATTGCCATCACTGATCTGTTACAATGGCTCCCTGTCATGAAACAAATGTTATTTGGTTTTTGAGTTGCCATATCCAATTGCTTGAGACAAGAGAGGGAGAACACATATGTGTTACTCCTCTGGGAAGCACACCAAAAGCAGCTCATGAGAAGAACCAAAAATGACCCAAATGAATCCACAGAACTAAGCAGCATAGAATTGGCTACTTTGCTTTAACAAAATGGCAGTAATTATTTCACATCTTAACTTTAATTTAGAATTACAGCAATAGTTGAGAAATTCAGACTTTTTTTGTGTTTTCAAGGCAGCAACAATCTCAGGGGATATCTGTAATTCAATTCGCTGGCATTGTTTTCAGCTCGTAAGAAGAGCAAGCCTCAATCACACTGCAATTATGCTGAAATAAGGGCATTTACCAAATGTATGAGACAGATAATGAGAATCAGTGCAACACAGTAAACTACATCCAATAGGGATACACACTGTAGGAAAAACTAAAAGAGTGAGTGAGTGAGACTGTTGAATGTACAGTGCCTTGCGAAAGTATTCGGCCCCCTTGAACTTTGCGACCTTTTGCCACATTTCAGGCTTCAAACATAAAGACATAAAACTGTATTTTTTGTGAAGAATCAACAACAAGTGGGACACAATCATGAAGTGGAACGACATTTATTGGATATTTCAAACTTTTTTAACAAATCAAAAACTGAAAAATTGGGCGTGCAAATGCTTTGTGGCAGGCATTTATAATCCCACAGGAATGGCCTGCCCCAAAGCATTTATAATCCCACAGGAATGGCCTGCCACAAAGCATTTATAATCCCACAGGAATGGCCTACCACAAAGCATTTATAATCCCACAGGAATGGCCTGCCACAAAGCATTTATAATCCCACAGGAATGGCCTGCCACAAAGCATTTATAATCCCACAGGAATGGCCTGCCACAAAGCATTTATAATCCCACAGGAATGGCCTGCCACAAAGCATTTATAATCCCACAGGAATGGCCTGCCACAAAACACTTATAATCCCACAGGAATGGCCTGCCACAAAGCATTTATAATCCCACAGGAATGGCCTGCCACAAAGCATTTATAATCCCACAGGAATGGCCTGCCACAAAGTATTTATAATCCCACAGGAATGGCCTGCCACAAAACACTTATAATCCCACAGGAATGGCCTGCCACAAAGCATTTATAATCCCACAGGAATGGCCTGCCACAAAGCATTTATAATCCCACAGGAATGGCCTGCCACAAAGCATTTATAATCCCACAGGAATGGCCTGCCACAAAACACTTATAATCCCACAGGAATGGCCTGCCACAAAGCATTTATAATCCCACAGGAATGGCCTGCCACAAAACACTTATAATCCCACAGGAATGGCCTGCCACAAAGCATTTATAATCCCACAGGAATGGCCTGCCACAAAACACTTATAATCCCACAGGAATGGCCTGCCACAAAGCATTTATAATCCCACAGGAATGGCCTGCCACAAAGCATTTATAATCCCACAGGAATGGCCTGCCACAAAGCATTTATAATCCCACAGGAATGGCCTGCCACAAAACACTTATAATCCCACAGGACTGGCCTGCCACAAAGCATTTATAATCCCACAGGAATGGCCTGCCACAAAGCATTTATAATCCCACAGGAATGGCCTGCCACAAAGCACTTATAATCCCACAGGAATGGCCTGCCACAAAGCCCTCCAGAGGTCAACAGCTCTGTAGCAAGGTCAAATGTATCAACCTCCTCCCTATATGTATAGAAGGCCAGAGACAGACCTTCCAATGTATCATCCTCCCATGGTATCAACATACCAGATAATTTTATTTTCTTAAAATTAGCCCATCTCTCTCTCTTGCTTCCTCTTTCTGTCTCTCTGTCTCTCTCTCTTGCTTTCCCTCTCTTTCTCTCTCAATAAGATATTCTCAAACTCTGTTTTCCAGTCTGTCCTTGACTCGTTTGAAGTGAGCCCAATGTAATTACTATTGGAATAGAGATAAACAGCTCGACACACACACACACACACACACACACACACACACACACACACACACACACACACACACACACACACACACACACACACACACACACACACACACACACACACACACACACACACACACACACACACACACACACACACACACACCTCAGATGGAGAAAGATCACTAAGCCACCTCTATAAAGGCTCACTGACTTCCTCATTATGTGTAGGGAGGGAATAATGTACATGTCTGTTCCAGACGCTGACAATAGATGTCTGGTCACCAGGGAAGGCTTTCTTTGACTGCCATAATTACTCGTTGACATAAATAGAAGGCTAGGAAGTTTGGCAAAGAGAGGATTCTGTATGTGTTGATGGCACCGCTGGAATTGTATAATCTATCTGTACGCACACTCAGGCTTGGAAAAATGACAAGGCTAAGGACCTACAGTGACAAATGCATAACTTAATTACATGGTGGTTGACAGTGAGGCTGCACAGGCAGGCTGCTGCATTCTGTATCCAACTCTTTCTCTGGTTATTCGAGGATTTTAGATGCTAGGAAATAGAGCATGTGCAAATTAGGACAGTTTAACTCTTACCTTGAACTGTAAAACGACATTCTAATCTTGTATTCCTGAGGAGAATGAAAGCGTATGCAAATGTTCCTGAGATTTTCAATGGATCAAATAAATGGGCAAATTGTTTTATTTCCTCCTGTTTTGCATGACGCCACTTAGCTTTATAGCATCACAAAATGTCCCCCAAGTTCCTGAGTTGTCAGTCAATGTGGATATGTATAGTAGATTAGATTAGACAACTTTATTAGTCACATGCGCAGGGTCGCAGATGTAATTGTGGGGTAGTGAAATTCTTAAGCTTAAATTCTTAAGCTCCAACAGTGCAGGTCAAAAATAGACTGTTTAGTACCGCACAACAACATTTCAATCTCGTACAAGCTTAACTGAATGAACAACAAAGACGGAATGCAATATGACATTTTATCTAATAGTTTGGGGAATGGCCTTGTCTCCAAGGGAAGACCCTCAGAGCCAGATGATGTGATGGCAGGTGTGCGGGGCTGCTGGGAGACAGGAGTTCCAATGATGGGCCTTAAAGTTATTATAGCTGGTGGATGGTTGTCAAAAACGTTTGCTGAAAAACACGAAGTTAGAGAACGAGGGTGAGTTGACATATAAATCCAAGATGTACACCCATTGGTTGAGAGAGAGGAAGGTGAGTGAGCCATAGGTTAAACAGCAAGCGTGAGGAAGGTGTATTACCGTGCCGTGTGTATAGGCTGTAAGGTCAATAGGTGAATGGCATTCCACACATGGCTAATAGGAAAGAGGAGAAGAAGCAATACGCTATGGTGATGATGATACTTTTGTATTCATTCACACTATGCCCGTAGAATAAGAAACCATGTGAATTATGTTATGCTTACTGGATGAAGTTAAAGTGGAACTGACAGCATTTTAGCAACAGGAAATTTATTAAAATCTGTTCATATACACCCCAGGAAGAAAATTACACCTTTTTTTATTTATTTGTTATTTTCTGACACTCGAGCACTTAGATATGGTCATTTTCAATTTTCATAAATTTGTGCATTTGGACAATTAATAGACACTGCAGTAAATAAAACCCCATAAAACATCTGTCTTGTCCAGGAGCGGAGTCAGCGCAGACCGGTGCACCATAGCCAATCAGAGCTACAGGAGGCCTTTATGTAAATAAGCCATTTGCCACATGGGCCTGCCATCATTCACTTTGAACTGGACTGTGTGTTTACAGGCAGCAGCAACAGCGTGACTTTCGATCATTAAAAAGTATTTGCCAAAAGCCACAAAATACACCTAAATGGATTTCTGAAAATATGCAAATACCAGGGAGTACTCTTACATTGGGGAACTGTACAGTCCTATTGGTCAAAAAACCATGAAAGGGTAGGCTATCTGTCCCTTAGTTATGCACATCAACATCAACAACTAATGCTAGCCAGAGCAAGACGAGGGAAAATTAGATAAAACCACAAACTTTTTTCAGCTAATTGGCCGTCAAAATTGCACTGATAAACGATGGGGAATAGTAGCCTGTGTGTCCTTCTGCAGCTTGCCTGCCAATGTATGCTTGTCCCAACCCACGTTTTGACAACTGAATGTGAACTTACCTGTTTGCCAGCCTATTTGATCAATGAAATACAACTAAGGGTGCATTCATAAATTGCCTTCAGTGTGTCTCTGGGTTGTTCGTAAATTCAGAGAGCTGTCAGATTGTCTGTTCGTAAATTCAGTGTTTCGAAGCCCGAGCGCACACTGCACGATTGACACAGACACAGGAAGCCGAGGAGTAGGGTTGATCTTCTCATTACTCACAATGGCAGTCAACCACCCAAGCTAACTGGCTGAAGTTGGCTAGCTTGCTATCTACTTCCAGACACAAATGAGAGAACACATCACTCTGACCATTTTAATCACCCAAGCAGAGCTGGTTAGAATGTTTATACGTTATCTAGAGTGTCCGTGACTTACTTTTTTGTTTACTGACAATGGTCATATTCAGCGGGTGTTGCACGTTTGTAAATTCATAAGTTATTCTGCGTTCTGGCACACTCAGACAAGAGTGCTCTAAAATCAGAGTAGATAGCCAGAGAAAATTTACGAACGCAAGTCATATGTTAACTGCATAACAGTCGTTCAAGTTCAGCATAGCTAGCTAACCAAATGACACCTGCATCTATAGCTAGCCATAGCTACCGAAAACCGATATGAGGGTCACTCACCCACTCCTCCAATGTCATGAAATCCTCCCAGCAGCTAGGTAGCTAAAGTTAAGCTCTGTGTTTTTAGCTCGCTAAATAAATAGCTATATACATAGATACAGTAGCCTATTAGCCACTTTATGACTGACTTGTGATCATTGCCTTTGCTAGTTTGATTGTATTGACATTCCCAGCCTTAGTTACATTCGTCCGTTTTTGTCCTGTAGTTGTGACCCACCACATGGATTCGGTCCTATGTAGCAACATTTTTTATTGGGTTTTTTAAAAATTTATAAAAGTAGAGACTCTGAGCTAGAAAATGGTATATCATACACTACAGTTGAGGAACAATGGATAAGTAATTCTGCTTTGAAAGTTGATAAACTTTATTAAACCCCACTTTTGAGAAAATGGCCCTACAATTTTTTGTGCACCTACTGGAGAGCTCTTCTTTGTCTACATCCATTCAGCATCGTTCACACCCTCTTAAGCCTTAACCCCACCCATATTTTTAAGGACTCGCATGTGAGGCCATGTACTAAACAGAGTGAGTAGTGAAGTAAATTCCCGGGTGGTGCAGTGGTCTAAGGCACTGCATCTCAGTGCAAGAGACATCACTGCGTCACATCCGGCCATGATTGGGAGTCCCATAGGGTGATGCTCAGCGTTGGTTCAGAGTTGTCTGGGTTTGTCTGGGGTAGGCCGTCATTGTAAATAAGAATTTGATCTTAACTGACTTGCCTAGTCTAATAAAATAAATAAAAAAACAACCAAAGATTTCAAGACTAAGTGGTAGAAGCCTACAATAAGAAAAGGTAAAAAGGCTCCAGGTAAAAATATACTTTATCTAGTCCTTGGCCTATATCCTAATCTGACTTTGGTGCAGGTCATGTTGTTCTTCACATTACAATCTCTGGTAAACACACACTATATCAAATAAAATCCATGTTTATTTGTCATAGGATACAGAAAGTGTACCATCAGACTATGCTGAAACCCTACACCGCAACCCGAGCACTCCGTTCTGCCACCTCAGGTCTCATGGCCCTCCCACCCCTACAGGGAATCTCCCGCTCAGCCCAGTCCAAGCTCTTCTCTGTCTTGGCACCCCAATGGTGGAATCATGTTCCCCTGAAGCTAGGAGTGCTTGCCCATATTCAGAAAATATCTGAAACACTACCTCTTCAAACAGTATGTTAAATACCAAAATAAAAACACTTAGTCTTAAGGATCGGTGTCCCGCTGGCGGACTGGAGGACACACAATTCAAATAAATAATCATCAATATTATGGATTTAAAACATGTATGTACATATAAGTGTCTTATACATTCACATGTAACAATTAAAAATGAATTTACTTTTTGAACATCTTCTTCTGATTTGTCATCCAAAGGGTCCCAGCTATAACATGTAGTGTCGTTTTGTTCGATAAAATCCTTCTTTATATCCCAAAAAGTTGGTTTAGTTGGCACCATCGATTTGAGTAATCCACTCATTGAATTTGCAGAGAAAGGAATCTGAAAATCTACCCCTAAACTTTGTTTCAACAAGTCTTACTCCTGAGATACCCTAAAATGTAATCAAACTATAAATGAAGTATGTTCAATAGGAAACAGGTGCATAATGTCTTTATGGCGCAAGCAAACACAAATTTCCAAGACATTTATATTACATTTAAGTCATTTAGCAGACGCGATCCAGAGCGACTTACAAATTGGACTGTGTCGTTCTACTAAAACTGTTATTTCTTATTCGTTTTACAAGCCTGAAACCTTGAACATAGACTGCAGACACCCTGTGGAAGCTATAGGAATTGCATCCATGGAAAACTTTCTGGTTGATTTTTCTTTGGATTGTGTTATATTCTCCTACATTATTTTAACATTTCTACAAACTTCAACGTGATTTATTTCTTAAGATGAATGCACTAACTGTAAGTCACTCTGGATAAGAGTGTCTACTAAATGACTAAAATGCCATTGTAAAATGTGTAAATTAAACAGTGAAATGGTTACTTGCATATTTGCACAGTAGCAATATCAAAAACAATGTGTCCAGATAATTGTTAGATGATGTTAACCCAGACACACTTGTCTAAATTGATGGGTCATGTGAAAAAAATTATATAACCACCCCCCAGCCACATCTAGATAAGTGGATGAGTCACTATTGTCTAGACATGTACACATGTTCCTGAAATACAATAGGTGGCAGTAATCACCCCTAGACACACCTGGCTTGATGGGTCATGTAATCATCTGGCAAAGTGAAGTCTTTTTAGACATGTAGCTAGATAGATAGCTAAAAAATGAATAATCGCAATTCATACTACTACCAATACAAACTGATTGGTATAGCTGTAGTCTGAATCTGTAGGTAGCTAAAGCTAACCAACTAGGTTCAATGTTAGCTAGCTAACATTAAGCTACAACGAGCCATGCAAATTATAGAAAAGAAGCATACAACATGGCAGATCAATCCAAACTCATCTCCTGGCATGTACAGCCCAGCCATTAACTTAGCCTATCATGGCTAGCAGGAAGGTTCCTGACTTTTTCTGTGGCTAAACTAACATGGCTCGTCATTTAACAATTGTATTCATATTTACAGATGGAATACAAGTTTGTTATTGTGGCACAAGAAAGTTCACATCGTCCATAAGGAATTTCTGCCAAAAAAAGACGATCAAAGGCCTCACGGGTGGCGCAGTGGTCTAGGTCACTGCATCGCAGTGCTAGCTGTGCTGCCAGAGACTCTGGGTTTGAGCCCAGGCTCTGTCGCATCCGGCCGAGACCGGGAGGTCCATGGGGCGATGCACGATTGGCCTAGCGTCGTCTGGTTTAGGGAGGGTTTGGCCGGTAGGGATATCCTTGTCTCATCGTGCACTAGCGACTCCTGTGGCAGGCCGGTGGCAGTGCACGCTAACCAGGTCGCCAGGTGCACAGTGTTTCCTCCGACACATTGGTGCAGCTGGCTTCTGGGTTGGATGCGTGCTGTGTTAAGAAGCAGTGGTTGGGTTGTGTTTTGGAGAAAGCATGGCTTTCGACCTTCGTCTGTCCCGAGCCCATACGGGAGTTGTAGCGATGGGACAAGATAGTAACTACTAACAATTGGATACCATGAAATTGGGGTAAAATTCAAAAACAAACAACAACAAAAAAGACGATCAATTGCCTCTCCTGTGAAGTAGTGTTGTGCGACATATGCCTAGCTTCATGAAACGGGTCACATATTGAATCGTTGAAACTGAAACAGTGAATCCCAAATAATTGGAGGCAGCAAACAATGTACCAGGCCGGCTGTGATTTACAACGTGATATATTTTTTGGACTACCAATAAATGTATTGTGGAATTATATTAATCTGTGCCTGAAATTTTGAGTCAAATAGAGCCTATTTTTATAACCTCTTATGAAGTTGGTTTTGTAGCATAAACTGGGAATTTAATATTTTTGACTGATATTATGATTGTCTGTTTGTTTCATATCTGCAAAGTATTTAAAACGCTGTCAGTTCCACTTTAAACAAGCTTTCAGGCCAGCCTTACTGCTTGAACCTTGGTACACTACATGAGTGGCAGTTAAATGCATGGTCATCACTCTTCACGCCTTGTCCTCGTATTCTGGACTAGTTGAAATGATTCCTGATGTCTCAATCCCTTTCCCCCGCCACAAAACTGCCGGCCTGTGTGTTTATATTTATTCATAGCACTGTTCCCAAGGGCTCCTTTTTGACAGGAAAGCCTTTTTCAGTGTAATTGTTGGAAACGGGCCACTGCTCACTATGATGTTCAAAGGTCTGACTACATTACAGGGAGACCACAGATTCCAAACATGTTGATTTATTTTTTTCACTCTTCCGCTCCTAAAGTGGTAGAAAATTAATCATATGGGCAGCGTTTACTATTGTATGGTTGAGGCGTTCAGTGTTCATTTGTTTCTAAGCTTATTTACAAACTGCTGCTGTAATCAGGTAATGAATTACATGAATACTTATCACATGCTGAAAATAGAGAGTTAATTACAATCTGATATATTACATTGTGGGGCCAACGTGGTGGAGTAATATATTACATTATTGGCCCAACGCGGAAGAGTAATATATTACACTGTTGGGCCAACATGACAGAGTAATATAAGACATTATAGGGCCAACATGGCAGAGTAATTTATTTCACTGTTGAGCCAACATGGCAGAGTGAATGAAAAATGATTAAGTAGTGCGTGTTCAGTGAAATAATTGACCATAGGAGTGACAGAGTTGGAGAGGAGAATGGGCGAGTGGGTTGAGGGTGGCAGGGCTTCTTGAGTCAAAATTGTGTTGGCATTTCCACTTTGTGGCTCGTTGCCATGGGGATAACTGTGCACTGAAAAGGTGTTTTCTTAGTGACTCATAATCTTAACTGCCTCACTTTGACAGATAGAGAAAAACTTGATCCCAGTGCAATATGTAGATTTACAGCAGCTCTTGATGGGCTGCAGTTGTTACAGGTGAGATGGGACGAGGGTGGGGAGATGGACTTTACTTTTAAACACAACCAAAATGACAGAGAAAAAGGAGAAGGGCTGATTCACCAAGATTACAGGATATTAAACTATTAATGTGATAACTGTCTTCCATAAGGGGGGATAGCTTATGGCTTCTCTTCTTTATTAATTACATGATTAAATGAATGTCCAAATCTGGGGGTTCCTCATTGAAACAACTGTCACATAGTACACCATGAAGCAAAGCCTGGCTCTTGAAGAAGAATATTAGGACAGTAATTAATCGAAATCCACATATAACATCCCCATCCTGACATCCACATATAACATCCCCATCCTGACATCCACATATAACAGCCCCATCCTGTCCAAACACAATAACATCCCCATCCTGTCATCCACATATAACATCCCCATCCTGTCATCCACATATAACAGCCCCATCCTGTCATCCACATATAACATCCCCAACCTGACATCCACATATAACAGCCCCATCCTGACATCCACATATAACAGCCCCATCCTGTCCAAACACAATGACATCCCCATCCTGTCATCCACATATAACATCCCCATCCTGTCCAAACACAATAACATCCCCATCCTGACATCCACATATAACATCCCCATCCTGTCCAAACACAATGACATCCCCATCCTGTCATCCACATATAACATCCCCATCCTGTCATCCACATATAACATCCCCATCCTGACATCCACATATAACAGCCCCATCCTGACATCCACATATAACAGCCCCATCCTGTCCAAACACAATGACATCCCCATCCTGTCATCCACATATAACATCCCCATCCTGTCCAAACACAATAACATCCCCATCCTGACATCCACATATAACATCCCCATCCTGACATCCACATATAACAGCCCCATCCTGACATCCACATATAACATCCCCATCCTGTCATCCACATATAACATCCCCATCCTGTCATCCACATATAACAGCCCCATCCTGTCCAAACACAATAACATCCCCATCCTGACATCCACATATAACATCCCCATCCTGACATCCACATATAACATCCCCATCCTGACATCCACATATAACATCCCCATCCTGACATCCACATATAACAGCCCCATCCTGACATCCACATATAACATCCCCATCCTGACATCCACATATAACATCCCCATCCTGACATCCACATATAACAGCCCCATCCTGACATCCACATATAACAGCCCCATCCTGTCCAAACACAATAACATCCCCATCCTGACATCCACATATAACATCCCCATCCTGACATCCACATATAACATCCCCATCCTGACATCCACATATAACATCCCCATCCTGACATCCACATATAACATCCCCATCCTGACATCCACATATAACATCCCCATCCTGACATCCACATATAACATCCCCATCCTGACATCCACATATAACAGCCCCATCCTGTCCAAACACAATAACATCCCCATCCTGACATCCACATATAACATCCCCATCCTGTCATCTACATATAACAGCCCCATCCTGTCCGAACACAATAACATCCCCATCCTGACATCCACATATAACATCCCCATCCTGACATCCACATATAACATCCCCATCCTGTCCGAACACAATAACATCCCCATCCTGACATCCACATATAACATCCCCATCCTGACATCCACATATAACATCCCCATCCTGACATCCACATATAACAGCCCCATCCTGTCCAAACACAATGACATCCCCATCCTGTCATCCACATATAACAGCCCCATCCTGACATCCACATATAACAGCCCCATCCTGACATCCACATATAACAGCCCCATCCTGTCCAAACACAATAACATCCCCATCCTGACATCCACATATAACATCCCCATCCTGACATCCACATATAACAGCCCCATCCTGACATCCACATATAACAGCCCCATCCTGTCCAAACACAATAACATCCCCATCCTGACATCCACATATAACATCCCCATCCTGACATCCACATATAACATCCCCATCCTGACATCCACATATAACAGCCCCATCCTGACATCCACATATAACATCCCCATCCTGACATCCACATATAACAGCCCCATCCTGACATCCACATATAACATCCCCATCCTGACATCCACATATAACATCCCCATCCTGACATCCACATATAACATCCCCATCCTGACATCCACATATAACAGCCCCATCCTGTCCAAACACAATAACATCCCCATCCTGACATCCACATATAACATCCCCATCCTGACATCCACATATAACATCCCCATCCTGACATCCACATATAACATCCCCATCCTGACATCCACATATAACAGCCCCATCCTGACATCCACATATAACATCCCCATCCTGACATCCACATATAACATCCCCATCCTGACATCCACATATAACAGCCCCATCCTGTCCAAACACAATAACATCCCCATCCTGACATCCACATATAACATCCCCATCCTGACATCCACATATAACAGCCCCATCCTGACATCCACATATAACATCCCCATCCTGACATCCACATATAACAGCCCCATCCTGACATCCACATATAACATCCCCATCCTGACATCCACATATAACATCCCCATCCTGACATCCACATATAACATCCCCATCCTGACATCCACATATAACATCCCCATCCTGACATCCACATATAACATCCCCATCCTGACATCCACATATAACAGCCCCATCCTGTCCAAACACAATAACATCCCCATCCTGACATCCACATATAACATCCCCATCCTGACATCCACATATAACATCCCCATCCTGACATCCACATATAACATCCCCATCCTGACATCCACATATAACAGCCCCATCCTGTCCAAACACAATAACATCCCCATCCTGACATCCACATATAACAGCCCCATCCTGACATCCACATATAACAGCCCCATCCTGTCCAAACACAATAACATCCCCATCCTGACATCCACATATAACATCCCCATCCTGTCCAAACACAATAACATCCCCATCCTGACATCCACATATAACAGCCCCATCCTGACATCCACATATAACAGCCCCATCCTGACATCCACATATAACAGCCCCATCCTGTCCAAACACAATAACATCCCCATCCTGACATCCACATATAACATCCCCATCCTGTCATCCACATATAACAGCCCCATCCTGACATCCACATATAACATCCCCATCCTGTCCAAACACAATAACATCCCCATCCTGACATCCACATATAACAGCCCCATCCTGACATCCACATATAACAGCCCCATCCTGACATCCACATATAACATCCCCATCCTGTCCAAACACAATAACATCCCCATCCTGACATCCACATATAACAGCCCCATCCTGTCCAAACACAATAACATCCCCATCCTGTCCAAACACAATAACATCCCCATCCTGACATCCACATATAACAGCCCCATCCTGACATCCACATATAACATCCCCATCCTGACATCCACATATAACATCCCCATCCTGACATCCACATATAACAGCCCCATCCTGACATCCACATATAACATCCCCATCCTGACATCCACATATAACATCCCCATCCTGACATCCACATATAACAGCCCCATCCTGTCCAAACACAATAACATCCCCATCCTGTCATCTACATATAACAGCCCCATCCTGTCCGAACACAATAACATCCCCATCCTGACATCCACATATAACATCCCCATCCTGACATCCACATATAACATCCCCATCCTGTCCGAACACAATAACATCCCCATCCTGACATCCACATATAACATCCCCATCCTGACATCCACATATAACATCCCCATCCTGACATCCACATATAACATCCCCATCCTGTCCAAACACAATAACATCCCCATCCTGACATCCACATATAACATCCCCATCCTGACATCCACATATAACAGCCCCATCCTGTCCAAACACAATAACATCCCCATCCTGACATCCACATATAACATCCCCATCCTGTCCAAACACAATAACATCCCCATCCTGACATCCACATATAACATCCCCATCCTGACATCCACATATAACAGCCCCATCCTGACATCCACATATAACAGCCCCATCCTGTCCAAACACAATAACATCCCCATCCTGACATCCACATATAACATCCCCATCCTGTCATCCACATATAACATCCCCATCCTGACATCCACATATAACATCCCCATCCTGTCCAAACACAATAACATCCCCATCCTGACATCCACATATAACAGCCCCATCCTGACATCCACATATAACAGCCCCATCCTGACATCCACATATAACAGCCCCATCCTGTCCAAACACAATAACATCCCCATCCTGACATCCACATATAACATCCCCATCCTGTCCAAACACAATAACAGCCCCATCCTGTCCAAACACAATAACAGCCCCATCCTGACATCCACATATAACAGCCCCATCCTGACATCCACATATAACATCCCCATCCTGACATCCACATATAACATCCCCATCCTGACATCCACATATAACAGCCCCATCCTGACATCCACATATAACATCCCCATCCTGACATCCACATATAACATCCCCATCCTGACATCCACATATAACAGCCCCATCCTGTCCAAACACAATAACATCCCCATCCTGACATCCACATATAACATCCCCATCCTGTCATCTACATATAACAGCCCCATCCTGTCCGAACACAATAACATCCCCATCCTGACATCCACATATAACAGCCCCATCCTGACATCCACATATAACAGCCCCATCCTGTCCATCCTGACATCCACATATAACATCCCCATCCTGACATCCACATATAACATCCCCATCCTGACATCCACATATAACATCCCCATCCTGACATCCACATATAACATCCCCATCCTGACAACACATATAACATCCCCATCCTGACATCCACATATAACATCCCCATCCTGACATCCACATATAACATCCCCATCCTGACATCCACATATAACAGCCCCATCCTGTCCAAACACAATAACATCCCCATCCTGACATCCACATATAACAGCCCCATCCTGACATCCACATATAACAGCCCCATCCTGACATCCACATATAACAGCCCCATCCTGTCCAAACACAATAACATCCCCATCCTGACATCCACATATAACATCCCCATCCTGACATCCACATATAACATCCCCATCCTGACATCCACATATAACAGCCCCATCCTGTCCAAACACAATAACATCCCCATCCTGACATCCACATATAACATCCCCATCCTGACATCCACATATAACATCCCCATCCTGACATCCACATATAACAGCCCCATCCTGACATCACATATAACATCCCCATCCTGACATCCACATATAACAGCCCCATCCTGACATCCACATATAACATCCCCATCCTGACATCCACATATAAACATCCCCATCCTGACATCCACATATAACATCCCCATCCTGACATCCACATATAACAGCCCCATCCTGTCCAAACACAATAACATCCCCATCCTGACATCCACATATAACATCCCCATCCTGACATCCACATATAACATCCCCATCCTGACATCCACATATAACATCCCCATCCTGACATCCACATATAACAGCCCCATCCTGACATCCACATATAACATCCCCATCCTGACATCACATATAACATCCCCATCCTGACATCCACATATAACAGCCCCATCCTGTCCAAACACAATAACATCCCCATCCTGACATCCACATATAACATCCCCATCCTGACATCCACATATAACAGCCCCATCCTGACATCCACATATAACATCCCCATCCTGACATCCACATATAACAGCCCCATCCTGACATCCACATATAACATCCCCATCCTGACATCCACATATAACAGCCCCATCCTGACATCCACATATAACATCCCCATCCTGACATCCACATATAACATCCCCATCCTGACATCCACATATAACATCCCCATCCTGACATCCACATATAACAGCCCCATCCTGTCCAAACACAATAACATCCCCATCCTGACATCCACATATAACATCCCCATCCTGACATCCACATATAACATCCCCATCCTGACATCCACATATAACATCCCCATCCTGACATCCACATATAACAGCCCCATCCTGACATCCACATATAACATCCCCATCCTGACATCCACATATAACATCCCCATCCTGACATCCACATATAACATCCCCATCCTGTCCAAACACAATAACATCCCCATCCTGACATCCACATATAACATCCCCATCCTGTCATCCACATATAACAGCCCCATCCTGTCCAAACACAATAACATCCCCATCCTGACATCCACATATAACAGCCCCATCCTGACATCCACATATAACAACATCCCCATCCTGACATCCAAACACAATAACATCCCCATCCTGACATCCACATATAACATCCCCATCCTGTCCAAACACAATAACATCCCCATCCTGACATCCACATATAACAGCCCCATCCTGACATCCACATATAACAGCCCCATCCTGACATCCACATATAACAGCCCCATCCTGTCCAAACACAATAACATCCCCATCCTGACATCCACATATAACATCCCCATCCTGTCCAAACACAATAACATCCCCATCCTGTCCAAACACAATAACAGCCCCATCCTGACATCCACATATAACAGCCCCATCCTGACATCCACATATAACATCCCCATCCTGTCCAAACACATTAACATCCCCATCCTGACATCCACATATAACAGCCCCATCCTGTCATCCACATATAACAGCTCCATCCTGACATCCACATATAACATCCCCATCCTGTCCAAACACAATAACATCCCCATCCTGACATCCACATATAACATCCCCATCATGACATCCACATATAACAGCCCCATCCTGACATCCACATATAACATCCCCATCCTGACATCCACATATAACAGCCCCATCCTGTCCAAACACAATAACATCCCCATCCTGACATCCACATATAACAGCCCCATCCTGTCCAAACACAATAACATCCCCATCCTGACATCCACATATAACATCCCCATCCTGACATCCACATATAACATCCCCATCCTGACATCCACATATAACATCCCCATCCTGACATCCACATATAACAGCCCCATCCTGACATCCACATATAACAGCCCCATCCTGTCCAAACACAATAACATCCCCATCCTGACATCCACATATAACATCCCCATCCTGACATCCACATATAACAGCCCCATCCTGTCCAAACACAATAACATCCCCATCCTGACATCCACATATAACAGCCCCATCCTGTCCAAACACAATAACATCCCCATCCTGACATCCACATATAACATCCCCATCCTGTCCAAACACAATAACATCCCCATCCTGACATCCACATATAACATCCCCATCCTGACAAACACATATAACATCCCCATCCTGACATCCACATATAACAGCCCCATCCTGTCCAAACACAATAACATCCCCATCCTGACATCACATATAACATATAACATCCCCATCCTGACATCACATATAACATCCCCATAACATCCCCATCCTGACATCCACATATAACAGCCCCATCCTGTCCAAACACAATAACATCCCCATCCTGACATCCACATATAACATCCCCATCCTGACATCCACATATAACATCCCCATCCTGACATCCACATATAACATCCCCATCCTGACATCCACATATAACAGCCCCATCCTGTCCAAACACAATAACATCCCCATCCTGACATCCACATATAACATCCCCATCCTGTCCAAACACATATAACAGCCCCATCCTGACATCCACATATAACATCCCCATCCTGTCCAAACACAATAACATCCCCATCCTGACATCCACATATAACATCCCCATCCTGTCCAAACACAATAACATCCCCATCCTGACATCCACATATAACATCCCCATCCTGTCCAAACACAATAACATCCCCATCCTGACATCCACATATAACATCCCCATCCTGACATCCACATATAACATCCCCATCCTGACTGTCCACATATAACATCCCCATCCTGACATCCACATATAACATCCCCATCCTGACATCCACATATAACATCCCCATCCTGACATCCACATATAACATCCCCATCCTGACATCCACATATAACATCCCCATCCTGACATCCACATATAACATCTCCATCCTGACATCCACATATAACATCCCCATCCTGTCCAAACACAATAACATCCCCATCCTGACATCCACATATAACATCCCCATCCTGACATCCACATATAACATCTCCATCCTGACATCCACATATAACAGCCCCATCCTGTCCAAACACAATAACATCCCCATCCTGACATCCACATATAACATCCCCATCCTGTCCAAACACAATAACATCCCCATCCTGACATCCACATATAACATCCCCATCCTGTCCAAACACAATAACAGCCCCATCCTGTCCAAACACAATAACATCCCCATCCTGACATCCACATATAACAGCCCCATCCTGTCCAAACACAATAACATCCCCATCCTGACATCCACATATAACATCCCCATCCTGACACACATATAACATCCCCATCCTGACATCCACATATAACAGCCCCATCCAAACACTGTCCAAACACAATAACATCCCCATCCTGACATCCACATATAACATCCCCATCCTGACATCCACATATAACATCCCCATCCTGACATCCACATATAACAGCCCCATCCTGTCCAAACACAATAACATCCCCATCCTGACATCCACATATAACATCCCCATCCTGTCCAAACACAATAACATCCCCATCCTGACATCCACATATAACATCCCCATCCTGTCCAAACACAATAACATCCCCATCCTGACATCCACATATAACATCCCCATCCTGACATCCACATATAACATCCCCATCCTGACATCCACATATAACATCCCCATCCTGACATCCACATATAACATCCCCATCCTGTCCAAACACAATAACATCCCCATCCTGACATCCACATATAACATCCCCATCCTGACATCCACATATAACATCCCCATCCTGACATCCACATATAACATCCCCATCCTGTCCATAACATCCCCATCCTGACATAACATCCCCATCCTGACATCTGACATCTCACATATAACATCCCCATCCTGACATCCCATATAACAGCCCCATCCTGTCCAAACACAATAACATCCCCATCCTGACATCCATATAACACATATAACATCCCCATCCTGACATCCACATAATAACATCCCCATCCTGTCCAAACACAATAACATCCCCATCCTGACATCCACATATAACATCCCCATCCTGACATCCACATATAACATCCCCATCCTGACATCCACATATAACATCCCCATCCTGACGTCCACATATAACAGCCCCATCCTGACATCCACATATAACATCCCCATCCTGTCCAAACACAATAACATCCCCATCCTGACATCCACATATAACAGCCCCATCCTGTCCAAACACAATAACATCCCCATCCTGACATCCACATATAACATCCCCATCCTGTCCAAACACAATAACATCCCCATCCTGACATCCACATATAACATCCCCATCCTGACATCCACATATAACAGCCCCATCCTGACAACACATATAACATCCCCATCCTGACATCCACATATAACATCCCCATCCTGTCCAAACACAATAACATCCCCATCCTGTCCAAACACATAACAGCCCCATAACATCCCCATCCTGACATCCACATATAACAGCCCCATCCTGACATCCACATATAACAGCCCCATCCTGACAATCCACATATAACATCCCCATCCTGACATCCAAACATATAACATCCCCATCCTGACATCCACATATAACATCCCCATCCTGTCCAAACACAATAACATCCCCATCCTGTCCAAACACATTAACATCCCCATCCTGACATCCACATATAACAGCCCCATCCTGTCATCCACATATAACAGCTCCATCCTGACATCCAAATATAACAGCCCCATCCTGTCCAAACACAATAACATCCCCAAACACAATAACATCCCCATCCTGACATCCACATATAACATCCCCATCCTGACATCCACATATAACATCCCCATCCTGACATCCACATATAACAGCCCCATCCTGAATCCACATATAACATCCCCATCCTGACATCCACATATAACAGCCCCATCCTGTCCAAACACAATAACATCCCCATCCTGACATCCACATATAACAGCCCCATCCTGTCCAAACACAATAACATCCCCATCCTGACATAACATCCCCATCCTGACATCCACATATAACATCCCCATCCTGACATCCACATATAACATCCCCATCCTGACATCCACATATAACAGCCCCATCCTGTCCACATATAACATCCCCATCCTGACATCCACATATAACATCCCCATCCTGACATCCACATATAACAGCCCCATCCTGACATCCACATATAACATCCCCATCCTGACATCCACATATAACATCCCCATCCTGACATCCACATATAACAGCCCCATCCTGTCCAAACACAATAACATCCCCATCCTGTCCATCACATATAACATCCCCATCCTGACATCCACATATAACAGCCCCATCCTGTCCAAACACAATAACATCCCCATCCTGACATCCACATATAACAGCCCCATCCTGTCCAAACACAATAACATCCCCATCCTGACATCCACATATAACATCCCCATCCTGTCCAAACACATTAACATCCCCATCCTGACATCCACATATAACATCCCCATCCTGACATCCACATATAACATCCCCATCCTGACATCCACATATAACAGCCCCATCCTGTCCAAACACAATGACATCCCCATCCTGACATCCACATATAACATCCCCATCCTGACATCCACAATAACATCCCCATCCTGTCATCCACATATAACATCCCCATCCTGTCCAAACACAATGACATCCCCATCCTGACATCCACATATAACATCCCCATCCTGACATCCACATATAACATCCCCATCCTGACATCCACATATAACAGCCCCATCCTGTCCAAACACAATGACATCCCCATCCTGACATCCACATATAACATCCCCATCCTGACAATCCACATATAACAGCCCCATCCTGACATCCACATATAACATCCCCATCCTGTCCAAACACAATAACATCCCCATCCTGACATCCACATATAACATCCCCATCCTGTCCAAACACAATAACATCCCCATCCTGACATCCACATATAACATCCCCATCCTGTCCAAACACAATAACATCCCCATCCTGACATCCACATATAACATCCCCATCCTGTCCAAACACAATAACATCCCCATCCTGACATCCACATATAACATCCCCATCCTGACATCCACATATAACATCCCCATCCTGACATCCACATATAACAGCCCCATCCTGTCCAAACACAATAACATCCCCATCCTGACATCCACATATAACATCCCCCCTGACATCCACATATAACAGCCCCATCCACATATAACATCCCCATCCTGACATCCACATATAACATCCCCATCCTGACATCCACATATAACATCCCCATCCTGACATCCACATATAACATCCCCATCCTGACATCCACATATAACATCCCCATCCTGACATCCACATATAACATCCCCATCCTGACATCCACATATAACATCCCCATCCTGACATCCACATATAACATCCCCATCCTGACATCCACATATAACAGCCCCATCCTGTCCAAACACAATAACATCCCCATCCTGACATCCACATATAACATCCCCATCCTGTCACATATAACATCCCCAACACACAATAACATCCCCATCCTGACATCCACATATAACATCCCCATCCTGACATCCACATATATAACATCCCCATCCTGTCCAAACACAATAACATCCCCATCCTGACATCCACATATAACATCCCCATCCTGACATCACATATAACATCCCCATCCTGACAACACATATAACATCCCCATCCTGACATCCACATATAACATCCCCATCCTGACATCCACATATAACAGCCCCACATCCACATATAACATCCCCATCCTGACATCCACATATAACATCCCCATCCTGACATCCACATATAACATCCCCATCCTGACAAACACATATAACATCCCCATCCTGACATCCACATATAACATCCCCATCCTGTCCAAACACAATAACATCCCCATCCTGACATCCACATATAACATCCCCATCCTGACATCCACATATAACAGCCCCATCCTGTCCAAACACAATAACATCCCCATCCTGACATCCACATATAACATCCCCATCCCATCCATATAACATCCCCACATCCAATAACATCCCCATCCTGACATCCACATATAACATCCCCATCCTGACATCCACATATAACATCCCCATCCTGACATCCACATATAACATCCCCATCCTGACATCCACATATAACATCCCCATCCTGACATCCACATATAACATCCCCATCCTGACATCAAAACACTATAACATCCCCATCCTGACATCCACATATAACAGCCCCATCCTGACATCCACATATAACATCCCCATCCTGTCCAAACACATTAACATCCCCATCCTGACATCCACATATAACATCCCCATCCTGACATCCACATATAACATCCCCATCCTGACATCCACATATAACATCCCCATCCTGTCCAAACACATTAACATCCCCATCCTGACATCCACATATAACAGCCCCATCCTGTCATCCACATATAACAGCTCCATCCTGACATCAAACACAATAACATCCCCATCCTGTCCAAATCCACATATAACATCCCCATCCTGACATCCACATATAACAGCCCCATCCTGTCCAAACACAATAACATCCCCATCCTGACATCCACATATAACATCCCCATCCTGTCCAAACACAATAACATCCCCATCCTGACATCCACATATAACATCCCCATCCTGACATCCACATATAACAGCCCCATCCTGACATCCACATATAACACACAATAACATCCCCATCCTGTCCAAACACAATAACATCCCCATCCTGACATCCACATATAACATCCCCATCCTGACATCCACATATAACATCCCCATCCTGACATCCACAATAACATCCCCATCCTGTCCACATATAACATCCCCATCCTGACATCCACATATAACAGCCCCATCCTGTCCAAACACAATAACATCCCCATCCTGACATCCACATATAACATCCCCATCCTGTCCAAACACAATAACATCCCCATCCTGACATCCACATATAACATCCCCATCCTGTCATCAAACATATAACATCCCCATCCTGACATCCACATATAACATCCCCATCCTGACATCCACATATAACATCCCCATCCTGACATCCACATATAACAGCCCCATCCTGTCCAAACACAATAACATCCCCATCCTGTCCAAACACATATAACATCCCCATCCTGACATCATCCTGTCATCCACATATAACATCCTGACATCCCCATCCCCATCCAATGACATCCCCATCCTGACATCCACATATAACATATAATATAACATCCCCATCCTGACATCCACATATAACAGCCCCATCCTGTCCAAACACAATAACATCCCCATCCTGACATTACACATCCCCATCTACATCCATAAACACATTAAATCCCCATCCTGACATCCATATAACATCCCCATCCTGTGCATCAAACACAATAACATCCCCATCCTGACATCCACATATAACAGGTGGGGTTTCCCCATCTGTCCCCGTCATGACATCCACATATAACATCCCCATCCTGACATCCACATATAACATCCCCATCCTGACATCCACATATAACATCCCCATCCTGTCCAAACACAATAACATCCCCATCCTGACATCCACATATAACATCCCCATCCTGTCCAAACACAATAACATCCCCATCCTGACATCCACATATAACATCCCCATCCTGTCCAAACACAATAACATCCCCATCCTGACATCCACATATAACATCCCCATCCTGACATCCACATATAACATCCCCATCACTATAACATCCCCATCCACATATAACATCCCCATCCTGACATCCCTAACATCCCCACATCCACATATAACATCCCCATCCTGACATCCACATCCTGACATCCACATATAACAGCCCCATCCTGTCCAAACACAATAACATCCCCATCCTGACATCCACATATAACATCCCCATCCTGTCATCCACATATAACATCCCCATCCTGACATCCACATATAACAGCCCCATCCTGTCCAAACACAATAACATCCCCATCCTGACATAACATCCCCATCCTGTCCAAATATAACATCCCCATCCTGACATCCACATATAACATCCCCATCCTGTCCAAACACAATAACATCCCCATCCTGACATCCACATATAACAGCCCCATCCTGACATCCATATAACACAATAACATCCCCATCCTGACATCCACATATAACAGCCCCATCCTGTCCAAACACAATAACATCCCCATCCTGACATCCACATATAACATCCCCATCCTGTCCAAACACAATAACATCCCCATCCTGACATCCACATATAACATCCCCATCCTGTCCAAACACAATAACATCCCCATCCTGACATCCACATATAACATCCCCATCCTGACATCCACATATAACATCCCCATCATCCTGACATCCACATATAACATCCCCATCCTGACATCCACATATAACATCCCCATCCTGACATCCACATATAACATCCCCATCCTGACATCCACATATAACATCCCCATCCTGACATCCACATATAACATCCCCATCCTGACATCCACATATAACATCCCCAACACACATATAATCCCCATCCCTATCATCCTGACATCCACATATAACAGCCCCATCCTGACAAACATATAACATCCCCATCCTGACATCCACATATAACACATACACATAACCCCATCCTGACATCCACATATAACATCCCCATCCTGACATCCACATATAACATCCCCATCCTGACAAACACATATAACATCCCCATCCTGACATCCACATATAACATCCCCATCCTGACATCCACATATAACATCCCCATCCTGACATCCACATATAACAGCCCCATCCTGTCATCCACATATAACATCCCCATCCTGACATCCACATATAACAGCCCCATCCTGTCCAAACACAATAACATCCCCATCCTGACATCCACATATAACATCCCCATCCTGTCCAAACACAATAACATCCCCATCCTGACATCCACATATAACATCCCCATCCTGTCCAAACAATAACATCCCCATGACAACATATCCCCATCCTGACATCCACATATAACATCCCCATCCTGACATCCACATATAACATCCCCATCCTGACATCCACATATAACAGCCCCATCCTGACATCCACATATAACATCCCCATCCTGACATCCACATATAACATCCCCATCCTGACATCCACATATAACATCCCCATCCTGTCCAAACACAATAACATCCCCATCCTGACATCCACATATAACATCCCCATCCTGTCATCCACATATAACAGCCCCATCCTGACATCCACATATAACATCCCCATCCTGTCCAAACACAATAACATCCCCATCCTGACATCCACATATAACATCCCCATCCTGACATCCACATATAACATCCCCATCCTGTCCAAACACAATAACATCCCCATCCTGACATCCACATATAACAGCCCCATCCTGACATCCACATATAACAGCCCCATCCTGACATCCACATATAACATCCCCATCCTGTCCAAACACAATAACAGCCCCATCCTGACAAACACATCCACACATAACATCCCCATCCTGTCCAAACACAATAACATCCCCATCCTGACATCCACATATAACATCCCCATCCTGTCCAAACACAATAACATCCCCATCCTGACATCCACATATAACATCCCCATCCTGTCAAAACACAATAACATCCCCATCCTGTCATCCACATATAACATCCCCATCCTGACATCCACATATAACATCCCCATCCTGTCCAAACACATATAACAGCCCCATCCTGACATCCACATATAACATCCCCATCCTGTCCAAACACAATAACATCCCCATCCTGACATCCACATATAACATCCCCATCCTGACATAACATCCCCATCCATATAACATCCCCATCCTGACATCCACATATAACATCCCCATCCTGACATCCACATATAACATCCCCATCCTGACATCCACATATAACATCCCCATCCTGACATCCACATATAACATCCCCATCCTGTCCAAACACAATAACATCCCCATCCTGACATCCACATATAACATCCCCATCCTGACATCCACATATAACATCCCCATCCTGTCCAAACACAATAACATCCCCATCCTGACATCCACACATCCCCATCCTGTCCAATCCACATCCTGACATCCACATATAACATCCCCATCCTGTCCAAACAAACATCCCCATCCTGACAACATCCCCATGTCCCCATCCTGACATCCACATATAACATCCCCATCCTGTCATCCACATATAACATCCCCCATCCTGTCCAAACACAATAACATCCCCATCCTGACATCCACATATAACATCCCCATCCTGTCCAAACACAATAACATCCCCATCCTGACATCCACATATAACAGCCCCATCCTGACATCCACATATAACATCCCCATCCTGTCCAAACACAATAACATCCCCATCCTGACATCCACATATAACATCCCCATCCTGTCATCCACATATAACATCCCCATCCTGACATCCACATATAACATCCCCATCCTGTCATCCACATATAACATCCCCATCCTGACATCCACATATAACATCCCCATCCTGACATCCACATATAACATCCCCATCCTGTCCAAACACAATAACATCCCCATCCTGACATCCACATATAACATCCCCATCCTGTCATCCACATATAACAGTCCCATCCCCATCCTGACAGCCCCATCCACATATAACAGCCCCATCCTGACATCCACATATAACATCCCCATCCTGACATCCACATATAACAGCCCCATCCTGTCATCCACATATAACATCCCCATCCTGACATCCACATATAACATCCCCATCCTGACAACACAATAACATCCCCATCCTGACATCCACATATAACAGCCCCATCCTGACATATAACATCCCCATCCATATAACATCCCCATCCTGACATCCACATATAACATCCCCATCCTGACATCCACATATAACATCCCCATCCTGACATCCACATATAACATCCCCATCCTGACATCCACATATAACATCCCCATCCTGTCATCCACATATAACAGCCCCATCCTGACATCCACATATAACAGCCCCATCCTGTCATCCACATATAACATCCCCATCCTGACATCCACATATAACATCCCCATCCTGACATCCACATATAACAGCCCCATCCTGTCCAAACACATTAACATCACATTAAATTGCCCTTACGTTCACACACTCCCACATTTACATTATCACTCAATCTAAACGTAGGCCACATAGTGAGCAGACATAAGAAGGAGGTGTCTATTAGCAAAGCTCATCACATTGTCAAGTGCGCAGCCAGTAAGTCAAATGGTGTCAAGCTATCAATATTTGAGTTTGAAACAAACAGCGGATATCAGAGTCATGGACGGTGGAGACAGTGTCTGACTGAATGTCTTGGGGTGTTTTCCTGGGAGAGCCCAGTGCGGCAGAAAGAGAGTGGTGTTCAGATTCGTTTGTGAGTCAAGAGATCTTTGCTCAACAGTTTGTGCTTCCTTGATGACTGACTGAATAGCTTGCTGCCTATTAAATAGACAAATTCCCTGAGGCAGCAATAGTCCATCACATTCCATCTATAATACATTAAATTAAATCCTGTTATAAGTATGACATGAGTTCCCACTGGTAGTTCCCACTGGAAATACATTTACCTACGTGGCGGAATTTAGTTTCTTTTAAACACTTAAGAACATTTAAAAGTTATAAATGTTAACCATACTGCCATGGCAATTAAATATCAGGAAACCAATGAATAATTAATGACATAACTGCTTCATATCATCATGATTATGATCTGAATGTAAAGGATAACATACTGGTCTAATGGTTTAGTCCAGTGTTTCCCAACTCTAGCCATCCAGTACCCCCATACTGGTCTAATGGTTTAGTCCAGTGTTTCCCAACTCCAGCCATCCAGTACCCCATACTGGTCTAATGGTTTAGTCCAGTGTTTCCCAACTCCAGGCCCCCAGTACTCCCATACTGGTCTAATGGTTTAGTCCAGTGTTTCCCAACTCTAGCCATCCAGTACCCCCATACTGGTCAAATGGTTTAGTCCAGTGTTTCCCAACTCCAGGCCCCCAGTACCCCCATACTGGTCTAATGGTTTAGTCCAGTGTTTCCAAACTCTAGCTATCCAGTACCCCCATACTGGTCTAATGGTTTAGTCCAGTGTTTCCCAACTCCAGCCATCCAGTTCCCCTATACTGGTCTAATGGTTTAGTCCAGTGGTTCCCAACTCCAGCCCTCTAGTACCACCATACTGGTCTAATGGTCAAATTTTTAGGGCCTTCCTCTGACACCGCCTGGTATAGAGGTCCTGGATGGCAGGAAGCTTGGCCCCAGTGATGTACTGTGCAGTACGTACTACCCTCTGTAGTGCCTTGCGGTCGGAGGACGAGCGGTTTCCATACCAGGCAGTGATGCAACCCATCAGGATGCTCTTGATGTTGCAGCTGTAGAACCTTTTGAGGATGTGAGGACACATGCCAAATCTTTTCAGTCTCCTGAGGGGGAATAGTTTTTGTCTTGCCCTCTTCACGAATGTCTTGGTGTGCTTGGACCATGTTAGTTTGATGGTGATGTGGACAACCTGCTCCACTTCAGCCCCGTCGATGAGAATGGGGGTGTGCTCGGTCCTCCTTTTCCTGTAGTCCACAATCATCTCCTTTGTCTTGATCACATTGAGGGACAGGTTGTTGTCCAGGGACAACACAGCCAGGTCTCTGACCTCCTCCCTATAGGCTGTCTCGTTGTTGTCTGCGATCAGGCCTACCACTGTTGTGTCACTGGCAAACTTAATGATGGTTTTGGAGTTGTGCCTGGCCGTGCAGTCATGAGTGAACAGGGAGTACAGGAGGGAACTGAGCACACACCCCTGAGGGGCCCCTGTGTTGAGGATCAGTGTGGCGGATGTGTTGTTACCTACCTTTACCACCTGGGGTCGGCCCGTCAGGAAGTCCAGGATCCAGTTGCAGAGGGAGGTGTTTAGTCCCAGGGTCCTTAGCTTAGTGATGAGCTTTGAGGGAACTATGGTTTTGAACACTGAGCTGTAGTCAATGAACAGCATTCTCACATAGGTGTTCCTTTTGTCCAGGTGTGAAAGGGCAGTGTGGAGTGCAATAGAGATTGCATCATCTGTGGATCTGTTGGGGCGGTATGCAAATTGGTATGGGTCTAGGGTTTCTGGGATAATGGTGTTGATGTGATGTTTGTCCAGTGGTTCCCAACTCTAGTCCTCCAGTACCCCCATACTGGTTTAATGGTTTAGTCCAGTGGTACCCCCAAACTGATTTAATTGTTTCGTCCAGTGATTCCCAACTCCAGTCCTCCAGTACCCCTATACTGGTCTGATGGTCTAGTCCAGTGGTTCCCAACTCCCAAGAATTCATATCATATCTTTGTGTGCATTATTTCTAGTGGTATACATATACTATTCATATGTTAGTGTCTTTAAAAATGCATGTACTGTATGCCTATACTTTCACACAGAAACACCCCACGGTTTAGCTGGTTGTGGGATTGACACAGAGAGTATGTTGACAGGGTTTCTCTTGACTTAAGGGAGAAGCCAATGTGAAAGGCCTGCTGGAATGAAAGCACAGAAGCACTCTGACAAAGTCAGCAGTGAAAAGGGTCTTTGAAGATCTTTTTAATTTAATTTCTGTCTTTTATCTGGTTTGAATATTGGCTGGCACAAACAGCCAGTAGCAGTCTGAAGCAGATTACTAAAGACTATTCCCAGCTTTTTAAAAGAGAGGAAGAACGTTATTGTTTGAGTTCCATTTCATATTATGTGACAGCTTTCAGAAGCAGAACCTGCTATATTAAAGCGGAGAGCTTAGGCGTAGGCAGAAATTAGTGACACACGTTGGAGCTGAGGCCTTTCATATGCTAAACTATTGTGTACTGGTTGTGAAATCAGTAACCTTTACACTCCCATTGTATCTTTTCTCTCAATGTTAAGAGTTTAATGAAAATAATTCAAAGGAGGAGACTGGTTATTTGGCAGTGAAGGTTGCCATCTGACAGAGTGGAGGAGACGTCTTCAACAGGACTGCTGCAGGAGGCTGAGGTTACAGGAGAAGGACCACTAGAGGGATGTCCTTAGATTCTTAGTATTTCCCTTCGTTGAGGCCATCAGACTCTATCTCAAGGCCATCAGACTGTTAAACAGCCACCACTAACATTGAGTGGCTGCTGCCTACACACTGACACTGACTCAACTCCAGCCACTTTAATAATGGGAATTGATGGGAAATGATGTAAATATATCACTAGCCACTTTAAAAAATGCTACCTTATATAATGTTACTTACCCTACATTATTCATCTCATATGCATACGTATATACTGTACTCTATATCATCGACTGCATCCTTATGTAATACATGTATCACTAGCCACTTTAACTATGCCACTTTGTTTACATACTCATCTCACATGTATATACTGTACTCGATACCATCTACTGTATCTTGCCTATGCTGCTCTGTACCATCACTCATTCATATATCCTTATGTACATATTCTTTATCCCCTTACACTGTGTATAAGACAGTAGATTAGGAATTGTTAGTTAGATTTCTTGTTGGTTATTACTGCATTGTCGGAACTAGAAGCACAAGCATTTCGCTACACTCGCATTAACATCTGCTAACCATGTGTATGTGACAAATACAATTTGATTTGATTTAAAAGTCCATGTTAGAGCACCTTCCTGGAGATATGACTGTATGGCTCCTCAGACAAACGCACAAGACAGAGGATGTGTCGCAAATTGCACCCTATCCCTATATAGTGCACTACTGTTGACCAGAGCCCTATGGGGGGTCAAAAGTAGTGAACTATAAAGGGAACAGGGTGCCATTTTGGACACAGACAGACAGAATGCAGCTTTAAAGTTCTTTGGAAGGACTGTGCAGAACACTGATAAACAGGAGACCATCATGACGTACTGAACTTGGCCGTGTTAGAATTATTTAACCAAACCTTAACTTGTGTTTGTCATGGGTCTTTCAGGCTTTCCACGGACATATTAGCGCTAATTGTTTTGCTAAATCACTTTACTTGACTCCTAGTCTCTGAGGCTTGCACAACTGCTGCTACATCCTATGTCTGCACCCATTAGCAGCAGCTACCTAATCATAAAACATGCCTTTATTACCAAGTCACACGAGCTGCATCTTTTAAGTTGCTAATTGAGTTTCTGTTCATTAAATATGAATGGGAGAATGATGTTTAATGTTGGGCCTAGAGCCCTTATTTGAGATTACCACTAGTTTTGTTTGTATTTCTTTCTCTACAGACGTTAAACTAACTAAGATGGCTCTCCTACTCATGTATCAAACCAAGACTATAACAATGATTTTAAAACATCATAATTTCATATGAAAACCTGAAAAATGAATAACCTGGCAATAATCTCCAGTGTGTGAAACCACATATATTTCTCCTCAGACAGCTTCAGCATTATAGAGCTCAATGCACAATTCAGCTCTTAATCAAAGGGGTGGAAGTAATGGCTGCATTTAGATGAATCACATGACATGTTGCAGTGGTATTGTCTTAGAGAATCTAGGAGAAATGACTTATTTAACCGTATGTCCCACGCTTCAAGTACCTTTAAAAAAAAAAATCAGTCAGGATGCTCCGGGCACTTTAAAGCATTAACCGAGGGATTCAAGTGTCCTGTCGTTTCAAGATCAGAAAGATTCTGCGCCGTTCGTTGCCTGCTTACCCTTAACCTTCCCTCAATGGAAATTCAGCGAATTACCAAGCATTATCAGGAGCACACATTCTCCCCGGACACAACTTCCTGGGGTGACAGGGGAGGTGAGATCTTAACAGGAATGGCCAGAAAAAACAATTAGATTCTTCTTCTTATATTTTGATAAGGCTGACTTTATCTGGATTGCGGTTGATCAGATAATATCTGATAAGCCACGGCTTGCTTTTCTTCTCCAGAGTGGAAAATTGCGTGGCCTGTGGGGTTCCTTTATTTAATGTATTCCTGGATTCTTTGTTCAGTGTCTTTAGTTCATAATTCTACTAACATAATTTAAATTGCTTGACTGATTTTAACAAAAAGCAATTTCAGCATCAGCTGAAAGCGTCAGCACATTTCCTCAAAGTTTAAGCATCTTCAAAAGAAAATAAAACATTAATTGAATCAAAGCTGTCTCTGTCTTCTGACAATTAACACTCTGTTTTTGCAATTCCTCTCACACAGGGAGGTGTTACATCAAATATTAACGGGAAACAAAATAACATGCAGTCTCTGTCTGATCATCTGGTACTGCAAGGAGAGAAAATGCCAAACATTTCAATCTCACACTGGGTGAGAAACTGACAGACAAGATTGCTTCTATGTTATTGCCGCCCACATAAAAGCCCGTTTGGCACTGATAACATAATTGCTCACCACACACCCTCACCCACACGCAAACAGACACACAATGTGAGTGGGGGATAAAACACATTGATGAGACTCCAAAGCAGGGACTGAACTGGATTAGATAGCCCTATAGAAAGGAATGAGCTTTTATTTGACCTTTACTCCCTCTGTGGCGGAACGAAGGACCAAACAAGGCATCACTAGCACCAAAAGCCAGAAAGAAAGATAAATATACAGCTCAAACTGGATATCTGGTTGCAACAAACACATTCAACACATGTAGCACAGAGCACACAGAGTAGACAACATCTGACAACACACCACCACACAGAATAATAAACTGAACAATAACACTCGCAAATCAAGACCTCCACATTTGTTGTGCAAACACAAGGTTGCGTCAGTGAATAGATATGGGGAAATTAATTTCCTTTCAACAAGAGGGACGTGATAAAACAAAAGTCAAATCAATCAAAGTTTTGGTCACCTATAGATTGGCCATGATTAAAAGGGAGACTTGTAGACTTACCCGAGTTTCTCTTGGAGATGTATTTGAGATTGATGCAGGCGGCAGAGCTGATAAGGAGGAACATGAGGGCTGAGGGCTTCATCTTTCACACTTCGGGTGGCAGCTGGAACACAAAGAAGAATGGAGTTTGGATAACAGGTCTTATGACTGGACCAACATCTCTGCTCACTCCCTCCATCCCTCCACCAAAACATATTGGGTGATATCAGACTTGTCATTTCTTTCCATTTCCAAGACAGATCGATCTGTTCATTCATTTATCCTTCAGACACAACACACCCAGTAACTATAACAACATATAGAAACTATTGATCTATGCCATACACCCCATTTTCGAAGTTCACAAACTGAAAACACACAGCTGTAATACTTCTGCGGGCACTTGATTTATGTCTTTGTGAAAGAGTGAAGGAAGCACAGTTGACATGGATAAAGGGCAATATCTGAAGCTGCGTTAAGGGTCTTAGTATTACCAACATCACTAGAAATCAAAAAAGAAAAGTTGATAAAAAACAGTTTTCAGATGAGCAACACCTGTATTCTCTCCAGCCCCCCTTTGTGAGAGGCAATTTAAACTAGTGTTGGGTTGTCAAATCAAATCTAATTGTATTTGACACATGCGCAGAACACAAAGGGCGGAGGGAGACCTTACTGTGAAATGCTTACTTACAAACATTCCCAACGATACAGAATAAAACAAGAAAATAACAAACATTGACAATAAGAGAAGAGAAATACAAATACACACGAATGTAGCTACAGTTTATACAGGGTCAGCTATATACAGGCTCAGCTATATACAGGGAGATATTTACAGGGTCAGCTATATACAGGGAGATATTTACAGGGTCAGCTATATACAGGGAGATATTTACAGGGTCAGCTATATACAGGGAGATATTTACAGGGTCAGCTATATACAGGGAGATATTTACAGGGTCAGCTATATAGAGGGAGATATTTACAGGGTCAGCTATATACAGGGAGATATTTACAGGGTCAGCTATATACAGGATCAGCTATATACAGGGAGATATTTACAGGGGCAGCTATATACAGGGAGATATTTACAGGGTCAGCTATATACAGGGAGATATTTACAGGGTCAGCTATATACAGGGAGATATTTACAGGGTCAGCTATATACAGGGTCAGCTATATACAGGGAGATATTTACAGGGTCAGCTATATACAGGGAGATATTTAAAGGGTCAGCTATATACAGGGAGATATTTACAGGGTCAGCTATATACAGGGAGATATTTACAGGGTCAGCTATATACAGGGAGATATTTACAGGGTCAGCTATATACAGGGAGATATTTAGAGGGTCAGTTATATACAGGGTCAGCTATATACAGGGAGATATTTACAGGGTCAGCTATATACAGGGAGATATTTACAGGGTCAGCTATATACAGGGAGATATTTACAGGGTCAGCTATACACAAGGAGATATTTAGAGGGTCAGTTATATACAGGGTCAGCTATATACAGGGAGATATTTACAGGGTCAGCTATATACAGGGAGATATTTAAAGGGTCAGCTATATACAGGGAGATATTTACAGGGTCAGCTATATACAGGGAGATATTTACAGGGTCAGCTATATACAGGGAGATATTTACAGGGTCAGTTATATACAGGGTCAGTTATATACAGGGTCAGCTATATACAGGGAGATATTTACAGGGGCAGCTATATACAGGGAGATATTTACAGGGTCAGCTATATACAGGGAGATATTTAGAGGGTCAGTTATATACAGGGTCAGCTATATACAGGGAGATATTTAGAGGGTCAGTTATATAAAGGGTCAGCTATATACAGGGAGATATTTAGAGGGTCAGTTATATACAGGGTCAGCTATATACAGGGAGATATTTAGAGGGTCAATTATATACAGGGTCAGCTATATACAGGGAGATATTTAGAGGGTCAGTTATATACAGGGTCAGCTATATACAAGGAGATATTTAGAGGGTCAGTTATATACAGGGTCAGCTATATACAGGGAGATATTTACAGGGTCAGCTATATACAGGGGGATATTTACAGGGTCAGCTATATACAGGGAGATATTTACAGGGTCAGCTATATACAAGGAGATATTTACAGGGTCAGCTATATACAGGGAGATATTTAGAGGGTCAGTTATATATTCAGATATTTACAGGGTCAGCTATATACAGGGAGATATTTACAGGGTCAGCTATATACAGGGAGATATTTACAGGGTCAGCTATATACAGGGAGATATTTAGAGGGTCAGTTATACAGGGTCAGCTATATACAGGGAGATATTTAGAGGGTAAACAGTTATATACAGGGTCAGCTATATACAGGAGATATTTAGAGGGTAGTTATTACAGGGTCAGCTATTACAGGGAGATATTTAGAGGGTCAGTTATATACAGGGTCAGCTATATACAGGGAGATATTTAGAGGGTCAGTTATATACAGGGTCAGCTATATACAGGGAGATATTTAGAGGGTCAGTTATATACAGGGTCAGCTATATACAGGGAGATATTTAGAGGGTCAGTTATATACAGGGTCAGCTATATACAGGGAGATATTTACAGGGAGATATATATACAGGGAGATATTTAGAGGTCAGTTATATACAGGGTCAGCTATATACAGGGAGATATTTACAGGGGCAGCTATATACAGGAGATATTTACAGGGTCAGATATATACAGGGAGATATTTACAGGGTCAGCTATACACAGGGAGATATTTACAGGGTCAGCTAAAAACAGGGAGATATTTAGAGGGTCAGTTATATACAGGGACAGCTATATACAGGGAGATATTTACAGGGTCAGCTATATACAGGGTCAGCTATATACAGGGAGATATTTACAGGGTCAGCTATATACAGGGAGATATTTAGAGGGTCAGCTATTTACAGGGCCAGCTATATACAGGGAGATATTTACAGGGTCAGCTATATACAGGGAGATATTTAGAGGGTCAGTTATATACAGGGTCAGCTATATACAGGGGCAGCTATATACAGGGAGATATTTACAGGGTCAGCTATATACAGGGAGATATTTACAGGGTCAGCTATATACAAGGGAGATATTTACAGGGTCAGCTATATACAGGGAGATATTTACAGGGTCAGCTATATACAGGGGATATTTAGAGCTATATACAGGGAGATATTTACAGGGTCAGCTATATACAGGGAGATATTTACAGGGTCAGCTATATACAGGGTCAGCTATATTCAGGGAGATATTTAGAGGGTCAGTTATATACAGGGTCAGCTATATACAGGGAGATATTTACAGGGGCAGCTATATACAGGGAGATATTTACAGGGTCAGCTATATACAGGGATATATTTACAGATATTTGGTCAGTTATATACAGGAGATATTTACAGGGGCATATATACAGGAGATATTTCAGCTATATACAGGGAGATATTTACAGGGTCAGCTATATACAGGGAGATATTTAGAGGGTCAGTTATATACAGGAGTCAGCTATATACAGGGAGATATTTACAGGGGCAGCTATAAACAGTGAGATATTTACAGGGTCAGCTATATACAGGGAGATATTTAGAGGGTGAGTTATATACAGGGTCAGCTATATACAGGGAGATATTTAGAGGGTCAGTTATATACAGGGTCAGCTATATACAGGGAGATATTTAGAGGGTCAGTTATATACAGGGTCAGCTATATACAGGGAGATATTTAGAGGGTCAGATATTATATACAGGGTCAGCTATATACAGGGAGATATTTAGAGGGTCAGTTATATACAGGGTCAGCTATATACAGGGAGATATTTACAGGGTCAGCTATATACAGGGTCAGGGCTATATACAGGGAGATATTTACAGGGAGATATTTACAGGGTCAGATATTTAGAGGGTCAGTTATATACAGGGTCAGCTATATACAGGGAGATATTTACAGGGGCTATATACAGGGTCAGCTATATACAGGGAGATATTTACAGGGGCAGCTATATACAGGGAGATATTTAGAGGGTCAGTTATATTTACAGGGTCAGCTATATACAGGGAGATATTTCAGAGGGTCAGCTATATACAGGGAGATATTTACAGGGTCAGCTATATACAGGGAGATATTTACAGGGTCAGCTATATACAGGGAGATATTTACAGGGGAGATATTTACAGGGTCAGCTATATACAGGGAGATATTTACAGGGTCAGCTATATACAGGGAGATATTTACAGGGTAGGGTCAGTTATATATAGCTATATTCAGGGAGATATTTACAGGGTCAGCTATATACAGGGAGATATTTACAGGGTCAGCTATATACAGGGAGATATTTACAGTGTCAGCTATATACAGGGAGATATTTACAGGGGCAGCAATATACAGGGAGATATTTAGAGGGTCAGCTATATACAGGGAGATATTTACAGGGTCAGCTATATACAGGGTCAGTTATATACAGGGTCAGCTATATACAGGGAGATATTTACAGGGGCAGCTATATACAGGGAGATATTTACAGGGTCAGCTATATACAGGGAGATATTTAGAGGGTCAGTTATATACAGGGTCAGCTATATACAGGGAGATATTTAGAGGGTCAGTTATATAAAGGGTCAGCTATATACAGGGAGATATTTAGAGGGTCAGTTATATACAGGGTCAGCTATATACAGGGAGATATTTAGAGGGTCAATTATATACAGGGTCAGCTATATACAGGGAGATATTTACAGGGGCAGCTATATACAGGGAGATATTTACAGGGTCAGCTATATACAAGGAGATATTTACAGGGTCAGCTATATACAGGGAGATATTTAGAGGGTCAGTTATATTCAGGGTCAGCTATATACAGGGAGATATTTACAGGGGCAGCTATATACAGGGAGATATTTACAGGGTCAGCTATATACAGGGAGATATTTAGAGGGTGAGTTATATACAGGGTCAGCTATATACAGGGAGATATTTAGAGGGTGAGTTATATACAGGGTCAGCTATATACAGGGAGATATTTAGAGGGTCAGTTATATACAGGGTCAGCTATATACAGGGAGATATTTAGAGGGTCAGTTATATACAGGGTCAGCTATATACAGGGAGATATTTAGAGGGTCAGTTATATACAGGGTCAGCTATATACAGGGAGATATTTAGAGGGTCAGTTATATACAGGGTCAGCTATATACAGGGAGATATTTAGAGGGTCAGTTATATACAGGGTCAGCTATATACAGGGAGATATTTACAGGGGCAGCTATATACAGGGAGATATTTACAGGGTCAGATATATACAGGGAGATATTTACAGGGTCAGCTATACACAGGGAGATATTTACAGGGTCAGCTAAAAACAGGGAGATATTTAGAGGGTCAGTTATATACAGGGACAGCTATATACAGGGAGATATTTACAGGGTCAGCTATATACAGGGTCAGCTATATACAGGGAGATATTTACAGGGGCAGCTATATACAGGGAGATATTTAGAGGGTCAGCTATTTACAGGGCCAGCTATATACAGGGAGATATTTACAGGGTCAGCTATACACAGGGAGATATTTAGAGGGTCAGTTATATACATGGTCAGCTATATACAGGGAGATATTTACAGGGTCAGCTATATACAGGGAGATAATTACAGGGGCAGCTATATACAAGGAGATATTTACAGGGTCAGCTATATACAGGGAGATATTTACAGGGTCAGCTATATACAGGGAGATATTTACAGGGGCAGCTATATACAGGGAGATATTTACAGGGTCAGCTATATACAGGGAGATATTTACAGGGTCAGCTATATACAGGGTCAGCTATATTCAGGGAGATATTTAGAGGGTCAGTTATATACAGGGTCAGCTATATACAGGGAGATATTTAGAGGGTCAGTTATATACAGGGAGATATTTAGAGGGTCAGTTATATACAGGGTCAGCTATATACAGGGAGATATTTACAGGGGCAGCTATATACAGGGAGATATTTACAGGGTCAGCTATATACAGGGATATATTTACAGTGGCAGCTATATACAGGGATATATTTACAGGGTCAGCTATATACAGGGAGATATTTACAGGGTCAGCTATATACAGGGAGATATTTAGAGGGTCAGTTATATACAGGGTCAGCTATATACAGGGAGATATTTACAGGGGCAGCTATATACAGGGAGATATTTACAGGGTCAGCTATATACAGGGAGATATTTAGAGGGTCAGTTATATACAGGGTCAGCTATATACAGGGAGATATTTAGAGGGTCAGTTAAATAAAGGGTCAGCTATATACAGGGAGATATTTAGAGGGTCAGTTATATACAGGGTCAGCTATATACAGGGAGATATTTAGAGGGTCAATTATATACAGGGTTAGCTATATACAGGGAGATATTTAGAGGGTCAGTTATATACAGGGTCAGCTATATACAGGGAGATATTTACAGGGTCAGCTATATACAGGGTCAGCTATATACAGGCAGATATTTACAGGGAGATATTTACAGGGTCAGCTATATACAGGGTCAGTTATATACAGGGTCAGCTATATACAGGGATATATTTACAGGCTCAGCTATATACAGGGAGATATTTACAGGGTTAGCTATATACAGGGAGATATTTAGAGGGTCAGTTATATACAGGGTCAGCTATATACAGGGAGATATTTAGAGGGTCAGCTATATACAGGGAGATATTTACAGGGTCAGCTATATACAGGGAGATATTTACAGGGTCAGCTATATACAGGGAGATATTTACAGGGTCAGCTATATACAGGGAGATATTCACAGGGTCAGCTATATACAGGGAGATATTTACAGGGTAGGCTATATACAAGGTCAGCTATATACAGGGAGATATTTACAGGGTCAGCTATATACAGGGAGATATTTACAGTGTCAGCTATATACAGGGAGATATTTACAGGGGCAGCAATATACAGGGAGATATTTAGAGGGTCAGTTATATACAGGGTCAGCTATATACAGGGAGATATTTACAGGGGCAGCTATATACAGGGAGATATTTACAGGGTCAGCTATATACAGGGAGATATTTACAGGGTCAGCTATATACAGGGAGATATTTACAGGGTCAGCTATATACAGGGTCAGCTATATACAGGGAGATATTTACATGGGCAGCTATATACAGGGAGATATTTAGAGGGTCAATTATATACAGGGTTAGCTATATACAGGGAGATATTTAGAGGGTCAGTTATATACAGGGTCAGCTATATACAGGGAGATATTTACAGGGTCAGCTATATACAGGGTCAGCTATATACAGGCAGATATTTACAGGGAGATATTTACAGGGTCAGCTATATACAGGGTCAGTTATATACAGGGTCAGCTATATACAGGGATATATTTACACGCTCAGCTATATACAGGGAGATATTTACAGGGTTAGCTATATACAGGGAGATATTTAGAGGGTCAGTTATATACAGGGTCAGCTATATACAGGGAGACATTTAGAGGGTCAGCTATATACAGGGAGATATTTACAGGGTCAGCTATATACAGGGAGATATTTACAGGGTCAGCTTTATACAGGGAGATATTTACAGGGTCAGCTATATACAGGGAGATATTTACAGGGTCAGCTATATACAGGGAGATATTCACAGGGTCAGCTATATACAGGGAGATATTTACAGGGTAGGCTATATACAAGGTCAGCTATATACAGGGAGATATTTACAGGGTCAGCTATATACAGGGAGATATTTACAGTGTCAGCTATATACAGGGAGATATTTACAGGGGCAGCAATATACAGGGAGATATTTAGAGGGTCAGTTATATACAGGGTCAGCTATATACAGGGAGATATTTACAGGGGCAGCTATATACAGGGAGATATTTACAGGGTCAGCTATATACAGGGAGATATTTACAGGGTCAGCTATATACAGGGAGATATTTACAGGGTCAGCTATATACAGGGTCAGCTATATACAGGGAGATATTTACATGGGCAGCTATATACAGGGAGATATTTACAGGGTCAGCTATTTACAGGGCCAGCTATATACAGGGATATATTTACAGGGTCAGCTATACACAGGGAGATATTTCCAGGGTCAGCTATATACAGGGAGATATTTCCAGGGTCAGCTTTATACAGGGTCAGCTACAGCATTTACAGGGTGAGCTATTTACAGGGTCAGCTTTATACAGGGTCAGCTACAGCATTTACAGGGTGAGCTATTTACAGGGTCAGCTATATAAAGGGTCAGCTATTTACAGGGTCAGCTACAGTATTTACAGGGTGAGCTATTTACAGGGTCAGCTATATAAAGGGTCAGCTATTTACAGGGTCAGCTACAGTATTTACAGGGTCAGCTCCAGTATATACAGGGTCAGCTCCAGTATATACAGGGTCAGCTATATACAGGGTCAGCTATATACAGTTTCATCTATATACAGTGTCAGCTAGTATTTACAGGGTCAGCTAGAAATTGTGTTTATAAACTATTTAATAAATAAACTAAAGTTAAAAAAAAATCTTATCAATCAATAGGTAATACAAGAAATGTCCATAACAATTACGAGTGTATAGAGGGGGTAGCTGTAATGAGTCAATGTGCGGAGGTATAGGTTGATCGAGGTCATTTGTAAAGTGACAATGCATAGATAATAAACAGCGAGTTGCAGCAGTGTAAAAATAAATGGGGTTGGGGGGTTCAATGTAAATAGTCCGGGTGGCCATTGTGGGGGAGCCTTTTGGTCCTAGACTGGCGCTCCGGTACCGCTTGCCATGCTGTCGCAGAGAGAACAGTATTTGACTTGGGTGACTGGAGTCTCTGACAATTTTTCGGGGCCTTCTTCTGACACCGCCTGGTGTAGAGTTCCTGGATGTCAGGAAGCTTGGACCCAGCGATGTACTGGGTCGTATGCACTACCCTCTGTAGTACCTTCCGGTCAGATGCCGAACAGTTGCTATACCAGGCAGTAATGCAACCGGTCAGGATGCTCTCGATGGTACAGCTGTACAAATATTTTCAGTCTCCCGAGGGGGAAAAGGTGTTGTTGTGCCCTCTTCACAACTGTCTTGGTGTGTTTGAACCATGGTAGTTTGTTGGTGATGTGGACACCAAAGAACTTGAAACTCTCGACCCGCTCTACTTCAGTCCTGTCGATATTAATGGGGGCCTGGACGGCCCTCCTTTTCCTATAGTCCACGATCAGTTCCTTTGTCTTGCTCACATTGAGAGAGAGGTTGTTGTCCTGGCAACACACTGCCAGGTCTCTGACCTCCCTATAGGCCATCTCATCATTATCGGCGATCAGGACTACCACTGTTGTGTCGTCAGCAAACTTAATGATGGTATTAGAGTTGTGTTTGGCCACGCAGTCGTGGGTGAACAGGGAGTACAGGAGGGGACAAAGCATGCACCCCTGAGGGGTCCCAGTGTTAAAGATAAGCCAAGGCTGGTAATACCATGCTGATGAATACAGATGTCTCTCAAACATGTTGTTAGTCTAGAAATATAAAGTGTAGTCAATGTCAAATATTACTTCCATTCAGCCACGTGAATTAGAGATCTCGCTGACAGAAAAATATAATTCAACAGTTTTCTCCCTCACTGCACGTGTGAAAGCATTGCCCACAGCTGGAGAAGGAAGAGGAGGAGGAAGAAACTAATTTCAGCTGTTTCCACAAACAATAGAGGAATCTGAGAAATCACTATTTGTGGGTTGTCACAAACAGGAACAAATATCTCTCCAAAAACATTCTCTATCTGCAGAAATGGCTTTCTTTATGCTTATTTATTTTCTGCTACCGAAGGCAATTCTTTGTTAAAAGCTTTCCACTGACAGTTCTTTTTTTTAAACCCACTACATTTGTCTCTCTCCAAATAATCCATTCTATCTCAGACACTGAGCGGTGGTGAAAAACAAGCCTTTACCGTTGCACAGCAAAAATAACCTACTGAATGTGAGTTCAAAGCCTAGAACACACACATGCTCTCTCTCTGACACAAACGCACACATTCACACATGCAGGCATACACACAGACGCACACACAAAAACACACACACAAAAACACACACACACACACACACACACACACACACACACACACACACACACACAATGGTGACAAAAAATGTCACACTCAGTGCCTTGCATCCAAACAGCTAAATCCATGTCCTCATCAACGTCTACATAATATATTGAATACACACATGGTTAATATAGGGTTACTACTTCTCCTGTGGTTCTTATTAAGCCTAGCTCACATTGGCACATTAACAGTTTAGATATGTAACTTTCATAACACAGGAACCCTCCCTGTATGATGCTGCGTTTGTGTTTGCATCGTACAGGGATGATTTCTGTATTTTGAAAGTTACATATCTTGAAAACCTGATTGCTGACAAGCAAAACAGTTAGGGACTGAAAACAATGGACTTAAGGTAACAATGGGCTTCCTTTAAAGCCTGCTGTGTGAACAAGGTTTTAGTGGCCCTGCTTCCACTGCTTTTTTTCAATATTCCCCTGTAATCGGGGACTGATTTAGACCCTGGACACCAGGTGGGTGCAATTCATTATCAGGTAGAACAGAAATGCAGAAGTAATAAGACTTGAAAACCCCTGTACCAAGAGGCCAATCCATTACCCTTCTCTGTTCCATTGTCCTATTGTGTTTAGTAAGTCCTGCAAATCCCACCATCCCCCTCCCATCAGTACATCAGGCATCTGGAATGAGAAACATTATTGCCTCGTCTTGCTCTGGGTAGAGGGAGAGGCATGTAGCAGTCACATTAAACCAGAGAGAGTGAGGAACAACAAATGTTAGCCCTCGTAGCTTTTTCTCTTTGAGCCTTTTAAAGCGAGGGAGAGAAGGGCAGGGGCATCATTTGATCTGTGGACCGAAAGCTGTGCTCGCCTCACTCTGACTTTGAACTTCTAATTTTAGGAAGGGAGGTTTCTGTGTCATGCAGCGGAGATGATGACCTCAACATGCATACTTTCACAGGACAGTGTACTACTGCTGCTGCTGTCTTTTCTCGTCTACTATTTTCTGTCTCCCAAGACTCCCATTATGAAAGAGGTTGGATGCTGCCTGGCTTGATATAATGTGTGTATAGCCGGCCTTAGATGGCCATAACGGTTTGAACAAGAATCACGACTAACAAAAATAGGCTAAGAATGAACATGTAAAATTATGACTGTGAAATTAAATGTTTGCAAAACCAGGCATTATTTCCCCCGTAAGAGCTCAACCAAGCATTATTTCCCCCGTAAGAGCTCAACCAAGCATTATTTCCCCCGTAAGAGCTCAACCAAGCATTATTTCCCCCGTAAGAGCTCAACCAGGCATTATTTCCCCCGTAAGAGCTCAACCAAGCATTATTTCCCCCGTAAGAGCTCAACCAGGCATTATTTCCCCCGTAAGAGCTCAACCAAGCATTATTTCCTCCGTAAGAGCTCAACCAGACATTATTTCCTCCGTAAGAGCTCAACCAGTCATTGGAAACGTACCTTCACAGTGAGTTCTGGGCCAGAGTTTGTCTACAACTTATTTCACCTGCTGTCAAGGACACAAAGATAGTTCCATTGTTAGTATTAAGTTGAACCCCTGCCACGAGTTACCGGGCAGAACAAACATGTAAATCAGGCTCTGGGATAAGACTAACATAAATCACAGGGACTGGACAGCAGCTTTAGTGCCTCTTTTTTACTGCCCAGGACATGAGTAAAGGGTACCAGGGCTCGCCTTCCTCAATTCAAAAAGGATCCCTAGAGACAAAAGGACTGTTGTGATGCCACTGATGAGAGCACAAGGCCAGACCTACAGATGTAGGATCTTCATTTGATCACCCTCTTGCAGAAGAACTTTCCTTTAAACGCGTCCAACGTTTAAAACTCTACTGTATTTGATGTCTAAAAGACGTTTCTGAAGTTTGGAATTTCCACTTTCAGACTCCCTTAAGAAACAAAACAGTAGCAAAACACTACAAAAATGTCCATTCATTTTAATCCACATAATAATCATATTTCCTGCTGCTGCAGGATTATTTTCCTGCTGTAGCAAACTGTCTCAAATGAAGATCCTACATCTGTATGAATCTGTATGCCTCTCCCTGTGAACAACCCAACCCCAGCAGGAGCCCTTTAAACACCACACACAGATCATCCATCTACTTACAGAACCATGAGAGTAAATACAACAACAAGATGCTATTTCTATCCAAAACAGTATACATGGTTTGCAGACTGCGGGCCATTAGGCCCTCTTTCCAAGTATCTGGCCATCAAATATTTAGGGGTTCCCACTTTCTAAAACTGTCCCATGAAGACACATGCTGTAGTACCCCGCTGAGCCCTGGTATGACAATCTACTACTGTGATGTCTAATTGTACTGATCTAACTGTAACACTTTCTCATCTCTCAGAATGAAGAGGATTGAGGTCTGCACACTAAAACGGATGGTTTTTCCTTAAGCCTTCTTCTCATAAATCATTTTGTAGAACCTCTAAAACCTCTAACATGACCAAATCCCAAGGTAATGCCTAGCGTTAGTACTAACTGTAGTCTATAACAGTCATCCTTTTAAAAGGAACACTCACTAGTGCAAGAACGACGGTTTTATGCTTAGTTCGTTGAAATGTGAGGTATCGTTCCTTTCTTAAAGCATTTCTATAACCATATGTCCTCTTAAGGTTTTCAAAGTTATTGATCTGCTGGTTGGAGCATGTTCTTTAAGATGGGCAACAAGTTCCAAAGTGGAATTCACCACAGAAGAGACACAGTGGTTTGAAATCCCCCTTGAATTCAGAAGTAAGTGAATTGTAAATTGGGGTGTAACGTGGCAGATTGACTCCATTCTACAGCTCTACAGCCTACAGCCTACAGTCTACAGCTCTACAGCCAACAGCCTACAGTCTACAACTCTACAGTCTACAGCCTACAGTCTACAACTCTACAGTCTACAGCTCTACAGCCTACAGCCTACAGTCTACAACTCTACAGCCTACAGTCTACAGCCTACAGTCTACAACTCTACAGTCTACAGCTCTACAGCCTACAGCCAACAGTCTACAGCCTACAGCCTACAGTCTACAACTCTACAGCCTACAGTCTACAACTCTACAGTCTACAGCTCTACAGCCTACAGCCAACAGTCTACAGCCTACAGCCTACAGTCTACAACTCTACAGTCTACAGCCTACAGTCTACAACTCTACAGTCTACAGCTCTACAGCCTACAGCCAACAGTCTACAGCCTACAGCCTACAGTCTACAACTCTACAGTCTACAGCCTACAGTCTACAGCTCTACAGCCTACAGCCAACAGTCTACAGCCTACAGCCTACAGTCTACAGCTCTACAGCCTACAGCCTACAACTCTACAGTCTACAGCCTACAGTCTACAACTCTACAGCTCTACAGTCTACAGCCTACAGTCTACAGCTCTACAACCTACAGCCTACAGTCTACAGCTCTACAGTCTACAGCCTACAGTCTACAGCTCTACAACCTACAGCCTACAGTCTACAACTCTACAGCCTACAGCCTACAGTCTACAACTCTACAGCCTACAGTCTACAGCCTACAGTCTACAACTCTACAGTCTACAGCTCTACAGCCTACAGCCAACAGTCTACAGCCTACAGCCTACAGTCTACAACTCTACAGCCTACAGTCTACAACTCTACAGTCTACAGCTCTACAGCCTACAGCCAACAGTCTACAGCCTACAGCCTACAGTCTACAACTCTACAGTCTACAGCCTACAGTCTACAACTCTACAGTCTACAGCTCTACAGCCTACAGCCAACAGTCTACAGCCTACAGCCTACAGTCTACAACTCTACAGTCTACAGCCTACAGTCTACAGCTCTACAGCCTACAGCCAACAGTCTACAGCCTACAGCCTACAGTCTACAGCTCTACAGCCTACAGCCTACAACTCTACAGTCTACAGCCTACAGTCTACAACTCTACAGCTCTACAGTCTACAGCCTACAGTCTACAGCTCTACAACCTACAGCCTACAGTCTACAGCTCTACAGTCTACAGCCTACAGTCTACAGCTCTACAACCTACAGCCTACAGTCTACAACTCTACAGTCTACAGTCTACAGTCTACAGCTCTACAGCCTACAGCCTACAACTCTACAGTCTACAGCTCTACAGCCTACAGTCTACAACTCTACAGCTCTACAGTCTACAACTCTACAGTCTACAGCTCTACAGCCTACAGCCTACAGTCTAGAATTCTACAGTCTACAGCCTACAGTCTACAACTCTACAGTCTACAGCTCTACAGCCTACAGTCTACAGTCTACAACTCTACAGTCTACAGCCTACAGTCTACAACTCTACAGCTCTACAGTCTACAGCCTACAGTCTACAGCTCTACAACCTACAGCCTACAGTCTACAGCTCTACAGTCTACAGCCTACAGTCTACAACTCTACAGTCTACAGTCTACAGTCTACAGCTCTACAGCCTACAGCCTACAACTCTACAGTCTAGAATTCTACAGTCTACAGCCTACAGTCTACAACTCTACAGTCTACAGCTCTACAGCCTACAGTCTACAGTCTACAACTCTACAGTCTACAGCCTACAGTCTACAACTCTAGAGTCTAGAGTTCTACAGCCTACAGCCAACAGTCTACAGCTCTACAGCCTACAGCCTACAGTCTACAGCTCTACAGCCTACAGCCAACAGTCTACAGCCTACAGCCTACAGTCTACAGCTCTACAGCCTACAGCCTACAACTCTACAGTCTACAGCCTACAGTCTACAACTCTACAGCTCTACAGTCTACAGCCTACAGTCTACAGCTCTACAACCTACAGCCTACAGTCTACAGCTCTACAGCCTACAGCCTACAACTCTACAGCCTACAGTCTACAACTCTACAGTCTACAGCCTACAGTCTACAACTCTACAGCTCTACAGTCTACAACTCTACAGTCTACAGCTCTCTACAGTCTACAGTCTACAGCTCTACAGCCTACAGCCTACAGTCTACAACTCTACAGTCTACAGCTCTACAGCCTACAGTCTACAGTCTACAACTCTACAGTCTACAGCCTACAGTCTACAACTCTAGAGTCTAGAGTTCTACAGCCTACAGCCTACAGTCTACAACTCTACAGCCTACAGCCTACAGTCTACAACTCTACAGTCTAGAGTTCTACAGCCTACAGCCAACAGTCTACAGCTCTACAGCCTACAGCCTACAACTCTACAGTCTACAGTCTACAGCCTACAGTCTACAGCTCTACAACCTACAGCCTACAGTCTACAACTCTACAGTCTACAGTCTACAGTCTACAACTCTACAGTCTACAGCTCTACAGCCTACAGCCTACAGTCTACAGCTCTACAGTCTACAGCTACAACTCTACAGCTCTACAGCCTACAGTCTACAACTCTACAGCCTACAGTCTACAACTCTAGAGTCTACAGTCTACAGCCTACCTACAGTCTACAACTCTACAGCCTACAGTCTACAGTCTACAACTCTACAGTCAGTCTACAGCCTACAGTCTACAGTCTACAACTCTACAGTCTACAGCCTACAGTCTACAACTCTAGAGTCTACAGTTCTACAGCCTACAGCCAACAGTCTACAACTCTACAGTCTACAGCCTACAGTCTACAACTCTACAGTCTAGTCTACAACTCTAGAGTCTACAGCTCTACAGCCTACAGCCTACAGTCTACAGCTCTACAGTCTACAGCTCTACAGTCTACAACTCTACAGTCTACAGCCTACAGTCTACAACTCTACAGTCTACAACTCTACAGTCTACAGCTCTACAGTCTACAGACTACAGTCTACAACTCTACAGTCTACAACTCTACAGTCTACAACTCTACAGTCTACAGCTCTACAGCCTACAGCATACAGTCTACAACTCTACAGCTCTACAGCTCTACAGTCCTACAGCTCTACAGTCTACACAAGCATACAGCCTACAGTCTACAACTCTACAGTCTACAGCCTACAGTCTACAACTCTACAGTCTACAACTCTACAGTCTACAGCTCTACAGTCTACAGACTACAGTCTACAACTCTACAGTCTACAACTCTACAGTCTACAACTCTACAGTCTACAGCTCTACAGCCTACAGCATACAGTCTACAACTCTACAGCCTACAGCCCTGCAGCTCTACAGTCTACAACTCTACAGTCTACAACTCTACAGTCTACAGCTCTACAGCCTACAGTCTACAACTCTACAGTCTACAGCCTACAGCCCTGCAGCTCTACAGTCTACAACTCTACAGTCTACAGTCTACAACTCTACAGCCTACAGTCCTGCAGCTCTACAGTCTACAACTCTACAGTCTACAGCCCTGCAGCTCTACAGTCTACAACTCTACAGTCTACAACCCTGCAGCTCTACAGTCTACAGCTCTACAGTCTACAGCTCTAGAGTCTACAACTCTACAGTCTACAGCCCTGCAGCTCTACAGTCTACAACTCTATAGTCTACAGCCCTGCAGCTCTACAGTCTACAGCTCTACAGTCTACAGCCTACAGTCTACAGCTCTACAACCTACAGCCTACAGTCTACAACTCTACAGTCTACAGTCTACAGTCTACAACTCTACAGTCTACAGCTCTACAGCCTACAGTCTACAACTCTACAGCTCTACAGTCTACAACTCTACAGTCTACAGCTCTACAGCCTACAGCCTACAGTCTAGAATTCTACAGTCTACAGCCTACAGTCTACAACTCTACAGTCTACAGCTCTACAGCCTACAGTCTACAGTCTACAACTCTACAGTCTACAGCCTACAGTCTACAACTCTACAGTCTAGAGCTCTACAGCCTACAGCCAACAGTCTACAGCTCTACAGCCTACAGCCTACAGTCTACAACTCTACAGTCTACAGCCTACAGTCTACAACTCTAGAGTCTACAGCTCTACAGCCTACAGCCTACAGTCTACAGCTCTACAGTCTACAGCTCTACAGCCTACAGCCTACAGTCTACAGCTCTACAGCCTACAGTCTACAACTCTACAGTCTACAGCCTACAGTCTACAACTCTACAGCCTACAGTCTACAACTCTACAGTCTACAGCTCTACAGCCTACAGCCTACAGTCTACAACTCTACAGTCTACAGCCTACAGTCTACAACTCTACAGTCTACAGCTCTACAGTCTACAGCTCTACAGTCTACAGCTCTACAGCCTACAGCCTACAGTCTACAATTCTACAGTCTACAGCCTACAACTCTACAGTCTACAGCTCTACAGCATACAGCCTACAGTCTACAACTCTACAGTCTACAACTCTACAGTCTACAGCTCTACAGTCTACAGCCTACAGTCTACAACTCTACAGTCTACAACTCTACAGTCTACAACTCTACAGTCTACAGCTCTACAGCCTACAGCATACAGTCTACAACTCTACAGCCTACAGCCCTGCAGCTCTACAGTCTACAACTCTACAGTCTACAACTCTACAGTCTACAGCTCTACAGCCTACAGCCTACAGTCTACAACTCTACAGTCTACAGCCTACAGCCCTGCAGCTCTACAGTCTACAACTCTACAGCCTACAGTCCTGCAGCTCTACAGTCTACAACTCTACAGTCTACAGCCCTGCAGCTCTACAGTCTACAACTCTACAGTCTACAACCCTGCAGCTCTACAGTCTACAGCTCTACAGTCTACAGCTCTACAGGCTACAACTCTACAGTCTACAGCCCTGCAGCTCTACAGTCTACAACTCTATAGTCTACAGCCCTGCAGCTCTACAGTCTACAGTCTACAGCTCTACAACTCTACAGTCTACAGCCCTGCAGCTCTACAGTCTACAACTCTATAGTCTACAGCCCTGCAGCTCTACAGTCTACAACTCTACAGTCTACAGCCCTGCAGCTCTACAGTCTACAACTCTATAGTCTACAGCCCTGCAGCTCTACAGTCTACAGCTCTACAGTCTACAGCCCTGAAGCTCTACAGTCTACAACTCTACAGTCTACAGCCCTGCAGCTCTACAGTCTACAGCCCTGCAGCTCTACAGTCTACAGCTCTACAGTCTACAAGTCTACAGCCTACAGCCCAGCAGCTCTACAGTCGACAACTCTACAGTTTACAGCCCTGCAGCTCTACAGTCTACAGCTCTACAGTCTACAGTCTACAGCTCTACAGTCTACAGCTCTACAGTCTACAGCTCTACAGTCTACAACTCTACAGCCTACAGCCCTGCAGCTCTACAGTCTACAACTCTACAGTCTACAGCTCTACAGTCTACAGCTCTACAGTCTACAACTCTACAGCCTACAGTCCTGCAGCTCTACAGTCTACAACTCTACAGTCTACAGCCCTGCAGCTCTACAGTCTACAACTCTACAGTCTACAACCCTGCAGCTCTACAGTCTACAGCTCTACAGTCTACAGCTCTACAGTCTACAACTCTACAGTCTACAGCCCTGCAGCTCTACAGTCTACAACTCTATAGTCTACAGCCCTGCAGCTCTACAGTCTACAGTCTACAGCTCTACCGTCTACAACTCTACAGTCTACAGCCCTGCAGCTCTACAGTCTACAACTCTATATTCTACAGCCCTGCAGCTCTACAGTCTACAACTCTACAGTCTACAGCCCTGCAGCTCTACAGTCTACAGCTCTACAGTCTACAAGTCTACAGCCTACAGCCCAGCAGCTCTACAGTCGACAACTCTACAGTCTACAGCCCTGCAGCTCTACAGTCTACAGCTCTACAGTCTACAGTCTACAGCTCTACAGTCTACAGCTCTACAGTCTACAGCTCTACAGTCTACAACTCTACAGCCTACAGCCCTGCAGCTCTACAGTCTACAACTCTACAGTCTACAGCTCTACAGTCTACAGCTCTACAGTCTACAACTCTACAGCCTACAGCCCTGCAGCTCTACAGTCTACAGCCATGCTCCTCAAGCACACAGCCACATGGCCACGTGGCCACAAGGCTATACGGCTCCACGGCAACACGGCTGCACAGCCGCACAGCAACACAGCCACACAGCCACACTGCTACACAGCTACACAGCCAAACAGCCACACAGCCACACGACAACACAGCAACACGGCAACACAGCTACACAGCCACACAGCAACCACAGCTACTCAGCTACACAACATAGCCACAGAGCTACACAGTCACAAATCAAAAGAGCAACACAGCTACACAGCTATCCAGCCACAAAGCAAAACAGCTTAACAGCTACACAGCGACACAGCTACACAGCTAAACAGCCACAGAGCTACACAAGCACCCATCTACACAGATACACAGCAATACAGCCACACAGCTACACAGCAACACACCTACACAGCCACAAATCTACACAGCTATACAACACAGACACACAGCTACACAGCCACAAATCAACACAGCTACACAGCTATCTGGCAACAACGCAACACAGCTTAACAGCTACACAGCTACACACCAACACAGCTACACAACAACACACCAACACAGCCACACACCAACACAGCCATACAGCAACACACCAACACAGCCACACAGCTACACATCTACACAGCTACACAGCCACACGGCTACACAGCCACACAGCTACACAGCTACAGAGCTACACAGCAACATGGCTACACAGCAACACAGTTACTCAGCTACACAGCCACACAGCTACACAGCCACACTACTACACAGCCAAACAGCTACACCGCCACATGGCAACACGGCCACACAGCAACACAGCTACACAGAAACACAGCTACACAGCCACACATCTACACAGTTATACATTAACACAGCTACACAATTTAACACAGCTACACAGCTACACAGCAACACAGCTACACTGCTACTCAGCTACACAGCTACACAGCAATGCAGCTACAGATCTACACAGCACACAACAACACAGCTAAATGGCTACACAGCTACACAGCCACACAGCCACACAGCCACACATCTACACAGCAACACACCAACCAAGTTACTCAGCTACACAGCTACACAGCAACAGAGCTACACATCTACACAGCAACACAGCTATACAGAAACATAGCTACACAGACAAACAGCAACACAGCTACAGAGCTACACAGCCACACAACCACACAGCCACACTACTACCCAGCTAAACAGCTACACAGCCACACGGCCACATGGCAACAAGGCTACACAGCATCACAGTTACTCAGCTACACAGCTACACAGCAACACAGCTACACAGTTACACAGCCACACAGCTACACAGCTACACAGCAACACAGCTACACAGCCACAGATCCACACATCAACACAGCCACACAGCTACTCAGCTACACAGCTACACAGCCACAGATCCACACATCAACACAGCCACACAGCTACTCAGCTACACAGCTACACAGCCACAGATCCACACATCAACACAGCCACACAGCTACTCAGCTACACAGCTACACAGCCACAGATCCACACATCAACACAGCTACACAGCAACCCAGCTACACATTAACACAGCAACACAGGCACACAGCACCACAGATACACAGATATCCAGCAACAAAGCAACCCAGCTACACAGCTACACCACCACACAGCTACACATCTACACAGCTACACAGCCACACAGCTACTCAGCTACACAGCAACACAGCTACTAATCTACACAGCAACACTTTAAACACAGCTGCACAGCCACACAGCAACACTTTAAACATAGCTACACAGCTGCACAGCTACCCAGCCACAAAGCAACAGAGCTAGACATCTACACAGCTACACAACAACACAGCTACACAGCCAGACAGCTACACAGCTACACGGCCACACAGCTACATAGCCACTCGGCAACCCAGCTACAAAGCTACACAGCCACTCGGCTACCCAGCTACAAAGCTACACAGCTACATAGCCACACACACACAGCTACACAGCAACTCTTTAACCTCTTACATCTATGGGGGCGCTATTTCATTTTTGGATGAAAAACGTTCCCGTTTTAAACAAGATATTTTGTCACAAAAAGATGCTCGACTATGCATATAATTGATACCATTCGAAAGAAAACACTCTGACGTGTCCAGAAATACCAAGATATTCTCTGTGCGTGCCCTAGAACGTGAGCTTCAGGCAAAACCAAGATGAGATGGCATCCAGGAAATGACAAGGATTTTTGAGGCTCTGTTTTCCATTGTCTCCTTATATGGCTGTGAATGCGAGAGGAGTGAGTCAACCCTTTCTGTCGTTTCCCCAAGGTGTCTGCAGCATTGTGACGTATTTGTGGGCAGATCATTGGAAGATTGACCATAAGAGACCACATTTACCAGGTGTCCGCCCGGTGTCCTGCGCCGAAATTGGTGCGCAAAAGTCACCTGCCAGTATTTTTCCATGCGATACAGAGAGGAAAGCAAGCTTCCACGAACTGCATATCAATGAAGAGATATGTGAAAAAACACCTTGAGGATTGATTCCAAACAACGTTTGCCATGTTTCGGTCGATATTATGTAGTTAATCCGGAAAAAGTTTTACGTTGTAGGTGACTGAATTTTCGGTTCGTTTCGGTAGCCAGACGCAATGTAGAAAACGGAACGATTTCTCCTACACACAGATGCTTTCAGGAAAAACTGCGCATTTGGTATGTAACTGAGAGTCTCCTCATTGAAAACATCAGAAGCTCTTCAAAGGTAAATGATTTTATTTATTTGGTTATGTGGTTTTTGTGAAAATGTTGCGTGCTAAATGCTACTCAAAATGCTATGCTAGCTTTGCATACTCTTACACAAATTAGTCAATTTCTATGGTTCAAAAGCATATTTTGAAAATCTGAGATGACAGTGTTGTTAAGAAAAGGCTAAGCTTGAGAGCAGACGCATTATTTTCATTTTATTTGCGATTTTCAGAAATCGTTAACGTTGCGTTATGCTAATGAGCCTGAGGCTTTAGTCACAAACCCGGATCCGGGATGGGGAGTTTCATCCAGCAACAAAGCAACCCAGCTACACAGCTACACCACCACACAGCTACACATCTACACAGCTACACAGCCACACAGCTACTCAGCTACACAGCAAAACAGCTACTAATCTACACAGCAACACTTTAAACACAGCTGCACAGCCACACAGCAACACTTTAAACATAGCTACACAGCTGCACAGCTACCCAGCCACAAAGCAACAGAGCTAGACATCTACACAGCTACACAACAACACAGCTACACAGCCAGACAGCTACACAGCTACACGGCCACACAGCTACATAGCCACTCGGCAACCCAGCTACAAAGCTACACAGCCACTCGGCTACCCAGCTACAAAGCTACACAGCTACATAGCCACACACACACAGCTACACAGCAACTCTTTAAATACAGCTACACAGCCACACACCTACACAGCAACACAGCTACACAGTCACAAAGGAACACCGATACAGCCACCAGGCCATCAGTGGAGCAGCCCACTCCATCTGACAGGACTCAACCACTCCAACGTCACTCCACTGACTGGGCCTCGGTGAGAGGAAAAATACATCACTAAGTGTTGAGTAACACATCCCTCCAGTAACACATACCTCCAGTAACACATCCCTCCAGTAACACATACCTCCAGTAATACATCCCTCCAGTAACACATCCCTTCAGTAACACATCCCTCCAGTAACACATACCTCCAGTAACACATCCCTCCAGTAACACATCCCTCCAGTAACACATCCCTTCAGTAACACATCCCTCCAGTAACACATACCTCCAGTAACACATCCCTCCAGTAACACATCCCTCCTGTAACACATCCCTCCAGTAACACATCCCTCCAGTAACACATCCCTCCAGTAACACATCCCTCCAGTAACACATCCCTCCAGTAACACATCCCTTCAGTAACACATCCCTCCAGTAACACATACCTCCAGTAACACATCCCTCCAGTAACACATACCTCCAGTAACACATACCTCCAGTAACACATACCTCCAGTAACACATACCTCCAGTAACACATACCTCCAGTAACACATCCCTCCACATAGACGTGTAAGTCCCAACCTGGTGGGATTCTTGCAGAAGTGAAACGGTTGTAAAGAGCCATTCAGAAAGTAAACCACATCCAGGTCTAACCTGTGTGACACTGCATGGCCATTACATACTGATCTGTTTAAACCACGCAAACCCCAATGTTGTGACATACAGTCATACTCTATACACAGAGTGTGTTGGCTGGTTGGCACACTGTGTGTGATCATGGATGCTCAAACACCTGTTCAGTAGTTCATTATTCACCATATATCACGGTTACAGCACCACTTAAGAGTTATAGAAGACAGCAGGCAGAAAGCGGCTGAGTGGCTTATTCATTGGATCCTTTGCATTGATTCCGGCCATTTCTCACCTTCCCCGGTGTTACAAGGATACAGAGCTAGGCCACAATTAACCCTGCACCTGCACCCATTCAACACTATACAATAGTGGTGGACGAAAAAATGGGATCTTTTCTAAAGCACAGGTGAAGCTTTTATTCTAGAGATTCCAAAATCACGTCCTTACTTTAAAGGGGCAATCTGCAGTTCAAACCTATATAATTTAGTTTAAAAAATGGATGTACCAATCACACATTTACCTTAAAAAAAAGAAATAATTGTAATGCTTATCTGTGTGAAATTTATAGGTTTACAAATAATGTCATTTTTAAATAACTAATTGATTGACATAGGTTCAATTATTTGAATTCCATTTCCTTCATTTTTTTCTGTGTGCTTGATGCTCAGTTTTTTGTAGCGATAAATCAGATCAAGTCCAAACAATATTCGACATAGTTTAGCGCAGACAACCTGATAATTAACTACAATGACCATAATGCATTGCTCGCCCGCTTACTTCTCCGGTCTGTGTGGAGCAGACATGGAAACCGTGTTGATGGAGACAGAGAGAACACGCGAGAGGGTTAGAAAGCAAATGTTGGGGCCTCCCAAGTGACGCAGTGGTCTAAGGCACTGTGCCACTACAGATTCTGGGCTCTGTCACACCCGGCCGTGACCGGGAGACCCATGGGGCGGCACACCATTGGCCCAGCATCGTCCGGGTTGGGGGAGGGTTTGGCTGGCAGGGATGTCTTTGTCCCATCGTGAACTAGCGACTCCTGTTGCGGGCCGGGTGCAGTGCACGCTGACACGGTCGCCAGGTGTACGGTGTTTCCTCCGACCCATTGGTGCGGCTGGCTTAAGGGTTAAGTGGGCATTGTGTCAAAAAGCAGTGCGGCTTGGTTGGGTTGTGTTTTGGGAAAACGCGCGGCTCTCGACCTTCGCTTCTCCCGAGTCCATACGGGAGTTGCAGTGATGAGACAAGACTGTAATTACCAATTGGATACCATGTAAAAAAATAAATAATTATACATAAAAAATAAAATAAAACACCATTTGAAATTTTGCGACATTGGACTGAATCTATGTGGTGGGTCACAACTACAGGACAAAAACGGACAAATGTAACTAAGGCTGGGAATGTCAATACAATCAAACTAGCAAAGGCAATGATCACAAGTCAGTCATAACGTGGCTAATAGGCAACTGTATCTATATATATAGCTATTTATTTAGCAAGCTAAAAACACATACTAAGTTGCATGAACTCACTCTGTGTGCAATAATAGCGTTTAGCATGATCTCTGTACCCCAAACATACAATTATCTGTATGGTCTATCAGTCGAACAGTGAATTTCAAACACAGATTCACTACAAAGTCACTACAAAGATACAGGCATCCTTCCTAACTCAGTTGCCGAAGAGGAAGGAAACTGCTCAGGGATTTCAGCCCAATGGTGACTTTACAACAATATTGTAGTTACGCCACAATACTAACCTAATTGACAGAGTGAAAAGAAGGATACCTGTACAGAATAAACATTTGCATGCATCCTGTTTGCAACAAGGCACTAAAGTAAAGCAATTAACTTTTTGTCTTGAATATAAAGTGTTATATTTCGGGAAAATCCAATTCAACACATTACTGAGTACCATATTTTCAAGTATAGTGGTGGATGCATCATGTTATGGCTATGCTTGTAATCATTAAGGACAGGAGAGTATTTCAGGATAAAAAATAAATGGAATGGAGCTAAGCACAGGCAAAATCCTAGAGGAAACCTGGTTCAGTCTGCTTTCCACCAGACATTGGGAGATTTAATTCACCTTTCAGCAAGACAATAACCCAAATCACATGGCCAAATCTGCATTGAAATTGCTTACCAATAAGACAGTGAATGTTATTGAGTGGCCAAGTTGCAGTTTTGACCTAAATCTACTGAAAATCTCTGGCAAGACCTGAAAATGGGTGTCTAGCAATGATCAAAAACCAATTTGACAGAGCTTGAAGAGTTATGAAAAGAATAATGGGCAAATGTTGTACAATCCAGGCGTGGAAAGTTGTTAGAGACAAACCCAGAAAGACTCACAGCTGTAATCGCTGCCAAAGGTGCTTTTACAAACTATTGACTCAGGGGTGTTATTTCAGTACTTCATGTTCAATAAACTTGGAAAAATGTCTAAAAACATGTTTTCACTTGTCATTATGAGGTGTTGTGTGTAGATGGGTGACAAAAGATATATATGTAATCCATTTTGTATTCAGGCTGCAGCACAACAACATGTGGAATAAGGCAATAAGTCATATTTGTATATCACACAAGCTTTATAGTGATCCCTACTGCCACCATAACAAGATATGTGAGTGGTGAAACACACGGCCCACACGCCCCCTTTTTCTCCTCTCTCACCTCTCTCTCGTCTCTGTCTCCACCACCTACAGTAGCAGGCCCTGTCACTGCTGGCCCGCGTCAGATCCCTTATTAAAACCATGACATGCAATGTGATTGCCTTCATGAGGAGCTGAACAATCACAATCCTGAACAAACATTACCCAATGAAATATCATTTTGTTAAATTGCATTGAGAAAACCATTTAAGATGTATATTTTGGGATGGTCTCAACTCAATGTGATCTCATCCAAATCAAGCACATTAACCAAAACCAACTTCAGTCAGGCAGTTGAATGATCAAACTATATATTGTCTGAAAACATTCACAGACTTTACTAGAACTAGTCACAGAATGCCTGGAAATGACAAGAGTGCTACAAAATAATAGTATGCTGAAAAAGCATCTAACATTTCTACAACCATCCTAACAGTCATATATAAAAGTACTCCAACACAAATACTGGCACACTGTGTTTCACCTGTAAAAAGTGTTAAGGAAAGTTTTCTAGGCCGACACTGAGTCTAACAACTCAAATGGAACTGGCCTATTTCCAGTTCTTCCTATTAGAATTCAAATGGGCTTTAGCAACAACCAAGAGGTTCAAAGGGGGTTTATACAGTCCAACTTCTGCTAATGTGGCATATCAAATATTTATTTAAAGCTTCCGTAAAAGTACCTTTAAAAAAAAATTAATAACGCTGAACATATCAAATCCTTTTGAGAAGATCAACTGAAGAAGATACAAAGAAAAGTGTTTCCAGGAATAGGTATCAACAATATTCAAAAGTAATATCTCAATACCAACAGAACTGGAACATTCTAACATAGGAACACTGGAACATTGTCAAGTATAATGAATGTCAGTAAGATTTTCGATACACTAAATCCAATGTTTTATTCATCAGAACAACTCTAATTCCCTCTATCATACCTGTTTAATTCTGGTCACATACCTGGTTTATTTCCATTGTTTGTGTGTTACAAAGTCGTATGTTACAAAGTCCGGTGTTACAAAGTCCGGTGTTACAAAGTCCTGTGTTACAAAGTCCTGTGTTACAAAGTCCTGTTTTACAAAGTCGTATGTTACAAAGTCCGGTGTTACAAAGTCCTGTGTTACAAAGTTGTATGTTACAAAGTCCGGTGTTACAAAGTCCGGTGTTACAAAGTCCTGTGTTACAAAGTCCTGTGTTACAAAGTCCTGTTTTACAAAGTCGTATGTTACAAAGTCCGGTGTTACAAAGTCCTGTGTTACAAAGTCCGGGGTTACAAAGTCCGTTGTTACAAAGTCCTGTGTTACAAAGTCCTGTGTTACAAATCCCTGTGTTACAAAGTCCGGTGTTACAAAGTCCTGTGTTACAAAGTCCTGTGTTACAAAGCCCTGTGTTACAAAGTCCTGTGTTACAAAGTCCTGTGTTACAAAGCCCTGTGTTACAAAGTCCGGTGTTACAAAGCCCTGTGTTACAAAGCCCTGTGTTACAAAGTCCTGTGTTACAAAGTCCTGTGTTACAAAGTCCTGTGTTACAAAGTCGGTGTTACAAAGTCCGGTGTTACAAAGTCGTATGTTACAAAGTACGGTGTTACAAAGTCCTGTTTTACAAAGTCCTGTGTTACAAAGTCCTGTGTTACAAAGTCCTGTGTTACAAAGTCCTGTGTTACAAAGTCCTGTGTTACAAAGTCCTGTGTTACAAAGTCGTATGTTACAAAGTCCGGTGTTACAAAGTCCTGTGTTACAAAGTCCTGTGTTACAAATCCCGGTGTTACAAAGTCCTGTGTTACAAAGTCCTGTGTTACAAAGCCCTGTGTTACAAAGTCCTGTGTTACAAAGTCCTGTGTTACAAAGTCCGGTGTTACAAAGTCCTGTGTTACAAAGTCGTATGTTACAAAGTACGGTGTTACAAAGTCCTGTGTTACAAAGTCCTGTGTTACAAAGTACTGTGTTACAAAGTCCTGTGTTACAAAGTCCTGTGTTAAGAAGTCCTGTGTTACAAAGTCCTGTGTTACAAAGTCCTGTGTTACAAAGTCCTGTGTTACAAAGGCGTATGTTACAAAGTCCGGTGTTACAAAGTCCTGTGTTACAAAGTTCTGTGTTACAAATCCCTGTGTTACAAAGTCCGGTATTACAAAGTCCTGTGTTACAAAGTCCTGTGTTACAAAGCCCTGTGTTACAAAGTCCTGTGTTACAAAGCCCTGTGTTACAAAGCCCTGTGTTACAAAGTCCTGTGTTACAATGTCCTGTGTTACAAAGTCCTGTGTTACAAAGTCCTGTGTTACAAAGTCCTGTGTTACAAAGTCCTGTGTTACAAAGTCCTGTGTTACAAAGTCCTGTGTTACAAAGTCCTGTATTACAAAGCCCTGTGTTACAAAGCCCTGTGTTACAAAGTCCTGTGTTACAAAGTCCTGTGTTACAAAGTCGGTGTTACAAAGTCCTGGGTTACAAAGCCCTGTGTTACAAAGTCCTGTATTACAAAGCCCTGTGTTACAAAGCCCTGTGTTACAAAGCCCTGTGTTACAAAGTCCTGTGTTACAAAGTCCTGTGTTACAAAGTCCTGTGTTACAAAGTCCTGGGTTACAAAGCCCTGTGTTACAAAGTCCTGTGTTACAAAGCCCTGTGTTACAAAGTCCTGTGTTACAAAGTCCTGTGTTACAAAGTCCTGTGTTACAAAGTCCTGTGTTACAAAGTCCTGTGTTACAAAGTCCTGTGTTACAAAGTCCTGTGTTACAATGTCCTGTGTTACAAAGTCGTATGTTACAAAGTCCTGTGTTACAAAGTCCTGTGTTACAATGTCCTGTGTTACAATGTCCTGTGTTACAAAGTCCTGTGTTACAAAGTCCGGTGTTACAAAGTCCTGTGTTACAAAGTCCTGTGTTACAAAGTCCTGTGTTACAAAGTCCTGTGTTACAAAGTCCTGTGTTACAAAGTCCTGTGTTACAAAGTCCTGTGTTACAAAGTCCTGTGTTACAAAGTCCTGTGTAAAAAAGCCTGTGTTACAAAGTCCTGTGTTACAAAGCCCTGACCTCAGTTTGGATAATGTATTGAACATCATGTTAGTCTTTAGACCTTGCATGTAGCCTGGATTGACGGGTATACAGCCAAGAATAAAAGCAGCTGCCTGGTTGATGGGTATACAGCCAAGGATAAAAGCAGCTGCCTGGTTGATGAATTTCAGCTGGGCTGAATACAAAACCATCCCAGATAACTCCTGTTATTTTGTCTCAATTAAATAAGACTTCAAGTTCGCAGGCAGAGCCAACATTGTCATGGAGCGGGGACAAAGGACTGCCATAAATATGTTTCGCAGTTTTGTTTATTAATATTCACCTCATAATTGAATCATCATCGTATCAATACCTGGTTGATAAATCTATACTTAAGCAGAGGCCAGCTAGGGAGAGGTTGTGAATAGCGGGAGAAGTGTGGGTAAAGTGGTGGATGAGCTGGTGATGTACAGACAGCTTGTTTTGTAATCGATCTGTTGGTTGGTTTGTGACATAATAACACCTTAATAATAACGTCCACTGTGCTTGTAACGGAAATGTGAAAAAAACAGCCCTATCTGGTGCAAACACAGAGACAGGAACAATCACCCACAAAACCCAACACCAAACAGGCTACCTAAATATGGTTCCCAATCAGAGACAATGACTAACACCTGCCTCTGATTGAGAACCATATCAGGCCAGACATAGAAATAGACAAACAAGACATCCAACATAGAATGCCCACTCAGATCACACCCTGACCAAACAAAACATAGAAATATACAAAGCAAACTATGGTCAGAGTGTGACAGTGCTAACAAAAAACATCTGAGAATTCACCCTTCTGCAGTGAGGAGCTGTCCACCCCTCTGGTGCTGAAAACTGCAACATCCTGCTTGACCACAAACTCTTGTATGTCCCATTTTATGACTATGAATATGAGCACAATTAAATTGTGCTAAACCCTAGCATGCATATAAACACACACTGCTTTACAATGTTTAGGAAAAATCAATACAGAAAGTATGGCTAAGGGGAGCTGATTCACTACATTGAAATGTATCTAGCACACACACACACACACACACACACACACACACACACACACACACACACACACACACACACACACACACACACACACACACACACACACACACACACACACACACACACACACACACACACACACACACACACACACACACACACACACACACACACACACACACAGTCTGGTGCATCTGTGTCAAGACCTGAATGTGGTTTGCTGCAGGTAATATGTGACATTTGGACAAACATTGATCTACTGGTGCACCCCAAGAGAGCTCTTGAGAAGCTGTAAGAAGAAATAACAAGGCCGCTTTCCTGCTGTTACCATTTATACTGGCTATGCTGTGAGTTTCAGAGCTACAGGAGGCACACGAGATCACATTGTGCCTTTTTTTCAAGAGAAGTGAACATTTGTAACATGTAGAGTTAGGCCAAATCCAAATCACTGCTCACAAGGAGGTGTGTTTATGAAGGGATGAGGGTCCATATGTGAACCCCCACCTCTCCTATCAAGCCCAGCCACAGAAGGTTAAGCACTTGCCTTAACAAGATGACTAATAATGTGTGTCAGATAATTTCCCTCATACAGCCAGAGGACTGGAGAACATATGCTCCAACCTCTGTCTCTTTGCCAGAACATTTCATCCTCCTTTGACTCTATATCACAGCAGGAACTAGCTAACACTCCTCCTCCTCAGCCTTTAGACAAAGCAGTAATCTGGGGGAGCTGGGGAGGAGAGAGGAGAGAAGAGAAAGAGAGGAAAGAGAGAAGAGGGAGGAGAGAGGAGAGAGACAGGAGAGAGGAGAGGGAGGAGAGAGACAGGAGAGAGGAGAGAGAGGAGGGAGAGGAAAGATAGAAGGGAGAGGAGAGAGATGAGGGAGAAAAGAGAAGAGAGGAGGGAGAGGAAAGAGAGAAGAGAGAGGAGAGAGAGAAGGGAGAAAAGATAAGAAAGAGGAGAGAAAGGAGAAAGAGGAGAGAGAGGAGATAGGGAAGAGGGGAGAGAGGAGAGAGAGGTAGGAGAAGAAAGAGAGAAGGGAGAGGAGAGGGAGAGGAGGGAGAAAAGAGGAGGGAGAGGAAAGAGAAAAGGGAGAGGAGAGAGAGGAGCGAGGAAAGAGAAGAGGAGAGAAAGGAGAAATAGGGAGAGAGAGAGAAGGAAGAAAGGAGAGGAGAGAGAGGAGAGAGGAGAGTGAGAGCAGAGAGAGGAGAGGAGAGAGGAGAAAGATGATAGACAGAGGAGAAGAGCAGAGAAGAGAAGAGAAGAGAAGAAAAGAAAGAAAGAGAAAGAGAAAGGAGAGGAGAAAGAGAGAGAGGAGAGGAGAGGAAGAGAAGAAAGAGAAAAGAAAAGAAAAGAAAGGAAAGGAGGGGAGAGAGGGAGGGAGGAGAGAGAGAGGAGAGGAGAGGAGAGGAGAGGAGAGGGAGAGGAGGGAGAGGAGAGGAGAGGAGAGGGAGGAGAGGAGAGGAGAGGAGAGGAGAGAGGAGAGGAGAGGAGAGGAGAGGAGAGGAGAGGAGAGAGAGAGAGAGAGAGAGAGAGAGAGAGAGAGGGAGAAAGAGAAAGAGAAAGAGAAAGAGAAAGAGAAAGAGAAAGAGAAAGAGAGGAGAGAGAAGAGAGGGGAGAGAGGAAGACAGCGTAGCATGGGCAGTATTCACAGCTGCAGCATCCGCAGTAGCATCACTCTGCCCCTCTGAATGGGCTGACCTGCCCATGACCATCCCAGGATAGCAGTGTCATTGGCCCTGGGCTGAGGGGGCTACTGGAGGTAGAGAACTATGTCACAGCAATTAGCAGCTGCTGAACAACCCTGGAGTGAACAAACACCGTTATTAGCATGGAAAACATCAACACGCACATACAGACGTCATAATCTACTGAGCTCAGTCACTTCAGATACAGCCTACTCTCAGTTTAATATTCACAAGAGCAATGAAATGCAGTAAGGGAATCATCTGAGAAGGAGGGAATAAGGAGAGAAAATATACAGAAAGCATACAAAGAGGTTACGAGCAAACACTCCCCATGTTGTAGTGATTGGTATAGATATAAGGGGCGCATCATGAATTCCAATGGTATTCCATTCCACATCACATAAGAGTTAAATTACAAAGAGTTTTGTGAGATAATCTGACTGGGGAGAAATAGATTTTTCTGCGCTGGCCACAGTGAACCCAGTCCCAGCAATGCCTGCTCACACACATCGGGGAAAATCAATGCCTGCTCACACACATAGGGGAAAATCAATGCCTGCTCACACACATCGGGGAAAATCAATGCCTGCTCACACACATAGGGGAAAATCAATGCCTGCTCACACACATAGGGGAAAATCAATGCCTGCTCACACACATAGGGGAAAATCAATGCCTGCTCACACACATAGGGGAAAATCAATGCCTGCTCACACACATATGCCTGGGAAAATCAATGCCTGCTCACACACATAGGGGAAAATCAATGCCTGCTCACACACATAGGGGAAAATCAATGCCTGCTCACACACATAGGGGAAAATCAATGCCTGCTCACACACATAGGGGAAAATCAATGCCTGCTCACACACATAGGGGAAAATCAATGCCTGCTCACACACATAGGGGAAAATCAATGCCTGCTCACACACATAGGGGGAAATCAATGCCTGCTCACACACATAGGGGAAATCAATGCCTGCTCACACACATAGGGGAAAATCAATGCCTGCTCACACAAATCAATGCCTGGGAACATAGGGGAAATCAATGCCTGCTCACACACATAGGGGAAATCAATGCCTGCTCACACACATAGGGGAAAATCAATGCCTGCTCACACACATAGGGGAAATCAAGGCCTGCCATTAAGCATTCTGCTGCACATCAATCTGTTGATTAGTAACCAGGATTGATTATATGGCTTTAATTATGTCAGCCATGGCACAGATAAAGACCTGCCCACCCTTTCAGTCATCCACTAAACAGACAGTATTTGTCCCTGGTTTGTGGCTGGTTTGACATAATGTTTTGTATGTATAATCATTCCCTGAATCCCTGAATCAGAGATCTGCAACTTTTTCTTTGTTTAATTAATATTTACTATTCACTGTAGTACAAAGATGGATCAGCAGTATGAAATGAATGGGAAGATAGGAATGCATTCATTTGACATTTCCTCGTACTCTATCAGTTCATTAGAAAAGATCTCAATAACGGCTGAATTGGATTCTTGCAATTTCCTGCTGTTCACCTTTTGTATCTGAGATCAATCAGCTTCCATTCTTATGAAAACCTTTAGAAAGATAATTGTTTGAGCCACAGTGGCTTAAGTCCCATCATCTACTGTAGAAAACGGTGTGCAGTGTTTCCAGTGCAGTGAATGGCAGGCTTGGACATTGCATATCCAGGTGACACATGGCACCATTAAGCCACTTCTAATCAAATCACAGCCAACAGGCTGGCTTTTTAGCAGTGGCCTCAGAGTAGAGTGGGAGCTGCACAAAATGTGGGTGGCAGCAGCAGTGAAGAACAACCTGTCCTGTTGCAGGTAAAAGCTCAACAATCTGCCATGCAAAGTATTAGAGATGGGGGCCAGTATATAGGGCCAGTATATAGGGCCAGTATATAGGGCCAGTATATAGGGCCAGTATATAGGGCCAGTATATAGGGCCAGTATATAGGGCCAGTATATAGGGCCAGTATATAGGGCCAGTATATAGGGCATATATGTTCCTGGCTGGTTAGGACTGCTCTGTAATTGAGCTCTTTTAACACTTTAATAATGTCCCTTTCATTCATTGAAGTCGTACCATCGCTTATCTATTGGTTGGACCACTGTATCTTCTCCAGCTCATCAATAATGTTACACGAAGGGCCCCTTCTGGAAGAGAAATAAGACACAATCCTCCTCTGGGTCTTTTCATCAACTCTTTGAAAACCATTTCACACAGCATATACAGTGGGTATTATGAGTATAAACCCCCCCTTTGATTGTGTTCACATTTTGTGGCATTACAAAGTGGGATTGAAATGAATTAGTTGTGATTTTGTGGGGTCATTGATCTACTATTTAATATCAAAATGGAAGAAACAAAAAGTTTACATGTATGAAAAATAACAATTGTTAAGATAAGTTTTCACCCCCTGAGTCAATCCAAGTTTTTTTTTTAAACAACCTTTGGCAGTGACTACAGCTGTGAGTGTTTTGGAGTAAGTCTCTAAGCGCTTTGCACACCATGAATTGTGCAATAGTTGCCCATTATTCTTTTTAAAAGTCTTGAAGCTCTGTGAAAGTGTTGGGGATCATGGACAGACAGCAATGTTCAAGTCTTGCCATAGATTTTCAAGCATATTTAAGTCAAAACTGTAACTTGGCCACTCAGTTACATTCACTATCTTCTTGGTAAGCAACTCCAATGTAGATTTGTTCCTGTGTTGTAGGTTATTGTCCTGCTGAAAGGTGAATTCATCTCCCAGTGTCCGGTGGAAAGCAGACTGCAGGTTTTCCTCTAGGATTGTGTCTATGCTTAGCTCCTTCCCGTTTGTTGTTCCTCCAGTCTTTGCCGACGCCAAGCATTCCTGTACCCTGCAGCCACCACTATGCTCATCAGTTACTGAATGAGGTGTTGTATTTCAACTTGTATACATCACCTGCCCCGAATACAACAGGTGAAACAACCTTACAGGGAAATGCTTACTTACTAAGCCCTTAACCAACAATGCTTTAAGACGTTGAGAAGAAAAGCGTGTTAAGTAAGAAAATAGATAAGTAAAAAAAGATAAGTAGAAAATAGGAGTAACAAATAATTAAACAGCTGCAGCAAAATAACAATAGCGAGGCCACATACATGGTGCAGCGGCACAGAGCCAATGGATTTGCCCCAAACATAAGACTTTGCATTAAGGCCAAAAAGGGTATTCCTTTGCTGTGTTTTTTTCTGCAGTTACTTTAGTGCCTTGTTGAATTCAGGATTCATATTTTGGAAAATGTGTATTCTGTATAATTGTATTCTTCTTTTCACTCTATTGTAGAGTCACTGCAATGTTGTTGATCCATCCTCAAATCTCTCCCATCACAGCCGCTAAACACTGTAGCTGTTTTTAAAATCACCAATGGCCTCATGGTAACGTCCTGTCCTGAAGCTCAGTTGAGGACGACTGTATCTTTGATGTGTCGGGGTGGTTTAATACATAATGCACCTCATAAACTATAAACTAGACCATGCTTAAAGAGCTATTCAATATCTGATTTGTTATTGTTACCCTTCTACTAATCACTGCCTTTCTTTATGAGGCTTTCCAAAAGTTAGTGGGGTTTACTGTAACCATTGAGACACTGTGTTCATGAGCTCATCAGGAAGCTTTGGATATTAAATAGTAATGGAGGAACAGACAGAAAGAGAGAGAGAGAGAGAGAGAGAGAGAGAGAGAGAGAAAGGGGAGAGAGAGAGAGGAGGAGAGAGAAGGTGTTTGAGAATTATTCCTTGTGAACGATCCTACTGTAAGCCGTCTTCCTGTTGGGGCTGGAGGACTGGAGTGGAGCTGAACAGATTGTTCCCCCGTTCCTCAGTGACCCTAGAGTCAGCCAAGAAGAAGAAACAGCCAAAGACACAACAGATGGAGAGGCTTACAATGGACATGTAAAAGTTGAGAATGAAATACTCATCTTGTGTCTGACAGAAGAGTCAAGCCCACTATCATCACTATTCTGCCTCTAGGATGTTGTGTCTGAAAGAGAGAAGAGTCAAGCCCACTATCATCACTATACTGCCTCTAGGATGTTGTGTCTGAAAGAGAGAAGAGTCAAGCCCACTATCATCACTATACTGCCTCTAGGATGTTGTGTCTGAAAGAGAGAAGAGTCAAGCCCACTATCATCACTATTCTGCCTCTAGGATGTTGTGTCTGAAAGAGAGAAGAGTCAAGCCCACTATCATCACTATACTGTCTCTAGGATGTTGTGTCTGAAAGAGAGAAGAGTCAAGCCCACTATCATCACTATTCTGCCTCTAGGATGTTGTGTCTGAAAGAGAGAAGAGTCAAGCCCACTATCATCACTATACTGCCTCTAGGATGTTGTGTCTGAAAGAGAGAAGAGTCAAGCCCACTATCATCACTATACTGCCTCTAGGATGTTGTGTCTGAAAGAGAGAAGAGTCAAGCCCACTATCATCACTATACTGCCATCTAGGATGTTGTGTCTGAAAGAGAGAAGAGTCAAGCCCACTATCATCACTATACTGCCTCTAGGATGTTGTGTCTGAAAGAGAGAAGAGTCAAGCCCACTATCATCACTATACTGCCTCTAGGATGTTGTGTCTGAAAGAGAGAAGAGTCAAGCCCACTATCATCACTATACTGCCTCTAGGATGTTGTGTCTGAAAGAGAGAAGAGTCAAGCCCACTATCATCACTATACTGCCTCTAGGATGTTGTGTCTGAAAGAGAGAAGAGTCAAGCCCACTATCATCACTATACTGCCTCTAGGATGTTGTGTCTGAAAGAGAGAAGAGTCAAGCCCACTATCATCACTATTCTGCCTCTAGGATGTTGTGTCTGAAAGAGAGAAAAGAAGCCCACTATCATCACTATACTGCCCTAGGACTATCATCATCACTATACTGCCTCTAGGATGTTGTGTCTGAAAGAGAGAAGAGTCAAGCCCACTATCATCACTATACTGCCTCTAGGATGTTGTGTCTGAAAGAGAGAAGAGTCAAGCCCACTATCATCACTATACTGTCTCTAGGATGTTGTGTCTGAAAGAGAGTAGAGTCAAGCCCACTATCATCACTATACTGTCTCTAGGATGTTGTGTCTGAAAGAGAGAAGAGTCAAGCCCACTATCATCACTATACTGTCTCTCGGATGTTGAGTCTGAAAGAGAGTAGAGTCAAGCACACTATCACTGCTATACTGGCTCTAGGATGTTGTGTCTGAAAGAGAGAAGAGTCAAGCCCACTATCATCACTATACTGCCTCTAGGATGTTGTGTCTGAAAGAGAGAAGAGTCAAGCCCACTATCATCACTATACTGGCTCTAGGATGTTGTGTCTGAAAGAGAGAAGAGTCAAGCCCACTATCATCACTATACTGCCTCTAGGATGTTGTGTCTGAAAGAGAGAAGAGTCAAGCCCACTATCATCACTATACTGTCTCTCGGATGTTGTGTCTGAAAGAGAGAAGAGTCAAGCCCACTATCATCACTATACTGCCTCTAGGATGTTGTCTGAAAGAGAGAAGAGTCTGAAAGCTATACTGCCTCTAGGAGTCTGAAAGAGAGAGTCAAGCCCACTATCACTGCTATACTGCCTCTAGGATGTTGTGTCTGAAAGAGAGAAGAGTCAAGCCCACTATCACTGCTATACTGGCTCTAGGATGTTGTGTCTGAAAGAGAGAAGAGTCAAGCCCACTATCATCACTATACTGCCTCTAGGATGTTGTGTCTGAAAGAGAGAAGAGTCAAGCCCACTATCATCACTATTCTGCCTCTAGGATGTTGTGTCTGAAAGAGAGAAGAGTCAAGCCCACTATCATCACTATACTGCCTCTAGGATGTTGTGTCTGAAAGAGAGAAGAGTCAAGCCCACTATCATCACTATACTGCCTCTAGGATGTTGTGTCTGAAAGAGAGAAGAGTCAAGCCCACTATCATCACTATTCTGCTATCTCTAGGATGTTGTGTCTGAAAGAGAGAAGAGTCAAGCCCACTATCATCACTATACTGCCTCTAGGATGTTGTGTCTGAAAGAGAGAAGAGTCAAGCCCACTATCCCACTATCATCACTATCACTGCTATACTCTAGGATGTTGTGTCTGAAAGAGAGAAGAGTCAAGCCCACTATCATCACTATACTGCCTCTAGGATGTTGTGTCTGAAAGAGAGAAGAGTCAAGCCCACTATCATCACTATACTGCCTCTAGGATGTTGTGTCTGAAAGAGAGAAGAGTCAAGCCCACTATCATCACTATACTGCCTCTAGGATGTTGTGTCTGAAAGAGAGAAGAGTCAAGCCCACTATCATCACTATTCTGCCTCTAGGATGTTGTGTCTGAAAGAGAGAAGAGTCAAGCCCACTATCATCACTATACTGTCTCTAGGATGTTGTGTCTGAAAGAGAGAAGAGTCAAGCCCACTATCATCACTATACTGCCTCTAGGATGTTGTGTCTGAAAGAGAGAAGAGTCAAGCCCACTATCATCACTATACTGCCTCTAGGATGTTGTGTCTGAAAGAGAGCCCACTATCATCACTAAGGAGTCAAGCCCACTATCATCACTATACTGCCTCTAGGATGTTGTGTCTGAAAGAGAGAAGAGTCAAGCCCACTATCATCACTATACTGCCTCTAGGATGTTGTGTCTGAAAGAGAGAAGAGTCAAGCCCACTATCATCACTATACTGCCTCTAGGATGTTGTGTCTGAAAGAGAGAAGAGTCAAGCCCACTATCATCACTATACTGCCTCTAGGATGTTGTGTCTGAAAGAGAGAAGAGTCAAGCCCACTATCATCACTATACTGTCTCTAGGATGTTGTGTCTGAAAGAGAGAAGAGTCAAGCCCACTATCATCACTATACTGGCTCTAGGATGTTGTGTCTGAAAGAGAGAAGAGTCAAGCCCACTATCATCACTATACTGGCTCTAGGATGTTGTGTCTGAAAGAGAGAAGAGTCAAGCCCACTATCATCACTATACTGCCTCTAGGATGTTGTGTCTGAATTCTGCCTCTAGGATGTTGTGTCTGAAGAGTCAAGCCCACTATCATTGCTATACTGGCTCTAGGATGTTGTGTCTGAAAGAGAGAAGAGTCAAGCCCACTATCATCACTATACTGCCTCTAGGATGTTGTGTCTGAAAGAGAGAAGAGTCAAGCCCACTATCATCACTATACTGCCTCTAGGATGTTGTGTCTGAAAGAGAGAAGAGTCAAGCCCACTATCATCACTATACTGCCTCTAGGATGTTGTGTCTGAAAGAGAGAAGAGTCAAGCCCACTATCATCACTATACTGCCTCTAGGATGTTGTGTCTGAAAGAGAGAAGAGTCAAGCCCACTATCATCACTATTCTGCCTCTAGGATGTTGTGTCTGAAAGAGAGAAGAGTCAAGTCAAGCCCACTATCATCATCACTATACTGCCTCTAGGATGTTGTGTCTGAAAGAGAGAAGAGTCAAGCCCACTATCATCACTATACTGGCTCTAGGATGTTGTGTCTGAAAGAGAGAAGAGTCAAGCCCACTATCATCACTATACTGCCTCTAGGATGTTGTGTCTGAAAGAGAGAAGAGTCAAGCCCACTATCATCACTATACTGGCTCTAGGATGTTGTGTCTGAAAGAGAGAAGAGTCAAGCCCACTATCATCACTATACTGTCTCTAGGATGTTGTGTCTGAAAGAGAGAAGAGTCAAGCCCACTATCATCACTATACTGTCTCTCGGATGTTGTGTCTGAAAGAGAGAAGAGTCAAGCCCACTATCATCACTATACTGCCTCTAGGATGTTGTGTCTGAAAGAGAGAAGAGTCAAGCCCACTATCATCACTATACTGCCTCTAGGATGTTGTGTCTGAAAGAGAGAAGAGTCAAGCCCACTATCATCACTATACTGCCTCTAGGATGTTGTGTCTGAAAGAGAGAAGAGTCAAGCCCACTATCATCACTATACTGCTCTAGGATGTTGTGTCTGAAAGAGAGAAGAGTCAAGCCCACTATCATCACTATACTGCCTCTAGGATGTTGTGTCTGAAGGAGAGAGAAGAGTCAAGCCCACTATCATCACTATACTGCCTCTAGGATGTTGTGTCTGAAAGATGTTGTGTCTGAGAAGAGTCAAGCCCACTATCATCACTATACTGGCTCTAGGATGTTGTGTCTGAAAGAGAGAAGAGTCAAGCCCACTATCACTGCTATACTGGCTCTAGGATGTTGTGTCTGAAAGATAGAAGAGTCAAGCCCACTATCATCACTATACTGGCTCTAGGATGTTGTGTCTGAAAGAGAGAAGAGTCAAGCCCACTATCATCACTATCTAGGATGTTGTGTCTGCCTCTAGGATGTTGTGTCTGAAAGAGAGAAGAGTCAAGCCCACTATCATCACTATACTGCCTCTAGGATGTTGTGTCTGAAAGAGAGAAGAGTCAAGCCCACTATCATCACTATACTGGCTCTAGGATGTTGTGTCTGAAAGAGAGAAGAGTCAAGCCCACTATCATCACTATTCTGCCTCTAGGATGTTGTGTCTGAAAGAGAGAAGAGTCAAGCCCACTATCATCACTATACTGCCTCTAGGATGTTGTGTCTGAAAGAGAGAAGAGTCAAGCCCACTATCATCACTATACTGTCTCTAGGATGTTGTGTCTGAAAGAGAGAAGAGTCAAGCCCACTATCATCACTATACTGTCTCTCGGATGTTGTGTCTGAAATAGATAATCAAGCCCATAATATATCCCATGTTGTGTCTAGCACACTATCATCACTATACTGGCTCTAGGAGTCTGAAAGAGAGAAGAGCCCACTATCATCACTATTGTCTCTAGGATGTTGTGTCTGAAAGAGAGAAGAGTCAAGCCCACTATCATCACTATAGTCGGATGTTGTGTCTGAAAGAGAGAAGAGTCAAGCCACTATCATCACTATACTGTCTCTAGGATATGTGTCTGAAAGAGAGAAGAGGCCCACTATCATCACTATACTGCATCTAGGATGTTGTGTCTGAAAGAGAGAAGAGTCAAGCCCACTATCATCACTATACTGCCTCTAGGATGTTGTGTCTGAAAAGAGAGAAAGTCAAGCCCACTATCATCACTATACTGCTCTAGGATGTTGTGTCTGAAAGAGAGAAGAGTCAAGCCACACTATCATCACTATCTGTCTCTAGGATGTTGTGTCTGAAAGAGAGAAGAGTCAAGCCCACTATCATCACTATACTGCCTCTAGGATGTTGTGTCTGAAAGAGAGAAGAGTCAAGCCCACTATCATCACTATTCTGCCTCTAGGATGTTGTGTCTGAAAGAGAGAAGAGTCAAGCCCACTATCATCACTATTCTGCCTCTAGGATGTTGTGTCTGAAAGAGAGAAGAGTCAAGCCCACTATCATCACTATACTGGCTCTAGGATGTTGTGTCTGAAAGAGAGAAGAGTCAAGCCCACTATCATCACTATACTGCCTCTAGGATGTTGTGTCTGAAGGAGAGAAGAGTCAAGCCCACTATCATCACTATTCTGCCTCTAGGATGTTGTGTCTGAAAGAGAGAAGAGTCAAGCCCACTATCATCACTATACTGGCTCTAGGATGTTGTGTCTGAAAGAGAGAAGAGTCAAGCCCACTATCATCACTATACTGGCTCTAGGATGTTGTGTCTGAAAGAGAGAAGAGTCAAGCCCACTATCATCACTATACTGCCTCTAGGATGTTGTGTCTGAAAGAGAGAAGAGTCAAGCCCACTATCATCACTATACTGCCTCTAGGATGTTGTGTCTGAAAGAGAGAAGAGTCAAGCCCGCTATCACTGCTATACTGCCTCGAGCATTGCGCTTCATCCAATCCACGGATAAAGCTCTGAATGCAAATGCAATGGGTGATAACCCAATTTGGTTCCTTTTCTAAATGACCTAGTGTATAGCTCTGCATGTTCCTGCATGTGTAGCTAAGTGACCCTGTTTGTTTTCTCTACTGGAGGAAGACAAACATAGGCAACAGACATGTATTACCCTTGATCCAAGAATCTTTTTAGCCAGGACTTTCCCAACTAGAAGCGGCATATGTCTCATGGCTATGTCATACTTAGCTATAAAAAGCATGCTCATTCAGTTCACCAACAATGAAACCTGCTGCCACATGGTATTGATGATTCTTGCACATGTTAATTAGCCATTTGGCATTGTGCAGCATCTGTTTAGAACAGTATTTCCTAACAACAGGTGGACTATTCTAAAGCAAGGCTGTACAAAGGAGTCGAAATGCATTCTATAAAACTCCACACAAACACACTGTAGGAGCCTGCTGTAGACGATGGTGTGAAACTGTGGGATCAGAGGCTGCGTGGGTGTCCAACAATGCCCTATCGCAGGTTCAGAGAGGAATGCCTGGTGAAAGATTTTCCCTGAGACGGAACACCTTTAATTGACAGCCTTTCTGTAGACCTCCTGTGGTACCTCTAGCCACCCTATTTATAGGCTGTAATGACAGACTTCCATTTGCCAGGGATCATTGTTGCAGAGCTGGAGATGCTAACTTTGTGGCCTGCAATTTTAGGTGTCATACTGTGCCATACCTCCAGCGTCAGATGAAGGGGAAACGGCCAGGCTGCTGCTGTGGCTATGCTGCGTCTGACCGACAGCCAGTCTACACAGAACCCAGCTTCCTCCATCTTGGTGTCAGATTTAAAAGGTTGCAGATCATCAGAATGACTTGTGGCATTATTATTGATGTAGTGATAGTGTCATGATATAATGCATCTTTAATTAAAGAACGAATACAGTAGAAAAGGATCTTCTGTCAAGATTCAATATTCCCCTTTATTGCAAATGTCAACATAATTAAAACTGACATAAAGAGGGAATAGCTTACATAACATAGACATAGAATAAATAACTCGTGGATTTTAATAATACGATTATTAATATAAACTCAGCAAAAAAGAAACGTCCTCTCACTGTCAACTGTGTTTATTTTCAGCAAACTGTGTAAATATTTGTATGAACATAACATGACTCAACAACTGAGACATAAACTGAACAAGTTCCACAGACATGTGACTAACAGAAATGGAATAGTGTGTCCCTATTACCCCACTCTTCCCCCAAGGCGCCTGCAAGTTCCCGGACATTTCTGAGGGGAAGGGCACTAGCCCTCACCCTCCGATCCAACAGGTCCCAGACGTGCTCAATGGGATTGAGATTCGGGCTCTTCGCTGGCCATGGCAGAAGACTGACATTCCTGTTTCGCAGGAAATCACGCACAGAACGAGCAGTATGGCTGGTGGCATTGTCATGCTGGAGGGTCATGTCAGGATGAGCCTGCAGGAAGGGTACCACATGAGGGAGGACAATGTCTTCCCTGTAACGCATTACATTGAGATTGCCTACAACGACAACAAGCTCTGTCCGATGATTGTGATACACCACCCCAGACCATGATGGATCCTCCACCTCCAAATCGATCCCATTCCAGAGTACAGGCCTAGATGTAACTCTCATTCCTTCGACGATCAACTCGATTCCGACCGTCACCCCTGGTGAGACAAAACCACGACTCGTCAGTGAAGAGCACTTTTTGCCAGTCCTGTCTGGCCCAGCGACAGTGGTTTTTGTGCCCATAGGTACCACATGAGGGAGGATGTCTTCCCTGTAACACACAGCGTTGAGATTGCCTGCAATGACAACAAGCTCAGTCCGATGATACTGTGACACACCACACCAGACCATGACGGACCCTCCACCTCAAAATCGATCCCGCTCCAGTGTACCGGCCTCAGTGTAGCGCTCATTCCTTTGACAATAAACACAAATTCGACCATCACCCCTGGTGAGACAAAACCACGACCCGTCAGCGAAGAGCACTTTTTGCCACACCTGTCTGGTCCAGCGACAGTGGGTTTGTGTCCATAGACGACGTTGTTGCCGGTGATGTCTGGTGAGGACCTGCCTCACAACAGGCCTACAAGCCCTCAGTCCAGCCTCTCTCAGCCTATTGCGGACAGTCTGAGCACTGATGGAGGGATTGTGCATTCCTGGTGTAACTCGGGCAGTTGTTGTTGCCATCCTGTACCTGTCTCGCAGGTGTGATGTTCGGATGTACCGATTCCTTGCAGGTTGTTGTTACACATGGTCTGCCACTGCGAGGACGATCAGCTGTCCGTCCTGTCTCCCTGTAGCGCTGTCTTGGGCATCTCACAGTACAGACATCACAATTTATTTCCCTGGCCACATCTGCAGTCCTCATGCCTCCTTGCAGCATGCCTAAGGCATGTTCACACAGATGAGCAGGGACCATGGGCCTCTTCTTTTGGTGTTTTTCAGAATCAGTAGAAAGGCCTCTTTAGTGTCCTAAGTTTTCATAACTGTGACCTTTATTGCCTACCGTCTGTAAGCTGTTAGTGTCTTAACGACCATTCCACAGGTGCATGTTCCTTAATTGTTTATGGTTTATTGAACAAGCATGGGAAACAGTGTTTAAACCCTTTACAATGAAGATCTGTGAAGTTATTTGGATTTTTACAAATTATCTTTGAAAGAGGGTCCTGAAAAAGGGACGTTTCTTTTTTTGCTGAGATTATTTCACAAATGATCAAGCTCTTTATGATCAAGCTCACCCTACTCCAGAGGGTAGTGAGGTCTGCACAACGCATCACCGGGGGCAAACTATCTGCCCTCCAGGACACCTACACCACCCGATGTTACAGGAAGGCCATAAAGATCATCAAGGACATCAACCACCCGAGCCACTGCCTGTTCACCCCGCTATCATCCAGAAGGCGAGGTCAGTACAGGTGCATCAAAGCTGGGACCGAGAGACTGAAAAACAGCTTCTATCTCAAGGCCATCAGACTGTTAAACAGCCACCACTAACATTGAGTGGCTGCTGCCAACACACTGACACTGACTCAACTCCAGCCACTTTAATAATGGGAATTGATGGGAAATTATGTAAATATATCACTAGCCACTTTAAACAATGCATACGTATATACTGTACTCTATATCATCGACTGCATCCTTATGTAATACATGTATCACTAGCCACTTTAACTATGCCACTTTGTTTACATACTCATCTCATATATATATACTGTACTCGATACCATCTACTGTATCTTGCCTATGCTGCTCTGTACCATCACTCATTCATATATCCTTATGTACATATTCTTTATCCCCTTACACTGTGTATAAGACAGTAGTTTAGGAATTGTTAGTTAGATTACTTGTTGGTTATTACTGCATTGTCAGAACTAGAAGCACAAGCATTTCGCTACACTCGCATTAAAATCTGCTAACCATGTGTATGTGACAAATAAATTTGATTTGATTTGATTTGATTTTTATAAGATCACAATAATCACTTGATGAAATAAATTTGAACTGATGATCCCTAATCTAACTAAGAATTCCACAGAAACAAATTCTCTCAGAGGTCCAGATTCAGCTCATTCATTTGACACATAGTCCCGTGAGCATAATGCAAGTTGTGCACATGAAACAATAAGTTGCCCTCCAAATGTTTATCTTCCACACAATGGCCTGCGCCCCCCCAGTCTCCGCCACAAGACAGGCCAATTAAATGCTAAGTAACCTCTCTCTTTTGGGGGTTTGATTATTATGTACTGCGATCTTACAAAGCATGCTTCAAAACTGGATTTGCACATGTAAAACTTAATTATAAATGCCTGCATACAATATTCATGTGAATAAATGTATTGAGCGGCTGGGTAAAAGTATGCCTATGTTCCAGGCAGCTCAAAGGGGAGTCATGTCTCAGCACTTTGGTGGGTGATTTATCTTTACATAAACAACTTCCCCCACAACTTGTCCTGGTTTAAAGTCTTGTCCTGCTCAAAGGCTAATTCCAAATGACAACCACATTTCAATTATTATGTATATAACCATGTGAGAACAGCAGCAGGTAATGGTGATAGAGGTGGTAGAGGTGATAGAGGTGGTAGAGGTAGTTCAGGTTGTAGTGGTGGTAGATGTGGTAGAGGTGGTAGAGGTAGTTGAGGTGGTAGAGGTGGTAGAGGTGGGGTTAGGTGGTAGAGGTGGTAGAGGTGGTAGAGGTGGTAGAGGTAGTTCAGGTTGTAGTGGTGGTAGATGTGGTAGAGGTGGTAGAGGTAGTTGAGGTGGTAGAGGTGGTAGAGGTGGGGTTAGGTGGTAGAGGTGGTAGAGGTAGTTGAGGTGGTAGAGGTAGTTCAGGTTGTAGTGGTGGTAGATGTGATAGAGGTGGTAGAGGTAGTAGATGTGGTAGAGGGAGTAGAGGTAGTAGAGGTGGTAGAGGTAGTTCAGGTTGTAGTGGTGGTAGATGTGATAGAGGTGGTAGAGTTAGTAGATGTGGTAGAGGTAGTAGAGGTAGTAGAGGTGGTAGAGGTAGTAGAGGTGGTAGAGGTAGTTCAGGTTGTAGTGGTGGTAGATGTGATAGAGGTGGTAGAGGTAGTAGATGTGGTAGAGGTAGTAGAGGTAGTAGAGGTGGTAGAGGTAGTTCAGGTTGTAGTGGTGGTAGAGGTTGTAGATGTGGTAGAGGTAGTAGAGGTAGTAGATGTGGTAGAGGTAGTTCAGGTTGTAGTGGTGGTAGAGGTGGTAGATGTGGTAGAGGTAGTAGAGGTAGTAGATGTGGTAGAGGTAGTTCAGGTTGTAGTGGTGGTAGAGGTTGTAGATGTGGTAGAGGTAGTAGAGGTAGTAGAGGTGGTAGAGGTAGTTCAGGTTGTAGTGGTGGTAGAGGTGGTAGAGGTGGTAGATGTGGTTGAGGTAGTTCAGGTTGTAGTGGTGGTAGAGGTGGTAGATGTGGTAGAGGAAGTAGAGGTAGTAGAGGTGGTAGAGGTAGTTCAGGTTGTAGTGGTGGTAGAGGTGGTAGAGGTGGTAGATGTGGTAGAGGTGGTAAATGTGGTTGAGGTAGTAGAGGTAGTAGATGTGGTAGAGGTAGTAGAGGTAGTAGATGTGGTAGAGGTAGTTCAGGTTGTAGTGGTGGTAGAAGTGGTAGAGGTGGGGTTAGGTGGTAGATGTGGTAGAGGAAGTAGAGGTAGTAGAGGTGGTAGAGGTAGTTCAGGTTGTAGTGGTGGTAGAAGTGGTAGAGGTGGGGTTAGGTGGTAGATGTGGTAGAGGAAGTAGAGGTAGTAGAGGTGGTAGAGGTAGTTCAGGTTGTAGTGGTGGTAGAAGTGGTAGAGGTGGGATTAGGAGTAGAGGTGGTAGAGGTAGTAGAGGAGGTAGAGGTAGTTAAGGTTGTAGTGGTGGTAGAAGTGGTAGAGGTGGGGTTAGGTGGTAGAGGTGGTAGAGGTAGTAGAGGAGGTAGAGGTAGTTAAGGTTGTAGAGGTGGTGTTAGGTGGTAGAGGTGGGGTTAGGTGGTAGAGGTGGGGTTAGGTGGTAGAGGAGGTAGAGGTGGGGTTAGGTGGTAGAGGTGCGGTTAGGTGGTAAAGGTGGGGTTAGGTGGTAGAGATGGGGTTAGGTGGTAGAGGTGGTAGAGGTGGTAAAGGTGGGATTAGGTGGTAGAAGTGGTAGAGGTGGGGTTAGGTGGTGGAGGAGGCGTTAGGTGGTAGAGGTGTGATTAACTGGTAGAGGTGGTAGAGGTGGGGTTAGGTGGTAGAGGTGGGGTTAAGTGGTCGAGTTGCGGTTAGGTGGTAGAGGTGGTAGAGGTGGTAGAGGAGGCGTTAGGTGGTAGAGGTGTGATTAACTGGTAGAGGTGGTAGAGGTGGGGTTATGTGGTAGAGGTGGTAGAGGTGGTAGAGGTGGGGTTAAGTGGTCGAGGTGCGGTTAGGTGGTAGAGGTTGTAGAGATGGTAGAGGTGGGGTTAGGTGGTAGAAGTGGTAGAGGTGGTGTTAGGATGTTAGAGGTGGGGTTGGGTGGTAGAGGTGGGGTTAGGTGGTAGAGGTTGTAGAGGTGGGGTTAGGTGGTAGAGGTGGGGGTAAGGTGAAGTTAGGTGGTAGAGGTGGGGTTAGGTAATAGAGGTGGTAGAGGTTGAATAGGTGGGGTTAGGTGGTAGAGGAGGTAGAGGTGGTAGAGGTGGTAGAGGTGGTAGAGGTGGGGTTAAGTGGTAGAGGTGGTAGAGGTGGGGTTAGGTGGTAGAGGTGGGTTAGGTGGTAGAGGTGGGGTTAGGTGGTAGAGGAGGTAGAGGTGGTAGAGGTGGTAGAGGTGGTAGAGGTGGGGTTAAGTGGTAGAGGTGGTAGAGGTGGGGTTAGGTGGTAGAGGTGGGTTAGGTGGTAGAGGTGGGGTTAGGTGGTAGAGGAGGTAGAGGTGGGGTTAGGTGGTAGAGGTGCGGTTAGGTGGTAAAGGTGGGGTTAGGTGGTAGAGATGGGGTTAGGTGGTAGAGGTGGTAGAGGTGGTAGATGTGGTTGAGGTAGTTCAGGTTGTAGTGGTGGTAGAGGTGGTAGATGTGGTAGAGGAAGTAGAGGTAGTAGAGGTGGTAGAGGTAGTTCAGGTTGTAGTGGTGGTAGAGGTGGTAGAGGTGGTAGATGTGGTAGAGGTGGTAAATGTGGTTGAGGTAGTAGAGGTGGGATGTGGTAGAGGTAGGAGGTAGTAGATGTGGTAGAGGTAGTTAGGTGGTAGTGGTGGTAGAAGTGGTAGAGGTGGGGTTAGGTGGTAGATGTGGTAGAGGAAGTAGAGGTAGTAGAGGTGGTAGAGGTAGTTCAGGTTGTAGTGGTGGTAGAAGTGGTAGAGGTGGGGTTAGGTGGTAGATGTGGTAGAGGAAGTAGAGGTGGTAGTAGAGGTGGTAGAGGTAGTTCAGGGTAGTGGTGGTAGAAGTGGTAGAGGTGGGATTAGGAGTAGAGGTGGTAGAGGTAGTAGAGGAGGTAGGGTAGTTAGGTTGTAGTGGTGGTAGAAGTGGTAGAGGTGGGGTTAGGTGGTAGAGGTGGTAGAGGTAGTAGAGGAGGTAGAGGTAGTTAAGGTTGTAGAGGTGGTGTTAGGTGGTAGAGGTGGGGTTAGGTGGTAGAGGTGGGGTTAGGTGGTAGAGGAGGTAGAGGTGGGGTTAGGTGGTAGAGGTGCGGTTAGGTGGTAAAGGTGGGGTTAGGTGGTAGAGATGGGGTTAGGTGGTAGAGGTGGTAGAGGTGGTAAAGGTGGGATTAGGTGGTAGAAGTGGTAGAGGTGGGGTTAGGTGGTGGAGGTGGGGTTAGGTGGTAGAGGTGTGATTAACTGGTAGAGGTGGTAGAGGTGGGGTTAGGTGGTAGAGGTGGGGTTAAGTGGTAGAGTTGCGGTTAGGTGGTAGAGGTGGTAGAGGTGGTAGAGGAGGGGTTAGGTGGTAGAGGTGTGATTAACTGGTAGAGGTGGTAGAGGTGGGGTTATGTGGTAGAGGTGGTAGAGGTGGTGTTAGTGGTGGTAGAGGTGGTAGAGGTTGTAGAGATGGTAGAGGTGGGGTTAGGTGGTAGAAGTGGTAGAGGTGGTGTTAGGATGGTAGAGGTGGGGTTGGGTGGTAGAGGTGGGGTTAGGTGGTAGAGGTTGTAGAGGTGGGGTTAGGTGGTAGAGGTGGGGGTAAGGTGGTTAGGTGGTAGAGGTGGGGTTAGGTAATAGAGGTGGTAGAGGTTGAATAGGTGGGGTTAGGTGGTAGAGGAGGTAGAGGTGGTAGGTGGTAGAGGTGGTAGAGGTGGGGTTAAGTGGTAGAGGTGGTAGAGGTGGGGTTAGGTGGTAGAGGTGGGTTAGGTGGTAGAGGTGGGGTTAGGTGGTAGAGGAGGTAGAGGTGGTAGAGGTGGTAGAGGTGGTAGAGGTGGGGTTAAGTGGTAGAGGTGGTAGAGGTGGGGTTAGGTGGTAGAGGTGGGTTAGGTGGTAGAGGTGGGGTTAGGTGGTAGAGGGTAGAGGTGGGGTTAGGTGGTAGAGGTGGGTTAGGTGGTAAAGGTGGGGTTAGGTGGTAGAGATGGGGTTAGGTGGTAGAGGTGGTAGAGGTGGTAGAGGTGGGTTAGGTGGTAGAAGTGGTAGAGGTGGTTAGGTGGTAGAGGGTTAGGTGGTAGAGGTGGATTAACTGGTAGAGGTGGTAGAGGTGGGGTTAGGAGGTAGAGGTGGTAGAGGTGGGGTTAAGTGGAGAGGTTGGTTAGAGATGGTAGAGGTTGTAGAGATGGTAGAGGTGGGGTTAGGTGGTAGAGGTGCTAGAGGTGGTGTTAGGATGTTAGAGGTGGGGTTGGGTGGTAGAGGTGGGGTTAGGTGGTAGAGGTTGTAGAGGTGGGGTTAGGTGGTAGAGGTGGGGTTAAGGTGGAGTTAGGTGGTAGAGGTGGGGTTAGGTGGTAGAGGTGGTAGAGATTGGGTTAGGTGGCAGTGGTGGTAGAGGTGGTAGAGGTTGTATAGGTGGTAGTGGTGGTAGATGTGGTAGAGGTGGGGTTAGGTTGTAGAGTGGGTAGAGGTGGATTTATGTGGTAGAGGTGGTAGATGTGGTAGAGGTGGTAGAGGTGGGGTTTGGTGGGAGAGGAGGGGTTAGGTGGTAGAGGTGGGGTTAGCTGGTAGAGGTGGGGTTAGGTGGTAGACGTGGTAGAGGTGGGGTTAGGTGGTAGAGGTGGTAGAGGTTGTAGAGATGGTAGAGGTGGGGTTAGGTGGTAGAGGTGGGGTTAGCTGGTAGAGGTGGTAGAGGTGGGGTTAGGTGGTAGAGGTGGGGTTAAGTGGTCGAGGTGGGGTTAGGTGGTCGAGGTGGGGTTAGGTGGTAGAGGTGGGGTTAAGTGGTAGAGGTTGTAGAGATGGTAGAGGTGGTGTTAGGTGCTAGAGGTGGGGTTAAGTGGTCGAGGTGGGTTTAGGTGGTAGAGGTTGTAGAGATGGTAGAGGTGGGGTTAGGTGGTAGAAGTGGGGTTAGGTGGTAGATGAGGGGTTAGGTGTAATAGGTGGGGTTAGCTGGTGGAGGTGGGGTTAGGTGGTAGAGATGGGGTTAGGTGGTCGAGGTGGGGTTAGGTGGAGAGGTTGTAGAGATGGTAGAGGTGGGGTTAGGTGGTAGAGGAGGGGTTAGCTGGTAGAGGTGGGGTTAGGTGGAGAGGTTGTAGAGATGGTAGAGGTGGGGTTAGCTGGTAGAGGTGGGGTTAGGTGGTAGACGTGGTAGAGGTGGGGTTAGGAGGTAGAGGTGGGGTTATAGGTGGTAGAGGTGGTGTTTGGTGGGAGAGGAGGGGTTAGCTGGTAGAGGTGGGGTTAGCTGGTAGAGGTGGGGTTAGGTGGTAGACGTGGTAGAGGTGGGGTTAGGTGGTAGAGGTGGTAGAGGTTGTAGAGATGGTAGAGGTGGGGTTAGGTGGTAGAGGTGGGGTTATAGGTGGTAGAGGTGGTGTTTGGTGGGAGAGGAGGGGTTAGGTGGTAGAGGTGGGGTTAGCTGGTAGAGGTGGGGTTAGGTGGTAGACGTGGTAGAGGTGGGGTTAGGTGGTAGAGGTGGGGTTAAGTGGTCGAGGTGGGGTTAGGTGGTCGAGGTGGGGTTAGGTGGTCGAGGTGGGGTTAGGTGGTAGAGGTGGGGTTAAGTGGTAGAGGTTGTAGAGATGGTAGAGGTGGTGTTAGGTGGTAGAGGTGGGGTTAAGTGGTCGAGGTGGGTTTAGGTGGTAGAGGTTGTAGAGATGGTAGAGGTGGGGTTAGGTGGTAGAAGTGGGGTTAGGTGGTAGATGAGAGGTTAGGTGGTAGAGATGGGGTTAGGTGGGAGAGGAGGGGTTAGGTGGTAGAGGTGGGGTTAGGTGGTCGAGGTGGGGTTAGGTGGAGAGGTTGTAGAGATGGTAGAGGTGGGGTTAGGTGGTAGAGGAGGGGTTAGCTGGTAGAGGTGGGGTAAGGTGGATAGGTTGTAGAGATGGTAGAGGTGGGGTTAGCTGGTAGAGGGGGGTTAGGTGGTAGGTGGTAGAGGTGGGGTTAGGAGGTAGAGGTGGGGTTATAGGTGGTAGAGGTGGTGTTTGGTGGGAGAGGAGGGGTTAGCTGGTAGAGGTGGGGTTAGCTGGTAGAGGTGGGGTTAGGTGGTAGACGTGGTAGAGGTGGGGTTAGGGGGTAGAGGTGGTAGAGGTTGTAGAGATGGTAGAGGTGGGGTTAGGTGGTAGAGGTGGGGTTATAGGTGGTAGAGGTGGTGTTAGGTGGGAGAGGAGGGGTTAGGTGGTAGAGGTGGGGTTAGCTGGTAGAGGTGGGGTTAGGTGGTAGACGTGGTAGAGGTGGGGTTAGGTGGTAGAGGTGGGGTTAGCTGGTAGAGGTGGGGTTAGGTGGTAGAGGTGGGGTTAGGTGGTAGAGGTGGGGTTAGGTGGTAGAGGTTGTAGAGATGGTAGAGGTGGGGTTAGCTGGTAGAGGTGGGGTTAAGTGGTCGAGGTGGGGTTAGGTGGTAGAGGTTGTAGAGATGGTAGAGGTGGGGTTAGGTGGTAGAAGTGGGTTTAGGTGGTAGATGAGGGGTTAGGTGTAATAGGTGGGGTTAGCTGGTAGAGGTGGGGTTAGGTGGTAGAGATGGGGTTAGGTGGTCGAGGTGGGGTTAGGTGGAGAGGTTGTAGAGATGGTAGAGGTGGGGTTATGTGGTAGAGGAGGGGTTAGCTGGTAGAGGTGGCATAAGTGGGGTTAGCTGGTAGAGGTGGGGTTAGGTGGTAGAGGAGGGGTTAGGTGGTAGAGGTGATAGAGGCGGGGTTAGCTGGTAGAGGAGGGGTTAGCTGGTAGAGGTAGGGTTAGGTGGTCGAGGTGGTAGAGGTGGGGTTAGTTGGTAGAGGTGAGGTTAGGTGGTAGAGTAGGGGTTAGGTGGTATAGGTGGGGTTAGGTGGTAGAGGTGGGGTTAGGTGGTAGAGGAGGGGTTAGGTGGTATAGGTGGGGTGAGCTGGTAGAGGTGGGGTTAGGTGGTAGAGGTGGTAGAAGTGGTCGAAGTGGTAGAGCTGGTAGAGCTGGGTTTAGGTGGTAGAGGTGGAAGAGGTGGTAGAGCTGGTAGAGCTGGTAGAGGTGGGGTTAGGTGGTATAGGTGGGGTTATCTGGTAGAGGTGGGGTTAGGTGGTAGATGAGGGGATAGGTGGTAGAGGTGGGGTTAGGTGGTAGAGGTGGGGTTAGGTGGTAGAGGAGGGGTTAGGTGGTAGATGTGGTAGAGGAGGGGTTAGGTAGTAGAGGTGGGGTTAGGTGGTAGAGGTGGTAGGGGTGGGGTTAGGTGGTAGAGGTGGTAGAGGTGGGGTTAGTTGGTAGAGGTGAGATTAGGTGGTAGAGGAGGGGTTAGGTGGTAGAGGTGGGGTTAGGTGGTAGAGGAGGGGTTAGGTGGTAGAGGTGATAGAGGAGGGGTTAGCTGGTAGAGGAGGGGTTAGCTGGTAGAGGTAGGGTTAGGTGGTCGAGGTGGTAGAGGTGGGGTTAGTTGGTAGAGGTGAGGTTAGGTGGTAGAGTAGGGGTTAGGTGGTATAGGTGGGGTTAGGTGGTAGAGGTGGGGTTAGGTGGTAGAGGAGGGGTTAGGTGGTATAGGTGGGGTTAGCTGGTAGAGGTGGGGTTAGGTGGTAGAGGTGGTAGAAGTGGTCGAAGTGGTAGAGCTGGTAGAGCTGGGTTTAGGTGGTAGAGGTGGTAGAAGTGGTAGAGGTGGTAGAGCTGGTAGAGCTGGTAGAGGTGGGGTTAGGTGGTATAGGTGGGGTTATCTGGTAGAGGTGGGATTAGGTGGTAGAGGTGGGGTTAGGTGGTAGATGAGGGGTTAGGTGGTAGAGGTGGGGTTAGGTGGTAGATGTGGTAGAGGAGGGGTTAGGTAGTAGAGGTGGGGTTAGGTGGTCGAGGTGGTAGGGGTGGGGTTAGGTGGTAGAGGTGGTAGAGGTGGGGTTAGTTGGTAGAGGTGAGATTAGGTGGTAGAGGAGGGGTTAGGTGGTATTGGTGGGGTTAGGTGGTAGAGGTGGGTTTAGGTGGTAGAGGAGGGGTTAGGTGGTATAGGTGGGGTTAGCTGGTAGATGTGGGGTTAGGTGGTAGAGGTTGTAGAGATGGTAGAAGTGGTAGAGTTGGTAGAGGTGGTAGAGGTGGTAGAAGTGGTAAAGGTGGTATGGGTGGGGTTAGGTGGTAGAGGTGGTAGAGATGGGGTTAGGTGGTAGAGGTGGTAGAAGTGGTAGAGGTGGTAGATGTGCAAGAGGTGGTAGAGGTGGGGTTAGGTGGTAGAGGTGGTAGAAGTGGTAGAGGTAGGGTTAGGTGTAGAGGTGGTAGAGGTGGGGTTAAGTGGTAGAGGTGGTAGAAGTGGTAGAGGTGGGGTTAGGTGGTAGAGGTGGTAGAGGTGGGGTTAGGTGGTAGAAGTGGTAGAAGTGGTAGAGGTGGTAGAGGTGGTAGAAGTGGTAGAGGTGGTAGAGGTGGTAGAGGTGGTAGAAGTGGTAGAGGTGGTAGAGGTGGTAGAGGTGGGGTTAGGTGGTAGAGGTGGTAGAAGTGGTAGAGGTGGTAGATGTGCAAGAGGTGGTAGAGGTGGGGTTAGGTGGTAGAGGTGGTAGAAGTGGTAGAGGTAGGGTTAGGTGTAGAGGTGGTAGAGGTGGGGTTAGGTGGTAGAGGTGGTAGAAGTGGTAGAGGTGGTAGAGGTGGTAGAAGTGGTAGAGGTGGTAGAAGTGGTAGAGGTGGTAGAAGTGGTAGAAGTGGTAGAGGTGGTAGAAGTGGTAGAGGTGGTAGAGGTGGTAGACGTGGTAGAGGTGGTAGAAGTGGTAGAAGTGGTAGAGGTGGTAGAAGTGGTAGAGGTGGTAGAGGTGGTAGAGCTGGTAGAGGTGGGGTTAGGTAGTAGAGGTGGTAGAAGTGGTAGAAGTGGTAGAGGTGGTAGAAGTGGTAGAGGTGGTAGAAGCGGTAGAGGTGGTAGAAGTGGTAGAGGTGGTAGAAGTGGTAGAAGTGGTAGAAGTGGTAGAGGTGGTAGAAGTGGTAGAGGTGGTAGAAGCGGTAGAGGTGGTAGAAGTGGTAGAAGTGGTAGAAGTGGTAGAGGTGGTAGAAGTGGTAGAGATGGTAGAGGTGGTAGAGGTGGTAGAAGTGGTAGCGGTGGTAGAAGCGGTAGAGGGCTGCTCTGTCCCGGCACGCCACAGGGGCCGGTTGCCCATTGACATGCCATAAAAAGCATCTGGCGGAAACTAATTTCAACCTTGTGGTTATAGATGTCAACAATAAAACCCAAAGAGCTCCATTGAACATCATAAATTAGAATTTCAGCCGTGATCTTGCCCGGGCCTGGGCGCTCCCCTCCCTTTAAAAGTAAAGTCTTTATGATGAACAGGTTGACGGTGATAAATGGTCACAGCGAAGGTGAGCCTGCTACCACCTGGGGATTTGTGCCTCCATCTGTTTTCATTTAGACACCGTTTTGCTTGATATTGTTGGAGGGACTAGGAGCCACCATAACAGTATAGGGTGCTGGACTGGTCTCCTGAGGACACAGAGGTTAACTTCTACTGTTTGGTTCAACACGAACTCAATGGTTATGTCTTCATATACAGTACCTTGGCATTGTAGGCTTCTTTACGCATTACTCCTGTATACATTACTCCTGTATACATTACTCCCGAATGCATTACTCCTGAATGCATTATGCATTACTCTTGTATGCATTACTCGTGTATACATTACAGCTGTATGAAGTATGCATTACTCCTGTATGCATTACTCGTGTATACATGACTCCTGTATGAAGTATGCATCACTCCGGTGTGCTATATGCATTACTCCTGTATGTTGTATGTGTAACAGTATAGACTTTACGTCCGTCCCCTCGCCCCGACCTGGGCGCGAACCAGGGACGCTCTACACACGTCAACAGTCACCCTCGAAGCATCGTTACCCATCGCTCCACAAAAGCCCTGTATGCTGTATGCATTACTCCTGTATGCATTACTCATGTATGCTGTATGCATTACTCCTGTATGCATTACTCCTGTATGTTGTATGCATTACTCCTGTATGCATTATTCCTGAATGCATTACTCATGTATGCTGTATACATTACTCCTGTATGTTGTATGCATTACTCCTGTATGCATTACTCCTGTATGCATTACTCATGTATGTTGTATGCATTACTCCTGTGTGTTGAAGGTATTACTCCTGTATGCTGTATGCATTACTCATGTATAAAGTATGCATTACTCCCGAATGCATTACTCCTGAATGCATTACTCCTCAATGCATTACTCCTCAATGCATTACTCCTGTATGCATTACTCCTGTATACATTACTCCTGTATGCATTGCTCATGTATGAAGTATGCATTACTCCTGTATGCATTACTCGTGTATACATGACTCCTGTATGAAGTATGCATCACTCCGGTGTGCTATATACATTACTCCTGTATGCAATACTCATGCATGCTATATGCATTACTCCTGTATGTTGTATGTGTAACAGTATAGACTTTACGTCCGTCCCCTCGCCCCGACCTGGGCACGAACCAGGGACGCTCTACACACGTCAACAGTCACCCTCGAAGCATCGTTACCCATCGCTCCACAAAAGCCCTGTATGCTGTATGCATTACTCCTGTATGCATTACTCCTGTATGCATTACTCATGTATGCCTCATGCATTACTCTTGTATGCATTACTCCTGTATGTTGTATGCATTACTCCTGTATGCATTATTCCTGTATGCATTACTCATGTATGCTGTATACATTACTCCTGTATGTTGTATGCATTACTCCTGTATCCATTACTCCTGTATGCATTGCTCATGTATGTTGTATGCATTACTCCTGTATGTTGAAGGTATTACTCCTGTATGCTGTATACATTACTCCTGTATGTTGTATGCATTACTCCTGTATGCTGAATGTATTACTCCTGTATGCTGTATGTATTACTCCTGTATGCTGTATGTATTACTCATGTATGCTGTATGCATTACTCCTGTATGCTGTATGTATTACTCCTGTATGCTGTATGTATTACTCCTGTATGCTGTATGTATTACTCCTGTATGCTGTATGTATTACTCATGCATGCTGTATGCATTACTCCTGTATGTTGTATGCATTACTCCTGTATACATTACTCCAGTATACATTACTCATGTATAAAGTATGCATTACTCCTGTATGTTGAAGGTATTACTCATGTATGCTGTATGTATTACTCCTGTATGCTGTATGTATTACTCATGCATGCTGTATGCATTACTCCTGTATGCTGTATGCATTACTCCTGTATGCTGTATGTATTACTCCTGTATGCTGTATGTATTACTCCTGTATGCTGTATGTATTACTCATGTATGCTGTATGCATTACTCCTGTATGCTGTATGTATTACTCCTGTATGCTGTATGTATTACTCCTGTATGCTGTATGCATTACTCCTGTATGCACTACTCATGTATGCTGTATGTATTACTCATGTATGCTGTATGTATTACTCCTGTATGCTGTATGTATTACTCATGTATGCTGTATGTATTACTCCTGTATGCTGTATGTATTACTCCTGTATGCTGTATGTATTACTCATGTATGCTGTATGTATTACTCCTGTATGCTGTATGTATTACTCCTGTATGCACTACCCATGTATGCTGTATGTATTACTCCTGTATGCTGTATGTATTACTCCTGTATGCTGGATGTATTACTCCTGTATGCTGTATGTATTACTCCTGTATGATGTATGTATTACTCCTGTATGCAGTATGCATTACTCCTGTATGCTGTATGTATTACTCCTGTATGCATTACTCCTGTATGCTGTATATATTACTCTTGTATGCTGTATGTATTACTCATGTATGCTGTATATATTACTCCTGTATGCATTACTCATGTATGCTGTATGTATTAATCCTGTATGCTCTATATATTACTCCTGTATGCTGTATGTATTACTCCTGTATGCTGTATGTATTACTCCTGTGTGCTGTATTTATTACTCATGTATGCTGTATATATTACTCATGTATGCTGTATGTATTACTCCTGTATGCTGTATGTATTACTCCTGTATGCATTACTCATGTATGCTGTATTTATTACTCCTGTGTACTGTATGTATTACTCCTGTATGCTGTATGTATTACTCATGTATGCTGTATATATTACTCATGTATGCTGTATGTATTACTCCTGTATGCTGTATGTATTACTCCTGTATGCATTACTCATGTATGCTGTATTTATTACTCATGTATGCTGTATGTATTACTCATGTATACTGTATGTATTACTCATGTATGCTGTATATATTACTCATGTATGCTGTATGTATTACTCATGTATGCTGTATGTATTACTCCTGTATGCTGTATGTATTACTCCTGTATGCATTACTCATGTATGCTGTATGTATTACTCATGTATGCTGTATATATTACTCATGTATACTGTATATATTACTCATGTATGCTGTATGTATTACTCATGTATGCTGTATGTATTACTCATGTATGCTGTATATATTACTCCTGTATGCTGTATATATTACTCCTGTATGCTGTATATATTACTCATGTATGCTGTATATATTACTCATGTATGCTGTATATATTAATCATGTATGCTGTATATATTACTCCTGTATGCTGTATATATTACTCATGTCTGCTGTATATATTACTCCTGTATGCATTACTTATTGTTCTCCTGTCTGTTGAATATTTCTGTTGAATCTACAGGGATGGCTTCGTAGGTCCATGTCATGCCATGGTAATTGGATGAGATGAGCAAAAATTCTTGATAGATTCGGTTTTACTTGAACTGTATCACATGGACAGCTAAAAGATAAAAGCTAAAAGGGCGAAGGTTCAGCAAAGATGTGAACATCATTGCCCGGCTCATGTCAACTCTGCTTATTGTCTTTGGCCTACAAAATAACCGTTTGTACTTAAACGGAAGTAAAATGACCTAACACCCCCAGAGCAGAAACAATCTACCGTTAAAAATGGTCTTCTTCAGATAACCTTTCTGAAATGCAGAATGGAACTTGCTCATCGTGCCCTGTGGAAGTATTAAAGTTGGCCTCGTTCCATGAGCACCAATGTGTGTTTATCTTCCATGATACATATCCTCAGTTCAAAGAATAACGTGGTAGTAACGCTGTAATTATCACACGGAGGCAGAACATATGCTTAACCTTGCATGACCTCGCTTATGCATACAAGGCAAATAGAAATTCAGGAATGAATATCAGCTTTTTCATTGTATTAGACATACTCATCAAATGTCAACAGATAACTATTGGTTTATTTACTATTGGTCTGCATTCGCCAGGCCCTTGTCAGGCACTCCTTATAGGTCATGTGACCTGACACCTACATGAACAACTGGAGGGACAGGGGTGATATTATAATTGCTTGGAAAAGCTATTCTCCAAGGCAATCACTGTAGCAATGTAAGAAGTGGAAGAATTCAGGCAGCAGGTCTAATACTGGGTCAGTTATGGAGCAAAGTGTTCTTCCAAAGGAATGGATTGTGAAGAAAGAGATACTCTAACAGAGGCTGAAGGACTCACTTGCACTATTGCTTCTGCATATGGTAGGTAATAACACCCTAACATTGCACCTTATTACCTACCATACATTCCTGTAGAATAAATTGTGCAGGTGAGTCCTTCAGCCTTTGTTAGAATAGCTCTTTCTTAATTAAGGTGCAATAAGGTGCAATAAGGCCCAATGTTGTAGACTGTGTGTATAGGGGCCAATTTACATCAACTTTTTTTTCTAACATAAAGATTTAAACATGGCATGTTTTGTGTAGGGGGAAAGTAAACATTTTCCTCCCTACACTTTTCTCATGTCATGATTGTAGTGTTTGGTCATTTGAGGTCAAAGGCAAATCCCTTCATTAGCCTACAATATTCACTGAATATATCAAGAGTGCCTCTTAAATCTAGCAGCAATACCATTTCACAGATGTGATAATCATGTCACCAGATGACAGGAATGCAGTCAGTTCTCTACATTTTTAGCAGATAAAGTTGTCCAACACACCTTCAGGTGTGCATACATATTTCCTTACAAGGTGAACATTCCCGCATCTATTGGTCATCTTTTTGCGTTTGATCCGTTACTTATGTTCTCTCTTCCCACTTTCCAGCAGAGGTCAATGGATGGGCAGCGGCGCTGGAAGGGACAGCTAAAGTCTGGCTGCAGTCGATCTCTAGTCCGGAACCTGATCTATGGAGTTACTTTATTGTATAAATCAATGTGGCCAGACAGCCTGCTTTACCGGTAGCCCGTAACTCTGGGTGACACCAGTGATGTGCGCTCTACCATTAAACGACCACAATAATTAAACCCACTGCCTCATTCAGCCTCAGCCAGCATCGCACCACCACGGTCACACAAACCAGGATGTGGTGGTGCTTAAATTAAATTAAACAATCAGCATCTCTCTGTTGAAACCCCTTTAACAAATGAACAGCGCAATGCAATACAAGGTTTTCAAATAAGGAATCTAACAGGACGTGGATAAACCATGACTTTACTTCCATGGTCTGTTTTCTGATTCTCATAACTTCTAAAGCATTACGCGCGCACAGGCGCGCACACACACACACACACGCACACACACACACACGCACGCACGCACGCACGCACACGCACACACACACACACACACACACACACACACACACACACACACACACACACACACACAATTGAACATTTTGTATTATCAGGTTCAGGTTGCCACTCACCTGATTTTGACAATCCCGGCAACAGAATCCGATTATCAATTGAAGCTGGTTTCAATAAAGTATATCCAGTCGTTTGAGTATGTTTGAGTTTGTTTTCAAAATGTGTTACAGCATAAAGCACGGTCTCTCCGGTTCAAGTCAGCTCACAACGTTTGAAATGAAATCATCAGAGCACAAGACAAACGGGAAAAACTGCGGAACCATTCTTTTTTTTTTTACTTCAGTCAAATAAAAAAACTGTGAGGACGGATACCACACACTTTTTAATTTCAAGGATATTCGACAGCCAACATTAGTCGACAGAAAATGAACTCGTTTGAGTTACTTCGGATGTCCATCCCCTAGTCCGACGAAATTCTGAAGATTCGCTCTACTTTAGATGATCAAAAATACTTCAATTTTCCGGGAATCCTGGACTCGTCACAACCAAGGGTTTTGCAAAACGGCTCTCTGTCCTCCCCTGTTCTACACCTTCCACAGTGCTGTCTCACCCCTCATGAGATAAATCACTCATATTGCATTGGAAAAGCTCCACATATGATGTGCGTTGTGTTGGAGTGGCTTTGAAGACTACAGCAATCGACGAGGAGCTCTCGCAGCAAGAGTTCGGTTCCAGAGCTCTCGCGCGCGCTCGCTCATTGGACATGCATCCGGAGACATTAACTCCGCGAGGATGCTGTTCTTCAGCACCAAGCGCCTGCGGGGAAAGAGATAGCGCCAAAAGTGCTGTTAACTCAAGGGATGATTTTACGAACACTCTTTTAAGACAGTATCTATAATTATACTGACAACTGAAACAGTAGGCTACAACAATAGTATATGCCAAAATATATTTTATAGGAGCGTTGGTTTTGGAAAATATAACCCCTATCGCCTCCTTGTGGCGGTGAGGGAAGTCGTGTGAGGGCAAGCCAAAAACACCAGAGAGAGAGACAAGGAAGACATATTTGTGTTATAAAACTGTACTTGAACAGACCTACAATATCACCATAATGCAAAATTAAAACTAGTCAAATTATGAAGACACAACAAAGTGAAAGCAAGCAGACAATAAGATAATGAAACAAATGACAGTGGGAAACAGAACTGGAAAGCCAAACACATGATGATTTACCACTCAACCTAAGTATTAGTCACACATACATAGGCTTGTATGAAGTACAAGTGCACAATGTAGCCTATGACGTTCTCTAATGTCAACAACTCATAGGGTTGTGGGGGAGGGATCTCATCCTAATGTCTCATGCCATGAGCAATGATGATCAAACCAGGAAGAGTGATGCACAACTGTCTTAATGGTATCAATATAGTGACTGTAAACTCCAAAACATCATGGAGGATAATGTCGATTTTTCACTTGATATGTCAATGTTGCCAACAAAGAAATCCCATTAAACCTCAGTGTGGGAGCAGCAAGACAGTTTGGCTCATTGCAACTACAAGTCAAATGTTTAGAAACAATCTCTCCATCTGTCATTCTGATGATGCATCATTTATGCTTTAAGACTGGATGAAAACAATGTAGCAGCTCACTTCACTAACAATAGTGATATGTTTTCCTTTGTTTGTTGATATTGGAGTAATGAAAAATGCATTGGGTTAGGATTTGTGTGGTGTGGCCTGATTTCCTTACCTAAAATCATAGATTAGCTAAATCTGCAACTTCACTCACTAAATTCAGTCACTGGGAATAGCCTAGAGGTTAGAGAGGTAAACCAGCAGCTGGAAAGTTGCTGGTTCAACACCTGGGCTAGGTGACACTAAAAGCCACTCTAATCCCATGTAACATCTCCTGCCATTACACCCTTGAGCAAGGCAATTAACCAAGGCTGTCTTCAATGAGGCCCGTGTATCTACGGGGATGTTGGGAAACGCAGAACACAATGGTCCAATAAAGCATATATTATATTCTAAAGGCTTACTCTACTGTAGGAGTGTGTTCTGTTACTCTACTGTAGGAGTGTGTTCTGTTACTCTACTGTAGGAGTGTGTTCTGTTACTCTACTGTAGGAGTGTGTTCTGTTACTCTACTGTAGGAGTGTGTTCTGTTACTCTACTGTGGGAGTGTGTTCTGTTACTCTACTGTAGGAGTGTGTTCTGTTACTCTACTGTGGGAGTGTGTTCTGTTACTCTACTGTAGGAGTGTGTTCTGTTACTCTACTGTAAGAGTGTGTTCTGTTACTCTACTGTAGGAGTGTGTTCTGTTACTCTACTGAAGGAGTATATTCGATTACTCTACTGTGGGAGTATGTTCTGTTACTATGCAGTAGGAGTATGTTATGTTACTCTACTGTAGGAGTATGTTCGGTCACTCAGCTGTATGAGTATGTTTGGTTACTGTGTTCTGCTGCTCTACTGTAGGAGTGTGTTCTGTTACTCTACAGAAGGAGAATATAGGTTTCCTCGACTGTAGAAGTATGTTATGTTACTCCACTGTAGGAGTATATTCTGTTACTCAACTTTAGGAGTATGTTATGTGACTCAAATGTGGGAATATGTACTGTTACTCTATCAAAGGAGTATGTTCTGTTACTACACTGTAGGAATGTGTTCTGTTACTCTGCGGTAGGAGTATGCTGTTACTCTACTGAGGGAGTATGTTCTGTTACTCTACTGTTGGAGTGTGTTTTGTTGCTCTACTGTTTGAGTGTATTCTGTTGCACAACTGTAGGAGTGTGTTTTCTTTTACTCTACAGCAGGAAGGTGTTCTGCTACTCTACCTTAGGTGTGTGTTCTGTTACTCCACTGTAGGAGTGTTTTCTGTTACTCTACTGTATGAGTGTGTTTTGTTTACTCTACAGTAGAAGTATGTTCGGTTACCCTACTGTAAGAGTGTGTTCTGTTACTCTACTGTAGCAGTGTGTTATTTTACTCTACTGTGGGAGTATGCTCGGTTACTCTACTGTGGATGTTTGTTCTCCTCATAGGAGTGTGTGCTGTTGTGCCACTGTAAGAGTTTGTTCTGTTACTCAACAATAGGAGTGTGTTCTGTTACTGTGCTTTAGGAGTGTGTTCTGTTACTCTACTTTAGGAGTGTGTTCTGTTACTGTGCTTTAGGAGTGTGTTCTGTTACTCTACTTTAGGAGTGTGTTATCTTACTCCACTGTTGGAGTGGTATTTTACTCTACTGTAGGAATGTGTTATGTTACTCTACTGTGGGAGTATGTTCTGTTACTCTACTGTGGGAGTATGTTCTGTTACTCTACTGTTGGAGTGTGTTCTGTTACTCTACTTTTGGAGTATGATCTGTTGCTCCACTGTTGGAGTGTGATCTGTTACTCAACTGTTGGAGTGTGTTCTGTTACTCTACTGTTGGAGTGTGTTCTGTTACTCTACTGTTGGAGTATGTTCTGTTACTCTACTGTTGGAGTGTGTTCTGTTACTTTACTGTTGGAGTGTGTTCTGTTACTCTACTGTTGGAGTGTGTTCTGTTACTCTACTGTTGGAGTGTGTTCTGTTACTCTACTGTTGGAGTGTGTTCTGTTACTCTACTGTTGGAGTGTGTTCTGTTACTCTACTGTTGGAGTGTGTTCTGTTACTCTACTGTAGTAGTGTGTTCTGTTACTCTACTGTTGGAGTGTGATCTGTTGCTCCACTGTTGGAGTGGTATTTTACTCTACTGTACGAGTGCGTTATGATACTCTATTGTAGTATTGTGTTCTGTTACTCTACTGTGGGAGTATGTTCTGTTACTCTACTGTAAGAGTATGCACTGGTTTCTACAGTATGATTGTGTTCTGTTTCTCTAATATAGGAGTATGTAGCATTATTCTGCTGTAGCAGTATGTACTGTTACTCTGCTGTAGGATTGTGTACTGTTACACTACTGTAGGAGTGTGCTCTGTTACTCTACTGTCAAATTATGTTATGTTACTCTACTGTAGCAGTGTGTTCTGTTACTCTGCTGTTGGAGTGTGTTCTGTTATTGTAGAGTTTGTTCTCTTCCTCTACCGTAGGAGTGTGTTCTGTTACTTTACTGTGGGAGTGTGTTCTGTTACTCTACTGTGGGAGTATGTTCTGTTACTCTACTGTAGGAGTGTGTTATGTTACTCTACTGTAGGAGTGTGTTCTGTTACTCTACTGTAGGAGTGTGTTCTGTTACTCTTCTGTGGGAGTGTGTTCTGTTACTCTACTGTAGGAGTGTGTTCTGTTACTCTACTGTGGGAGTGTGTTCTGTTACTCTACTGTAGAAGTGTGTTCTGTTACTCTACTGTAGGAGTGTGTTCTGTTTCATTACTGTAAGAATGGGTTATGTTACTCTACTGTAGGAGTATGTTCTGTTTCTCTACCGTAGGGGTATGTTCTGTTACTCTACTGCTGAAGTACGTACTGTTACACTTCAGTAGGAGTATGTTTTGTTTCTCTACTGTAGGAGTGTGTTCTGTTACTCTACCGTAGGGGTATGTTCTGTTACTCTACTGCTGAAGTACGTACTGTTACACTTCAGTAGGAGTATGTTTTGTTTCTCTACTGTAGGAGTATGTTCTGTTACTCTACCTTAGGGGTATGTTCTGTTACTCTACTGCTGAAGTACGTACTGTTACACTTCAGTAGGAGTATGTTTTGTTTCTCTACTGTAGGAGTATGTTCTGTTACTCTACCTTAGGGGTATGTTCTGTTACTCTACTGCTGAAGTACGTACTGTTACACTTCAGTAGGAGTATGTTTTGTTTCTCTACTGTAGGAGTATGTTCTGTTACTCTACTGCAGGAGTGTGTTCTGTTACTCTACTGTGGGAATGTGTTCTGTTACTCTACTGTAGGAGTATGTTCTGTTTCTCTACTGTAGGAGTGTGTTCTGTTTCTCTACCATAGGGGTATGATCTGTTACTCTACTGCTGAAGTACGTACTGTTACACTTCAGTAGGAGTATGTTTTGTTTCTCTACTGTAGGGGTATGTTCTGTTTCTCTACCGTAGGGGTATGTTCTGTTACTCTACTGCTGAAGTACGTACTGTTACACTTCAGTAGGAGTATGTTTTGTTTCTCTACTGTAGGGGTATGTTCTGTTTCTCTACCGTAGGGGTATGTTCTGTTACTCTACTGCTGAAGTACGTACTGTTACACTTCAGTAGGAGTATGTTTTGTTTCTCTACTGTAGAAGTGTGTTCTCTTATACTTCTGTAGGAGTATGTACTCTTATTCTACTGTATGATTATGTTCTGTTACTCTACTTGTCACACCCTGACCATAGTTTGCTTTGTATGTTTCTATGTTTTGTTTGGTCAGGGTGTGATATGAGTGGGCATTCTATGTTGTGTGTCTAGTTTGTCTGTTTCTGTGTTTGGCCTGATATGGTTCTCAATCAGAGGCAGGTGTTAGTCATTGTCTCTGATTGGGAACCATATTTAGGTAGCCTGTTTGGTGTTGGGTTTTGTGGGTGATTGTCCTTGTTTCTGTCTCTGTGTTACTTTGCACCAGTTTAGGCTGTTTCGGTTTTCATGTTACGTTTGTTGTTTTTGTATTAATTTGTGTTTTCCTTGTTTCATTAAAACATGAATCTCAATAGCCACGCCGCATTTTGGTCCGACTCTCCTATACATAAAGAAAGCCGTTACACTACTACATGAGGTTGTTCGGCTACTCTACTGTATGAATATGTTCTGTTACTCTACTTTAAGAGTATGTACTGTTACTCTACTGTATGAATATATTCTGTCACTCTATTGTATGAATATGTTCTGTTACTCTACTTTAGGAGTATGTACTGTTACTCTACTTTAGGAGTATGTTCTGTTACTCTTCTGTAGGAGTATGTTCGGTTTCTCCTCTGTAGCGGGGTGTTCTGTTACTCTACTGTAGCGGGGTGTTCTTTTACTCTCCTGTAGGAGTATGTACTGTTACTCTACTTTAGGAGTATGCACTGTTACTCTACTTTAGGAGTATGCACTGTTACTCTACTTTAGAAGTATGCACTGTTACTCTACTTTAGGAGTATGCACTGTTACTCTACTTTAGGAGTATGTTCTGTTACTCTTCTGTATGAATATGGTCTGTTACTCTCCTGTAGGAGTATGTACTGTTACTCTACTTTAGGAGTATGTACTGTTACTCTACTGTATGAATATGTTCTGTTACTCTATTGTATGAATATGTTCTGTTACTCTACTTTAGGAGTATGTACTGTTACTCTACTTTAGGAGTATGTACTGTTACTCTACTGTATGAATATGTTCTGTTACTCTACTTTAGGAGTATGTACTGTTACTCTACTTTAGGAGTATGTACTGTTACTCAACTTTAGGAGTATGTTCTGTTACTCTATTGTATGAATATGTTCTGTTACTCTACTTTAGGAGTATGTACTGTTACTCTACTTTAGGAGTATGTATTGTTACTCTACTTTAGGAGTATGTTCTGTTACTCTACTGTATGAATATGTTCTGTTACTCTACTTTAGGAGTATGTACTGTTACTCTACTTTAGGAGTATGTACTGTTACTCTACTTTAGGAGTATGTTCTGTTACTCTATTGTCTGAATATGTTCTGTTACTCTACTTTAGGAGTATGTACTGTTACTCTACTTTAGGAGTATGTACTGTTACTCTACTTTAGGAGTATGTTCTGTTACTCTACTTTAGGAGTTTGTACTGTTACTCTACTTTAGGAGTATGTACTGTTACTCTATTATATGAATATGTTCTGTTACTCTACTTTAGGAGTATGTACTGTTACTCTACTTTAGGAGTATGTACTGTTACTCTACTGTAGCGGGGTGTTCTTTTACTCTCCTGTAGGAGTGTGTTTTGTTTCTCTACTGTAGAAGTATGATATGTTACTCTGCTGTTGGAGTATGTTCTGTTACTCTACTGTAGGAGTATGTTCGGTTACTCTACTGAAGGAGTGTGTTCTGCTACTCAACTCTTCTGTTACTCTACAGTAATGACATGATCACCATTTAATTTCACTGCATGTGCTTTATTACGCCACTGTTCAAATACCTTGTTATTGAGCTGATGGACAGAATCTCAGCCATACGTACAATACAGAGAGAGCCGTATGAGTGCTGAATTCATCAATCTCTGCACATGACTGGCTGCCCAGCTGACAGGTGGCGTGGTACGGTGGTGAGGCAGGCGGTTAGCGGCCCTACGTTGATGTCACACTGCAGCAGCTTGCCTGTTGTCTGAATGGGAGGGTCTTACCTCCCTCTCAGTACTATAGCTATGTCATTAATCATTCAACAGTGACGCCCATCACACTGGTGGGATACATGAATCTGGTCACAGACACATGAAAACTATGCGGCAGACAGTCTTGCGTTGAGGGCAAGATTTTCAAAGGGAGTATGCTGCCTGCAGTTGGAAATTATATGGCCAAGACAAGCACCTCATGAAATATTGTTGTCATTAATTTCACTGTTAGTGGTGTGTACAGTACAGAGGTCTACATTGATGGGTGGACATACCACAGTTATGGGGGACATGTTAGGCTGACTGCTGATGTGAAGGTCTGGCCTGGCATCACCTAGAGGCTGCTCTGGGATAGGCTAGAGGTGGACAGCCAGCCATGTAATGACACTGTTTTTAAAATTGATAGCCGGTTCCTCCCATTCTAATAGTGTTGAGTTATTCAGGGGGTGGATTATTCCGAGGAGAGATTTAATATTGTGTTGATTGTATACCATTATTCCTCCATTTTTACATACTGATACTGATACAGTGCCAGCATGACAAAACTAATAAATCAGATTAAGAATATTGGTGGCAGTCTCACTTTTTCCATCAGTTATGACAAAGATGAGAAATGTTCACTATTGGAAACAGTGTTCCCACTCCTCCTTTGTACTTGATTGATGCATTAAGGTCACTAATTAGTGAGGAACTCCCCACACCTGGTTGTCTTGGTCTTAATTGAAAGGAAAAACAAAATCCTGCAGACACTTGGCCCTCCATGGAATGAGTTTGACACCTCTGCCGTGGTTCCAGGTAGAATTATTTTTGATTCCAGGTAGAACTATTTTGGGTTCCATGTAGAACCATCTGTGGATAGGGTTTTACCTTGAATTCAAAAGGGTTCTACCTGGAACCAAAAATGGTTATTCAAAGGGTTCTCCTATGAGGACAGCTAAATAGCTATTTTAGGTTCTAAATAGCACCTTTTTTCGAAGAGTGTAGAACTGGCAGATATTTCTCTTCTCACCCTCTCTACTCTCTTGGCACTGGTTCTGTTCTTCTGTGCTGTGCCACACTCAGGGGGGACTGGCGATCTGGCATTTCAGGCAAATGCCAAATGGGCTAGTCCATTTTTAGCCTGGTGGGCCTGTCAAACGTGTTTTTTTTAAACTCAAAATTATGATGATCTGGCTGATAATGGGGGCCTCAAAGGAAAAAAAGGCTGATGTGGGGGCCTTGAGGAAAAAAATGGGGCGGTGTATTAGAAATGCCAGGGCAATTTCTGGTCCCAGTCCGGCCCTGGCCACACTCCTTCTCACGACCACTGACAAGTAGATAACACCCAACATAAAGATGAAGTGAAAACTCCAGGGTGTTAAAAGCAAAAAGGAGCTGTGGTGGTTAGCAGAGCCTTTAAGAATGTGAATATTAACCTCTCTCAGGGGACTGGTGAGCTGCTGCTTCTTAGAATCCAAGAGCCATACTGAGCTCTTGGAGAACTGTTATTTCAGAAGTGATTACAGAAAGGGTCAGCAGTTTTTCCCTGGCACTTAGTCAGGACCATGCCTTCCTCCACTTCACGCATCTCAGGCCTTAGAGGATTCAAGTTTCTTTTGTCGTTGATTTCCTGTCGCAGAAATAGTTGTATAATGTTTGAGAGAACACCACTGAGACGTAATCAAAGGTTCATATGTGCTACATGCAAATGGCTTGGCATTATATGGGTCATTGTAGCATTGTCCTCTGACGTGAACAAGTAGGCCTACTGTTTATCATCTAATCGTTTCCTTTGCTATGACACCATTCAAAGTGGGAAGGGCAAAAGAGAGGTCACCTTTATATCAACTACACCACATCATAACACCTTTTCTCATTTTTAGTGTGGTTGTTCCTGAATGTTTTTAGCTGTCAATAGCAATCTGTACAGCAAAAAAATATTTTACAGTGAAAGGGGCAATCTGCAGGTCAAACAACAACCAAGTGGACACCCCAACACCATTTTGGGTAAACAACATATGGATGGGGCTGGACAAATGTAAACACTTTTAAATTCATAGACGGGACTATGGATGCAAAGACTGACAATACGTGAGATAATTATAATTTTAATCATGCATTGAAGCTATTCAGTGTTTGGTTACAATTACATTTTTTGCAAACAATGGAGTACAACTAGCTTATATTTTGGGTTCCAATAATTTCGTCAGTCGAACTAAACTCATGAGTCATTAATAAGTTACATTCTTCAAGAATAAATGGGCACATATCACTCATTTAAAAGTAAAGCATTGATGTACATAGCAATCACAGATTGCCCCTTTAAAGGGACATGCCAGGGAAAAGAGTAGAACTGCGACATTTTCTACACCAACTTATCAATGCTGTCACGGCTTTCGTTGTGGGAAGGAGGAGCGGACCAAAATGCAGCATAGTTGTGATTCATGTTATTTAATAAGGAAACTATACACGATTAAAATAACAAACTTACGAAAACCAAAAACAGCCCTATCTGGTGCAAAACACAGAGACAGGAACAATCACCTACAAACACACAGTGAAACCCAGGCTACCTAAATATGGTTCCCAATCAGAGACAATGACTAACACCTGCCTCTGATTGAGAACCATATCAGGCCAGACATAGAAATAGACAAACAAGACATCCAACATAGAATGCCCACTCAGATCACACCCTGACCAAGCAAAACATAGAAACACACAAATAAACTATGGTCAGGGTGTGACAAATGCAGACATTTCTATGTTTTAAAATTATTTAAATGTTAATATTGTAATAAGCATTTTAGTACAAATATCCATGTACAAATACCCAAATAAATGTCAGCCCACAAAGAATGAAAATAAGGGGAAAGGGGAGGGATTTATTGTTCTTTTTTATGTCTTGTTATATTTTTTTGTTTTTGTTTGAGGGGTATTAGAGGTCAATATGGAAACGCGATAAAAAAATAACCTACAAAAAATAGTTACAAACAATGGAGAAATTCTTATCTAACCAACAGAAATGTTGAATGAGGAAGTAAAATACATCATAAAAATACAAATGTTCTCTTGTCAAGTTCCTCCAACCTCAGTTGACGATAGCTTTTGTGATATCCTTGGTAGGGATGTTAGGGATGGTAGGGTAGGGTAGGGTTGGTCAGGTAGGGAGGGTGTGGAGTAGAGGTCGACCAATTAATTGGAATGGCCTATTAATTAGGGCCGATTTCAAGTTTTCATAACAATCAGAAATATGTATTTTTGGGCGCCGATTAAAAAAAAAATATATATTTTTTTTTATACCTTTATTGAACTAGGCAAGTCAGTTAAGAACACATTTTTATTTTCTATGACGGCCTGGGAACGGTGGGTTAACTGCCTTTGTAACAGTATAACTTTTGACCGTCCCCTCGCCCATACCCGGGCACGAACCAGGGACCCTCTGCACACATCAACAACAGTCACCCACGAAGCATCGTTACCCATCGCTCCACAAAAGCAGATCAAGGGGAACTACTACTTCAAGGTCTCAGAGCAAGTGACGTCACCGATTGAAACACTATTTAGCGCGAACACCGCTAACTAGCTAGACATTTCACATCCGTTCCACCTTGTTCAGGTGCAGAACGACAGATTTTCACCTTGTCAACTCGGGGGATCCAATCTTGCAACCTTACAGTTAACTAGTCCAACGCTCTAACCACCTGCCTCTCATTGCACTCCACGGGGAGCCTGCCTGTTACGCGAATGCAGTAGAAGCCAAGGTAAGTTGCTAGCTAGTGTCGTGGCGTTGTATAAGCTAATGTGACGACTGTTGTTCATCGAATGATTAAAGTTTCTAATTGCGTGATTAACTGAATCAAGCAATTATTAACTCATTAACCTGTGGAACCATGGGAAAACTAGTTTTTATTGAGTTCCTATTTCCAAAATTAACTCAAAGAATATCAGAATATCAATTTTACAACAGCCGCTGATTAACCAGTTGTCTCTTCCAATCTCGTTCTGAACATCGTATAGCCCGTGAATCTGCACGGACCCGGGTCTCACCAATGAGTTTGTACCACACCATTCTTAGTTGAATATTTATTTACTAAATAGCTAAAATTATGATAAAAGATACACCTAGACAAAACACATTATAGGCTATTGATTAGAACTTAGTATAACGGGCCAACACACTATGGCGCGTGTTACCCACAATGAGGATTTCAAAAGAGAGAGAAAAAAGAAAGTACACAAGAGAAATATACATTTGGGTGAATTTGTCAGCTATGCTATTCTAACCCTAGCCTTGCCCCAAACTGCCGCTCTTATGGGTCAGAATATAATGATGTAATTACGTGGGGATGATCGCCAAGGATTCTCTGCGTGGACCGTCCAGGCTGCTTGATGACGCACTACTCCGGCGCAACTCTCTGACCGTTCTCCCGATGTCAGTGTCCTTTTGGCTTAGGAGTCTTTTCCCTCACCCTTTGCTCTGGAAGGGGTCTTCTGAGGACAGACAGCTCTGTAGATCAGAGCTCACAGCATAGGAATGAAACTCTTTAGAATCCATGATTCGATGGGAAGTGGAGGCTAGGTGGTTTGACTTGAATTCACCCGCTTAGACACAGCTACTCATCCATAGCTTGGGTAGAAAAGGATTTCTTTGTCTTCAAACTTGCGTTGCGTTCTGGGTTCGTTGACTTTTTAGACCTTGCTGCAGCTTGGGTCACGTAGTCTTCTCTGAAAATTCTATACTCACAGGTTTTATAGCCTTGGGTCAGAAGTGGGCAAAACCGCCTTTAGGGCAATTCTCTGGGCGTACCAAGTTAATGAGGCAAGGACAAGATTTGATTCAAATCCAATTTTAGACAACTAACTTAACATTTCATCTTCCCCAAAACATTCTCTTTGATTTGGATATTTTCCATATAACGTACAATGTATAAACATCAAACATCTACTAGGAAAACTCTTCACGTTACAGTGTTTTCGTACTAACGTCATCTATTAACCTTAACAAAACAAAAATGACATACATTTTCATATTCCATCTATCGTCATGACCACCATTGTGGCTGACGGAAACCAAAGTTCCCTTTATTTCATGTTTAATGTTCTGAGGCTGGTTCTCCATAGTAACAGGACAAAGGAATGTTGTCTGTGGCCTGAGATTTACCAGGAGCGTGAGGGGTCATAAAACCCCCACATCTTCAGACCCCTAGATCTCTCCTCCTCTGTTGGGGTTGAAAGATAATCTGTAGGGTTGTGGTCTCCTGTAACCTGACCTGGTTAGGACAGTCATGACACTAGCATTAAACGTGTGTTATAAAAAACAATCAATCAATCATAATCACTAGTTATAACTACACAGCATTGATGATATTACTAGTTTATCTAGCTTGTCTTGCATTGCATATAATCGATGCAGCGTTGGGGGATGATTTAACAAAAGCGCATTTGCGAAAAAAGCACAATCGTTGGACGACTGTACCTAACCATAAACACTGATGCCTTTCTTAAAATCAATACACAGAAGTATATATTTTTAAACCTGAATATTTAGCTAAAAGAAATCCAGGTTAGCAGGCAATATTAACCAGGTGAAATTGTGTCACGTCTCTTGCGTTCATTGCACTCAGAGTCAGGGTATATGCAACAGTTTGGGCAGCCTGGCTCTGTGCAAACTAATTTGCCAGAATTTTACGTAATTATGACATAACATTGAAGGTTGTGCAATGTAACAAGAATATTTAGACTTAGGGATGCCACCCGTTAGATAAAATACCGAATGGTTCTGTATTTCACTGAAACAATAAACGTTTTGTTTTCGAACTGATAGTTTCCGGATTCGACCATATTAATGACCGGAAACTATAATTTCGAAAACAAAACGTTTATTATTTCAGTGAAATACAGAACCGTTCTGTATTTTATCTAACGGGTGGCATCCCTAAGTCTAAATATTCTTGTTACATTGCACAACCTTCAATGTTATGTCATGTGTGTTATTATGTTATAATTAAGTCTATGATTTGAAAGAGCAGTCTGACTGAGCGATGGTAGGCAGCAGCAGGCTCGTAAGCATTCATTCAAACAGCACTTCCGTGCGTTTTGCCAGCAGCTCTTCGCAAGCACAGCACTGTTTATGACTTCAAGCCTATCAGCCTAATGGCTGGTGTAACTGATGTGAAATGGCTAGCTAGTTAGCTGGGTGTGCGCTAATTGCGTTTCAAACATCTCTCGCTCTGACACTTGGAGTAGTTATTCCCCTTGCTCTGCAAGGGCTGCAGCTTTTGTGGATCGATGTGTAACGCTGATGGGTAACGTTTCGAGTAATCGGTCGACCTCTAGTGTGGAGGGTAGGGATGGTAGGGTAGAGATGGTAGGGATGGTAGGGTAGGGTTGGTTGGGTAGGGAGGGTAGGGATGGAAGGGTAGAATAGTAGGGATGGTTGGGTGGAGATGGTCGGGTAGGGATGGTAGGGTAGAGATTGTAGGGATGGTAGGGTAGGGATGTTATGGATGATAAGGATGGTAGGGAAAGATGGTAGGGTTGGGATGGTAGGGGTGGTAGAGTAGGGATGGTAGGGTCGGGTGGGGGTTATAGATAGGGAAGGGATGGTAGGGATGTAGAGTAGGGATTGAAGGGATGGTAGGGTAGGGATGGTATGGATGGTAGGGATGGTAAGGGAGGGATGGTGGGGTAGGGAGGGTAGGGTAGAGCTGGTATGGTTGGTAGGGTAGGGAGGATATGGAGGGTAGGGTTGTTAGGGTAGGGATCTAGGGTAGGGGCGGTAGTGATGGTATTGTAAGGATAGTAGAGTAGGGATGGTAGGGTAGCGATGGTTGGGATGATAGGGTAGAGAAGGTAGTGTAGAGATGGCAGGAATGATAGGGTAGGGATGGTATGGATGGTAGGGATGGTAGGGAAGGATGGTAGGGAGAGATGGTAGGGTTGGTGGGGTATGGGTGGTAGGGTTGGTAGGGTAGGGAGGATATGGAGGGTAGGGATGTTAGGGTAGGGATCTAGGGTAGGGGTGGTAGTGATGGTAGGGTAATGATAGTAGGGTAGGGATGATAGGGTAGCGATGGTAGGGATGATAGTGTCGGGATGGTAGGGTAGAGATGTCAGGAATCATAGGGTAGGGATTGTAGGGTAGGGATGGAAGGGGTAGGGATGGTAGGTATAGGAATGGTAGGGATGGTAAATAGGGATGGTAGGGTTGGATAGAGATGGTAGGGAGAGATGGTAGGGTAGAGATGGTATGGTAGGGTTGGTAGGGTAGGGATGGTAGGGTTGGGGCATTAGAAATGGTAAGGTAGGGATGGTAGAGTAGGGATTGTAGGGATGGTAGGGTCGGGATGGTATGGATGGTAGGGATGTTGGTCGGGGAGGGATGGTAGGGTTGGTAGGGTAGGGATGGTAGGGTAGGGGTGGTAGGGTTGGGGGATTAGAGATGGTAAGGTAGGAATGGTAGAGTAGGGATTGTAGGGATGGTAGGGTAGGGATGGTTGGGTAGGGAGCTAAGGATGGTAGGGTAGGTTAGGGTAGGGACAATAGGGTAGGGATGGAAGGGGTAAGAATGGCACATATAGGAATGGTAGTGGAGGGTGGGGATGGTAGGGTAGAATAGTAGGGATGGTTGGGTGGAGATGGTGGGGTAAGGATGGTAGGGTAGGGGCGGTAGAGATGGTAGGGTAGGGATAGTAGGGTAGAGATTGTAGGGATGGTAGGGTAGGGATGTTATGGATGGTAGGGATGGTCAGGAAGGGATGGTAGGGAAGAGATGGTAGGGTTGGTAGGGTATGGGTAGTAGAGTAGGGATATTAGGGTCGGGGGGTGGTTATAGATGGCAAGGTAGGGAAGGGATGGTAGAGATGTAGAGTAGGGATTGAAGGGATGGTAGGGTAGGGATGGTATGGATGGTAGGGATGGTAAGGGAGGAATGGTGGGGTAGGGATGGTAGGGTAGAGCTGGTATGGTTGGTAGGGTAGGGAGGATATGGAGGGTAGGGATGTTAGGGTAGGGTCTAGGGTAGGGGCGGTAGTGATGGTATTGTAAGGATAGTAGGGTATGGATGATAGGGTAGCGATGGTAGGGATGATAGGGTAGGGATGGTAGGGTAGAGATGTCAGGAATCATAGGGTAGGGACGATAGGGTAGGGACGATAGGGTAGGGATGGAAGGGTTAGGAATGGCATGTATAGGAATGGTAGTGAAGAGATGGTAGGGGGGGATGGTAGGGTAGGTATGGTAGGGTAGAGATTGTAGGGATGGTAGGGTAGTGACGGTAGGGTAGGGATGGTAGGGTAGAGAGGTAAGGATGGTAGGGTAGGGTAGGGTAGGGTAGGGATGGGAGGGGTAGGAATGGTACGTATAGGAATAGTAGGGGAGAGATGGTTTTTAGGCATGGTAGAGTAGGCATGGTAGGGATGGTAGGGCAGGACTTGTAGGGTAGGGATTGTAGGGATGGTAGGGTAGGGAGGGTTGGGTAGGGACTGTAGGGATGGTAGGTCTGGTAGAGTAGAGTAGGCATGGTAGGAGTGGTAGATAGGGATGCTAGGGTAGGGATGGTAGGGGTGGTAAGGTAGGGCTGGTAGGGTGGGGAGGCAAGGATGGTTGGGTATGGATGGTAAGGATGGTAGGGTAGGTATTGTAGAGATTGACGATGCGAGATGGGTAGTGATGGTAGGTATAGGGATGGAAGGTTGTTGATTGTAGGGATGGTAGGTCTGGTAGGGTAGGGTAAGCATGGTAGGGATGGTAGAGTAGGGATGTAGGGATGGTAGGGTACTGATTGTAGAAATTGTTGGATAAGGATTGTGGGAATGGTAGGGTAGGGATTGTAGGAATGGTAGGGATTGTAAGGGGAAAAGAGAAAAGTGTTATACAAATTAAAATAATAACCACTAGAAGTACAAGCTGTACCGAACCAGGAAATGATAAATACACCTTCATTTTAAAGAGTGTGTGCCCTCCTGTTGTAGCCATCTTACTGGTGCTGGATGCAGGGCAGCTGACTGACAGAGTGGCCACTGGGCTGGTTATATACAGTGCCTTGCGAAAGTATTCGGCCCCCTTGAACTTTGCGACCTTTTGCCACATTTCAGGCTTCAAACATAAAGATATAAAACTGTATTTTTTGTGAAGAATCAACAACAAGTGGGACACAATCATGAAGTGGAACGACATTTATTGGATATTTCAAACTTTTTTAACAAATCAAAAACTGAAAAATTGGGCGTGCAAAATTATTCAGCCCACTTAAGTTAATACTTTGTAGCGCCACCTTTTGCTGCGATTACAGTTGTAAGTCGCTTGGGGTATGTCTCTATCAGTTTTGCACATCGAGAGACTGAAATTTTTTCCCATTCCTCCTTGCAAAACAGCTCGAGCTCAGTGAGGTTGGATGGAGAGCATTTGTGAACAGCAGTTTTCAGTTCTTTCCACAGATTCTCGATTGGATTCAGGTCTGGACTTTGACTTGGCCATTCTAACACCTGGATATGTTTATTTTTTAACCATTCCATTGTAGATTGTGCTTTATGTTTTGGATCATTGTCTTGTTGGAATTACAAATCTCCGTCCCAGTCTCAGGTCTTTTGCAGACTCCATCAGGTTTTCTTCCATAATGGTCCTGTATTTGGCTCCATCCATCTTCCCATCAATTTTAACCATCTTCCCTGTCCCTGCTGAAGAAAAGCAGGCCCAAACCATGATGTTGCACCACCATGTTTGACAGTGGGTATGGTGTGTTCAGGGTGATGAGCTGTGTTGCTTTTACGCCAAACATAACGTTTTGCATTGTTGCCAAAAAGTTCAATTTTGGTCTCATCTGACCAGAGCACCTTCTTCCACATGTTTGGTGTGTCTCCCAGGTGGCTTGTGGCAAACTTTAAACAACACTTTTTATTGATATCTTTAAGAAATGGCTTTCTTCTTGTACTCTTCCATAAAGGCCAGATTTGTGCAATATACGACTGATTGTTGTCCTATGGACAGAGTCTCCCACCTCAGCCGTAGATCTCTGCAGTTCATCCAGAGTGATCATGGGCCTCTTGGCTGCATCTCTGATCAGTCTTCTCCTTGTATGAGCTGAAAGTTTAGAGGGACGGCCAGGTCTTGGTAGATTTGCAGTGGTCTGATACTCCTTCCATTTCAATATTATCGCTTGCACAGTGCTCCTTGGGATGTTTAAAGCTTGGGAAATCTTTTTGTATCCAAATCCGAACTTTAAACTTCTTCACAACAATATCTCGGATCTGCCTGGTGTGTTCCTTGTTCTTCATGATGCTCACTGCGCTTTTAACGGACCTCTGAGACTATCACAGTGCAGGTGCATTTATACGGAGACTTGATTACACACAGGTGGATTGTATTTATCATCATTAGTCATTTAGGTCAACATTGGATCATTCAGAGATCCTCACTAAACTTCTGGAGGGAGTTTGCTGCACTGAAAGTAAAGGGGCTGAATAATTTTGCACGCCAAATGTTTCAGTTTTTGATTTGTTAAAAAAGTTTGAAATATCCAATAAATGTCGTTCCACTTCATGATTGTGTCCCACTTGTTGTTGATTCTTCACAAAAAAATACAGTTTTATATGTTTGAAGCCTGAAATGTGGCAAAAGGTCGCAAAGTTCAAGGGGGCCGAATACTTTCGCAAGGCACTGTATATCGTACCAAGCAATAAGGGCACTCTATGGAAATGACTTCACATCATTAGAACTCACCTCCAACCACTGCTCTCTAGCCAGTCACTGGATTCTGAGAGTGGGGTGAAAAGCTTTTCATGTGTATGAGAGACACTCAGTGACTTAACAGATTGTGGACTGATGTCACCTCTGACTGTATCGTATTAATTAAAGCAGATATTAATATTTTATTTGACGTAGTAACAAAGGCAAGAGATACAGTATATAACTCACCAGCCTGCTGGGTTATTTCTCTAAAGTACACAGTGATATATAACTCACCAGCCTGCTGGGTTATTTCTCTAAATTACACAGTGATATATAACTCACCAGCCTGCTGGGTTATTTCTCTAAAGTACACAGTGATATATAACTCACCAGCCTGCTGGGTTATTTCTCTAAAGTACACAGTGATATATAACTCACCAGGCTGCTGGGTTATTTCTCTACAGTACACGGGATATATAACTCACCAGCCTGCTGGGTTATTTCTCTAAAGTACACAGTGATATATAACTCACCAGCCTGCTGGGTTATTTCTCTACAGTACACAGGATATACGTATAACTCACCAGCCTGCTGGGTTATTTCTCTAAAGTACACAGTGATATATAACTCACCAGCCTGCTGGGTTATTTCTCTAAATTACACAGTGATATATAACTCACCAGCCTGCTGGGTTATTTCTCTAAAGTACACAGTGATATATAACTCACCAGCCTGCTGGGTTATTTCTCTAAAGTACACAGTGATATATAACTCACCAGGCTGCTGGGTTATTTCTCTACAGTACACGGGATATATAACTCACCAGCCTGCTGGGTTATTTCTCTAAAGTACACAGTGATATATAACTCACCAGCCTGCTGGGTTATTTCTCTACAGTACACAGGATATACGTATAACTCACCAGCCTGCTGGGTTATTTCTCTAAAGTACACAGTGATATATAACTCACCAGCCTGCTGGGTTATTTCTCTAAATTACACAGTGATATATAACTCACCAGCCTGCTGGGTTATTTCTCTAAAGTACACAGTGATATATAACTCACCAGCCTGCTGGGTTATTTCTCTAAAGTACACAGTGATATATAACTCACCAGGCTGCTGGGTTATTTCTCTACAGTACACGGGATATATAACTCACCAGCCTGCTGGGTTATTTCTCTAAAGTACACAGTGATATATAACTCACCAGCCTGCTGGGTTATTTCTCTACAGTACACAGGATATATAACTCACCAGCCTGCTGGGTTATTTCTCTACAGTACACGGGATATATAACTCACCAGCCTGCTGGGTTATTTCTCTAAAGTACACAGTGATATATAACTCACCAGCCTGCTGGGTTATTTCTCTAAAGTACACAGTGATATATAACTCACCAGCCTGCTGGGTTATTTCTCTAAAGTACACAGTGATATATAACTCACCAGCCTGCTGGGTTATTTCTCTAAAGTACACAGTGATATATAACTCACCAGCCTGCTGGGTTATTTCTCTAAAGTACACAGTGATATATACCTCACCAGCCTGCTGGGTTATTTCTCTAAAGTACACAGTGATATATAACTCACCAGCCTGATGGGTTATTTCTCTAAAGTACACAGTGATATATAACTCACCAGCCTGCTGGGTTATTTCTCTAAAGTACACAGTGATATATACCTCACCAGCCTGCTGGGTTATTTCTCTAAAGTACACAGTGATATATAACTCACCAGCCTGCTGGGTTATTTCTCTACAGTACACGGGATATATAACTCACCAGCCTGCTGGGTTATTTCTCTAATGTACACAGTGATATATAACTCACCAGCCTGCTGGGTTATTTCTCTACAGTACACAGGATATATAACTCACCAGCCTGCTGGGTTATTTCTCTACAGTACACGGGATATATAACTCACCAGCCTGCTGGGTTATTTCTCTAAAGTACACAGTGATATATAACTCACCAGCCTGCTGGGTTATTTCTCTAAAGTACACAGTGATATATAACTCACCAGCCTGCTGGGTTATTTCTCTAAAGTACACAGTGATATATAACTCACCAGCCTGCTGGGTTATTTCTCTAAAGTACACAGTGATATATAACTCACCAGCCTGCTGGGTTATTTCTCTAAAGTACACAGTGATATATACCTCACCAGCCTGCTGGGTTATTTCTCTAAAGTACACAGTGATATATAACTCACCAGCCTGATGGGTTATTTCTCTAAAGTACACAGTGATATATAACTCACCAGCCTGCTGGGTTATTTCTCTAAAGTACACAGTGATATATACCTCACCAGCCTGCTGGGTTATTTCTCTAAAGTACACAGTGATATATAACTCACCAGCCTGCTGGGTTATTTCTCTACAGTACACGGGATATATAACTCACCAGCCTGCTGGGTTATTTCTCTAAAGTACACAGTGATATATAACTCACCAGCCTGCTGGGTTATTTCTCTACAGTACACAGGGATATATAACTCACCAGCCTGCTGGGTTATTTCTCTAAAGTACACAGTGATATATAACTCACCAGCCTGCTGGGTTATTTCTCTAAAGTACACAGTGATATATAACTCACCAGCCTGCTGGGTTATTTCTCTACAGTACACAGGGATATATAACTCACCAGCCTGTTGGGTTGTTTAAGTTATAATGCTCTCGAAGCTAAGATAACATTCTTATCCCTTGCTTGCTCGGTAGCCAACTATGACTTATCGTACAGTCACTTCAAACAGTGCAGACAGAATAACAACAGTAGCTGCATTTGCATTTGTTTTCTAGTGACATTTATTTGGATACATCCATGACAATGAGCCAATGATGCGCGATTTCACCTGGCATAGAAAATGTGCTCTCTCGTCAGGACACTGTTGTTCCAAGGAGCTAGCCAACAACACAGCTAACACAATCACTTCAAACTGAAGCTGGAAAGACTGCAAACTAGCTGCACTTCGTTTCATTTGACTTTTTTTCAATTTACATTTCTTACATCCATAAAAATGATGCCAGCGGATTCATGATTTCGACTGGCTGAGAAATGCTGCATGCCTGTCTGTCTCGTCCCGACACGTTCATTAACATGGGACAGCTGGAGATCGAATTTGAATATTGAAACAATGTTGCAAATGTCAGAGAGACAGACAGCAAGGTTTATACAAATCTCTGCCTTTTATAACTAAATGTTGGTCTAAAAGAAATGTGAGATAATGTCTAGATGCTTTTTATAGTGCAGATCAAGTTCATAAATAACCTGGCTGGGCTGATGGGACAGTGGTTTGCGAAGTCAGATGGAACGGAGTAAATAGGCATTTTAACGTCATAGATTTAGCCAGTGTCAATTTTTTTTTATTTTTTATTTATTTCACCTTTATTTAACCAGGTAGGCTAGTTGAGAACAAGTTCTCATTTACAACTGCGACCTGGCCAAGATAAAGCATAGCAGTGTGAACAGACAACACAGAGTTACACATGGAGTAAACAATTAACAAGTCAATAACACAGTAGAAAAAAAGGGGAGTCTATATACAATGTGTGCAAAAGGCATGAGGAGGTAGGCGAATAATTACAATATTGCAGATTAACACTGGATTGATAAATGGTCATGTACAGGTAGAGATATTGGTGTGCAAAAGAGCAGAAAAGTAAATAAATAAAAACTGTGGGGATGAGGTAGGTGAAAATGGGTGGGCTATTTACCAATAGATTATGTACAGCTGCAGCGATCGGTTAGCTGCTCAGATAGCTGATGTTTGAAGCTGGTGAGGGAGATAAAGGTCTCCAACTTCAGCGATTTTTGCAATTCGTTCCAGTCACAGGCAGCAGAGTACTGGAACGAAAGGCGGCCGAATGAGGTGTTGGCTTTAGGGATGATCAGTGAGATACACCTGCTGGAGCGCGTGCTACGGATGGGTGTTGCCATCGTGACCAGTGAACTGAGATAAGGCGCAGCTTTACCTAGCATGGCCTTGTAGACGACCTGGAGCCAGTGGGTCTTGCGACGAATATGTAGCGAGGGCCAGCCGACTAGAGCATACAAGTCGCAGTGGTGGGTAGTATAAGGTGCTTTAGTGACAAAACGGATGGCACTGTGATAAACTGCATCCAGTTTGCTGAGAAGAGTGTTGGAAGCAATTTTGTAGATGACATCGCCGAAGTCGAGGATCGGTAGGATAGTCAGTTTTACTAGGGTAAGCTTGGCAGCGTGAGTGAAGGAGGCTTTGTTACGGAATAGAAAGCCGACTCTTGATTTGATTTTCGATTGGACATGTTTGATATGGGTCTGGAAGGAGAGTTTGCAGTCTAGCCAGACACCTAGGTACTTATAGGTGTCCACATATTCAAGGTCGGAACCATCCAGTGTGGTGATGCTAGTCGGGCAAGCGGGTGCAGGCAGCGATCGGTTGAAAAGCATGCATTTGGTTTTACTAGCGTTTAAGAGCAGTTGGAGGCCACGGAAGGAGTGTTGTATGGCATTGAAGCTCGTTTGGAGGTTAGATAGCACAGTGTCCAATGACGGGCCGAAAGTATATAGAATGGTGTCGTCTGCGTAGAGGTGGATCAGGGAATCGCCCGCAGCAAGAGCAACATCATTGATATATACAGAGAAAAGAGTCGGCCCGAGAATTGAACCCTGTGGCACCCCCATAGAGACTGCCAGAGGACCGGACAGCATGCCCTCCGATTTGACACACTGAACTCTGTCTGCAAAGTAATTGGTGAACCAGACAAGGCAGTCATCCGAATTTGTGGAATAGACACCAGCTGGAATGAAGTACACAGGGTTTCTCTACAGTACACAGGGATGTCATTGTGGCCATCATTCACTGGAGTTCACCTCCCACCTCTCTTCCTCACCTCTCATCTCCATGTTGATTTTCATTTTCTCTCTGAACCCTAGGATTTTTCTTGTTGAAAACAACATTTGTCTTGTTTCCAATCTCTCTGCAATACACAGGAGAGGAAACCATAATTCTCTCTGTCAGTAGGTCTCTCCTTACAATTAACATTGGACTGCCAGTGTAGAGACAGAGTAGCAGTACAGTTTGACTCTGTGATCTGGGACAACCTTTACCCTCTCACACACCCTCCATACGTCTTAGTGTAAAACAGCTTTGCCATCTGCAGATAGCCAAATAGGTTTATTCCAAATGGCAGCTTGACTCATGCATATCTCTCTCCCCAGTGTCGCACCCCAGGAAGATTAGCTGATGTTATGGCGTCAGCTAATAGGGATCCTAATAAAAATTCAAAACTTCTCCTCAGTGAGATCTTCAGTATTTGCAGTACAATCATGTTGCTCTCCTCTGCGGCTGATCTCAGAAGAGGGGAAATCTAAAAGGTAAGGCAGAACCTCTGCACCCAGTCTCATAACTGGTTGATGTATTTGCTCCCACCACGATAAGCACATTCCTACTGAAACCTCATCCACCATATAGCAATAGGATTATTGTCTTCACAAAACAAGCCTCACCATGAATACTTGGATGACGAAAAAAGGACGTTTTGTGTCAACGTTATACATAGAGGAGGATATTTTGCCACACTTGAGAGCCAATCCAATTAACTGGCTTTTCACCGCCACCCTTTTAATCCCAGTGTTTTCATGCCTACTGTGATCACACTCCTTACAGGAACACGTAACACCAACATTCTGATAGGAGCCTAAACAATGCCTCTGCTTATTATCTCCCGCCATTTCATCATTTAACTTAGATTTCATACATGAAATGTACTATTATTCTAAAGTATTCAATTACCTGTGTCTTGATGCATGGATAACATTGATAGAAACTCAGACAGAAATACCCATTTTGATTAACTGAAGCTTTGTCTGCGGGTACAGCAGCACCCACTTCTGTCTCCAGCTAGTGCAATGACTAATGCATCTGTACATGAAATGATACCACAAGAGAATAAAGGTGCAGCCCACAGTTTTAGCATATTCCTTAGTTCACTTCACATCTCTGATGACTAAGACATGGGCATGCATCAGACCTTAGAAATACTCTGACTCACACAAAAGCTTTGGCTCTTCAGCGCTGAATAAGACCATGTCTGCTGATCAAGGCCTGTGCCATCTATCTGTCTCTCTGTCTCTGGAGAAGGCTCACACCGTTTAACACTCTTAAGAGTGCCCATCCCACGATCCCATTCCCTGCTGAGGGGGTAATACATGTGCTTCTCACCGTGCCAGATCTCTTCCTCCCCAACCTCTCCCTCTCTCTCCCTCTCATCCTTCTGTCTCTCTTTGTTCTCTCTCTCTCTCTCTCTTTCTCTCTTTCTCTCTCTCTCTCTTTCTCAATTCAATTCAATGAAAAGGGATTTATCGGCATGAGAAACATATGTTTACATTGCCAAAGCAAGTGAAATAGATAATAAACAAAAGTGATCTAAACAATATGCCATTATTAACAGTAAACATTACAATCACAAAAGTTCCAAATGAATAGAGACATTTCAAATGTCATATTGTGGCTATATACAGTGTTGTAACAATGTGCAAATAGTTACATTCAAAATGGGAAAATAAATCAACCTAATTATGGGTTGTATTTACAATGGTCTTTGTTCTTCTTCTTCACTGCCCTTTTCTTGTGGCAACAGGCCACAAATCTTGCTGCTGTGATGGCACACTGGTATTTCATTCAATAGATATGGGAGTTTATCAAAATTGGATTTGTTTTCAAATTCTTTGTGGGTCTGTGTAATCTGAGGGAAATATATGTTTCTAATATGGTCATACATTTGGCAGGAGGTTAGGAAGTGCAGCTCAGTTTCCACCTCATTTTGTGGGTAGTGTACACATAGCCCGTTTTCTCTTGAGAGTCAGGTCTGCCTACGGCGGCCTCTCTCATTAGCAATGCTAAGCTCACAGAGTCTGTACATAGTCAAAGCTTTCCTTAATTACTGTTGCTTATGGCAGCTCTCAGTGTTTTATTTTACTGTGGAGCCCCTAGTCCTGCTCAACATGCCTCAGATAGCCCCCTTGTCTCACCCCCCAAACAGAGAAAGCACCTAGCTTACCTGGCGCCTCCAGAGCTGAACCCTCCCTCATCGTCGCTCAATGCCTAGGTTCATCCCCACTCGCAACCTACCATACCCTTGTCTGTACACTATGCCCGGAATCTATCCTACCACACCCAGAAATCTGCTCCTTTTATTCTCTGTTCTAAACGCACTAGACGACCAGTTCTTAAAGCCTTTAACCGTATCCTCATCCTACTCCTCCTCTGGTGATGTAGAGGTTAACCCGGGCCCTATGTGTCCCCAGGGGCTCTCATTTACTGACTGCAACCATACAAGCCTTGGTTTCATGCATGTTAACATCATAAGCCTCCACCCTAAGTTTGCTTTATTCACTGCTTTAGCACACTCCGCCAACGCTGATGTCCGAGTCGTGTCTGTATCCTGGCTTAAGAAGGCCACCAAAAATTCTGAAACGTCCATCCCCAATTACAAATAAAATAAAAATGTTTTGGTCACATACACATGGTTAGCAGATGTTAATGTGAGTGTAGCGAAATGCCTGTGCTTCTAGTTCTGACCGTGCAGTAATATCTAATAAGTAATCTAACAATTTCACAACAACTACCATATACACACAAGTGTAAAGGAACGAATAAGAATATGTACATATAAATAGACATTGACATTTTCCGTCAAGACAGAACTGCTAAAAGGGGCGGAATTGCAATCTAGTGTAGAGATAGCCTGCAGAGTTCTGTCATACTATCCAGGTCTATGCCCAAACAGTTCGAGCATTCTACTTTTAAAGATCCATCTCTCCAGAAATAAGTCCCTCACTGTTGCCACTTGTTGTAGACCCCCCTCAGATCCCAGCTGTGCCCTGGACTCCATATGTGAATTGATTGCCCCCCACATATCGTCAGAGTTTGTACTGCTATGTGACCTATATTGGCATATGCTGAACGCCGTCCTACATTCTAAGCTAGATGCCCTCAATCTCACACAAATTATTAAATAACCTACCAGGTACAATCCCAAATCCATAAACATGGGCACCCTCATAGATATCATCCTGACCAACTTACCCTCTAAATACACCTCTGATGTGTTCAACCATGATCTCAGCAATCACTGCCTCATTGCCTGCGTCCGTTATGGGTCCGCGGTCAAACGACCACCCCTCATCATTCTCAAACGCTCCCTAAAACACTTCTGCGAGCAGGCCTTTCTAATCGACCTGGCCCGGGTATCCTGGAAGGATATTGACCTCATCCCATCAGTAGAGGATGCCTGGTTGTTCTTTAAAAGTGCTTTCCTGCCATCTTAAATAAGCATGTCCCTTTAAAAAAAATGTAACTGAGAACAGATATAGCAGCCCTTAGTTTACTCCAGACTGCTCATGTCCAGCACAAAAACACCCTGTGGCGTAGCACTAGCATGGAATAGCACCCACAATATGCAACTTTTCAGGGAAGTCAGGAACCAATACACACAATCAGTTAGGAAAGCTTTTTCAAACAGAAATATGCAACCTGCAGCATCAATTCCCAAAGGTTTTGGGACACTGTAAAGTCCATGGAGAATAAGAGTACCTCCTCCCAGCTGCCCACTGCACTGAGACTAGGACACACTGTCACCATTGATGAATCTACGATAATCGAGAATTTCAATAAGCATTTCTCTACGGCTGGCTATGCTTTCCACCTGGCTACCCCAACCCCGGCCAACAGCTCTGCACCCCCCCACATCTCCTTCACCCAAATCCAGACCGCTGATGTTCTGAAAAAGCTGCAAAATCTGTATCCCTACAAATCAGCTGCGCTAGACTATCTGGACCCTCTCTTCCTAAAACTATTACTAGTCTGTTCAAACTCTCTTTAGTATCGTCTGAGATTCCTAAAGATTGGAAAGCGGCCGCGGTCATCCCCCTCTTCAAAGGGGGAGACACTCTAGACACAAACTGCTACAGACCTATATCCATCCTGCCCTGACTTTCTAAAGCCTTCGAAAGCCAAGTGAACAAACAGATCACCGACCATTTCGAATCCCACCGTATCTTCTCCGCTATGCAATTTGGTTTTTGAGCTGGTCACGGGTGCACCTCAGCAACGCTCAAGGTCCTAAATGATGTCATAACCGCCATCGATAAAAGACACCACTGTGCAGCCGTCTTCATTGACCTGGCCAAGGCTTTCGACTGTCAATCACCATATTCTTATTGGCAGACTCAACAGCCTTGGCTTCTCAGATGACTGCCTCGCCTGGTTCACTAACTTCTTCACTGATAGAGTGTGTCAAATCGGAGGGCCTGTTGTTCGGGCCTCTGGCAGTCTAACTCTTTTCTCTGTATATATCAATGATGTCGCTCTTGCTGCAGGTGATTCTTTGATCCACCTCTACGCAGAAGACACCATTCTGTATACATCTGTCTCTCCTTTGGACACTGTGTTAACAAACCTCCAAACGAGCTTCAACGCCATACAACACTCCTTCCGTGGCTTCCAACTGTTCTTAAATGCTAGTAAAACAAAATGCATGCTCTTCAACCGATTGCTGCACGCCTTCCCGACTAGCATCACTACTCTGGATGTTTCTGACTTAGAATATGTGGACAACTATAAATACCTAGGTGTCTGGCTAGACTGTAAACTCTCCTTCCAGACGCACCACTTCATGTGGATGTTGATCCCCACTTGGGAACTTTCCCTAACACCCTCAGCTGGAATGTGGCGCATGGAACGCAAAAAATATTCTTAAAAATATTTAACCTCCACACATTAACAAGTCCAATAGCTTAAATGAAAGATAAACACCTTGTTTATCTACCCAGCAAGTCAGATTTCTAAAATGTTTTACGGCGAAAACATAGCACATATTTATGTCAAACCACCACCAAAGACACAGCTAATTTGCATAGCCAAGTTGAACAAAATATGCAATCAACAAACGCAGGATTAAAAGATAAATAAATCACTAACCTTTTGAAATCTTCATCAGATGACAGTAATATAACATGTTACACAGTACATTTATGTTTTTTTCAATAATATGCTATATATATCCATAAATCTCTGTTTACAATTACGCATTGTTCAAAAATGCTACTCAAATGTCCGGAGAAATGACGATAGCTCCGGCAGATAACGTCAGATAACAAGCAATACACATCATAAACTTTAACTAAATATGCATGTTCTACATATATATAGAAAGATACACTTCTTCTAAATGCAATCGCTGTGTTACATTTATTTTTAACGTTACAGAATTCGTTCACTAGGCTATAATATGAGTCGGCGCTCAGAAATTAGGATGATGGCTCCTCTATCTTGGAGTCCACAGAAACCCAAATTTAACACATAAATATTCCCTTACCTTTGCTGTTCTTCCATCAGAAGACCTGGAAGGAATTATACTCACCAAAAACATAGTTTAGTTGTGAAGTCTGTGTTTTTCGGTAATCAAACACGGCATATTTCGGTTGAAATGCAGCCAAAAGTCAAGTGGATGCGCACCAAAACGTCGAATTTACATATTATATGTCGACTAAACTTGTCAAACTATGTTCATAACCAAGCTTTAGCATGTTATAAAGGTGCACAACATTTCTCAGGATGAACAGAAACACACGTGCCGTTCAATCATTCTTGGAAAAGAGAGCACACTGAAGAAGAGCGCGCATGTATGTGACCTTTTTTTTCGCGTGACCGAAAGGTTTCGGGCCGCCAAAACTCTCGTGAGCGCGCTATTCTCACAATGAGAAGCCCCATTGAAAGCAGACATCGCGCTGAAGACATAGAAACTGTTCCCAGGTCTGTAGGCGCTTGGGAAGGGTGGGGGCGATGACGTCAAAGTTGGGCCAACTTTTATGATGACAAGAGAGAGTTTGGGAGAATGACTGCCCTGAGAGTTCTGCTTTACATACAAACATAATTTCAACGGTTTTATAAACTTTAGAGTGTTTTCTATTCAATAATATTTTTTTATATGCATATATTAGCAATTTTTGAAAGATTTTTTTTCTGTTTAATATGGGCACGCAATTACTCCAAAGGGGGCAGCAGACAGCCCTATCCTTAACAGGTTTTAAGCAATTCCAATCCAAAATTAAATCTAGAATCTGCTTCCAATTTTGCAAACAAAGCCTCCTTCACTCATGCTGCCAAACATACCCCTGTAAAACTGACTATCCTACCGATCCTTGACTTCGACGATGTCATTCACAAATTAGCCTCCAACACTCTACTCAGCAAATTGGATGCAGTCTATCACAGTGCCATCCGTTTTGTCACCAAAGCCCCATATACTACCCACCACTGCGACCTGTATGCTCTCGTTGGCTGGTCCTCCGTACATATTCGTCACCAAACCAAATGGCTCTAGGTCATCTATAAGTCTTTGCTACGTATAGCTCCGCCTTATCTCAGCTCACTGATCACCATAGCAACACCCACCTATAGCTCGTGCTCCAGCAGGTATATTTCACTGGTCATCCTCAAAGCAAACACCTCCTGTACAACGCATCACCGGGGGCAAACTACCTGCGCTCCAGGACACCTACACCGCCCGATGTCACAGGAAGGCCATAAAGATCATCAAGGACAACAACCACCCGAGCCACTGCCTGTTCACCCCGCTATCATCCAGAAGGCGAGGTCAGTACAGGTGCATCAAAGCGGGGGCTGAGAGGCTGAAAAACAGCTTCTATCTCAAGGCCATCAGACTGTTAAACAGCCATCACTAACATTGAGTGGCTGCTGCCAACATACTGACTCAACTCCAGCCACTTTGTTCCTGTATTTAGTGAATTCTTGGTTGGTGATTGGACCGCAGACCTCACAACCATGAAGGGCAATGGGATCTATACCTGATTCAAGTATTTTTTATGTCAAATTTTATGTTCCTTTTGATTGTGTAGAAGGCCCTTCTTGCCTTGTCTCTCAGATCGCTCACTGCTTTATGTAAGTTACCTATGGTGCTGATATTTCGATCGAGGAACAGTGGGGCAAAAAGTATTTAGTCAGCCACCAATTGTGCAAGTTCTCCGACTTAAAAAGATGAGAGAGGCCTGTCATTTTCATAATAGGTACACTTCAACTATGACAGACAAAATGAGAAAATAAAATCCAGAAAATCACATTGTAGGATTTTTAATGAATTTATTTGCAAATTATGGTGGAAAATAAGTACTTGGTCAATAACAAAAGTTTATCTCAATGCTTTGTTATATACCCTTTGTTGGCAATGACAGAGGTCAAATGTTTTCTGTAAGTATTCACAAGGTTTTCACACACTGTTGCTGGTATTTTGGCCCATTCCTCCATGCAGATCTCCTCTAGAGCAGTGATGTTTTGGGGCTGTTGCTGGGCAACACGGACTTTCAACTCCCTCCAAAGATTTTCTATGGGGTTGAGATCTGGAGACTAGCTAGGCCAATCCAGGACTTTGAAATGCTTCTTACTAAGCCACTCCTTCATTGCCCGGGCGGTGTGTTTGGGATCATTGTCATGCTGAAAGACACAGCCATGTTTCAACTTCAATATCCTTGCTGATGGTAGGCTTTGTTACTTTGGTCCCAGCTCTCTGCAGGTCATTCACTAGGTCCCCCCTTGTGGTTCTTTGATTTTTGCTCACCGTTCATGTGATCATTTTGACCCCACGGTGTGAGATCTTGAGTGGAGGACAGAGGAGCCTCTTAACCTCTTGAAACTCCCCATCCCGGATCCGGGATTGTGACTAAGCCTCAGGCTCATTAGCATAACGCAACGTTAACGATTTCTGAAAATCGCAAATAAAATTAAAATAATGCGTTTGCTCTCAAGCTTAGCCTTTTCTTAACAACACTGTCATCTCAGATTTTCAAAATATGCTTTTGAACCATAGAAATTGACTAATTTGTGTAAGAGTATGCAAAGCTAGCATAGCATTTTGTGTAGCATGTAGCACGCAACATTTTCACAAAAGCCAGATAACCAAATAAATAAAATCATTTACCTTTGAAGAGCTTCTGATGTTTTCAATGAGGAGACTCCCAGCCACATACCAAATGCGCAGTGTTTCCTGAAAGCGTCTGTGTGTAGGAGAAATCGTTCCGTTTTCTACATTGCGCCTGGCTACCGAAACGAACCGAAAATGCAGTCACCTACAACGTGAAACTTTTTCCGGATTAACTACATAATATCGACCGAAACATGGCAAACGTTGTTTGGAATCAATCCTCAAGGTGTTTTTTCACATATCTCTTCATTGACATGCAGTTCATGGAAGCTTGCTTCTCTCTGTGCCCCATGGAAAAATACTGGCAGGTGACTTTTGCGCACCAATTTTGGCGCAGGACACCGGGCGGACACGTGGTAAATGTGGTCTCTTATGGTCAATCTTCCAACGATCTGCCTACAAATACGTCACAATGCTGCAGACACCTTGGGGAAACGACAGAAAGGGCAGACTCATTCCTCTTGCGTTCACAGCCATATAAGGAGATCATGAAAGACAGAGCCTCAAAAATCCTTGTCATTTCCTGGATGCCAAGTCATCTTGGTTTTGCCTGAAGCTCACGTTAAAGGGCACGCACAGAGAAGATATTTGTATTTCTGGACACGTCAGAGTGTTTTCTTTCGAACAGTAGCAATTATATGCATAGTCGAGCATCTTTTTGTGACAAAATATCTTGTTTAAAACGGGAACGTTTTTCTTCCAAAAATGAAATAGCGCCACCATAAGTGTAAGAGGTTAAAGAAGAAGTTACAGGTCTGTGAGAGCCAGAAATGTTGCTTGTTTGTAGGTGACCAAATACTTATTTTCCACCATAATTTGCAAATAAATTCATTAAAAATCCTACAATGTGATTTTCTGTTGTTTTTTTCCTCATTTTGTCTGTCATAGTTGAAGTGTAGCTATGATGAAAATTACAGGCCTCTCTCATCTTTTTAAGTGGGATAACTTAAACAATTGGTGGCTGACTAAATACTTTTTTGCCTCTCTGTATGTTGAAGAGGGTGGAGCTCAAACTACATCCCTGTCTCACCACACGGCCCTGTGAAAGAAATATGTGGTTTTTTTTTCTTCCAATTTTAACCACACACTTGTTGTTTGTGTACATGGATTTTATAATGTTGCATGTTTTCCCCCCACATCGCATACAATCAATTTGTATAGTAGGCCCTCATGCCAAATTGAATCAAAAGCTTTTTTGAAATCAACAAAGCATGAGAAGACTGCCTGTGTTTTGGTTTGTTTGTCAATTAGAGTGTGCAGGGTGAATACATGGTCTGTCGTACGCTAATGTGGTAAAAAGCCAATTTGACACTTGCTCAGTACATTATTGTTTCTCATTCTCTCACTCACTCACTCACTCACTCACTCACTCACTCACTCACTCCCTCCCTCCCTCCTTCCTCCAGAAATGTGGAAAAGCCCCTCCACATGCAAGCCAGTCTGAGTCTCTTTGACTGAGATAGGCCTTAATCCACTCTGTACCGCCCATTCAGGGATTAATTTAGGCAATAAAGCTGTCATATTAGTCAAATGCTACTGTGATAACACTGCTTCATGACCAATAAGGGAGGACCCTACACTCCCACAAGTTTTATTGGGTATGTTCCAAGAAGTGCTTGGCTAGGATAGCCTTTATTTCAGTTTTTGCTACAAGAAAATGTCCAACCTCAAAACAGTAGGCTACATCACAGCCAGTCAGTAAGATGTTATACTGGACTGCTCTTTGTTTCCTAATGTGGTAACTGGCTAACTTCTATTTTAGCCTGTTCAAAGGTATGGATTGTCAATGAAATAAATTAGTGTACATCTTGCTATGAAGTTCAGCATCAAGGTAAAATTCAGGATGTATAGTCACATGACAGCTGACTGTACATATGGACACTTGCAGACTTTAAAGAGTTTGATGTTTAAAGAGTTTCTCAGGAAAATGAAACATTTAAACTACCCATAACCAATGCTATGGTTGGAGGATTTTCTCTCCACAGCTTGATGGATGTTTCTCATTTTAATAGCTCTCATCTCTGAAAAGCTCTTTTGGTGGGGAGGCAAGCCTCCAGTGATTTCTACATTGACAACAGATGAAACATGAACAGATGAGCACTCAACAACAACAATAAAATGTATGTGATATTGCAGTGGTATATCTGGGGAGAGGATCCTGCATGTTTCCTCTGTAGGTTTGTAAATGTAAAAATAACCTGTGTTTATTGAGCATCTTCAATGCTGTACAATTGCCCAATCAAAGTAATTTTACCGCAACAAATACTCTGAACGGGGATTGTTTACATATCACTCTGATTTGCATTTCTAACAGCATTGATGTTTATTTGAAATGTTTCGTACTTATTGCATCAAATATACATTTGAACCAGATACTTACATGACACCAGAAGAGAGCACATAATCAATTATTAATTCCAAACAAATCACATACAAAATTAAATATTACAGAATTTTGTCTCCACAGTATTCCCTCACCAGGTGGTAAAAATGGTACCTGCCAAAATTCACAGGCAACTTTATGGAAAGAAATGCCACGTCAACACTCCAATTGTCACCCTTTTATGACAGGGACTTAATGAGGGGTTGTGGAGTGCAGTGATTTAAAATGTCTTTCAGGAGAATGTGTCTCAAATAACCAGCCACATTTATTACATAGCCTCGTTCTGAAAATATGACACAATCAATAAGGATTCACTACCTGGAGAGCCCATCAATCTAGCAGCTAATTACAATGTGTCCAGATTTAACCAGTAGCCCAATACTTAACTGTCTTAATATGCTAATTTACTATGAGGCCCTAGAGAATAAATCACGCCCAAGGACTTCTCAGCCTAGAGGTGTTGTACATTACAGTTAGTCTTCAAATTGGTTTAACCTGCTATTGGAATTCAGGAGTGTCTGCACTGTTTAAATTGCTACCTTGACACAAATGTCTTCATTTAGCAAAGTACATCATAAAAGAGGACACACATTGTACATCAGAATACATGTGAAAGAGATATAATTTCTTTACCTATGGGGAGAGATACATAAAACATATGTATGGGATCGAGACATAAAATTAGATCTCATTGGCCACTTACACCATTGCTGGGTTTGGCATCGAAATAATGCATATGCAAAAAAGTACCTCCCTCCTACTGTAAAAGATGAATCTTTAATGGTATGTGGCTATTTTGCTTTCACTGGTCCTGGGGCCCTTATTAAAGGCCCAGTGCATAAAAAATAGATTTTCATGTGTTTTATATATAATTCCTCACTATGAGGTTGGAATAATATTGTGACATTTAAGAATTATGATAATGCCCTTTTAGTGTATCACCAGGTGGTAAATTAGTTAATAGACCAATAAGAAAGACAGTTCCAAACCTCTCTGCCAATAACAGCTCGTTTTTGTCAGAGCCACTCCCAGACAGTCCTAGCTAAATTCTTGCATGAGAAATTGTTATTTGCTAAGAAGCTATTTTTGTCTATTTTTACTATTTGAATTCAAAATGATCACAGTAAGGTACTTATTTGTTACCCAGAAATGGTTTGATATTGTGATAAATTGTCTGCATTGGACCTTCAAGGTCAACGGCATCATGAACTTTACCAAGTACCGGCATATTTTAGCCAAAAACCTGGTTGCCTCTTCTAGGAGGCTGGCACTTGTCCAGAAGTGGATCTTCCAGCAAGACAAGACAATAACCCCAAGCACCCATCAAAATCCACAAATAAATTGTTAATTGACCACAAAATGGCCATCTCATTTCCAGACTTGAACCCTATAGAAAACTTGTGGTTTGAACTGAAGTAGGCAATATATAAGCACAGACGAAGGTTGTCAAGGATCTGGAAAAATTCTGTATGGACGAATGTATAAGGCTACGTTTAAACAGGCAGCCCAATTCTGATCTAATTTGATTGGTCAAAAGACCAATTAGTGTAAATATCAGAATTTGGGTTACCTTTGTAAATGCAGCTCTATAGCCCTCCCAATATGTTCTCCAATCTCATAAAACATTATGGAAAAAGGCTCAGTGCCCTTATCCTTGCAAGGGGAGGGTGTCAGAGTATTGAAAACAGGGGTACCAATAATTTTAACCCCTTTATTATTAGAGAGAAAAATGATTACTTGCTAAACAAAATCTCTTTCTCTGAGCAAATGTATTATAAAATAATATAGTGTTTAAAATTGCAAACAATATAGCTCAGTACTTGTGTTATTTATTTCATAATGTATTTTCTACAAAACTTTATCAAGGGTGCCAATCATTTCAGTGGTGACAGCAGCAGGTGCTTCATTATATGAAAAGACACACTCAATTGAAGTCATTTTAGCTACTGTCCAAGTAATGATTTGAAACAGCTAAATACTTTGGATAAAAGAGAGCTACTTTGTGGCCTCATTGGTAGAGTGCAGTTGGATTGAGCTGCCTCACTCCGTGGGTAGATACTTCTGGGTGTTAAGGTGTGGGTGGATTCCCATCCTGTCTGTGGGGGCGGACAGAACCAGAGGGTACCTCACTACATCTGTATTCCCCATCTCCCAAAACTCAGAGCTTTCTTACATTTTTTGTGTTTTCTAAAAATGTTTTGTTACTTAGAAAATCTGATAAATGAATGAATTTACAGGAAAGGGCAATCCAATTTTCCCCAGGGAACATCAAGGCATTTGCATGAGGTATACTATCATAGTCGCAATGCATGTTGTGTAGCCTGATGACTCACACTAAATACTTCCGCTGCTCTGTCATTCTCAGGATCAGGCAGGATGTACTCAGATCCTGACTCATTGTGGAGAAGAAACTAATGTCTGTGAGCATGGTGTAGTGTTTGGTTAGCGCACGGAGTCTGGATAGCTAGGCAACATGTAGTGGTCAAATCAGCTACTCTAAAAAGCCAATGAAAAAAACAATGGACAGCTTCAATGACAAAAGATTTAAAGCATTTTAAGAGGAAAGGTATACTATAGTCACTGGAGAAAATGAGTGTTCCAAGCTGAGATCCTGGTGGGTTAAACTCAGATCTTCAAAAGTTTCTTCTTATCTCCAGTGGGAGCAGGTTTAGAGGGTATAGGTTCACAACACAGAGGACCTGGCTAACATCCTCTCACAAGCGACACCTGTCCAGAGTGTGCTACTCTATAAACTCCCCCCCCTCATACCATCATGGCCACCTAATCATTCCCAGATTCCAATTGGCTCATTCATCCCCCCTCCTCTCACCTGTAACTATTCCCCAGGTTGTTGCTGTAAATGAGAATGTGTTCTCAGTCAACTTACCTGGTAAAATTAGAAACATGCTCTGTGTGAGCTTCTCTCTAAACCTTCCCCCCCTTAATCCCAGGGACACCTTTCCCTGACTGTACCACTCTAGAACTTCCCTCTCTGTGCCTCCCCATGAAAGTCAATGTGGTTTTTGACAAAAGGGTACGCGTGGACAAGGTTGTTCAAATTGAAAAATATGTTCAACAGAAATACAAGCTTCTAGTTTCATCAGGGAATAAATTGCAATTATTTACGAGGTTCAATGATCGACATTAAGTACAATAAAATGTTAGATGTATTTCCCTGGAGTAAGTCGTTTTGGAGAAATCTAGCTAAAAATAGGTTATTTTCCCTTAAAGGTTCAAGCTCCAATTAAAAGAGTATTAGGGTAAAAAAAATAAGGTAAATTAGCTTAGCGATACAGTCAAACTCCCTTAATGTATTGGTCTGAACCTTCAGAAATAAATACATTTCCGCCAATAATAAATATATTTAATAAGGGTTAGTTGTCTTTCCTTTGAGAAAGACATTGATAGCCCTCATATTGTAAATACACTGAGCAGTAAAGACTTTCAATTCACTGGATGAAAACCAGTGAATACCAAATATGCACTCTGATCATATAGGATGAACTGTCAAGGACGGCAAACTCTTTGGCATTGGTTTGCAAGCGATATTCAAGCTGTATTCATGATCATGACTTCACGTACAGTCAGGTCCAGAATTATTGGCACCCTTGATTCACTGATTTCTGCTCTCGTAAAAGCCTGGGTTTTCTGCACGTTAACACTAGAAGCTTATTACCTCAACGGGACCAATCGAAAGTGTGGGTTTACGGCTCCAATTCAGATATGTTGGTCATTACTGAGACGTGGTTAAGGAAGAGTGTTTTGAATACTGATGTTAAATGAACCTTTCTGGTTATAACCTTTTTCGGCAAGACAAATCTTCCAAAGGAGGGGGAGTGGCAATCTTTACCAAGGATCACCTTCAGTGCTCGGTTGTCTCCACCAAAACTGTCCCCAAATAATTGCTGATTTTAAGTATTAAACTTTCAAATAGCTCTTTTTGACTGTTGCTGGGTGCTATCGTCCTTCATCAGCACCAGCCTGTACCCTACCTGCACTAAACTCTCTCCTGGCTCCTTACACTAAGTCTGGATTTGTCCTGCTAGGTGACCTAAACTGGGACATGCTTAAACCACCTGACCAAGTCCTAAAGCAATGGGACTCCCTAAATCTTTCGCAGATTATTACCAATCCCACAACGTATGACTCCAAACACCCAGAAAAGGCTACTCTTCTTGATGTTATCCTCACAAATAATCCTGATAGGTACCAGTCTGGTGTTTTTTGTAATGGCCTTTGTGATCACTGTTTTACAGCCTGTGTTTGTAATGGCTGCTCAGTAAAACGGCCTGTCCTGATTTGTCATAGGCGCTTGCTAAAAAGCTTTCATGAGCAAGCCTTCCTTTATGAACTGTCCTCTGTAAAATGGTATAAAATGGAATCGACGCTTGGACCTTTGTTTTTGATATTTTTAGTGGTATTGTTAGCTAATACGCCCCCATAAAGAAAATGAGAATTAAAAAACAGGTTCAGCTCCTTGTTCTACCGTGATCTTGCAGAGTTACTACACCTCAAGAATTGCATTTGGCGAAAGGCCCGGCACACGCATACTCAGGCTGACTGGCTCTCATTCAGGCAAATGAGAAATAAGTGCAGTCAGGCTATCTGGAAGGACAAAGTTAGTTACTTTAAGGAGCAGTTCTCTCTCCGTAGGTCTAACCCCAAGAAGTTCTGGAAAACGGTTAGACCTGGAGAAAAAAACTCTCCTCCTCACAGCTGCCCATGTCCCTTAAAGTTTATTATGTGGTTGTTACTGACAAGAACCACAGGGCTGAGCTCTTTAATCACCACTTCATTAAGTCAGGATTCCTATTTGACTCTGCCATGCCTCCTTGCCCATCCAACATTTCCTCATCTCCCACCCCTTCTAATGTTACTATCCCTGATGCTTCTCCCTCTTTTTCCCCTGCCCCGCAACAAAGTTTCTCCCTGCAGGCAGTCACTGAGTCCGAGGTGCTAAAGGAGCTCCTTAAACTTGAGCCCAGTAAACCATCTGGGTCAGATGGTTTAGACCCTTTCTTCTTTAAAGTTGCTGCCCCTATCATCGCCAAACCTATCTGTGACCTTTTTAACCTCTCTCCTTTCTGGGGAGGTTTCCATTGCTTGGAAGGCAGCCACGGTTCGTCCTTTATTTAAAGGGGAGATCAAGCTGATCCTAACTGTTATAGGCCAATTTCTATTTTTGCCTGTTTATCAAAAGTGTTGGAAAAACTTGTCAATAATCAGCTGACTGGCTTTCTTGATGTCTTTATATTATATTATTCTCTCTGGTATGCAATCTGGTTTCCACTCAGGTTAAGGATGTGTCACTGCAACCTTAAAGGTCCTTAAATTTCCCTTGATTCTAAGCAATGTGGTGCTACTATTTTTATTGACTTGGCCAAAGCTTTTGATACGGGAGACCATTCCATTCGTGTGGGCTGAATAAGGAGTGTTGGTGTCTCTGAATGGTCTTTGGCCTGGTTTGCTAACTACCTCGCTCAAAGAGTGCAGTATTTAAAGTCAGAAAATCGGCTGTCTCATCCACTGCCTGTCACCAAGGGAGTACCCCAAGGCTCAATCCTAGGCCCCACACTCTAATCAATTTACATCAACAACATAGCTCATGCAGTAGGAAGCTCTCTCATCCATTTATATGTAGATGATACAGTCTTATGCTCAGCTGCCCCCTCCCAGGATTTTGTGTTAAATGCTCTGCAACAAAGCATTTTTAGTGTCCAACAAGCTTTCTCTACCCTTAACCTTGTTCTGTACACCTCAAAAAAAAGGTAATGTGGGTTGGTAAGAAGAATGCCTCTCTCCCTACAGGTGTGATTACTACCTCTGAGGATTTAAGGCTTGAGGTAGTCACCTCATACAAGTACTTGGGAGTATGGCTAAACGGTACACTGTCCTTCTCTCAGCACATATCAAAGCTGCAGGCTAAAGTTAAATCTAGACTTGGTTTCCTCTATCGTAATCACTCCTCTTTCACCACAGCTGCCAAACTAACCATGATTCAGATGAACATCCTACCCATGCTAGATTACGGAAACTTAATTTATAGATCGGCAGGTAAGGGTGCTCTCGAGCGGCGAGATGTTCTTTACCAATCAGCCATCAGATTTGCCACCAATGCTCCTTATAGGACACATCACTGCACTCTATACTGCTCTGTAAACTGATCATCTCTGTATACCATCGCAAAGACCAACTATTTATAAAACCCTCTAAGGACTCACTCCCCCCTATCTGAGATATCTACTGCAGCCCTCATCCTCCACATACAACACCCGTTCTGCTAGTCACATTCTGTTAAAGGTCTCCAAGGCACACACATCCCTGGGTCGCTCGTCTTTTCAGTTTGCTGCAGCTAACGACTGGAATGAGTGGCAACAATCAATCATGGACACTCTTACTGACAGTTGTGGCTGCTTTGAATGATGTATTGTTGTCTATACCTTCTTGCCCTTTGTGCTGTTGTCTGTGCCCAATGATGTTTGTGCCATGTTTTGTGTTGCTACCATGTTGTGCTGCTACCATGTTGTTGTCATGTTTTCTTGCTGCCATGCTGTGTTGGCATGTGTTACTGCCTTGCTATGTTGTGTCTTAGGTCTCTCTTTACGTGGTGTTGTCTTCTCTTGTCGTGATGTGTGTTTTGTCCTTTATTAATATTGTATTTACTTATTTTTGTAATCCCAGTCCCCGTCCCCGCAGGAGGCCTTTTGCCTTTTGGTAGGCCGTCATTGTAAATAAGAATTTGTTCTTAATTAACTGACTTGCATAGTTAAATAAATGTTCAATAAATAAATAAAAAAGATGAGTAAAAATGACTATAAAGTAAATAATACAAATACTGAGCTATATTGTATGCTCAAAAAATTGGGAAACTATATTATTTTATATTACTACAATTGCTCAGAGAAATACATTTTGTTAAACAAGTAATGAAAAATACATTTAAAAAAAGGTATGGGTCAAAATTATTGGCACTGTTTTCAGTACTCCAGCACCCTCCTCATTGTGAGGAAAACAAATGTGTTCTGCAATGTGTTCTTCAAGCAAAAAATTGCTTGAAGAACACATTGGGAGGGATCTTAGACCATTCCCCCATACAGAATCGTTCCAGATCCTTGATATCCTTTGTCTGCTCTTATGGACTGCACTCTTCAAATCAAACCACAGGTTGTCAAGGGTCATTGCAATACATATATTTTGTGGTCAATCTTAAATTTCTTTGTGGAATTTGATTAGTGCTTGGGGTTATTGTCTTGCTGGAAGATATACAATACCAGTCAAAAGTTTGGACACACCTACTCATTCAAGGGTTTTTCTGTATTTTTACTATTTCCTACATTGTAGAGTAATAATATTGAAGACATCAAAACTATGAAACACATATGGAATCATGTAGTAAGCAAATAAGTGTTAAACAAATCAAAATAAATGTTATATTTGAGATTCTTCAAAGTAGCCTTGATGACCGCTTTGCCCACTCTTGGCATTCTCTCAGCCAGCTTCATGAGGTAGTCACCTCAATTAACATGTGTGCCTTGTTAAAAGTTCATTTGTGGAATTTCTTTCCTTCTTAATGCGTTTGAGCCAATCAGTTGTGTTGTGACAAGGTAGGGTTGGTATACCAAAGATAGCCCTATTTGGTAAAAGACCAAGTCCATATTATGGCAACAACAGCTCAAATATGCAAAGAGAAACGACAGTCCATCATTACTTTCAGACATGAAGGTCAGTCAATACATATCATTTCAAAAACTTTGAAAGTGTTTTCAAGTGCAGTTGCAAAAACCAACCTCATGAGGACTGCCACAGGAAAGGAAGACCCAGGGTTACCTCTGCTGCAGAGGATAAGTTCACTAGAATAACTGCACCTCAGATTGCAGCCCAAATAAATGCTTCACAGAGTTCAAGTAACAGACATCTCAACACCAACTGTTCAGAGGAGACTGTGTGAATCAGGCCTTCATGGTTGAATTGTTGCAAAGAAACCACTACTAAAGGACTACAATAAGAAGAAAATACTTGCTTGGGCCAACAAACACGAGCAATGGACATTAGACCAGTGGAAATTTGTCCTTTGGTTTGATGAATCCAAATGTGAGATTTTTGGTTCCCACCGCCATGTCTTTGCAGACGCAGAGTAGGTGAACTGATGATCTCTGCATGTGTTGTTCCCACCGTGAAGCATGTAGGAGGAGGTGTGATGGTGTGGTGATGCTTTGCTTGTGACACTGTCAGTGATTTATTTAGAATTCAAGGCACACTTAACCAGCATGACTACCACAGCATTCTGCAAGATACGCCATCCCATCTGGTTTGCGCTTGTTTTGTTTTTCTACAGGACAATGATCCAACACATCTCCAGGTTGTGTAAGAGCTATTTGACCAGGAAGGAGTGATGGAGTCCTGCTTCAGATGACCTGCCCTCCACAATCACCCGATCTCAACCCAGTTGAGATGATTTGGGATGAGTTGGACCTCAGAGTGAAGGAAAAGAAGCCAACAAGTTCTCAGCATATGTGGGAACTCCTTCAAGGCGTTTGGAAAAGCATTCCTCATGAAGCTGGTTGAGCGAATGCCAAAAGTGTTCAAAGCTGTCATCAAGGCAAAGGGTGGCTACTTTGAGGAAACTAAAAACGTTTTGGTTACTACATGATTCCGTATGTGTTATTTCATAGTTTTGATGTCTTCACTATTATTCTACAATGTAGAAAATAGAAAAAATAAAAACCCTTGGATGAGTAGGTGTATCCAAACTTTTGACTGGTACTGTACCTGGCAGAGGCAACCAGGTTTTTGGCTGAATTGTACATGTACTTGGTCAAGTTTATGATGCCATTGACCTTAATTAACAAAGGCTCCAACACCAGTGGAAGCAAAGATCCACCACCATATTTTACAGTAGGTATGAGGGACTTTCTGCATATGCGTTTGTTTTTCTACACCAAATCCACGTCTGGTGTTCGTGGCCAAAGAGCTCTATTTTCACATCCTCTGATCATTTGAGCAATTGTATTAGTATGAAATAATATACTTTTTTAGCATACAATATACCTCAGTATTTGTATTATTTATTTTATAGAGTATTTCTGCTCATCTTTATCAATTGTGCCAATAATTATGGACCTGACTGTCTAAGCCGAGCTACAACTTTTATTAGGGATATTAACATTGACTCAATATTCTTGTCATACTATTCTACCTCATTATATACCACTATGATATAATGAAATTGTCAAATGAAACGGAAAACATCAAGGAATACCTAGGATAGGATAAAGTAATCCTTCTCACCCCCCCCCTTAAATGATTTAGATGCACTATTGTAAAGTGGCTGTTCCACTGGATGTCATAAGGTGAATTCACCAATTTGTAAGTCGCTCTGGATAAGAGCGTCTGCCAAATGACTTAAATGTAATGTAAATGTGAACAACACTCCACTGTGGGTGGTCAAGTCTGGAAAAACAAATGGGAAATGTAATATTAATATCTCTTAATTTATTGAGGTTTGAGTTATTTCAAATATGAGTTGGACACTTTTTCCCATTATCGTTGAGGACATGTTCTGCCTACTGTACTTCCAAGGAAGGGCCATTCAAGTTTTCATGTTCATCCTGAGGGTTTTCCTTAATAAATGCTAAACGACAGGAAGGAAAACTCTCACTGAAATGTTTCATTGAATACCATGTGGGTGATGAATATCTGTTGGTAATGAATCTGCAGTAAACATGTTTATATATGCTCATATAAAAACTAATTTACCATGTGTTCATGATCTATTCCTGTACCATGACTGAATTATGCTTAGAGGTAAAGCTTAGCCATATTGTTTGCAGGTTTTGCATAACATTCCTTACATTTTCCTTGAGAAATTAGACTATGCATTTACCTTTAAATTTTTTTTTTTTGGAGAGTCCTTGTGTATCTTAGAACCATGCTGAGGTTGTACAGAAACATACAAAATGGATGAACTTGCAAATTGACCATCTAAAACGGCAAGCCACCACTGGACAGCTGAGCAAGTAGAACCGGGTGGAAATCTAAAGATGCTGACTAACTTAGAACAACATCTTGACAGGCATTCAATTTCTACTCAACTATTCAGGAGAAAGAGGTCTTAGATAACAGAGTTTCATAATCATCGCTTTCTACCATAGAGCCACCTGCAAAAGCATGCCGAAAATAGTTGCTAGTCATTCATGACTCAGTAAACACACCTCTCCATTGACCTAAATGATCTATGGGGAGAGTATATTGTTTTTCACATGAAATAGCAAGATTGTCCTTTTTGGCAGCGCACCCAAAAAACAGAAGCATGTCAAGTTGGTCTGACCAGGTCTGTTATGATGCACTCTGATCCATGGCCCAATGGTATTGAACTGGCTGGGCCTAACTCAGTTCTGTTATCACAGAACAGAAATCAACAGCTAGGCTCCATTTAAACCTCCTGGCCTGAACACATTACAGGCAATGAACACAAAGAGTCCTGGCCCAGATGATAGTATTAATACTAGGATCATGCAGTCTGTGTCGTTGGTCTCCTTACAGGAAAAGGGAACCCCTCTCAGAAATGTCAGATATGAGATTCTGATCAGAGTATTGCTACTCCTCTCAACCCTTTAATCTATTTTATGAATGAACTGACACCAGACTAAGGATATATACTGTAGCCTAGATTATGTTACGATTTTATATGGTGTTATCATGAAATGTCGGTGATCTGTGGACCGGTGTATTGCTTTTGACCATGCTATTCTCCACAGATGATTTAAAGAAAACCATGACTGAAATGTTTAATTCTGAAATAACTCGAATGGATATCAAATGATGATCACTAACACTTCAATGCACCAAGGACTGTCAAGACATCAAATGTTTAATTAAATACCATGGCAACTGAGCTGGACACTTCCCAAGTGAATAGGAATGTAGACATCTTGTTTTATTCAAGTACCTTCGATATTTCCTCATGTGCAATCATCAGTGAGATTATGGAGACTCAACATTTCCCATGATATCACACCAATAGACATGAGGAGTGAGTAGGACAGTGTTTATGTCACAATTTGATTGATTGTACATTACGTGTCTGTACATTAAGTGGGTCACGTGTCTGGGCATGGTCAGGCGGATTTTATTCACTCAGGAATGTGTGTGATGATTGATGCTGTACTGTATGTGTACGTTGGCTAACATGAGCATGGTGTTCCTATGCGGTGAACTTTGTGACACAAAATGTGGGGCTAAGACAATGTGTGTGTGTTTGTGTGTGTGACTAAAACACTGTGTGTGTGTGAGATGGGGGTGAGAAAGAGGTTAAATATGAATTAGGTTGTGTGCTGCTTACAGGTTGTACACTAATGAATGTACAGTATGTGAGTGAAACGTGGGGGCAGGTGTGTGTGTAAAAGTGTGTTTGAGGGTGTGTGAGTGTGTGAGAGGGAGTCCGCTTGGAGGAGGAGTCGGGACAGGAAGAGCAGAGGGGCTGCAGCGAAAGGTCACGCAGGCCAAAACAGGGCCCTGGGGGGAGAGTGTATGAGATGAGGTGAGGGAGAGAGTTTATTAAGAGAAAAGTGTTACGGCCTACAATTAGACGTGGTGTTTTCCCTGACTTCACACCCCTATTCATAAACAGTGGTGCTGTCACCAGCAATTAGTGTTTGTCAGAAAAACCTAGAGGTCTAATTGGTCTTGGTGTCACCCCAACACCGTCCAAAACACCAGTCTGAAACCTAGTATCTACAATGTCTTCAGAAAGTATTCACACTCATAGATTTTTTACACATTTTTTGTGTTACACCCTGAATTTAAAATGCATTAAATTAAGATTTTGTGTCACTGATTTACACACAATACCCCATAATATTAAAGTGGAATTATGTTTTTTTCAAAATGTTTAGAAATTAATTACAAATGAAAAGCTGAAATGTCTTGTGTCAGTAAGTATTCAACCCTTTTGTTATGGCAAGCTTAAATAAGTTCAGGCGTAAAAAAAAATGCTTAACAAGTCACGTAATAAGTGTTTCACATGATTTTTTAAAGACTACCTCATCTCTGTACCCCACTAGTATAATTATTTGTAAAGTCCCTCAGTCGAGCAATAAATTTCAAACACAGATTCAACAACAAAGACCAGGGAGGTTTCCAATGCTTCATAAAGAAGGTCACCTATTGGTGGATGGGTAAAAAAAATGAATATCCCTTTGATCATGGTGAAGTTATTATTGACACTTTGGATGGTGTATGAATACACCCAGTCACTACAACGATACAGGCGTCCTTCGTAACACAGTTGTTGGAGAGGAAGGAAACCACTCAAGGATTTCACCATGAGGCCAATGGTGACTTTAAAACAGCTACAGAGTTGAATGGCTGTGATAGGAGAAAACTGAGGATGGATAAACAGTATTGTAGTTATTACTCTTCAATACTAACCTAATTGATAGAGTGAAATTAAGGAAGCCTGTACAGAAAAAAAATATTACAAAACATTGGTGGAGTAAAGTACTTAAAACTTCTAGGGGGCACTATATTCACATCCAGATGAAAGGTGTGCCCAAAGTAAACTGCCTGCTACTCAGGCCCAGAAATTAGGATATGCATGTTATTGGTAGATTTGGATAGAAAACACTAAAGTTTCTAAAACTGTTACAATTATGTCTGTGAGTATAACATAACTTATTTGGCAGGTTTAACCCCAAGGACAAACCATCCAGGAATGTATTTTTTTGAGGTCACTCTCTTTTCAATGGGTTTTCTATATGGATCTAGATTTCTAAAGCACTTACTTGCAGTTCCTATCGCTTCCACTAGATGTCAACAGTCTTTAGAAATTGGTTGATGTTTTTCCTTTGAGAAATGAAGAAGTAGCCATTTCCTATCTGGGTGGATAGCCATGTGTACTGAATGTTCGCTCCACTTTGTTTTCCTCCGATATTGAACACAGTTTATTCCGTCTAAAATTTGATAGATTATTTACGTTTAAAAATACCTAAAGTTGGATTAGGAAAGTTTGGATCAAGTTTACAGGTAACTTATTAGATACTTTGTAGTCATGTTGCGCGAGTTGGAACAGGTGTATTTTCTGAATCAAACACGCCAAATAAATTGACATTTTGGGGATATAACGACAGAATTTATCGAACAAAAGGACTATTTTTGATGTTTAATGGACAGAAGAAGATCTTCAAAGGTAAGGCATGAATTATATTGTTATTTCTGACTTTTGTGTCACGCCTGGCGGGTTGAAATATGATTTTCATGTGTTTGTTTGATGAGGTGCTGTCCTCAGATAATAGCATGGTTTGCTTTCACCGTAAAGCCTTTTTGAAATCTGACACTGTGGCTGGATTAACAAGAAGTTCATCTTTAAACTGATGTATAACACTTGTATGATTTATGAATTATTATTATGAGTATTTCTGTTTTTGAATTTGGTGCGCTGCTATTTCACTGGGTGTTGTCAAATGGCACATGAAGGGATCACAAAGAAGTAAAGTAAAAATACTTTAAAGTACTTAATAAGTAGTTTTTTGGGGTATCTGTACTTTACTATTTATATTTTTTGTCAGCTTTTACTTTTACTTCACTACATTCCGAAAGACAATAATGTACTTTTTACATTTTCCCTGACAGCCAAAAGTACTCGTTACATTTTGACAGGAAAATGGTTCAATTCACACACTTATCAAGAGAACATCCCTGGTCATCCCTACTGCCTCTGATTTGGTGGACTCACTAAACACAAACGCTTCGTTTGTAAATTATGTCTGAGTGTTGGAGTGTGCTCCTGAATATCCGCCAATAAAAAAAATATGTTTTTAAAAGGTGCCGTCTGGTTTGCTTAAAATAAGGAATTTGAAATTATTTATACTTTTACTTTTGATACTTAAGTACATTTGAGCAATTCCATTTACTTTTGATACTTAAGTATATTTAAAACCAAATACTTTTAGACTTTTTTTACTTGAGTCATTTTATATTAAGGTATCTTAACTTTTACTTAAGTATGACAATTCAGTACTTTTTCCACCACTACAAAACATGCATCCTGTTTACAACAAGGCACATAAAAAATACTGCTATAAATGTAGCAAAGCAATTTATTTTTTTGACCTAAATACGAAGTGTTATGTTTGGGGAAATTCCAATACATCACATTACTGAGGTCCACTCTCCAAATTTTCAAGCATTTTTTTTTTCTTTTTTATTTCACCTTAATTTAACCAGGTAGGCTAGTTAAGAACAAGTTCTCATTTACAACTGCGACCTGGCACAGAAAAAGCAAAGCAGTGCGACACAAACAACAACACAGAGTTACACATGGAATAAACAAACATACAGTCAATAATACAATAGAAAGTCTATATACAATGTGTGCAAATGAGGTAGGATAAGGGAGGTAAGACAATAAATAGGCCATAGTGGTGAGATAATTACAAAATAACAATTAAACACTGGAGTAATAGATGTGCAGAAGAGATACTGGGGTGCAAAGGAGCAAGGTAAATAAATAAATTGTTGGAAAAATTACTTGTATCAAGCACAAAGTAGATGTCCTAACCGACTTACCAAAACTATAGTTTGTTAACAAGAAATTTGAAAAATTAGTGATTGAAAAATGAGTTTTAATGACTCCAACCTGAGTGTATGTAAACTTCCGACTTCAACTGTATTTCAACTGCACCAGAGCCTCATCAGTAACAGAAGTAGTTTATTTGTCTGAAAACAATTCTTTAATAATTGGCTCGATTTCAGACATTGAATCATGTTGAGATAGTTTTCCCCAGAGGATTTTCATAAAAATCTTACTCATAACTCTTTCGGTGGGATTGAGTGTCATGTTATCAGCTTCTAGTACTAACCCTAACCCCTCCATGTTATCAGCTTCTAGTACTAACCCTAACCCCTCCATGTTATCAGCTTCTAGTACTAACCCTAACCCCTCCATGTTATCAGCTTCTAGTACTAACCCTAACCCCTCCATGTTAAGCTTCCTAACCCCTCCATGTTATCAGCTTCTAGTACTAACCCTAACCCCTCCATGTTATCAGCTTCTAGTACTAACCCTAACCCCTCCATGTTATCAGCTTCAGTACTAACCCTAACCCCTCCATGTTATCAGCTTCTAGTACTAACCCTAACCCCTCCATGTTATCAGCTTCTAGTACTAACCCTAACCCCTCCATGTTATCAGCTTCTAGTACTAACCCTAACCCCTCCATGTTATCAGCTTCTAGTACTAACCCTAACCCCTCCATGTTATCAGCTTCTAGTACTAACCCTAACCCCTCCATGTTATCAGCTTAGTACTAACCCTAACCCCTCCATGTTATCAGCTTCTAGTACTAACCCTAACCCCTCCATGTTATCAGCTTCTAGTACTAACCCTAACCCCTCCATGTTATCAGCTTCTAGTACTAACCCTAACCCCTCCATGTTATCAGCTTCTAGTACTAACCCTAACCCCTCCATGTTATCAGCTTCTAGTACTAACCCTAACCCCTCCATGTTATCAGCTTCTAGTACTAACCCTAACCCCTCCATGTTATCAGCTTCTAGTACTAACCCTAACCCCTCCATGTTATCAGCTTCTAGTACTAACCCTAACCCCTCCATGTTATCAGCTTCTAGTACTAACCCTAACCCCTCCATGTTATCAGCTTCTAGTACTAACCCTAACCCCTCCATGTTATCAGCTTCTAGTACATGTTAACCCTAACCCCTCCATGTTATCAGCTTCTAGTACTAACCCTAACCCCTCCATGTTATCAGCTTCTAGTACTAACCCTAACCCCTCCATGTTATCAGCTTCTAGTACTAACCCTAACCCCTCCATGTTATCAGCTTCTAGTACTAACCCTAACCCCTCCATGTTATCAGCTTCTAGTACTAACCCTAACCCCTCCATGTTATCAGCTTCTAGTACTAACCCTAACCCCTCCATGTTATCAGCTTCTAACCCTAACCCCTCCATGTTATCAGCTTCTAGTACTAACCCTAACCCCTCCATGTTATCAGCTTCTAGTACTAACCCTAACCCCTCCATGTTATCAGCTTCTAGTACTAACCCTAACCCCTCCATGTTATCCATGTACTAACCCTAACCCCTCCATGTTATCAGCTTCTAGTACTAACCCTAACCCCTCCATGTTATCAGCTTCTAGTACTAACCCTAATCCCTCCTTGTTATCAGCTTCTAGTACTAACCCTAACCCCTCCTTGTTATCAGCTTCTAGTACTAACCCTAACCCCTCCTTGTTATCAGCTTCTAGTACTAACCCTAACCCCTCCATGTTATCAGCTTCTAGTACTAACCCTAAGCTTCTAGTACCCTCCTCCATGTTATCAGCTTCTAGTACTAACCCTCCTTGTTATCCCTAGTACTCTAACCCCTCCTTGTTATCAGCTTCTAGTACTAACCCTAACCCCTCCTTGTTGTGAAAATGCCTCATGTAATCGGCACGCTGGGCATCTAGGTGGGAAAGAATGGCGCTGGAAGGGATGGCTGCCTTTAAAAACTATAATATCTTATGTATAGAGCTGGCTGGGATATCCATGCACCAGCAGGACAGAGCAGCTATGTCTGATAAGAGAAGGGACGTGTGTGTGTGTCTATTTGTCAATAACAGCTTGTGAACAATGTCTAATATTAAAGAAGTCTCGAGGTATTGCTCACCTGAGGTACCTCATGATAAGCTGTAGACCACACTAACTATCAAGAGAGTTCTCATCTATATTATTCGTAGCCGTCTACCACCACAAACTGATGCTGGCACTAAGACCGCACTCAACGAGCTGTATAAGGCCATAAGCAAACAAAGAAAATGCTCATCCAGAAGCGGCGCTTCTACTGGACGGGGACTTTAAAGCAGGGAAACTTAAATCTGTTTTTACTTCATTTCTACTAACATGTCGCATGTGCAACCAGAGGAAAATCACCTTTACTCCACACACAGGGATGCATACAAAGCTCTCCCTCGCCCTCCATTTGGCAAATCTGACCATAATTATATCCTCCTGATCCCTGCTTACAAGAAAAAACTAAAGCAGGAATTACCAGTGACTCGCTAAATACGGAAGTGGTCAGATAACGTGGATGCAACGCTACAGAACAGTTTTGCTAGCACACTGGAATATGTTCCAGGATTCATCCAAGGGCATTGAGGAGTATATCACCTCAGTCACCGGCTTCATCAATAAGGGGCATCAACGATTTGTCCCCACAGTGACCGTACGTACATATCCCAACCAGAAGCCATGGATTACAGGCAACATCCGCCCCGAGCTAAAGGCTAGAGCTGCCGTTATCAAGGAGCGTGACACTAATCCAGACGTATGCCCTCAGACAAACCATCAAACAGGAAAAGGGTAAATACAGGACTAAGATTGAATCCTACTACACCGGCTCTGACGCTCATCGGATGTGGCAGGGTTTGCAAACTATTACGGACTACAAAGGGAAACCCAGCCGCTTTCCGCAGCCAATATGAGCACAACCTTTAAACAGGTTAACATTCACAAAGCCGCGGGCCAGACGGATTACCAGGAGGTGTACTCAGAGCATGCGTGGACCAACTGACAAGTGTCTTCCCTGACATTTTCAACCTCTCCCTGACTGAATCTGTAATACCTACATGTTTCAAGCAGACCACCATAGTCCTTGTGAACAAGAAAGTGAAGGTGACCTGCCTAAATGATTACACCGTAGCGCTCACGTCGGTAGCCAGGAAGTACTTTGAAAGGCTGGTCATTGCTCAAATCAACACCAACATCCCGGAAACCCTAGACTCACTCCAATTCACATATCACCCCAACAGATCCACAGATGATGCAATCTCAATCACACTCCACACCTCCCTTTCCCACCTGGACAAAAGAAATGCAGTTCATTGAATACAGCTCAGCATTCAACACCATAGTGCCCACAAAGCTCATCACTAAGCTAAGGACCCTGGGACTAAACACTTCCCTCTGCAACTGGATCCTGGTGTCATGGTTCCACCTGTCACCAGATTGCGGCAGAGACCGTCCTAGAGACATTAATGAGACTCAGGTATGTCCTATTACTTATTATGATTTCCCTTTTAAAAGAGGTGTGTTTTCTGTTCTTTGTAGAAGCTTGAATTGTTTACTGTGTTTACCGCGTTTGTTTCCTAAGTCAGTTTTTGAGACTTAGTGTTTCTTGTTTTCCAGTGTACTATTATCTTGCGGCTACTGTTTATCAGTCAAGTATTTATGTTAATCCTTAACCACTGATTCCTCATCTGGTCTCTTCTCTGCACCTGGGTGCAACCTCAACTCGTCACAGCAAGCTTCTGCCAAAACTAGGACCCAGCAGAGATCACCCAGATTAAGAATGTTGTGACCCACCAAGGAGCAATGCTGGGACGGTAGTAAGAACAACTCTTCCAAATATCAGAGACCCTCTGGGCACTTACCAACTCCACCCAAGTCTCATCGCCCAGTGCTACAGGTGTCGCCATAGTTCCTCCAGGGAACCTGCACGGGGAACCCAAGATCCTAGCCCCCAAGCGGTATGGCGGCCACCCGGGAGGATGCAAGGGGTTACTCACTCAGTGTTCTCTGGTGTTCGAGCTACAGTCCTCCTTGTTCCACACCGATCAGACCATGATTGCCTACATCACCTCTATACTCTCGGGCAAGGTCCTGGCGTGGGCAACGGCAGTGTGGGAACAGCAGCCACCATCCTGCAGCTCCATATTAGCCTTCACTGCCGAGCTGCGACAAGGCTTCGGCCACCCAGTCGAAATGAGGAGGACAAGAAACTGCACCCATGCGCCTTTCTCTCCAAGGGGTTCTCGCCAGCGGAACGCAACTACGATGTAGGCAACAGGGAGCTCTTGGCAGTTAAATGGGACCCTTGAGGAGTGGAGACACTGATTGGAGGAGGCACCTCATCCTTTCATGATCTGGAGGGACCATAAGAACTCGGTCTCCATTCAAGAAGCCAAGAGGTTGAACGCTCACCAGGCTAGGTGGGTTCTGTTTTTTAACAGTTGCGATTTCACACTAGCCTAATGCCTGGGATCCAAGAATCAGAAAGCAGACGCCCTGTCCCGCCAACACGGTGTCTCTAGCGAGGAGGAGAGGGACTCCGAGCCCATTATCCCCAGCTCCCGCATTGTGGCCCCTGTGATATGGAATATTGAGACCACGGTACAACAATCTCAGACTCAAGAACTTGATCCCAGCGAGGATCCCACTAACAGACTTTATGTTCCGCCATCAGCCCGTACTCGAGTGCCACAATGGGGACACTACTCGAAATTAACTGGGCATCCAGGGATTAATCAGACACTGGAAGACACAGAGGGTAGTGTGTGCGGCCCAGTATATCACTGGGGCCAAGCTTCCTCCCATCCAGGACTAGGCAATGTCTGAGGAAAGAAAATTGTCAAAGTCTCCCAAGTCATAGACTGTTCTCTCCGCTTCCACACTGCAAGCTGTACCGGAGCGCCAAGTCTAGGACCAAAAGGCTCCTTAACAGCTTCTATCCCCAAGCATAAGACTGCCGAACAATTAATAGCTACCCGGAGTATTTGTTTTTACACGGCTGCTACTCGCTGTTTATTATCTATGCACAGTTACTTTACATATACAAATTACCTCAACTAACCTGTTTCCCTGCACATTGACTCGTAAAAATTAAATGTGATTAGATGTGAGCAGGATAACCGAATGCCTCAGTCTTTCCTCTTCAGATTGGAATTTATGTAGACAGAATCTGACATCTCAGGAAAGTGTCACACTTTGTAGGTTCAGAGCATATGGTAGCCCAGTTCCAGCAATTTATGGATTTCTACAGTAGCACACATGCCTGTGGTGGGGTACTGTACTAATTGCTTGCGGATGTTAAGTGCATGTGGCCTCCACCACTGCCGGTGGGGGCCTGCGCTAATTGCATGTAGATGTGTAGATAGGAGTCTGCTATGAGGTGGGTCTGACTTTTCTCAAAATATTCAGCAACATTAAATTCCTGAGAGTGCAGTAGTAAGGTGAAAGGAGAAAACATTTCTGATTTGAATTATAATCACTAGATTGATCCTCCTACCACAAGAAGTGCCAGAAGATCTAGAAGGTTCCAGTCCACAAAATATTTCAAAATGTTTCAATCTGTCTCTCAGATGGAGTGCCTAATGGAGTGACTAATCTCCCGACTGCATGAATGTTATTCAACGTCTATCTGTAGTTATGAATGACAGCCCCAGCTTTGATCATGCAGCCACACTGCATGGTCTACATCGTCATTCATTAGTGAGCCTTTTATGATGACACACTTACATCCCCAAGGGCTGCCAGGCACTCCACAAGAATTTGCCTCAGCAACTCCAGGCCTTTGACACGGTTCTCTCTGAACAGAAATATGTCCTGGAGGAGACAGTATTGACCAGTTTCCTTCTGTGTCGGTCGAGGCCAGCACCTCTAAGTGCTCGTTAATAGGAGGAAAACACAGGACTGCTGGAATCAAAGAAAATCAAATCAAATTTCATTAATCACATGCACCGAATACAACAGGTGTTTTCCTTACAGTGAAAAGTTTACTTACAAGCCCCTAACCAACAGTGGATTTTCAAAAAATACGGATAAGAATAAGAGATAAAAGTAACAAGTAATTGACCAGCAGTAAAAAATTAAATATGAATATATAGAGGGAGGTGCCGGTACAGAGTCAATGTGCTAGGGCACCGGTTAGCTATGGTAGTATGTACATGTAGGTAGAGTTAATTAAAGTGACTATGCATAGATGACAACAGAGAGTGGCAGTGGTGTGGAGAGGGGATGGAGGGGGGGGGGCAATGCGAATAGTCTGGGTAGCCATTTGACTAGATGTCTTATGGCTTGAAGCTGTTTAGAAGCCTCTTAGAAGAGAGCAATTAATCCACCGATTACATCCACAGCACTGACCAGCATTTCCTGGAGATTCTCTCTCTCTCTCTCTCTCTCTCTCTCTCTCTCTCGTATGAAATTCAACAAGAGATACACAGATGATTGTCTGGGAGGAAGTTGACATTGTTGTCTGTATAAGTTTACTAACAGATGCATCTAGAACCAGGCACAGATCCTGTCTCCAGCTGCCAGTCAGCTTCATCTAGGCCCAGGCACAGATCCTGTCTAGCTGCCAGTCAGCATCATCTAGGCCCAGGCACAGATCCTGTCTAGCTGCCAGTCAGCTTCATCTAGGCCCAGGCACAGATCCTGTCTAGCTGCCAGTCAGCTTCATCTAGGCCCAGGCACAGATCCTGTCTAGCTGCCAGTCAGCTTCATCTAGGCCCAGGCACAGATCCTGTCTAGCTGCCAGTCAGCATCATCTAGGCCCAGGCACAGATCATCTCCAGCTGCCAGTCAGCATCATCTAGGCCCAGGCACAGATCCTGTCTAGCTGCCAGTCAGCATCATCTAGAACCAGGCACAGATCCTGTCTAGCTGCCAGTCAGCATCATCTAGGCCCAGGCACAGATCCTGTCTAGCTGCCAGTCAGCATCATCTAGGCCCAGGCACAGATCCTGTCTAGCTGCCAGTCAGCATCATCTAGGCCCAGGCACAGATCCTGTCTAGCTGCCAGTCAGCATCATCTAGGCCCAGGCACAGATCCTGTCTAGCTGCCAGTCAGCATCATCTAGGCCCAGGCACAGATCCTCTCCAGCTGCCAGTCAGCTTCAGTATCCTGTGGCTCTCTCTGGCTTCCAGAGTAGCAGGGTCAGGGGACACAGAGATGAGCTATAGGCTAAACCTACATATCTCCTCTAACTCTGCACATCTCCTCTAACTCCACACATCTCTAACTCTACATATCTCTAACTCTACACATCTCCTCTAACTCCACACATCTTCTCTAACTCCACACATCTTCGCTAACTCCACACATCTCCATGGCCAATTACAAGTCATCAAGAGTCAGCTGGGTTACGCTTCGCTCTGACACCAGATAATTAATATTGATTCCTCCCACATATTCAAACACACATAGGAGGTGGTGGAGACAAATCATCCCTTTGATGAATTAAACCTCACCAAGCATTTTGTGTGATTTTATCAATGTCTTTTGGTCTTTGCTGGCTCCCCTCTGCTCCATGCTGAATCCAGGCCATGTGTGTGAGTCATGGCCAGCCAAGCGCCAGTGGTGTTTCTCTGGCTCTGGAGCTCTGGCTATAGACCTAGAGGCCAGTGACTCAGTGGTGTTGAATCACAAAGGCCAGGCTGTGGAAAGCCACAGGCCCCACAAAGACATGCATTCTCTCCTCAGCCCTTTGTGAACCAGGCCCAGTGCATACATCTGTCAGAGAGATCTGTCCTGTTCGTGAACAACGCCCCCCTTCACGATGCGTCGGCAGTGGCACAGGGCTCACAGGGAAGCTACCCTACAGGAGACTGAAAAACAACCTCAATTAGGCACAGAAAAGTCAGGCCCATTGACATGCAAACACTCAACACACATAAGAACACAAGCAATTAGTGGGTAGCTAGCTTCTATGTAGGGTTGTTGAATAATGAACGCAACACAGTGCATTCGGAAAGTATTCAGACCCATTGACTTTTTCCACGTTTTGTTATATTACAGCCTTATTCTAAAACGCATTAAATAAAAAAAATGGCCTCATCAATCTACACACAATACCCCATAATGATAAAGTGAAAACAGGTTTTTAGACATTTTTGCTAATTTAATACAAATTAAAAACAAAAATACTGCATTTACTTACTTTATTTACATTAATATTCAGACACTTTGCTATGAGACTCGAAATTGAGTTCAGGTGCATCCTGTTTCCATTCATCATCCTTGAGATGTATCTTCAACTTGATTGGAGTCCACCTGTGGTAAATTCAATTGATTGGACATTATTTGGAAAGGTGCATACCTTTCTAAATGTGCATATTAGAGCAAAAACCAAGCCATGAGGTCGAAGGAATTGTCCGTAGAGCTCCTAGACAGGATTGTGTCGAGGTAGAAGTTTGGTACCACCAAGACTCTTCCTAGAGCTGGCCGCCCAGCCAAACTGAGCAATCGGGGGAGAAGGGCCTTGGTCAGGGAAGTGACCAAGAACCCAATGGTCCCTCTGACAGAGCTCCAGAGTTCCTCTGTAGGGATGGGAGAACCTTCCAGAAGGACAACCATCTCTGCAGCACTACACCAAGCAGGCCTTTATGGTAGAGTGGTCAGATGGAAGCAACTCTCTCAGTAAAAGGCACATGACAGCCCGCTTGAGAGTTGGCCAAAAGGCACCTAAAGGGCTCTCAGACCAAGAGAAACAAGATTCTCTTGTCTGATGAAACCAATATTCAACTCTTTGGCCTGAATGTCAAGCGTCACGTCTGGAGGAAACCTGGCACATCCCTACGGTAAAGCATGGTGGTAGCAGCATCATTATGTGGGGATGTTTTTCAGTGATAGGGACTGGGAGACTAGTCAGGATGGAGGGAAAGATGAACATGGACCTCAAACTGGGGTGAAGGTTCACCCTCCAACAGAAAAATTACCCTAAGCACACAGTTAAGATAATGCAGGAGTGGCTTCGGGACAAGTCTCTGAATGTCCTTGAGTGGCCCAGCCAGAGCCCGGACTTGAACCCGATCGAACATCTCTGGAGAGATCTGAAAATAGCTGTGCCGTGACGCTCCCGATCCAACCCGACAGAGCTTGTGAGGATCTGCAGAGAAGAATGGAAGAAACTCCCCAAATACAGGTGTGCCAAGCTTGTAACATCACACCCACAAAGACTGTAATCGCTGCCAAAGGTACTTCAACAATGTACTGAGTAAAGGGTCTGAATACTTACAGTATATGAATGTAATAAGTCAGTTTTTTATTTGTAATATATAAGTAATACTTCTAACAACCTGTTTTTGCTTTGTCATTATGGGGTATTGTGTGTAGACTGGTAAGGACATTGTTTTATTTAATCAATTTTAAAATAAGGCTGAAACGTAACAAAATGTGGAAAAAGTCAAGGGGTCTGAATACTTTCCGAATGCACTGTATATATTTTTTAATGTTAAATTATACCCTTATTTTACCAGAAAAGTTGACTGAGAACACATTATCATTTAAACAACGACCTGGGGAATAGTTACAGGGGAGAGGAGGGGTGTGGATGAGCCAATTGTCAGCACACATAGAGCAGTGGTTCCCAAACTGCGGGTACCCCCCAAGCATTTAAAAAAAGTACCAGTACCAGTACCAGTCAAAAGTTTGGACATACCTACTCATTCAAAGGTTTTTCTTTATTTTTACAATTTTCTACATTGTATAATAATAGTGAAGACATCAAAACTATGAAATAACACATATGGAATCATGTAGTAACCAAAAAAGTGTTAAACAAATCAGTATATATTTTATATTCTTCAAAGTAGCCACCCTTTGCCTTGATGACAGCTTTACACACTCTTGGCATTCTCTCAACCAGCTTCACCTGGAATGCTTTTCCAACAGTCTTGAATGAGTTTCCACCTATGCTGAGAACTTGTTGGTTGCTTTTCTTCCACTCTGCGGTCCAACTCATCCAAACCATCTCAATTGGGTCGAGGTCGGGTGATTGTGGAGGCCATCTGATGCAGCATTCTATCGCCTTCTTGGTAAAATAGCCCTTAAAGCCTGGAGGTGTGTTGGGTCATTGTCCTGTTGAAAAACAAATAAGCGCAAACCAGATGGGATGGCATATCACTGCAGAATGCTGTGGTAGCCATGCTGGTTATGTGTGCCTTGAATTCTAAATAAATCTCTGACAGTGTCACCAGCAACACTTAGAAAATAAGGTTAGAAAATAAGGTTTCTGGAGCCTCCCTCGGCCTAATAACTCTAAGCAGCACCCCCACCCCTTACCATTCGAAAGCAACTCTCATTTTATAAATGATCCAACCCAAATTCAGAACGATAGTCCTTAGTGCTTACTTTGAGTTTAGGACTCGAATGCCAGCTTCTCAACTTAGCACACACCATCCCGGTTAGAATGTACATTTGTAAATGGAACATTTTACTGCCGTTAAGCACTCTTCTCATTACAGCCCCCCTTTGTCCCTGTCGCAAGTGGCCTGGTAATGAAAGATCAGTATCACAATGCATCCTTAATCTAAATTGTTCGCAGTGTGTAGACCCCCCTCCATCGCCCGGCATCTATCATTCTAGCGTGTCTTTTTCAGATATTGATTACAGTTCATCTTCCCAAAGCCACATGTAATTCTTGCCTGTCCAATTTGATGGCCCTTAATAAATGTCCCAATTTCAATTTCCAAATAGACACATCCATTTACCCGACGTACACGAGTCTTTCACCTGAGCCGTTCTCTCTCTTCAGGCTCACTCCACACACGCTCTCAGTACTCCTGCCCCAGTTTATGGCTTGGACTCAGAAGTGTTAAAAATCACTCTTTTTAACTCTTTCTTCAGCTGGTAAGGGAGGGTTTTGAGTTTCACACACACTGTTCGTGGTCAAATTATTCCTACCATGCATTAAGAATGGATGACCGGTAGTCCAAATGGAGTGTGACGTGCATTTCTGATTTAAAAAAATGTTCTTGTTGTTTTGATACAAACTTCACCAGATTGGGATTCATGGAGTGTGGGATTTCTGCGAGGGGTTAGGGTGATAACTTTCTGATCTGGTAACTCTTCCGAGAGGTTGCCGGTAGAATAAGGGAGTATGAACTTATTTTGAAAATGGTTTTAGTAGTAACAATATGTTGTTATGCTCTTTGACATTTGTCATAGAGATAATGTTATTAAAAAAAGGCTAATGTAATAATTTCTCATATAGTCAATGCTTGTCTGGATTTCCTGAAACAGAAATAAATTGATCTAAACTGTTAATCTGATCTGTGCTTTTTTGAGGTTATCATGGAAGGTGATGTCAGATCGTGTCTTATTAACCTCTTGAAACTCTGGGGGCGCAATTTCATTTTTGGATGAAAAACGTTCCCGTTTTAAACAAGATATTTTGTCACAAAATGATGCTCGACTATGCATATAATTGATAGCTTTGGAAGGAAAACACTCTGAATTTTCCAGAACTGCAAAGATATTGTCTGTGGGTGCCCTAGAACGGGAGCTACAGGCAAAACCAAGATGAAACGGCAACCAGGAAACCAGCAGGATTTTTGAGGCTCTGTTTTCCATTGTCTCCTTATATGGCTGTGAATGCGAGAGGAATGAGCCTGCCCTTTCTGTCGTTTCCCCAAGGTGTCTGCAGCATTGTGATGTATTTGTAGGCATATCATTGGAAGATTGACCATAAGAGACTACATTTTCCAGGTGTCCGCCCTGTGTCCTCCGTCGAAATTGGTGCGTCTTTTTCAGCTGCTGGTATTTTTCCATGCGATTCTGAGGGGAAAGCAGGCTTCCACGAACTGCATATCAATGAAGAGATATGTGAAAAAACACCTTGAGGATTGATTCTAAACAACGTTTGCCATGTTTCGGTCGATATTATGGAGTTAATTCGAAAAAAGTTTGACATTTTGGTGACTGAATTTTTGGTTCGTTTCGGTAGCCAAATGTGATGTACAAAACGGAGCGATTTCTCCTACACAAAGATTATTTCATACCATAAGGGAACATTTCGACATTTTCTGTATGGTTAGTGAGAAAGTCCATATTGCAAATGTACCGTCCCTTACTAGACGTCCGAAAACATTTGTTAAATTCGGGGATGGCGTCGGGCCGAGCGGCAGGGCCAGACCTACCGGGAAGTCATCAAATGAACTTTGTCGGACATTCGGTTTTCGTTTTATAAAATAATCAAATTTTGGTCATTTTTACGCTATCCCGGAAAATCCCACAAGAGGGCATAAGCAATCATACTGCAATTTGACAAAACATCACGAATCACGACGGGCCTTATCTCGAAAACTGAAAATATTTTGAAGCCGAAACTTGGTGAGCATAGGTTTGGCATAATGGGCAGTTGGCCCCGAACAAGATGGCGTCTAGGCCTCAACGGTTTTTGAGTTATGGCCATTTTTCTGGGATTAAAGGTCCAAAATGAAAATAGAGAAATTATTTTTTTCACTTCACGTCAAAGTCAAAGTCAAGGAGCCTCCGGTGTCAATAACAAAAAAATCAGCCATTTATCTATCGTCATTTAAGAGAAATCGTACAATGACAGATTTGTGATGTTCAAATATAATATATATATATAATATATATAATATATGTTTTTTTTTCAACAGTTACAGATCCAGTTGCAGGGTGTTCATACGAATATTTTTAAAGTGTGCTGCGGAGCTCTGCGAGATTTCTGTGAATTTCTATGATTTTCTGAAATAACACACACTCACTAAACCCTCCGTAAATAACTCAGTTCTTAACGTAACAACTTAAAACTCAGGATTCGGTAAAGGCATACCCCAATGAGGATATGAGTTTATTTATAGCTTCCTGTGCCAACAGGAAGTGCCTTAAATGGTGTCATAGTGGCTGTATCCAAGGGTTAAAAGGGTCAGATCTTTTCAAAACTTCATATGTGTGATTAGACAACCCTCCTGAACTGTAAAATCAGTCATTTCTCCCAACAGATGTCAAAGAAAAGCTCTCACACACACACACAGCAAGGATGGAGTGACAAAGCGCGGTGTTTAAAGACACAGAGAGCAGGCAATGGCATAAACATAATCCCAAGGCCGTGCCGAGTTCAACGAGATATCCCGCTTGACCGTAGCTCGCTCGGTCTAAGCGCAGCGACCATTAGAAAAGTAGGCCCAAAATGAAGCCTGCACCACAACGCCATTTGATTTTGGGTGACAGTGGCGGAACCGTTAGGTTTAGAAGGACAATTCAAACACAGGAATGTTCCTAAGGTGTGGCATTAACCCTTCACAGTTAAAATAAGGTGTTTACATCAAACAGTTTGCATTGACTTCTCTCCCCATAGGAATACATTGCCTGCTCCACTAAATTCAACCTGAGGCCTATGTGGGTTATGAATGCCTTATGAACCTGTCTTTGATGACAGTCAATCAGGACACTATGAGGTCTACCTGTGTCGATTCTAAGCTTCCTGGACCAACCGGAAGTGCTTAAAATCACCCTAAAAGTGTATATCCATACCCTGCCTGCAATTTGATAGACATAGTGCATTGAACCCTGTGTAAATCAGTCAATTCTTAACCTCTTGAAACTCCCCATCCCGGATCCGGGATCGTGACTAAAGCCTCAGGCTCATTAGCATAACGCAACGTTAACGATTTCTGAAAATCGCAAATAAAATTAAAATAATGCGTTTGCTCTCAAGCTTAGCCTTTTCTTAACAACACTGTCATCTCAGATTTTCAAAATATGCTTTTGAACCATAGAAATTGACTAATTTGTGTAAGAGTATGCAAAGCTAGCATAGCATTTTGTGTAGCATGTAGCACGCAACATTTTCACAAAAGCCAGATAACCAAATAAATAAAATCATTAACTTTGAAGAGCTTCGGATGTTTTCAATGAGGAGACTCTCAGTTACATAGCAAATGTGCAGTTTTTCAAAAAAATATTATTTGTGTAGGACAAATCGCTCCGTTTTGTTCACGTTTGGCTATGAAAAAACCCTGTATACAGTTATAGCCTGAAGCTCATTAGCATAATGTAACGTTAACGATTTCTGAAAATCGCAAATAAAATGAAAATAATGCATCTGCTCTCAAGCTTAGCCTTTTCTTAACAACACTGTCATCTCAGATTTTCAAAATATGCTTTTGAACCATAGAAATTGACTAATTTGTGTAAGAGTATGCAAAGCTAGCAATGCATTTTGAATAACATGTAGCACGCAACATTTTCACAAAAACCAGATAACCAAATAAATAAAATCATTTACCTTTGAAGAGCTTCTGATGTTTTCAATGAGGAGACTCTCAGTTACACACCAAATGCGCAGTGTTTCCTGAAAGCGTCTGTGTGTAGGAGAAATCGTTCCGTTTTCTACATTGCGCCTGGCTACTGAAACGAACCGAAAATGCAGTCACCTACAACGTAAAACTTTTTCCAGATTAACTACATAATATCGACCGAAACATGGCAAACGTTGTTTGGAATCAGTCCTCAAGGTGTTTTTTCACATATCTCTTCATTGACATGCAGTTCGTGGAAGCTTGCTTTACTTTCTGTATTGTTTGGAAAAATACTGGCAGGTGACTTTTGCGCACCAATTTCGGCGCAGGACACCGGGCGGACACGTGGTAAATGTGGTCTCTTATGGTCAATCTTCCAATGATCTGCCTACAAATACGTCACAATGCTGCAGACACCTTGGGGAAACGACAGAAAGGGCAGACTCATTCCTCTTGCGTTCACAGCCATATAAGGAGATCATGACAAACAGAGCCTCAAAAATCCTTGTCATTTCCTGGATGCCATCTCATCTTGGTTTTGCCTGAAGCTCACGTTAAAGGGCACGCACAGAGAAGATCTTTGTATTTCTGGACACGTCAGAGTGTTTTCTTTCGAACAGTAGCAATTATATGCATAGTCGAGCATCTTTTTGTGACAAAATATCTTGTTTAAAACGGGAACGTTTTTCATCCAAAAATGAAATTGCGCCCCTAGAGTTCCAAGAAGTTAACGTAAAGACTTAAAACTCAGGATTCTGTAAAAGCATACCCCAATGAGGATATGTGTTGACTTATAGCTTCCTGTGCCAACCGGAAGTGCCATAATTGGTGTCTCAGGGGTTGTTTGGAAGGGTTACAAAAATCAGATCTGTCCAAAACTTCATATGTGTGATGAGGCAACCCCCATGAACTGTAAATCAGTCATTTTTCCCATACAAATTCAAAGGAAAACTAAATCACACAGATACACAACTTGGAAGGAGGGACATATTGGGGTGCGTAGAGACATACACTCCCTGCATTAGTTAACCTTGTTGGAACTTTTAAAGAACCGTCAGACCTAGAGTTCCGAAACTTTAGAATCCTGTTCTAGACCTCAGGTCGATAGTGCGTGGTGAGTTACGTTGCTCTAGAAGGTTCTCGGACCGAGAAACAGTCTCGTACATTTGCAATGACTTCAATTCATTTTGACCATTACGAAAATGGCGACATTTAGAAATGTCCCAGAGTCACAAGACTAGGTGCATTGTGACCGTCTCGGCCCATAGAGACAGAACCCAACGTTTCTGTCCGATAGCTCATTCAAGGACCCCGTAGCAAGTCATGGAAAAAAGTGGATTTTCAGCACCAATTAGGGTTTTGCTCGGACACCAAATGACCTATCGAGCCGAAACTTGGGATTCGGGGTCGCCTCAGCTAGGCCTACACATAACACAAGAAATGGACCCGCAGCTAGAACGTAACTACGTGTTTTATGTTTTTTTTATGGTTTGAACCGAAGGCGTTGTGAATTTTGGGCCAGCTCTGAAGTATGTGATACTTGGCTCCTAAACGAGTTGGGAAAAGTGGGTTTGGTGTCAGTTTGTATCAGTTTGGTGTCAGAATGATATCAAATTGACTGATGGACGGTGACTTGCTGGTGACTCTTGTCCATTTGCAATATGTTTTTAAAGGTGAGGTACCATCACCAAAAGTGACATTCTGAAATCAACCCTAACGAGCGATGGAGAGGTACCAGAATCACTGCCCAGCCATCCCGAGGTCATCGGGCCAGTCAATTTGGCATTCCTGCACGATTTTTATAGCATGACAAATTCATGATGGTGAATGCCCAGTTAACCATATTGCAAATGCACAGTGACTTTGCAAGAGTGAGAAAACATCAACAAATGGACATTCTGAAATCAACCCTAACGAGCGTTGGAGAGGTACCAGAATCACTGCCCAGCCATCTCGAGTTCATCGGGCCAGTCAATTTGGCATTCCTGCACGATTTTTATAGCATGACAAATTCGTGATGGTGAATGCCCAGTTAACCATATTGCAAATGCACAGTGACTTTGCAAGAGTGAGAAAACATCAACAAATGGACATTCTGAAATCAACCCTAACGAGCGTTGGAGAGGTACCAGAATCACTGCCCAGCCATCCCGAGTTCATCGGGCCAGTCAATTTGGCATTCCTGCACGATTTTCAGTGACTTTGCAAAAGTGAGAAAACATTTGCAATATGTTTTAACAGTGAGGTACCATCACCAAAAGTGACATTCTGAAATCAACCCTAACGAGCGATGGAGAGGTACCAGAATCACTGCCCAGCCATCCCGAGTTCATCGGGCCAGTCAATTTGGCATTCCTGCACGATTTTTATAGCATGACAAATTCGTGATGGTGAATGCCCAGTCAACCATATTGCAAATGCACAGTGACTTTGCAAAAGTGAGAAAACATCAACAAATGGACATGACGAAATCAACACCACGAGTGATGGAAAGGAACAACAATCACTGCCCGGCCATCACGAGTTCATCAGGCCAGTCAATTTTGCATTTCTGCAGGATTTTTAAGCATGTCAAATTTCTTATGACATTTGGCCCCCACAAAACATATGCCACTTTTTAAGGGTGTGTGAAGTTTTTTATAAAATCTAGCTATTTTTGACTTTTGACTTCCAATGAAATCATATTCCAAATGGAGAAAACATATGCCTAATGCACAAGTAAAAAAAAAAAATTATGATAATAAAATATGACTAAAGTCTGTTGATACAGTTCTTATACGTGTGTAATTGACACAAAATTCGAAAGAATTTCGAAAAACGGTCCAGAAAGCACTTTTTTAGGGGTGTGTGAAGTTTATGAAATTTTGCAATTTTTGACTTTTGACTTCCTATGAAATCATGTTCCAAATGGAGAAAACATATGCCTAATGCACAAGTAAAAAATAAAAAAATTATAATAATAAAATATGACTAAAGTATGTTGATACAGTTCTTACACATGTGTAATTGACAAAAAAAAGCGAAAGAAATTCGAAAAACGGTCCAAGTTTTTGACAAAAAAATTATTTTTTCAAAATTTGGCTTTTGGATGTTGACTTGGGGTCCATTTCCTATATGAAAAACCACGGTGGAACGCACACGTCACCTGTTGGATTTTTGAAGTGTTACAACTGGCAATTGCCATATGGCATTTGCAAAACATTTTGCATGAATCAACGTCGATTTGGGTGGTATTGTCCATCGTGTACATGGTTTGTACTATGCCAATGGTTTCCCATTCATTTTTGTCCATTTCAGGGGGGTATTACCTTACAGGAAAAACTGAACATTTGCTATGTAACTGAGAGTCTCCTCATTGAAAACATCCGAAGCTCTTCAAAGGTAAATGATTTTATTTATTTGGTTATCTGGTTTTTGTGAAAATGTTGCGTGCTAAATGCTACTCAAAATGCTAAGCTAGCTTAGCATACTCTTACACAAATTAGTGATTTGCTATGGTTCAAAAGCATATTTTGAAAATCTGAGATGACAGTGTTGTTAAGAAAAGGCTAAGCTTGAGAGCAGGCGCATTATTTTCATTTTATTTGCGATTTTCAGAAATCGTTAACGTTGCGTTATGCTAATGAGCCTGAGGCTTTATTCACGATCCCGGATCCGGGATGGGGAGTATCAAGATCTGGGTTAGGTGGGACGCTAGCGTCCCACCTGGCCAACATCCAGTGAGATTGCAGAGCTCCAAATTCAAATACATAAATACTCATTATAATAATTCAGAAAACATATAACTATTTTACATATGTTTAAAGATGAACTTCTTGTGAATCCAACTACGGTGTCAGATTTAAAAAAGGCTTTACGGCGAAAGCATACCTTACGATTATTTCCCAGCAGACAAATCATTACAAACAGTAACCAGCCAAGTAGAGGAGTTACACAAGTCAGAAATAGAGATATTTTAATCACTTACCTTTGATGATCTTCATATGGTTGCACTCAGAAGACATTAATTTATTCAATAAATGTTCCTTTTGTTCGATAAAGTCTCTTTATATCCAAAAACCTCAGTTATGTTCGCTCGTTTTCTTCAGTAATCCACAGGCTCAAACGCAGTCACAACAGGCAGACAAAAAATCCAACTAGTATCCGTAAAGTTCGTAGAAACATTTCAAACAATGTTCATCAATCCTCAGGTTGTTTTTAGCCAAAAATAATCGATAATATTTCAACTGGACAATAACGTCGTCAATATAAAAGGTAAACAAGAAAGGCATTCTCTCGGTCGAGCGCATGAAAAAGCTCTGTGACACGGCAGGGTCCACGCATTCAGACTGCTCTTACTCCCTCATTTTTCAGAATATAAGCCTGAATCAATTTCTAAAGACTGTTGACATCTAGTGGAAGGCATATGAACTGCAATTTGAGTCCTAAGTTAATGGATACTGTAATGGCATTGAATAGAAAACTAAACATTTAAAACAATCCTACTTCCTGAATGGATTTTCTATTTTGTGAAGTGCACCAGTCCCTCCTGCAGCAAAGCATCCCCACAACATGATACTGCCACACTCGTGCTTCACGGTTGAGGTGGTGTTCTTCGGCTTGCAAGCCTCTCCCTTTTTCCTCCAAACATAACGATTGTCATTATGGCCAAACTGTTCTATTTTTGTTTCATCAGACCAGAGGACATTTCTCCAAAAAGTAGAATCTTTGTCCCCATGTGCAGTTTCAAACCGTAGTCTGTCTTTTTTATGGCAGTACTGGAGCAGTGGCTTCTTCCTTGCTGAGCGGCCTTTCAGGTTATGTCGATATAGGACTCAATTTACTGTGGATATACGTAGATACTTTGTATCTGTTTCCTCCAGCATCTTCACAAGGTCCTTTGCTGTTGTTCTGGGATTGACTTGCACTTCTTGCACCAAAGTACGTTCATCTCTAGGAGACAGAACGCGTCTCCTTCCTGAGCAATATGACGGCTGCATGGTCCCATGGTGTTAATACTTGCGTACTATTGTTTGTGCAGATGAACGTGGTACCTTCAGGCGTTTGGAAATTGCTCCCAAGGATGAACCAGACCTGTGGAGGTTCACAATGAAGGATTTATTTTAAATTTTCCCATGATGTCAAGCAAAGAGGCACTTGAGTTTGAAGGTGGGCCCTTCAAATACATCCACAGACACACCCCCAACTGACTCAAATTATGTCAATTAGCATATCAGAAGCTTCTAAAGCCATGACATCATTTTCTGGAATTTTCCAAGCTGTTTAAAGGCACAGTCAACTTAGCGTATGTAAACTTCTGACCCGCTTGGATTGTGATACCGTGAATTATAAATTAAATAATCTGTCTGTAAACAATACAAAGTAGATGTCCTAACTAACTTGCCAAAACTATAGTTTGTTAACTTCTTCTTGGTGACTGGGGGGCAGTATTGAGTAGCTTGGATGAATAAGGTGCCCAGAGAAAACTGCCTGCTACTCAGTCCCAGTTGCTAATATACGCATATTATTAGTAGATTTGGATAGACCACTCTGAAGTTTCTAAAACTGTTTGAATGATGTCTGGGAGTATAACAGAACTCATATGGCAGATGACACTCTTATTCACTCCAGAAGTGATACTTCCTAGCCGTTCAGTTAGCTGCAGTCATGCTAAACGTGGACTAGGAGAGGACAGACAGAGTATCCATTCTACTACGCTCCAGTTCACCACGAGACAGTCTTCAGAGGACCAGAGATCCATGCCGGACAACCCGGCCTCCCATCTACGACCAACCGATCAAAGCGCAGCTCAGAGTAAATATTTGCCCCTCTCTGTAGGCAGCCTAACACTTGGCTTGCATGAAACCTCTCTCTGTAGGCAGCCTAACACAGGGCTTGCATGCCCCTCTCTCTGGAGGCAGCCTAACACAGGGCTTGCATGCCCCTCTCTCTGGAGGCAGCCTAACACAGGGCTTGCATGCCCCTCTCTCTGGAGGCAGCCTAACACAGGGCTTGCATGCCCCTCTCTCTGGAGGCAGCCTAACACAGGGCTTACATGCCCCTCTCTCTGGAGGCAGCCTAACACAGGGCTTGCATGCCCCTCTCTCTGGAGGCAGCCTAACACAGGGCTTTGGGTGGTGACCAAAAATACATGGAGTCTAATCAAAGTGACAGTGGCAAGTTCCCTACAGTTTAATATGATTAGGGGTAAAACCTAATGATCCTGGGTGTTGTAAGGCATAAAAGGTAGATAGTGGATCTGACAGAAATGAAACTGAAAAATCTGTTGTTTGAGACTACTGAGGGATGATCTGAAATGGGAGTAAACCAGTAGCGTGCCGTGGTTCTGGGGCCTGGTCCTTCAGTGAAGTCATACACAGTCCCACCCAAATTAATCCACCACTTATTACCATCATTATGATGCCATGGCTCTAGACACTATACATTTAGACAGAAACGCAGTATAACCAGGCGTTGCGTCACCTTGAAATTGACATTTTTATTCAGAGAATTGCAGGGGAAGAGTACAATACCTTTTCATTGTGCAGCTTCGTTGCCCTGCGCGCTTGTTCGTTGAGCTGTAGATCCACTCGAGTGTCCCCAAAAGTTTTCAAAAGCACCATTGCTTGTAAGTGCCCAGCCGTACTTTGGTGTCTCGTTGCTGCCTTGGTTAGACAACTCAGGTTTGCAAAGCCGGTGTGGCTCCAAACACCGAATCGATCACTTGCCAATAATAGGCATTCCCAGCAGTATAGTTTGCAGTGCTTCTCGGAGCCTGTGAGTCATTGATAGCGCCCATAATTGAAAGTGGCGAACAAACCCCTTTCCCGCCTGTGACAGGCTTTGTAGCGTCGGCGTCTACCTCTCCTGACAATGTCTAACTTTTCTTGAAAAGTTTGTCTTGAGAATGGCGTTATAATTATATCCTCGACCAAATCGATATCTTCTCCTTCCGCCATTGTGGGTTGAAAAAACAGCTTAGTAGTACGCGAATTAATTCGTTGATCAATTTCAGTTTCCTAGTTCTGAGACCTGCCCATATAGGACCTGCCTCTCAATATTGGTAATCCAATCAAAAGACGTGCACGCACTACGCCTGCTAGCTGGCTCCTGTGTAACACTGGAGCCAGCCAGCAGGCGTACAATAGCCAACTCTAAAGCTGATTGGTTGACACTAAATTTTAATTTCCATTCACTTTAAGCTACAAGCGCCCACACTGTTGATACTGAAGGCCTGAGGACAGCTTTTAGACCCCTGGCAACACATGATGGCTGAATATGATTGGATAAAATATCTAACATAAAGACCAGCCTTCCAAATCTCAACCTGGGGCTGGAAGCAGTGCAACCAAGAGGAACGCTATGAAATGAAGAGTGTAACTCTTACTCTGGGGAATAATTTAATACATATTTGTGGGAAAATATATTTTAAACAAATTATATTCTGATAATGTTTAGGCCAGCAGAGAAGGCCTTGCTGGCCCTGACGGCCCACCACTGGAGTAAACAGTGCTAGACAGACAAGGTTCACCACACTGTAAGCAAGCTGGCTCTTCCTTTTGTGTCAATCTTTAATAATATTGTTTTTTGACTGTTTCTTTAAAAAAATAAAGTCTATTTGTTCTGTCAAATCCATTAGACTTTCTCTCATGACGTTCCTTGTTTGAGAATTGACCGCATTTCTTCTTGGTCAAAATGTTCTCCAGTCAAGAGACCGGCTGGCCAAAGGGTCATGCTCTGTGTGGATTATCTCATTTCAAGACAAGTATATCCACACAGAAAGAGGAAATGACAAGCCCTGCAACATATCAATAAATCACACTCATAACACTGCAATTACCATTTTGCCATGATGGGTATTGAACGACAGCTGAATTGACTGAAAAATAGAAGCCTTTCATTGCAATTCTTGTTGGAAAGCTCTGATCTTCATCCAAACCTGACCATAACTTTAGAGGTAGCACTAACTTGTCTAGATTCCATCACCATCATCATAGCTGTTTGATTTCTATCAATGTTTTATGGACATCACAATGCCTTGCTGGCTGGTGAGTGCTGTGATGTTGAAACAGGCACTGAATGCCTACTGTGGATGGAGGGGTATAGAGACTAACTGACAGAGGCAATGATTCACTCCCATAAGTCTGATCAATTAACCCACGGGAGAGAATGTGCTGTGTTCACACAGTAATCCTTATTCAAACACTATGTGCAATTAATTACATGTCAGAATAAACATTTATTTGGTTTTTGGCTGCTCCAAAATAAGTAAATAAATGGTTGTTTCTTACAACCGTGGAATTTGCTGTAATCTATTTCACAACCAGTGTAATTATGCTTGGTGTGTGTGAGGGGTGAATTCCTGTTTTTTGACAATTGTTTCAACTTAATCTTAACTGAAGACAACAACAACAAATACCTTTCAGGCTGTAACATCCTACATCACAGCTCCCCAATGTCTCTTCATTATGTAGAATAATAGTCTTGGTGGAGTTCCTGTTTTCAGCACATTATCACATTATCCTGATGTGATACAATCATCTGTGAAAAATAGGCTACATCTCAAGACTGTAATTATGTAACACCTTTGAAGAATTCACAGTGTGATTCACTGGAGCGCATGAAGTCATCCAGAGAATGCCCATGGTGGATGGTTAAATGCTGTCTGAATGGCAGAGGGACATGCTGCTCACAAAGAGCTACAGGGTTTCCATTGTCTCAGGTGAGACCTAAACAACTATCTTGATCAATTATTACCATGTGAATATTTTAGCAAAACACATCTAATTCTTGTAGTAGATTAACGCATAACCATAGAGATGAGATGAGACCACGTTCAAATACCTTTCATCTCCTCTATCTTTTCCGTCTTTCCAACAAAGGCAACTGTGTCACGGTTTTCTATAGGCAAAGGAGAGTCAGACCAAAATGCGACGTGGCTATTGCGATCCATGTTTAATGAAAATGAAGTAAACACGAATCAAATACAAAAAACAATAAACGATACACGAAAACCGAAACAGCCTAATACTGGTGCAAACTAACACACAACAGAAATAAGGACAATCACCCACAACACCCAACACCAAACAGGCTACCTAAATATGGTTCCCAATCAGAGACAATGACTAACACCTGCCTCTGATTGTGAACCATATCAGGCCAAACACAGAAACAGACAAACTAGACACACAACATAGAATGCCCACTCAGATCACACCCTGACCAAACAAAACATATAAACATACAAAGCAAATATGGTCAGAGTGTGACAGTACCCCCCCCCCCCCCAAGGTGCGGACTCCGGCCGCAAAACCTGAACCTATTGGGGAGGGTCTGGGTGGGCATCTGTCTGCGGTGGCGGCTCTGGTGCTGGACGTTGCCCCCACTTCAAAATAGTCTTAGTCCGCCACCTTGTCCGCTTCCTTGGCCTCCTAACTACGGCGACCCTACTACATGACCCCACTGGACAGAGGGGCAGCTCGGGACAGAGGGGCTGCTGCTCGGGACAGAGGGGCAGCTGCTCGGGACAGAGGGGCAGCTGCTCGGGACAGAGGGGCAGCTGCTCGGGACAGAGGGACAGCTGCTCGGGACAGAGGGACAGCTGCTCGGGACAGAGGGACAGCTGCTCGGGATAGAGGGACAGCTGCTCGGGACAGAGGGGCTCTGGCGCCTCTGTGCTGAGGGGCTCTGGCGCCTCTGGGCAGAGTGGTGGCACTGGCTGCCCCTGGCTGACTGGCAGCACTGGCGGTCCCCGGCTGACTGGCGGCACTGGCGGCCCCCCGGCTGACTGGCGGCACTGGCGGCCCCCCGGCTGACTGGCGGCCCCCGGCTGACTGGCGGCACTGGCGGCCCCCCGGCTGACTGGCGGCCCCCCGGCTGACTGGCGGCACTGGCGGCCCCTGGCTGACTGGCGGCACTGGCGGCCCCTGGCTGACTGGCGGCACTGGCGGCCCCTGGCTGACTGGCGGCTCCTTGCAGACTGGCGGCACTGGCGGCGCTGGGCAGACGGGTGGCTCAGGCGGCGCTGGGCAGACGGGTGGCTCAGGCGGCGCTGGGCAGACGGGTGGCTCAGGCGGCGCTGGGCAGACGGTTGGCTCAGGCGGCGCTGGGCAGACGGGTAGCTCAGATGGCGCTGGGCAGACTGACGACTCTGATGGCGCTGGGCAGACGGGAAGCTCCGGCAACGCTGGAGAGGAAGGATCTGACAGCGCTGGACAGGCGGGAGACTCCGGCAGCCCTGGAGAGGGGGAAGGCTCTGGCAGCGCTGGAGAGGCGGGAGCACCTGTAAGGATGAGCCGGAGAGACAGCCTGGTGCGGGGGGCTGCCACCGGAGGGCTGGTGCGTGGAGGTGGTGACGGATAGACCGGACCGTGCAGGCGCATTGGAGCTCTTGAACACCAAGCCTGCCCAACCTTACCCGGTTGAATGGTCCCGGTCGCCCTGCCAGTGCGGCGAGGTGGAATAGCCCGCACTGGGCTATGCAGGCGAACCGCGGACACCATGCGCAAGGCTGGTGCCATGTAAGCCGGCCCAAGGAGACGCACTGGAGACCAGATGCGTAGAGCCGGCTTCATGGCACTTGGCTCGATGCCAGATCTAGCCCGGCCGATACGCGGAGCTGGAATGTATCGCGCCGGGCTATGCACCCGCACTGGGGACACCGTGCGCTTCACAGCAAAACACGGTGCCTGCCCGGTCTCTGTAGCCCCCCGGTAACCACAGGAAGTTGACGCAAATACTTCCTGTGAGCACCCCCACAATACATTTTTGGGGCTGACTCTCGGGCTTCCATCCACGCCGCCGTGCTGCCTCCTCATACCAGCGCCTCTCCGCCTTCTCCGCCTCCAGCTCTTCTTTGGGGCGGCGATATTCTCCAGGTTGTACCCAGGGTTCTTTACCGTCGAGGATTTCCTCCCAAGTCCAGAAATCCTTATTTCGCTGCTCCTGCTGCTGCCCGTTACCACGCCGCTTGGTCCTGTTGTGGTGGGTGATTCTGTCACGGTTTTCTGTATGTGAATGAGAGTCAGACCAAAATGCGGCGTGGCTATTGCGATCCATGTTTAATGAAAATGAAGTAAACACGAATCAAATACAAAAAACAATAAACGATACACGAAAACCGAAACAGCCTAATACTGGTGCAAACTAACACACAACAGAAATAAGGACATAAGGACAATCACCCACAACACCCAACACCAAACAGGCTTCCTAAATATGGTTCCCAATCAGAGACAATGACTAACACCTGCCTCTGATTGAGAACCATATCAGGCCAAACACAGAAACAGACAAACTAGACACACAACATAGAATGCCCACCCTGACCAAACAAAACATGTAAACATACAAAGCAAACTATGGTCAGGGTGTTTTTTATTTTTATTTTACCTTTATTTTACTAGGCAAGTCAGTTAAGAACAAATTCTTATTTTCAATGACGGCCTAGGAATAGTGGGTTAACTGCCTGTTCAGGGGCAGAAAAACAGATTTTGTACCTTGTCAGCTCGGGTATTTGAACTTGCAACCTTTCGGTTACTAGTCCAGTGCTCTAACCACTAGGCTACACTGCCACCCCAAACTGTACAGCTCTTCAGTCATTTCTCTACAACACAGATGAATAGTTGCTAGTTGTCCTTAGCCCCTTTAATACACAGTGAATAATAAATAACAATAACGATTAAAAATAACATGGCTATTTGTTTTTATTAGGGATACCCATTAGTTCCTGCCAAGGCAGCAGCTACTCTTCCTGGGGTTAATTAGGGATCCCCATTAGTTGCTGCCAAGGCAACAGCTACTCTTCCTGGGGTTAATTAGGGATCCCCATTAGTTGCTGCCAAGGCAGCAGCTACTCTTCCTGGGGTTAATTAGGGATCCCCATTAGTTGCTGCCAAGGCAACAGCTACTCTTCCTGGGGTTAATTAGGGATCCCCATTAGTTGCTGCCAAGGCAGCAGCTACTCTTCCTGGGGTTAATTAGGGATCCCCATTAGTTGCTGCCAAGGCAACAGCTACTCTTCCTGGGGTTAATTAGGGATCCCCATTAGTTGCTGCCAAGGCAGCAGCTACTCTTCCTGGGGTTAATTAGGGATCCCCATTAGTTCCTGCCAAGGCAACAGCTACTCTTCCTGGGGTTAATTAGGGATCCCCATTAGTTGCTGCCAAGGCAACAGCTACTCTTCCGGGGGTCCAAACACATTAAGGCACTTAATTCACACATAAAAAAGACAAAACAGTGCATCATATAATATTATTACCCCACAACATATCTACAATACAAAATGTATAATACCACCATATAACAATATTACAATGTATGTGTGTGTAGAGTGCATGTGCCAGCGTGTGTGTGCATATGCGTGTGTCTGTATATATGTGTGTGTGTGTGTGTGTCACTTCACTGTCCCCACTGTTCCATAAAGTGTATTTTAATTTGTTTTTAAAATTTGATTCTAATGCTTGCATCAGTTACCTGATGTGGAATATAGGCATAACTCTATAGTATGTAGTACTGTGCGCCTCCCGCAGTCTGTTCTGGACTTTGGGATAGTGAAGAGACCTCTGGTGGCATGTCTTGTTGGGTATGTGTGGGTGTCTGAGCTGTGTGATAGTAGTTTAAACAGACACCTCGGTATATTCAGCTTGTCAACACTTCTTACAAAATCAACTAGCGATGACTAGCGATGAACTCTGTCCTCCACTTTGAGCCATGAGAGATTGACATGCATATCATTAATGTTAGCTCCCTGTGTACTTTTAAGGGCCAGCCATGCTGCCCTGTTCTGATGGTTATTGTAATTTGTCCTAATCCCTCTTTGTGGCACCTGACCACATGACTGAACAGCAGTCCAGGTGTAACAAAACTAGGGCATGTGGGACCTGCCTTGTTGATAGTGTTGTTAAGAAGGCAGAGTAGTGCTTTATCATGGACAGACTTTTCCTCTCCCCATCTTAGCTGCTGTTGTATCAACATGTTTTCACCATGACAGTTTTACAATGCAGGGTTACTCCAAGCAGTTTAGTCACCTTAACTTCCTCAGTTTCCACATTATTCATTACAAGATTTAGTTGAGATTTAGGGTTTAGAGAATGATTTGTCCAAAATACAATGCTTTCAGTTTCAGAAATATTTAAGAATAACTTATTCCTTGCCACCCATTCTGAAACGAACTGCAGCTCTTTGTTAAGTGTTGCAGTCATTTCAGTTGCTGTAGCTGATGTGTAGCTGATGTGTAGAGTGTCGAGTCAGCTGCATAAATAGACACTCTGGCTTTACCCAAAGCCAGTGGCATGTCATTGGTAAAGATTGAAAAAAGTTAGGGGCCTAGACAGCAGCCCTGGGGAATTCCTGATTCTACCTGGATTATGTTGGAGAGGCTTCCATTAAAGAACACCATATGTGTTCTGTTAGACAGGTAACTCTTTATCCACAATATAGCAGGGGGTGTAAAGCCATAACACATACATGTTTTCCAACAGCAAACTATGATCGATAATGTCAAAAGCCGCACTGAAGTCTAACAAAACAGACCCCACAATCTTTTATCATCAATTTCTCTCAGCCAATCATAATTTGTGTAAGTGCTGTGCTTGTTGAATGTCCTTCCTTATAAGCGTGCTGAAAGTCTGTTGTCAATATGTTTACTATAAAATAGCATTGTATCTGGTCAAACACATTTTTTCCCCATATGTTTATTAAGGGTTGGTAACAGGCCTGAGGGTACACACTTTCTAGTAGGTTTAGATTGAAGATATGGCAAATAGGAGTGGCAATATCATCCGCTATTATCCTCAGTAATTTTCAATCCAAGTTGTCAGACCCCAGTGGCTTGTCATTGATGATAGACAACAATAATTGTCTTTCATAATTTGGTCAGTTGTACTTGGATGTGTAGAGTCGGCATTTGTTGCTAATCTTGCCAATGAAAAAAAAATACTAAAATAGTTGACAATATCAGTGGATTTTGTGAAGAATGAGCTATCTGATTCAATGAATGATGGAGCTGAGTTTGCCTTTCTGCCCAAAATGTCATTCCTTTTGCCTCATCCCTCTCTACCATACAATATTTCAATTCCTTATCAATCAATCAATTGTTTTGTCATTTTATTAATGGGTGCATGCTTATTAGCAACTGGAATAAGCAATTTCATAAATGTGTCAAGTGTAGTCTCGTTGCTCCTCATTACTCCTCATTACACACCACAGACTAGGAAATATTATTTTCATCATCAACAACGTATTGTATGACTTCTTAAACAGTATATTAGGCCCAGCCTTTGGAACTTTGGTTTTCCTAGATATGGCTACAATATTGTGATCACTACCTCTGATGGATCTGGATACTGCTTTAAATCAACTTTTTGCAGCGTTAGTAAAGATGTGATCAAAACGTATTGATGATTTCATTCCTGTGCTGTTTGTAACTACCCAGGTAGGTTGACTGATAACTTGAACCAGTTTTCAGGCACTGATGAAAGCCAGTCAAAATTGAAATTACCCAGAAAATATACCTCTCTGATGATATCACATACATTATCAAGCATGTCACACATATTATTCAGATACTGACTATTAGCACTTGGTGGTCTATAGCAGCTTCCCACAAAAATGGGCTTTAGGCGAGGCAGATGAACCTGTAGACATATTACTTCAACAGTATTTAACATGAGATCATCTCTAAGCTTTACAGGAATGTGGTTCTGAATATACAGTGCCTTCAGAGACTTTTCAGACCCCTTGACTTTTTCCACATTTGTTACTTTACAGCCTTATTATAATTACCCCATAATCAGAGCAAAAACCGAGCAATGAGGTCAAATGAATTGTCCGTAGAGCTCTGAGACAGAATTGTGTCAAGGTGGCCTCCCGAGTGGCACAGTGGTCTAGAGATCCTGGTTCGAGTCCAGGCTCTGTCGCAGCCGGCCGCGACCAGGAGACCCATGGGGTGGAGCACAATTTGCCCAGCATCGTCAAGGTTAAGGGAGGGTTTGGCCGGCAGGGATGTTCTTGTCCCATTGCACACTAGCAACTCCTGTGGTGGGCTGGGCGCAATGCCTGCTAGCACGGTCGCCAGTTGTACACTTCTGGGTTAAGCAGGCATTGTATCAAGAAGCAGAGCGGCTTGGCTGGGTTGTGTTTTGGAGGACGCACAGCTCTCGACCTTCTCCTCTGCTGAGTCCGTACAGGAGTTGCAGCAATGGGACAAGATTATAACTACCATGAAATTGGGGAGAAAAAGGGGTATAATTTAAAAATATATATAATAAAGAATTGTGTCAAGTTATAGACCTGGGAAAGGGTACCAAAAAATGTCTGCAGCATTAAAGGTCTCCAAGAACACATTGGCCTCCATCATTCATCAATCTAAAAAGTTTGGAACCATCAAGACTCTTCCTAGAGCTGGCATCCCGGCCAAACTGAGAAATCGGGGAGGTGACCCGATGGTCCCTCTGCCAGAGCGCCAAAGTTCCTCTGGGGAAATGGGAGAACCTTCCAGAAGGACAACCATCTCTGCAGCACTCCACCAATCAGGCCTTTATGGTAGAGTGGCCAGACGGAAGCCACATGACAGCCCGCTTGGAGTTTGCCAGAAGGCACCTAAAGGACTCTGGTCTGATGAAACCAAGATTGAACTCTTTGGCCTGAATGCCAAGCGTCACATCTGGAGGAAACCTGGCACAATCCCTATGGGTGAAGCATGGTGGTGGCAGCATCATGCTGGGGGGGGGTTCAAAACGACCAAAATATGTTTTTTTTAAACAACCAAAGATTTAAATACTAAAAGCGTGAACATTCTATTGTTGTCCAACATCAAACTTGTCGTTATGAAAAAGTATAAACACAAAAACTACAGGCTACATGACATCAGCAGCCTGGTGGTCCAAAAATAGTATAACTGGTGTATTTTAAAACCAATAAACCCACCTGTTTAAAAAGGAATTTAATTTATGTCAACAAACCAGGCAACTAAAATAAACTTTCTCAACAATATGTTGGTTTGTTTCTAGCTTGTTAGCTAGCTAGCTAATGTTAAGTTAGCTGGCTAGCCATTTCAACTAATGAGCATATCATATAGCTGACATGTTTTCACTTTAGCATATTTGTATTCATTATTACAGGAAAATAAACTCACAAATAGATAAATATTTACAAGTTAATTGCAAGTCAATTACAGAAAATAGCTTGTGGTTGTGAGTGTGACTAATTAAAAGCAGGGAATTCTACCACAGAATTTTAGAACTTGGCCTAACGTTATATCCAAATTTGACTTTGGTGCTGGTCATGTTGTTCTTCACATTACCGTCTCTGGTAAACATGTACTATATCAAATAAAATCTCAGTTTATTTGTCACATGCACAGGATACATAAGGTGTAAACGGTACAGTGAAATGGTTACTTGAATAGTGGAGTCTTTTGTTAGCTAGCTAGCTCGGTAACCAATGAACCATAATCCCAACTCATAACGTTACTACCCTGCATGAATCTGCAGGTAGCTAACCAACCAGATTCAATGTTAGCTAGCTGTCTAACATTAGGCTATACCTAGTAATGCAAATGTCTCTGAGACAAATAATATTAATATATAGATCATACACGTAACGTTAGCTAGTGAGCCAGACAGCTAACGTTAGCTAGCTAGCTAAGTATGCTTTAACTTGTCATCATAACTTGTTCATCTGCCTCACCTAAAGCCCAATAAACGACTTTCTGACAAAATTATTAACGTATAATATCTGAAAATGTAGCTGACGCCTTCTGTGTGTTCTCTTTTTGACTCCCTCTGCATATTTGCAATCAAACGCCAGAGTTGTATACATCTCCTTAGCTATCATACTCAAATTCCACTGATTTCAAAACTTGGTCCTACAGAAAGTGGAGAGCAACACTTTTGCAGTTCTACTACGTGATATATATATTTAAAAAAAAGCCTCATTAGAAAAGGATTACCTACACATACTGACCAGCACATGTTATAGATAGAAGCGTGCTACATGGCAGACCAATCCGAACTCATCTCTCGGCATGTCCAGCCCACACATTATCTCAGCCAATCATGGCTAGCGGGAAGGTTCCTGTCTTTTTCCGTGGCTAAACCAACTAAGCTCGTAATTTAACAATTTTATTTGTATTTACAGATGGCATACAAGTTTGGCACATGAAAGTTCACATTTTCCAGAAGGCATTTCTTCCAAAAAATGCATTTTGATAAAAAAAACAAATGTTTAAGTTCAAATGCCTCTTCTGTGAAGTAGTGATGTGCAACATATAACTAGTTTCCTGAAATGAGTCACATACTGTATCATACTAATTTGAGTGTCCCAGATTTACATTTACTATGTTACGTCTGTTCCACGAGACCAGCCTAAATCTCCAGGCTACAATTGAGAATCCCTAACTTCAAATGGTTGAATTTAATGTCATACTACACTCAGTCTGATGGATTGGGAGAGTTGTTTATGTACTGTGTGTAGGTACACTGTATCTGAAGGGTTAGGGTTAGGGTTACTATAGTCAGTCGGAAGGAATGGGAGAGCTTTCATGTAATGTGTGTCGGTATCCTGTATCTGAAGGGTTAGGGTAATGGTTACTATAGTCCGTCTGAAGGAAGGGGAGAGCTTTCATATAATGTGTGTCGGTATCCTGTATCTGAAGGGTTAGGGTAATGGTTACTATAGTCCGTCTGAAGGAAGGGGAGAGCTTTCATATAATGTGTGTCGGTATCCTGTATCTGAAGGGTTAGGGTAATGGTTACTATAGTCCGTCTGAAGGAAGGGGAGACCTTTCATATAATGTGTGTAGGTATAATGTATCTGAAGGGTTAGGGTTACTACAGTCCGTCTGAAGGAAGGGGAGAGTTGTAATGTGAGTAGGTATAATGTATCTGAAGGGTTAGGGTTACTACAGTCCGTCTGAAGGAAGGGGAGAGCTTTCATATAATGTGTGTAGGTATACTGTATCTGAAGTGTTAGGGTTACTACAGTCAGTCTGAAGGAATGGGAGAGTTGTAATGTGTGTAGGTATACTGTATCTGAAGAACACTTTGACTTGAACTACCTGTAAATCGATATTCCAAAATAATAAAATTCCAAAAGGCTTTGATATGCAATCATTGACCTACCTTGCAGCATACTGTATGATGAGGACTGCATCCCAAATGGAACATATAGATCCAGGTCAAAGGGAGTGCACTCTTTAGGGAATAGGGTGCCATTTGGGATGGACCGAGGGGCCTTTTCGAATCCAGCAAGAGTTCACTTTCCTGCTGAACACTGGATTCTGTGTTAATAGAGGTCTTGCAGGGGTGGTGTCCTCTCTGACCTTTAGATGGGAACCTCTCCAATGTACACAGCATAATGAGATGTACCTGGGAACATCTGCAGGGCATCCATCACTGACAGCCCAGCCAACTACCGCTAACTGCTCTTACAGCAGGTTGAATACTGGAAACCTCTGTACTCTACTCAACTGTACAGTACAGGTTAAATAAGACAGCTCTCATGTTATTTACAGGTAATTCATATTTTTTCCACTTCCCCTACATCTCTATTGCTGCTGATCTACAGTTGCCGACGGCAGTGCTCTGGAATAGTAATGATTCATGCCAAGCATGTCCTATGACATTGTGCTGGTAGTTACAGCAAAATCACGCACAAACAAATGTGGACTAATGATACGACATACTGAGGCACATACGTGGTATCACTTACACATATGCAGTGCATTTGGAAAATATTCAGACCCCTTGACTTTTTCCACATTTTGTTACGTTACAGCCTTATTCTAAAATGGATCCAATAGTTTTTCCCCCTCATCAATCTACACACAAAACCCCATAATGAGAAAGCAAAAACTGGTTTTATACATTTTTGCGCATTATATATATATATATATAAAAAAAAACTGAAATGTCACATTTACATAAGTATTCAGACCCTTTACTCAGTACTTTGTTGAAGCACCTTTGGCAGCGATTACAGCCTCGAGTCTTCTTGGGTATGACCCTACAAGCTTGATACACCTGTGTTTGGGGAGTTTCTCCCATTCTTCAGTGCAGATCCTCTCAAGCTCTGTCAGGTTGGAGAGGGAGCGTTGCTGCATAGCTATTTTCAGGTATCTCCAGAGATGTTCGATCGGGTTCAAGTCCGGGCTCTGGCTGGGCCACTCAAGGACATTCAGAGACTTGTCCCGAAGCCACTCCTGCTGTGTGCTTAGGGTCGTTGTCCTGTTGAAAGGTGAACCTTCGACCCAGTCTGAGGTCCTGAGCACTCTGGAGCAGGTTTTCATCAGGGATCTCTCTGTACTTTGCTCTGTTCATCTTTCGCTCAATCCTGACTAGTCTCCCTGTCCCTGTCGCTGAAAAACATCCCCAAAGCATGATGCTGCCACCACCATGCTTCATCGTAGGGATTGTGCCAGGTATCCAGATGTGACACTTGGCATTCAGGCCAAAGAGTTCAATCTTGGTTTCCTCAGACCAGAGAATCTTCATTCTCATGGTCAGAAAATCCTTTAGTTGCCTTTTGGCAAACTCCAAGCGGGCTGTCGTGTGCTTTTTACTGAGGAGTGGCTTCCGTCTGGCCACTCTACCATAAAGGCTTGATTGGTGGAGTAGTGCAGAGTTGGTTGTCCTTCTGGAAGGTTCTCCCATTTCCACAGAGGAACTCTGTAGCTCTGGCAGTGTGTCCATCGGGTTCCTTGTCAACTCCCTAACCAAGGCCCTTCACCCCTGATTGCTCAGTTTGGCTGGGCTGAAATTTATACAAACCTGTTTTCGCTTTGTCATTATGGGGTATTGTGTGTACATTGATGAGGAAATGTTTTTATTTAATCCATTTTAGAATAAGGCTGTAACGTAACAAAATGTGGAAAAGGGGAAGGAGTCTGAATACCCTCCGAATGCAATGTATAAGGCAGACTAAGTCACAGACATACATGCATGCAGAATTCGCACACACATGCACGCTCTCAAACATGCACACACATATGCACGCACACACGCATGCACATGCTTACATACGCTCACCCATGCATACACAACGAATATACTACTTAGAGACTTAAAGCAATGGATTATTTCTGATAATGGGGCCATCCAATGGATTCTTCCTGAAAATGGGGCCATTCAATGGATTATTTCTGACAATGGGGCCATTCAATGGATTATTTCTGACAATGGGGCCATTCAATGGATTTTTGTCCTCCAGGAAGAAAGTTTGAGTTCATGGAGAGTGAGTTGTGATGCTGGAGTGACGACCATTCTAACTCACCCAGGCATGCTGTTTCAAGTAATGATGTGCCAGTTGGAGAGGTAGGGCAGGGTGAACTGACAGGTGCCACAACCAGCCATCCACAACTGAACCGCCGGCTAGATTCCGTGCCAATATCACATCCCCTCATGTCCCCCTCCACTCAGCTGTCAATGACAGGGATGTCTCCACAGTGTCTACCTGCAACAGACCCCTTGATCCAGGGTCCAGTTTGACAGTGATGCTGTTACCGAATCCTGACACAGTTCCACACCTCCTCAGTCCTCTGTGGGGTCTAGTCTACATTCTACACCAGAGTCCAGGGAGGGTCACTATCTCCCTTCAGACCGTCCTCCTGTATGGTTGCCACATACACAATGGATAATGTCCCATCACCTCGCTTTACAAGCCACAGTAAACTGCCATCTTTGTGAGAACCTCAACCACCACTGACTTGGATTGCTAATCATACTGTACAAAACAAACTACAAGCAAAGAGATAATAATGTTGTCATGAAACCCCTGGATAACAATATCTCATTCCAAATCATGTTTGTATACTGTAAGCCTGACATTTTCTTCATAGCAGCTTCCAGAAAGATAGCAAGACAGTGAAAACAACACATCTTCTAAATTCCCTCCCAGACATAAGTAAAAAGTATTTGTACCAATGGTAGAGCACAGGAAGGACATACATGTCCTGCCCTGCTGAAGAAGCTGGCTTTCTTTTTCTCAATGATTCACTCAGTATTAGTGTTACGCCTAGTTAGTATGTGTTTTATTACACTATGAGTACAGTCACAGGGACTTGGATATTTCACTCACGGCACAGTGAGGCACAGAACGATTAAAACTCACAATTAGAAATAATTTAGGGCGATGCTTAAACTAATTGCCACAATCTCACAGCTCCTCCTTGTGGATAAGATTGCCAACATAACATCACAAATTTGCTTGTCATTCCACCGGGAGGAAATCATGTGAGCAGAGAGATGCTCTGCTAACTTACAGAGAAGCAATGTTGACGAAATAATGGGCATGATGTTCATAGTCATGACATGAGCCGCTCATAAAACTGTTGGAGATGGTTTCGTTACTCTCTAGTTTGATATAAAACTGTTGGAGATGGTTTCGTTACTCTCTAGTTTGATATAAAACTGTTGGAGATGGTTTTGTTACTCTCTAGTTTGATATAAAACTGTTGGAGATGGTTTCGTTACTCTCTAGTTTGATATAAAACTGTTGGAGATGGTTTCATGACTCTCTAGTTTGATATAAAACTGTTGGAGATGGTTTCGTTACCCTCTAGTTTGATATAAAACTGTTGGAGATGGTTTCGTTACACTCTAGTTTGATATAAAACTGTTGGAGATGGTTTCTTTACTCTCTAGTTTAATATAAAACTTTTGAAGATGGTTTCGTTACTCTCTAGTTTGATATAAAACTGTTGGAGATGGTTTTGTTACTCTCTGGTTTGATATAAAACTGTTGGAGATGGGTTTCTCTCGTTTGATATAAAACTCTCTCTAGTTTGATATAAAACTGTTGGAGATGGTTTCGTTACTCTCTAGTTTGATATAAAACTGTTGGAGATGGTTTCGTTACTCTCTAGTTTGATATAAAACTGTTGGAGATGGTTTCGTTACTCTCTAGTTTGATATAAAACTGTTGGAGATGGTTTCTTTACTCTCTAGTTTGATATAAAACTTTTGAAGATGGTTTCGTTACTCTCTAGTTTGATATAAAACTGTTGGAGATGGTTTCGTTACTCTCTAGTTTGATATAAAACTGTTGGAGATGGTTTCGTTACCCTCGAGTGGGATATAAAACTGTTGGAGATGGGGTCGTTACCCTCTAGTATGATATAAAACTGTTGCAGATGGGGTCCTTACTCTTTAGTATGATATAAAACTGTTGCAGATGGGGTCCTTACTCTTTAGTATGATATAAAACTGCTGTAGATTGTTCCGCCGAAGTCGGTCCCTCTCCTTGTTCGGGCGGTGTTCGGCGGTGGACGTCACCGACCTTCTAGCCATCATTGATCCATTTTTCATTTTCCATTGGTTTTGTCTTGTCTTCCAACACACCTGGTTCGAATCCCATCAATTACATATTGTGTATTTAACCCTCTGTTTCCCCTCATGTCCTTGCCGGAGACTGTTTGTTGTATGTAGGTGTTTATTGTTATTTCTGGTGTGCGACAGGTTTTCACCCTCTTTTTGTTATTTTGTATACTTTGGTTTTCAGAGAATTTGATGTTTATAAAACAGCTCCGTTTTTACCAAGTTCATTCTGCTGCGCCTGACTTTCCAGCCACCAGCACGCACCACATTACAGAATCTCCGACCTTACTATGGAGTCAGCAGGAGAGGGTACCCCGGCCATTGATGTGGAGGAGCGCGTCCAGGAGCATGCAGTTATGCTTCACCATCTTGGCGTTGCCATGGATCACGTTGTCCAAACGCTGGGAGAGACAGGGAGTTCTTCCAGCGCCTCCACCAGCACAACTGGGGTCTCCCTTGAGCTCCCCTTTCCCGCCTGAACCCAGTGGGATCTGTCTCTCCTTGCCGCAGGAGTATGACGGGAGGCCTCGAACTGCCAGGGTTTTTTACAGCAATTAAACCTTTATCTGGCCACCGTCCATCCGGCTCCAACGGATCTCAATAGGCTGTCCGCCCTCGTCTCGTATCTCACCGGGAGAGCACTGGAGTGGGCTGGAGGGTAGATTGGCGGGTGAGCGCCGGACGTCTGTCGGGAGCTGGCCTGCAGAGACACCAACCTCACGTTCGACCAGCTGGTGGACCTGTCTATCCGGCTGGACAACCTGCTGGCTACTCGTGGACGTCCAGATCGGGGGTCTGGTGGTTCCATCCTCCCGCACCACCTCTCCGATACCTATGGAGCTGGGAGGGGTGGTGCGCAGGGAGACAGGACGGGGATTCCAGCTCATGCATCATCTGTGGCCGCAGAGGTCACACTGCCGGTCGGTGCCGGGTTGGTTCCTCTGGGAATCGAGGCAGCAGGCAGGGTGCTCTGGCGTCGCCCCAGGGTAGCCGGCACCATTCTCTCCCAGAGCCCTCTGTTGCACATATGTTTGTGTCTGTCACTTTTCCTGAGTATTCTCCGTATTCCCAGCATAAGGCGCTCGTAGATTCAAGCACGGCTGGGATTTTCATTGATAGAGCGTTAGCTCATAGTTTAAGGACCCCCATTTTCCCGTGGATGTGCCCTTCCCAGTTCATGCCTTAGATAGTCCACCATTAGGGTCAGGGATAATTAGGGAGGTTACCGCACCGTTGGGTATGGTGACGCACGGGGGCCATACGGAGAAAATTAGTCTCTTCCTCATTGACTCTCATGCGTTTCCCGTGGTGCTTGGCCTACCCTGGTTAGCTTTTCATAACCCCACTGCTTCTTGGCCACAGAGGGCTCTCATGGGATGGTCATGAGAGTGCTCAAGTAGGTGATTAGGGGTTTCCGTTGATGCTACAACGGTGGAGAGACCAGACCAGGTCTCCACCGTGCGCATTCCCCCTGAATATGCCGATTTGGCTCTCGCCTTCTCTAAAAAGAAGGCGACTCAATTACCACCTCATCGACGGGGTGATTGTGCGATAGACCTCCTAGTAGACGCTGTACTTCCCTGGAGTCACGTGTATCCCCTCTCACAGGAGGCTATGGAAACATATGTCTCTGAATCCCTGCGTCAGGGATACATTCGGTCCTCCACTTCACCCGCCTCCTCGAGTTTATTTTTTGTGAAGAAGAAGGATGGGGTCTGCACCCGTGTATTGACTATCCGGGTCTGAATCAGATCAGGGTGAGGTATAGTTACCCACTACCGCTCATAGCTACAGGAATAGAGTCAATGCACGTGGTGCACTTCTTCACCAAACTAGATCTCAGGAGCGCTTACAATCTGGTGCGTATCCGAGAGGGAGATGAGTGGAAGACGGCTTTCAGTACCACCTCTGGGCACTATGAGTACCTCGTCATGCCATACAGGTTGATGAATGCGCCCTCAGTCTTCCAAGCCTTTGTAGACAAGATTTCCAGGGACCTGCACAGGCAGGGTGTAGTGGTGTATATTGATGATATTTTGATATACTCCGCAACACACGCTGAGCATGTGTCCCTGGTGCGCAGAGTGCTTGGTCGCCTGTTGGAGCATGACCTGTACGTCAAGGCTGAGATATGCCTTTCCACTTCAGGGGTGGAGATGGAGAGTGACCGGAGATGGAGAGTGACCGCATGCTCCGCCCCTGTGCCTTCTTCTCGAAGAATCTCAGCTCGGCGGAGCGAAACTATGATGTGGGGGACCGGGAGCTGTTGGCTGTCATCAAAGCCTTGAAGGCGTGGAGACATTGGATTGAGGGGGCTAAACACCCTTTTCTCATCTGGACTGACCACCGTAATCTGGAGTACTTTCGGGTGGCTAGGAGATTGAACCCTCGCCATGCAAGGTGGGCCATGTTTTTCACCCGTTTTGTATTTACCCTTTCATACAGACCAGGCTCTCAGAACGCTAAGGCAGACGTATTGTTCCGCCTGTATGATACAGAGGAGCGGCCCCTGGATCCCACTCACATACTCCCGGCCTCTTGCCTGGTGGCACCGGTCGTGTGGGAGCTGGACGCGGACATTGAGCAGGCATTGCGTACAGAGCCCACTCCCCTTCAATGTCCGGCTGGGCGTCTGTACATTCCGTTTGCTGTCCGCAACCGGCTAATCTACTGGACCCATACGTCACCCTCCTCTGGTCATCCTGGTATCGGTCAGACGGTGTGCTGTCTTAGTGAGAAGTACTGGTGGCCCACTTTAGTTAAGGACGTAGGGGTTTATGTTACCTCCTGCTCGGTGTGCGCCCAGTGCAAGGCTCCTAGACACCTGCCCAGAGGTAAGTTACAACCCTTACCCGTTCCACAATGGCCATGGTGGCACCTGTCAGTGGATGTCCTGACTGATCTTCCTCCTTCACAGGGAAACACCACTATCCTGGTCGTTATGGATTGTTTCTCTAAGTCCTGCCATCTCCTCCCTCTGCCCGGTCTCCCTTACGGCCCTACAGACTGCGGAGGCCTTGTTTACACACGTCTTCCGGCACTACGGGGTGCCTGAGGATATAGTGTCTGATCGAGGTCCCCAGTTCACTTCAAGGGTCTGGAAGGTGTTCATGGAACGTCTGGGGATCTCGGTCAGCCTTACCTCAGGTTTTCACCCTGAGAGTAACGGGCAGGTGGAGAGAGTTAACCAGGATGTGGGTAGGTTTCTGAGGTCTTATTGCCAGGACCGGCCGGGGGAGTGGGCAGCGTTCGTGCCTTGGGCAGAGATGGCCCAGAACTCGCTCCGCCACTCCTCCACAAACCTCACCCCCTTCCAGTGTATATTGGGGTATCAGCCAGTTCTGAATCCTTGACATCAGAGTCAGACCGAGGCTTCTGCGGTGGACTACTGGTTCCGGCGCGCGGAGGAGACATGGGACGCTGCTCATGTACATCTTCAGCGAACCGTGCTGTGCCAGAAAGTGGGTGCAGACCGTCACCGCAGTGGGGCCCCGGTGTTCACAGCAGGGGATCGATCGGGTCTGGCTCTCGATCCGAAACGTGCCCCCTCGCCTGCCCTGCCGGAAGCTGGGTCCGCAGTTTGTGGGTCCATTTAAAGTCCTGAGGAGAGTGAACGAGGTATGTTATAGGTTACAGCTTCCCCCCAATTACCGTATGAACCCCTCGTTCCGTGTGTCTCTCCTCAGGCCGGTGGTGGCTGGCCCACTCCAGTAGTCTGAGGTGCGGGAGGTTCCTCCGCCCCCTCTGAACATCGAGGGGGCCCCTGCGTACTCCGTTCCTTCCATACTGGCATCGAGACTTTTGGGCGAGGGACCTTCAGTACCTCGTGGACTGGGAGGGGTATGTTCAGAAGGAGAGATGCTGGGTTCTGGTGGAGGATGTGTTGGATCCTTCTATGCTGCGAGATTTCCACCGTCTTCATCCGGGTCGCCCTGCAGCTCGCCGACCTTCTAGCCATCATTGATCCATTTTCCATTGGTTTTGTCTTGTCTTCCTACACACCTGGTTCAAATCCCATCAATTACATATTGTGTATTTAACCCTCTGTTTCCCCTCATGTCCTTGTCGGAGATTGTTTGTTGTATGTAGGTGTTTATTGTATATTCTGTTGGGCGACGGGTTTTGTACCCTCTATTTGTTATTTTGTGTACTTTGGTTTTCAGAGGTTTTGATGTTTATTGTTAAACAGCTTCGTTTTTACCAAGTTCATTCTCCTGCGCCTGACTTCCCTGCCACCAGCACGCACCACATTACAGAGATGGGGTCATTTCCCTCTAGTTTGATATAAAACTGTTGAAGATGGGGTCGTTACCCTCTAGTATGATATAAAACTGTTGAAGATGGGGCCGTTACCTCTAGTATGATGTAAAACTGTTGAAGATGGGGTCGTTACCCTCTAGTATGATATAAAACTGTTGAAGATGGGGCCGTTACCTCTAGTATGATATAAAACTGTTGAAGATGGCGTCGTTACCCTCTAGTATGATATAAAACTGTTGAAGATGGCGTCGTTACCCTTTAGTATGATATAAAACTGTTGGAGATGGGGTCGTCACCCTCTAGTTTGATAAAAACAGGGGGAATCTAAAAAGGGAATAGTGCATTATGGTTGCCTTTCAACTTTGAAACAACTTGGGCTCTGCGGCAGAGGAGAGGACAGCTCAACTGAGGGCTCTTTTGGTTGGAAGTGTTTTAACATTCCTCTCTCCCATCCACCCACCCACAGAGTAGAGGGTTTGCCACCACCTGTTCCCCACCAACACTGCAGCATCAGCCATACATCTTTAATGGGGACACAGTCACACACCCCCACATTCCACATTTAGGCTACTGTAACATCAGATGTATGTAACTACTGTAGATTACGTTAGACATTACACAAACTTTACTTATGAAACAATCAAATACAAAAAACCTAGCGCTCGATAAATAATGATGCAGCATGCAGTCAGCCCTTGATTATTCCACAGTGCATCCCCATAGTTATGAAGAGAAAGATCCAGCTGGCCTCCTCCATCTGTTGAATAGAACCTGCCCACGGGTGTCACTAGCATGTTAGAGACATCACATCAAGTCAAGACAACCTTAAACCGGCACTGAAAAGACCCTGGCACAAACAAAAAGGCAAGGGTGACAAGTTCTGAAGTTCTGACTCGTCTTTAGTTGGCTTTGTTGGACTTGTTTAACTTTTTAGCAGAAGTGACATAGAGGGCTTATTCACTTGTTGGGCTGTCCTTATCCTTCAATCAGTGCCCTGCCTCACCCCAGTGCATCAATTCCAATTTGTGGAGGATGATTAATGGCTCCCTGTACCACTGTGCATTTTAGGATTTGGGACAAAGAAAATGTAGGAAATTAGCATGTTATGGAAATAAATTTTCACCTTACTTGGTGTTATACACACTTTTTGGAATTAAACTTTAATTCAGTTGTTTCATCCTATGCAGGCAAAGACGCGTCCTCTATTCCCATCCTCAGCGGGGAAGCATATTTTCTCTTTGTTCTAACATGCTAGAGGAGGGACGGTGTTTGTGGAGACTCTCTAAATTGTTGATTTGGAGAGAAATTTGACCATCTGGACAAAATGCAGCGGAGAACTTTTAATGAGTACAACGGACTTTCCCATTGATTCGATTACACATACCATTTCCCTGGAGCATTTCTCAATGACACAGCCAATGGTGGGAAAACCAACATATTTTCTCTCTCTCTCTCTCTATCTCTCTCTCTCTCTCTAGTGCTCTGTTCTTCTCCTGCTCTCAAGGGAAAATAAATAAGCATAAATATGGGTTGTATTTACAATGGTGTTTGTTCTTCACTGGTTGCCCTTTTCTTGTGGCAACAGGTCACAAATCTTGCTGCTGTGATGGCACACTGTGGAATTTCACCCAGTAGATATGGGAGTTTATCAAAATTGGATTTGTTTTCAAATTCTTTGTGGATCTGTGTAATCTGAGGGAAATATGTCTCTCTAAGTCTCTCTAATATGGTCATACATTGGGCAGGAGGTTAGGAAGTGCAGCTCAGTTTCCACCTCATTTTGTGGGCAGTGAGCACATAGCCTGTCTTCTCTTGAGAGCCATGTCTGCCTACGGCGGCCTTTCTCAATAGCAAGGCTATGCTCACTGAGTCTGTACATAGTCAAAGCTTTCCTCAAGTTTAGGTCGGTCACCTTGGTCAGGTATTCTGCCACTGTGTACTCTCTATTTAGGGCCAAATAGCATTCTAGTTTGCTCTGTTTTTTTGTTAATTCTTTCCAATGTGTCAAGTAATTATATTTTTGTTTTCTCATGATTTGGTTGGGTCTAATTGTGCTGCTGTCCTGGGGCTCTGTGGGGTGTGTTTGTGAACAGAGCCCCAGGACCAGCTTGCTTAGGGGACTCTTCTCCAGGTTCACCTCTCTGTAGGTGATGGCTTTGTTATGGAAGGTTTGGGAATCGCTTCCTTTTAGGTGGTTGTAGAATTTCTGGATTTTGATAATTTGTGGGTATTGGCCTAATTCTGCTCTGCATGCATTATTTGGTGTTCTACGTTGTACACGGAGGATATTTTTGCAGAATTCTGCATGCAGAGACTCAATTTGGTGTTTGTCCCATTTTGTGAAATCTTGGTTGGTGAGCGGAGCCCAGACCTCACAACCATAAAGGGCAATGGGCTCTATGACTGATTCAAGTATTTTTAGCCAGACCCTAATTGGTATGTTGAATTTTATGTTCCTTTTGATGGCGTAGAATGCCCTTATTGCCTCGTCTCTCAGATCGTTCACAGCTTTTTGGAAGTTACCTGTGGCGCTGATGTTTAGGCCAAGGTATGTATAGTTTTTTTGTGTGCTCTAAGGCAATGGTGTCGAGATGGAATTTGTATTTGTGGTCCTGGCGACGAGACCGTTTTTGGAACACCATTATTTTGGTCTTACTGAGATTTACTGTCAGGGCCCAGGTCTGACAGAATCTTTGCAGAAGATCTAGGTGCTGCTATAAGCCCTCCTTGGTTGGGGACAGAAGCACCAGATCATCAGCAAACAGTAGACATTTGACTTCGGATTCTAGTAGGGTGAGGCCGGGTGCTGCAGGCTTTTCTAGTGCCCGCGCCAATTTGTTGATATATATTAAATTTTTTATTTTACCTTTATTTTACTAGGCAAGTCAGTTAAGACTTATTTTCAATGACGGCCTAGGAACAGTGGGTTAACTGCTTGTTCAGGGGCAGAACGACAGATTTGTACCTTGTCAGCTCGGGGGTTTGAACTTGAAACCTTTCGGTTACTAGTCCAACACTCTAACCACTAGGCAGCCCTGCCGCCCATGTTGAAGATGGTGGGGCTTAAGCTGCATCCCAATCTCACCCCACGACCCTGTGTGAAGAAATGTGTGTGTTTTTTGCCAATTTTAACCGCACACTTGTTTGTGTACATGGATTTTATAATGTCATATGTTTTACCCGCTCGCCACTTTCCATCAATTTGTATAGCAGACCCTCGTGCCAAATTGAGTCGAAGGCTTTTTTGAAATCAACAAAGCATGAGAAGACTTTGCCTTTGTTTTGGTTTGTTTGGTTGTCAATTAGAGTGTGTGGGGTGAATACATGGTCTGTTGTACGGTAATTTGGTAAAAAGCCAACTTGACATTTGCTCAGTACATTGTTTTCATTGAGGAAATGTACGAGTCTGCTGTTAATGATAGTGCAGAGGAATTTCCCAAGGTTACTGTTGACGCATATTCCACAGCAGTTATTGGGGTCAAATTTGTCTCCACTTTTGTGGATTGGGGTGATCAGTCCTTGGTTCCAAATATTGGGGAAGATGCCAGAGCTAAGGATGATGTTAAAGAGTTTTAGTATAGCCAGTTGGAATTTGTTGTCTGTATATTTGATCATTTCATTAAGGATACCATGAACACCACAGACCTTTTTGTTTTTTATTTTATTTATTTTGACCTGTAACTCGTTCAAGGACATTGGAGAATCCAGTGGGTTCTGGTAGTCTTTAATAATTGATTCTAAGATTTGTATTTGATCATGTATATGTTTTTGATCTTTATTCTTTGTTATAGAGCCAAAAAGATTGGAGAAGTGGTTTACCCATACATCTCCATTTTGGATAGATAATTCTTTGTGTTGTTGTTTGTTTAGTGTTTTCCAATTTTCCCAGAAGTGGTTCGAGTCTTTGGATTCTTCAATTACATTGAGCTGATTTCTGACGTGCTGTTCCTTCTTTTTTCGTAGTGTATTTCTGTATTGTTTTAGTGATTCACCATAGTGAAGGCGTAGACTCAAGTTTTCCGGGTCTCTATGTTTTTGGTTAGACAGGTTTGTCAATTTCTTTCTTAGATTTTTGCATTCTTCATCAAACCATTTGTCATTGTTGTTCATTTTCTTTGGTTTTCTATTTGAGATTTTGAGATTTGATAGGGAAGCTGAGAGGTCAAATATACTGTTAAGATTTTCTACTGAAAGTTTACACCTTCACTATTGCAGTGGAACATTTTACCCAGGAAATAGTCGAGAAGGGATTTAATTTGTTGTTGCCTAATTGTTTTTTGGTAGGTTTCCAAACTGCATTCCTTCCATCTATAGCATTTCTTAATGTTACTCAGTTCCTTTGGCTTTGATGCCTCGTGATTGAGTATTGCTCTGTTCAAGTAGACTGTGATTTTGCTGTGGTCTGATAGGGGTGTCAGTGGGTTGACTGTGAACGCTCTGAGAGACTCTGGGTTGAGGTCAGTGATAAAGTAGTCTACAGTACTACTGCCAAGAGATGAGCTATAGGTGTACCTACCATAGGAGTCCCCTCGAAGCCTACCATTGACTATGTACATACCCAGCGTGCGACAGAGCTGCAGGAGTTGTGACCCGTTTTTGTTGGTTATGTTGTCATAGTTGTGCCTAGGGGGGCATATGTGGGAGGGAATGCTGTCACCTGCAAGATTACTTGTTGGTTATTACTGCATTGTCGGAACTAGAAGCACAAACATTTCGCTACACTCACATTAAAATCTGCTAACCATGTGTATGTGACAAATACAATTTGATTTGATTTTGATTTGAGGTGTTTGTCCTCCTGTGTGCGGAGGGTGTCAGGTTCTTGTCCGGTTCTGGCATTTAGGTCGCCACAGACTAGTACATGTCCCTGGGCCTGGAAATGATTGATTTCCCCCTCCAGGATGGAGAAGCTGTCTTCATTAAAGTATGGGGATTTTAGTGGGGGGATATAGGTAGCACAGAGGAGCACATTTTTCTCTGTTAAGATAATTTCCTTTGAATTTCTAGCCAAATGTAAAATGTTCCTGTTTTGATTAATTTAATTGAGTGAGTTAGGTCTGCTCTATACCAAATTAGCATACCCCCTGAGTCCCTTCCCTGTTTCACACCTGGTAGTTTGGTGGATGGGACTACCAGCTCTCTGTAACCTTGAGGGCAACCAGTGGGTCCGTCTCCTCTATACCAGGTTTCTTGCAGGATGACAATGTCTGTATTACTGATTTCTTTGGTGAAGTCTGGGTTCCTGCTCTTTAGGCCAAAAGCAGATGACCTCAGGCCTTGGATATTCCAGGATGATATAGTGAAGGCTTTGTGTTCCATAAAGTGTCCAATGTTGTTGGTCGTGTGGTTTGGCCTCAGGCCAGTAAGTGTGAGCAGAGCCTGCTGAGCATCTGGTACATGTCATTGGCTTGGGCGAGTGTAAGAGTGGGAGTTGGGCCTGTTTGCCCGCTCACTACCTGGGCGTATGTGTGACTTCCATGTTGAGGCCCTCTTTGCGGGGGTGGGGTGCATGGGGTGGGCAGGAGTGGCATAGGTCTGATCTGAGGGGGCCTAAATGGGGTGTGGGCATGGTTGACGTGGGGGGGTGTTGATTGGTTGGGGTGGGGGTGTGGATGTGGATGTGTCTGAGGGTGCTGTGGTCTGGATGTAAGTCCTCTTGGCGTGGGTCCTCTATGTGCAGGTCCGGGGGGGGGGGGGGTCCTGCAGGTCTTGGAGGGTGTCTCGCTGGTCTGGGTGGGGTGTCTATTGATCTGTTGCTCCTGTGTGAAGTGTTGGGGATACGTTTGAGAGCGATGTCCTTTAGAGTCCGGGCAAAGGTGGGCACTGCTGCCTTGTAGAGGTGGACCTGGTCATAGAGGCTGTTCAAGTCCAGGGTGGAGTGGTTGGCCAGGAAAACATTTGGTTTTGAGGCACAGTCACGGGGAATACTTGCATTTACCCACTGTATTGTGGCAGGGTGGAAGTCTTTTCGTGGTAGCAGGGTGGAGATAACCACTTGTGTGTTGGGGAAAGTAGAAGAAGCCTTTTCAATCACTCCCTTCAGTGCTGTGGCCACCCTTTCATGCTGTGCTCTCAGGTCGTTTTTTTTCTTCTTCTAGATATTTCCCATTTGAGTCCATAAGGAGTACAATCTGTGTCTTGTGTTTGTCCTCAGTGGGTGTGGGGGGGTTGTCAGAAGGGCTATCAGGGTGGCTGACAGTGGGGGTGCTCAGAGGGGGTGAGAGCCGCTGGGCTTGGGTTTTTTCGTTTGTCTGTTCTGTGATGTCGACTCTTATGGTCAGGATCTGGTGTGGACTGTTCTGCTGTGGTGTCGAGACTTTTGTCGGGTGCTGAGGTGGGCTGTTCTGCTGGCTTCTCTGTGGGGGTGGCCACCTCTCTAGTGGGTTGTTCTCTGTCACACGCCATCCCCCTCAACCTCTCCTCTAGTGCTCTGTTCTTCTCCTGCTCCTGTTGTAGTTGTCTCACCACTGTCCAGAGTGCAGATCTCTCTCTCTCAAGGTTGTGGGTTCAATTGCCATAGAGGACCAGTATGATGAAAATGTATGCACTCACTACTATAAGTTACTCTGGATAATGTAGAGAGAGAGATACTGAACCGCTTGTTAGATGTGATCTAAAGGAACAAGTTTGAATCTCCAACTTGGCAGGAGAACCAGGGAAGCGAAGGAGCTTCAGATTACTGTCTCATCTCAGGAATGATTTCACTTTCACTTTTTAAGAGCAAGAAACAAGTTTAGCTTCATGCTTCATAGTGAATTCGGAGCCATAACCAAGAACCTCATGACAACAGGAGGAAGAAACATCTCATGCTCATAGGTGTCTACATATAGAACACAGTGGGCATACATGCAGTAAAGAGGTCAATGGAATGCAGATCAAAGTGGGAAAGCGCAAGGACACCATTCCAAATATTTGATCTAACAAAGTGGATATTCGCTAAATCCATCATTATTCATGTATTCTAATAGGTGCACAATTTGGTTACTAAAATCCGATTTGGATATATTTGTCTGTTTTCGTTGCATAATATTTAGATGTTGTCCTTGGTTTGGTTTATAAAAAAAGTTCTGCTAAATGCTACTGTTTTGTATGAGCTGATAGCACATAGTCTCTGGTTGTGAGGCCAGTTGGATGTACTGTCAAAATCTCCAAAACAACGTTTGAGGCGGCTTATGGTCGAGGAATTAACATTCAATTCTCTGGAAACATTCCTGCAGTCAGCATGCCAATTGTACACTCCCTCACATCCGTGGCATTGTGTTGTGTGACAAAACTTCACATTTTAGTGGACTTTTATTGTCCCCAGCACAAGGTGTACCTGTGTAATGATCATGCTGTTTAATAAGCTTCTTGATATGCCACACCTGTCAGGTGGATGGATTATCTTGGCAAAGGAGAAATGCTCACTAACAGTGAGGTAAACAAATGTGCGTACAACAATTGAGAGAAATAAGCTTTTTGTGGGTATGGAACATTTCTGGGATCTTTTATTTCAGCTCATGAAACAGACAATTTACATGTTGCGATTATATTTTTTGTTCGGTATAGAAATTGGGGGTGGTAGTTGAAGCCATTTTTAAATGTAATTCAGTTGATTGGTGATGATGACATGAACATACACTGAACAAAAACATGTGTGAAATACACATATAAACAATAGCCGAAATGTAGGCTAAATGAGATGGGTGGCAATGAGGTGATTCTGAATCTTTGTGTATGTGGCGTTTCCATTGTTTTGGTCAAATTCCATTGATCTCTTCACTGCATTAATATTTGAAGGAATAAGACAATCATATGGTGGGTATTTTCTGTCTTTAAAAAACACTTACAAAATAGCCTTTCATCTTTCATCTGGTCTTTCCTAGATAAATGCTCTATTGTGTTGCAATGCACTGGTGTGATTATTTTTTATGGTAAGTCATGACCAATGATCTTATTGCAACTCTCATCTATGAAATATGAAGGATAGCTTTTTGATCCAGAGAGAGAAAGAGAGAGAGGGTGAGAGAGGGCAACAGAGAGAGAGATAGAGAGAGAAAGAAAAAAAGAAAGATGGACAGAGAGAGAGAGAGAGAGAGAGAGAGAGGAGCGTGAGTGAGAGAAAGAAAGAGCATGTTTAATCAGAGTTCAGCTAGCTGCTCTGTGTGAGGACTGAGTTCTCAACCCGACAATTAGAAGAAACCCTTAATGGTGTGTTCCTCCTGAAGGAGACAAGGGCAGATAAAACACAGCAGCCAGGATGACACACATCAACTGTGCCTGACGCATTAACTTCAGCTCAACAAGCCCATCTGTTGTGCTTCTGGGAATTACTTACTAGTGTAAATAATGAAAAGGACAAAAAGTGACATTGTCTTTGAATGCTGAAGAAATAATTGTGTGTTTGTTGGAAAATATGTGTTGGTTTTGACTGGTGTGCTTCAACTGTAAATACCTGAAATGTTTCTGTAATTCTCATGACTTCCCTATAGGCTGTTACAACTATAGATAACAAGTGAAGCAAGGAGGAACCGTAGATCCTGGACAACTAAGAAAGGGCAATACAACGAGTGAGGTGCTTAGATTCATGTTCTGACCTGCAAAGTACAGCTTCCTGTAGTCTGCAAGAAATCCAAATATCAAAACATCCATCAAAAATACTGTCACGACATGCTCTTTTTGGTTGAGGATCACATCTCTCTCTCTCTCTCTCTCTCCCTCTCCCTCCCACCCACCCACCCACCCACCCACCACAGGTTTATGATGGTCATAAATACCTAAAACTCTTTATCCCACTCGGCCAAAATGAAGGTTGAGAATTCCTTTGTTACCACAGAAAAAGACTTTGCAGTACGGTAACGTCAAAAGGTTGAATAATTGAACAGTGTTTCTGTATTCCAAGCAGTTGGAGTGGTCCGTGGACACTTAAGGAACAGTCATGTCGAGTTTGCTTCATTTGGTGACCTCATGAAGGACAGGAGACACACATTACTGTTTCTTTGTTTGTATACACTTCTCAAGTATTGGGTTTGCCTCTGAATGTTGTATAAAATTAATTATTGAGTATATGGATACTTTTGACATTATGAAATGTGATGTTTGCCTTCTAAATGAGAGTATGGGTTTTCATATAAAAAGTTAACTAGTCAGTGACCACACCCCGTGAGCACAGACCTTTATATCGGCATCATGGAACGTCCCCTTTTCTACTAAAAGTATAAAACCTACTTCCGACAAAATGTATATTAGACCAAAACATGCAGGTGACGCTGGTGTGTGAAGTGGTTTAAACTACATAGGACAAAACCAGAGAACGTGGAGATCATTCCCACGCTGAAATGGTGAAGAAATCTACAAACTAAAGATCAATGACTCAGGCTGCAGCTGTTTAAATACTTTAGTCTGGTAAATGCATCCGATCAAAGAATATTTCCCGATTGGTACTCGGTGATGTATCCATTATATCAACCTACAACTTCAACAGATTTTGATCTCTGGTGGATAAACCAGAGGCTTTCTGTTGACTAACTATCCAGCAGACGGGACAACAAAAGCATGCACTCGTAAATATGTAAATTGCTATGTATTTTCGAATGAGCAGTTGTTCATGTTAAAAGTACTAGCATTTCCATGAGTGTAATTAAAAACTCTGAGTTTTCCCACTCTTGAGCTGACCCCACCCCTTTCCTTTGTCTACCAAGCCGTCATATTGGTTTCGTCCACTAGGGACTTTTCATTGTGTCATGTTAGTACCCAATGTATAACTAATTGTGTGTGTGTTCATGTAATTCTGTGATTGAATAGTTAGTAAATAAATAATTAAGCCAATGTTTATCGCTGATTCATGATTTATGTTAGAGTTCGTGCAGATATCAAAGGGTTTGCGACATTCAGGAATGAGACTGATGAGGTAATAATACATTAATAGAAGACTGTATCGATAAGATATGAAAATATCTGAAGAGTTAATTCGGGAAATAGAGACTCTATAAACAAATTCCTGTGGTGTCCCGACTTCATAGTTAATTAAAGTTACATGATTAGTTTAATCACGTAAGGAATAATTACACAGATTTGATTTGATGATATAACAGTCTTCACATTTAATGATAGTCAATGCTATGACAATACTATCGTATATCGGATGGATACATAAAACAATACGGTGACACATAGATGTCAAATGAATTCCAGCACTATAATATACAGTACTTTACATTTACCCGAGAAGCCTTTCTCCTCTGTCATGTGTCAATCAACCAGGATGGTCTTAGCATGCATCCACTGCCTCATCACTCCTGTCAGGATTACTTTTGCCTGATGAGACTAGTGTTGACTCGTGTTGACTGGCATGACCTACAATCATCGAGGCTGGCTCTAGGCTCTAGGATTTGATCATCTCTAAGAGTTCAGGAACTTAAACCAGCTACTGGTAGCTAGAGGCTGGAAAAGAATCACATTCAATCAAAGCCTAAATTCCCTCCACCTGCAATTATAGTCACTGGGATTATTGCTTAATTTCACTAATAAGTGTACTCTCTCACTGTCCTAAAGGTACAGTCAATATCAGAGGACAACATTTGACATTTCTATGTGAGAGCAAGAGAATATTAAGACCCAAGCAATTCTATCCTTTATTTAGATTTGATAATAATCCTCCCGTCTAGCCCCTGCTAAACACTAGCTTAACAATAATTTATACCTGTCTTTTGTGATTCTACACGGTAACTGAGGAACCAGTCGAGTGATGACTATCCTCAGAGTGTGATGCCATACATCAGCTAGCGTTGGGGACCACAGTGTGCCCATTAGGTGGCCTACATCACACTGCAACTCCTATAATCAAGGAGAAAAGCAAACGCCACGTGTTTGAAGGAGCCCTCCTATTGTGCCCTCTTTGTTTCCATCCAAGAAATCAGACTCACAGGCTAATTAAGAGGAGCCTTCATGCTTCCACATTAAGTGACATTAGACCCATCTGCAGTGTCCCCTCCTCCGGTGACACCCTCCTGGGCAGGAAGCCGAGATGGTGGGGCCCACTCTGCTATCACTGGCAGCTCAGCCTGCCTGATGGATCAGTTAAGTGTGACAGGGTCTGTGCTGTTCTCAGAGACCTGCTTCCCTGTGTGATGGGCTCCGTAGGTGACTTTACTGTTGGGTTTGGAGTGGGGATCTGTGTGTGTGTGTGTGTGTGAACAAGAGAGAGAAGGCTGCCATTAAGGTGTCTCTAGTTGATGTGCTGATGGTGATGACACCACATCGCCCTACACGCACGACAGCCTTGAACCACTGGCTCTTGATGCCATTAAACATGGAGCTCAAGAGGCTGGTTTTATACATACATTCCTATATAGTCTAATGATTTGAAGGAAAAAGACAACAACATGAACCTACCACAACAGAAGTAAACAGTCTAGCTATGTTGTACACAGTGAGACCTGAAGAGGAACAGATCTGTTGCAGTGAGAGCAGAATGTGTTCGATGGTTGTAATTAGTGTCCAATTATCTGAAACACAGACATAACCGGTGATCAAAGGTGGCTCATAAGGTCTAAAACTCTTCTCAAACACTGGTCCCTAAAGAGCATTCAGCTAGATGTACAACACATTTTGTTAAAGAAGCAATTGTATTTTATTTCAGCAGACAGTGTGCTTGCTTTACCCATTTTATTGCTAAAGCTAGGAATATCACTCTAATCAAAACATAGCCACGCTTGTCATAAACGTTATTAAGTACAACAAGTAGGAGAGAAGCCCAGACTACAGTAGTTGTCTCTAGCCTATATTGCATTTCTCTTAGATGAACAAGGAAACAAAAAGCCATTTTGGTTCAACCGCTGTGCCACAGCTGGCTTCAGAGACCACAAATTACTGTCAACATTAAGAAACATATACAGAAAATGTAATTGAATGTCTAGTTCTTCATATCTGGCATGAGGCTAAATCCTGCTTATGAATTCATTTTCACAGCCATAAATATGACTATTGCTTTATACCTTTCAATCATGTCAACTTTAGGCACATTTGGGGTGTGCTTGAAGAGGAAAACCCGATGTTCTTCCAGAGGAAACCCCAATGTTCTTCCAGAGGAAACCCCAATGTTCTTCCAGAGGAAACCCCAATGTTCTTCCAGAGGAAACCCCAATGTTCTTCCAGAGGAAACCCCAATGTTCTTCCAGAGGAAAACCCAATGTTCTTCCAGAGGAAAACCCAATGTTCTTCCAGAGGAAAACCCAATGTTCTTCCAGAGGAAACCCAATGTTCTTCCAGAGGAAAACCCAATGTTCTTCCAGAGGAAAACCCAATGTTCTTACAGAGGAAAACCCAATGTTCTTCCAGAGGAAAACCCAATGCTCTTCAAGAGGAAAACCCAATGCTCTTCAAGAGGAGAACCCAATGCTCTTCCAGAGGAAACCCAATGTTCTTCCAGAGAAAACCCAATGTTCTTCCAGAGGAAAACCCAATGTTCTTCCAGAGGAAAACCCAATGTTCTCCAAGAGAAAACCCCAATGTTCTTCCAGAGGAAACCCCAATGTTCTTCCAGAGGAAAACCCAATGTTCTTCCAGAAAAAAGACATATATTTTATGAGCAGAAAAGGGTTCATTCTGTTCATACATCTGATGTAGATTGATTATGTAGCCTACTTTCTCCTTCCCATAATTCCAATATTTTAAATATGCCATGAGAACATATTGAGAAAGAAGAGATAGGATTCATAGATTGACTCATCTGTTTCATGACAACTACGCATGTATAGATGCAACAGTCTACAGAGTATAATTCTCATGAAATTGAAGATAGTATTGTGAAAACTAGCATGGCCAATAGAACCCTAACTTAAACAACATACTGCAAAAACTACTATGCGCTCATTTCTGTACATTTATTACACAACATGGACAATATTGTACAGGACTATATAAGCAAACACACTGCAAACAACCAACACAGTACATAGGTAATGTACAGTTAACAGGACTTCCCATGGGCTCTGGCTCTTACCCTGAGAGCATATTTGGCCATTATTGCATATTAAAGACGTTGTAATGCACCATCAGGTTTATGGCCCACTAATTCTGACTCCCTGCTGCCCAGCAAATCAGCACTTTACATCCCATAAAGGGCCAATAATCGGTCCTAAACTAGTGTTAGAAAAACTGTCAAACACATGGCTGCCTTCCTCTATCAGACAGTGTCCAATGAATTAGCGCTGTATCTAAATCAGTGTGAACCATCAAAAAGCTGCAAAATTAAACAATATTTCAACCTACCTAACAGTTAAGAGAGACAAAAATGGGTGCATAGCAAAATATAGAATGGAATTGAAACCAAGATTGCCTTGGGGCTAATCCTGTGAAAGGCAAATAATTGACAGTGGTGTTTTGAGGTCATTATTAAAGCAAACACTTGACATATGAGAGAGGGTTGTAATTGAGAAATGTGCCAGAGTGGGATTAACACCTGGGACTCATTCACATGCAAGACAACATGTTCCCACGATAAACAATATGATTATTGTTAACCATTTCATATAGAAAACTAATCTAATTCACACCAAGTTTAAAATGTTAATTCCGACAGCAAATTGGTGAATGATCAAGGTGACCCGGCAGTATTTTTTAAGGAGGAAGTCTCCTCTCTCTCTCTATCTTTCTTTTCCCTTTTTCTCTCTCTTCCTGCCTCAGGTTCCTCAACCAGACTGCCTGGGATGGAGGGGGATGGCACCCAGTCTGGCGTTGTATGAGGAGACTCTACAGGTCAGTCCTCACAGGACTCTAATGAGGTCTCTGCAGGTCAGTCCTCACAGGACTCCAATGAGGTCTCTGCAGGTCAGTCCTCACAGGACTCCAATGAGGTCTCTGCAGGTCAGTCCTCACAGGACTCCAATGAGGTCTCTGCAGGTCAGTCCTCACAGGACTCCAATGAGGTCTCTGCAGGTCAGTCCTCACAGGACTCCAATGAGGTCTCTGCAGGTCAGTCCTCACAGGACTCCAATGAGGTCTCTGCAGGTCAGTCCTCACAGGACTCCAGGTCAGTCCTCACAGGACTCCAATGAGGTCTCTGCAGGTCAGTCCTCACAGGACTCCAATGAGGGTCTCACAGGACTCCAATGAGGTCTCTGCAGGTCAGTCCTCACAGGTCAGTCCAGGTCAGTCCTCACAGGACTCCAATGAGGTCTCTGCAGGTCAGTCCTCACAGGACTCCAATGAGGTCTCTGCAGGTCAGTCCTCACAGGACTCCAATGAGGTCTCTGCAGGTCAGTCCTCACAGGACTCCAATGAGGTCTCTGCAGGTCAGTCCTCACAGGTCAATGAGGTCTCTGCAGGTCAGTCCTCACAGGACTCCAATGAGGTCTCTGCAGGTCAGTCCTCACAGGACTCCAATGAGGTCTCTACAGGTCAGTCCTCACAGGACTCACAGGACTCTAATGTCCTCACAGGGACAGGTCAGTCCTCACAGGACTGTGATGAGGTCAGTCCTCACAGGACTCCAATGAGGTCTCTACAGGTCAGTCCTCACAGGACTCTAATGAGGGAATGGTGTGTGATGATATAGGGCAATAGGCTGATCTGGACACAAACCCAATCTGTGAAAATAGAAGAATAGCTAAAGCAAAAATAAATGTGATGAACGATTATCATCAAATGATTCCATGCTGGCTTGTAAGATTGAATTTTGAAAGATAATGAATTTGGCATTACAAAAGACATGTCAGACATTACAGGGAAGAGAAGATATTACTTGTTAGATTTTACTGCACTGTCAGAGCTAGAAACACAAGCATTTCGCTACACCCACAATAACATCTGCTAACACGTGTATGTGACCAGTAACATTTTATTTGATTTTGAAGACTGAACAGTGGTAGAGTGGTGGTCAGTAGATCGAATGAGACCACAGTTTAAAAAAATATTTTGAATTGTACATCAACAGAAAATAACTTGTTTTCCACAGTCTCCGAGCAAGATGTCAGAATTTCTTCTCTTCCACCCGAGAAACCAAAGAGTCACCCCTTCTCTTCCTATTCTCTCGATACACATGTACACTTCTCCGCTTAACTTCTTCTGAAAAGTGAACAATTCAGGGCTGAGCACATTCTGTCCTTGTTTGTCACAAAGACCCAGATCCCAGAGGTGTTTCATTGACTGCCACATGGGCTAAATTGGGCGGAGCTGTAACGGCCGTTGACAGTGGAAGAAGAGGAGGACCAAGGTGCAGCGTGGTATGTGTCCATATTTATTAAATGAACACGGAAACAACAAAACTAACAAAGAGAACGACCAAAAACAGTTCTGGCTGGTGCAGACACACAACAGAAAACAATCACCCATGAAACACAATAGAAAACAGGCTACCTAAATATGGTTCTCAATCAGGGACACCGATTGACAGCTGCCTTTGATTGAGAACCATACCAGGCCAAACACAGAAATAGCAAATCATAGAAAAACTAACATAGACAACCCACCCAACTCACGCCCTGACCATACTAAAAGAAAGACATAACAAAAGAACTGAGGTCAGAACGTGACAGGAGCACCACTATGGTTCTGAGCAATGATCCAACAATCAAGCATTCTTCTTTGGCCAAGTGTCAACATAAAGCAATGTGGTTTGCTATTACACAAGAGAAGAGACATCTAATGATGTAAACCCTTATGACCACACCCATTTTTTAAATATTCATGTTTTCACTGTGTGATCAAGTCTTAAACATAGGGTTCATTTGTGTGGATTAAATATGATTGCCTAAATCTTACAAATATAGATTTAGAATGTACCTTAGATAGTTCTCCATATGGTGTACTACTGCCATCCAGTGGAATAAACCACTCGATCCGTTGTGAGGCTTCTTTTTCTCCCGGAGAGGAACGTCATAGGACAAATGAATTACATAATCTGATAGAAAATGGTTCAGACTGGTTAGTTTTGAACTTGTTGATTTGAAAATCAAACATGGTGATGCAGTGCACATGCAGACACACACACACACACACACACAACATTATCCTCACTGATTCATATTATGTCAAATATCCCCTCCAGTGGCATGTTAATTCAAAAATATGATTTGCATAAGTGAAGCCATGCTGGTGCACATTCCCAGAGTATTGCCCAGATTAAACGAATAGGACCTGGGCATCATCAAAAAGACTGCTTGGTCAATTAGTTAGTCTGCATGCTGCCATTTTCTAAGTTACAGCTAAAAGCTGTGCAGCAGGGAGCAGGCTATGGCTGGCTGACTGAAGGACAGGCTGGCTGGGATTCCAAATCGATGTGCGTGGCAATATTGACACCCTGTGTTTGCGTAAGAAAGTGAGAAATTGAGGTTTGGAGTTTCAAATAGGATCCTTTCCTGGCAGTTCCCTACTGATAGTTACTGTCATAAATCTGTACATTTATCAGAGCCCCCTCCATGCTTCAATTAAACCACATTTACACCAACTTGTGGACTGGCCTCAATATGCCTGCCTCCTCATTGATTAAATTAGCTGATTTTCATAGTCCTGATATTGGTTGAAAAGGAGTTTTAATGACTCCAACCTAAGTATGTAAATGTCCAACTTCATTTGTATTGCTAGATATTACTGACTGTTGGAGCTAGAAAACATAAGTATTTTGTTGCACCTGTGATAACATCTGCAAATCTGTGTAGGCAACCAATAAACTGATTTCATTTGATAAAAATTGCTGTTCAGACAAAGACAGTACAGTATGACGATGGGCTAAAACTGCATCTCTAATACACATCCCTTATCACATCTTTTAGGTGATGTCATGGTTACGTTGACAAACTAAGCTCATGCGTAAAAAACGTCATAGGGTCTACCAGTCGTTTCACGGCGAGCTGCGCATGCCGTCAAATCAAAGGCACTCGTTCGATATAAAGTTATATACGTGTCAGTTTGTCACTTTTACGAGGTCGGAGTAACAACGTGCTCAACTACTTACGACAGCTCGAATCTTGACTGTGCCTTTAGAGTTAGAGAAAATTAACAACTAAGGAAAGATTTTTCCATTCTGTCTTTGATTCTCAAACATCAAACCCCTGCCTGGTCTGTTTCGCAAGCGTACCCGAAAGTCTCGCAATGTTGCGCCTCTGGGTTTACAAACTGTGGTTCAGATATCTTTTTCTTTCCACATTGATTTCCACAGGTGGCCACTAGAGTGCACTCATCTCCCATCATCATTGAATGTCATTTAGTGGTATAAAATTTCAAATTAAGTGTAATTACTTTATATGGTCAGTAAATTGAAGTCCTTCATAATAAAATAATTCAGGACCAATAAACAATTATATAACCTATCAACCCCCTTTACAAGGATACAGCTACAGTTATCTATTACAGCTACTGTTATATTGCTCGAGCTGATACTAAAACAAATTATATTAATATTGCTAGTAGTATTACTTATTTTTGTTCATTCATGGTAAAGTAGGGCTATCAATCTACAAATTCACAAACAACTGGACATAAAGTCTTCATCCTGCATGTTCCCTATCCTGGCAGTAAAGTAAAGATGCTAATGACATTGACAACCCTACAGTGATGAACCAATAGAGAGCAGCACAGCTTCCACTATTTGAGAGCCAATGCTTTGTTCACATCTAACTCTTCTGTCAGGGTACCTCAGAGATCTCATCTGTAGTGGACAGAAATGAGTGAGAGGGCTGTAAGGTGGTCTCCTAAACCACAGGATTGGGAAAAGAAGAACCATCCTACAAACCAGAAGTCATCACATGGGCTACAGACATTTACATTTTCATCGTCTTATTTGATTGATTCCATTCTGGGCAAAGATGCAACCAAAGACACTGGGATCAACAGAGGAGGTACTGTACCTAAACTAAATTTAGGGAAAATTGTCAATTAACTTTTGTAAGTGGCGCAGGGGAAATTGTTTGTGAATGGTGAAATTTCTAAAAAGGTGAAAATAATTTGTTACACAATAAATGAATAACTGTGCACATTTTCCAAGCAGTGGATACAATGGGTCCTACATCTCCCAAAGGGACTGAGAGTCAATCCAACAAGTCCAAGCAGATATCAGTAACACATCGTATTGCTCCTGAGGAGAACAAAAAAGCTACTTCACAGCTACAAGAAGATACCAGGATGGAGCTCCCAGTAAATACTAGTAGAGAGACAGAGGTGGGCTCCAGCAGAGACCAAACAGAGCAGCTGACAGCAGAAAGTCTAGATGGACACAACATCAACTCAAAGAAGCAACGACTTTATCGAACCACCTTTACTCATTTCCAGCTGGACCAACTGGAGAGGGCTTTCCACAAATCTCATTATCCAGACATTTTTGCCAGGTAATAACATTATGCTATCCTTACTACTGGTTATTGACATTAGTAGTGGGGGTCTTGTTGCTATGTAGTATACCACATACCTCACCTTTCAATCGTGTTTATTCTAAAAGACAATTCAAACTGTTCATAGATCAATGGCTCTTTATTTCCCTAGAGAAGAACTGGCGACAAGTCTAACTTTGACAGGGGCAAGGGTCCAGGTACACATACTCAATCATTAGTTTTTATACTGTAAATGTTGGTCTTGGAGCTGATTCTTATTTAGTGTGAGGCTGCAACACATAGTAGTCAGACATGGATCCATCAATAGGCTCCTGACATTTCTCCACTTGCTATACCTGTGTGTCCAGGTGTGGTTCCAAAACCGCAGAGCCAAGTGGCGTAAGCTTGAGAAGGCTGGTGTTTTGAGCTCGGCCCCTGGGCTACCTCTAACCAACCCCCTGAGCCTGTACTTGGATGTCCCCCTGCACCAGGCCTGGAGGGGAACCCCACATACAGTCTCTCTATATGGGCCTGACTCTGTGGGAACCCTGGATATTGGCACTCCGGCCTGGGTCTCACTGTGTGGACATCCTCTTATCCATCCAAACTTCAGCAGGTAGTATATATCAGTCTTCTGTTGATACAGGCATATGTTACGTAATGTGTAGCGATTAGAATTTGGATTTACTCAGTGGTTGATCTGAAAAACACTTGCATAGCTACACATCTTGGTAATGGTTAAGACAGACTAAACCAACCCTAACGCTATGTGGGAGATGGGACTATGCATTTGGTGTTTTAATTTGTCAATATACTACACTCTTAGAAAACAAGGGTTCAAAAGGGTTATTCTGCTGTCTCCATAAGGTTCTACATGGAACTCAAAAGGGTTCTACCTGGAACCAAAAAGGGTTCTCCAAATGGTTATCCTATAGGGATAGCCGAATAACCCTTTTTAGGTTCTAGATAGCACCTTTTTTTCTAAGGGTATATGAACCTGAAGTTATTTTTATCCCCTAAGGTTTTTAACTGTGATGAATCCTTCGGGTAACACTCCAACCCTGATGACCAAAGCTACCAGACCATCCCAGACCAGACCAGCAGCCATACTGGGTAATGACAGGAGGCTACTGCCCACACCAAGCAGTACTCAGTCCACAAACAGTAGTCCAACAGATTAAGGGACATTATCCAGTCCATCTTGTCCATGCTTGGCTTATATTGGTGCAGTGTTTTGTTAGCTGAATGTCAGCATCATCAGATTCAGTTCAAATGTTTGTAGTGTGTCCTGTATGGTTTATTGATTTAGTATTTGTAGTGTGTCCTGTATGGTTTATTGATTTAGTATTTGTAGTGTGTCCTGTATGGTTTATTGATTTAGTATTTGTAGTGTGTCCTGTATGGTTTATTGATTTAGTATTTGTAGTGTGTCCTGTATGGTTTATTGATTTAGTATTTGTAGTGTGTCCTGTATGGTTTATTGATTTAGTATTTGTAGTGTGTCCTGTATGGTTTATTGATTTAGTATTTGTAGTGTGTCCTGTATGGTTTATTGATTTAGTATTTGTAGTGTGTCCTGTATGGTTTATTGATTTAGTATTTGTAGTGTGTCCTGTATGATTTAGTATTTGTAGTGTGTCCTGTATGATTTAGTATTTGTAGTGTGTCCTGTATGATTTAGTATTTGTAGTGTGTCCTGTATGATTTAGTATTTGTAGTGTGTCCTGTATGATTTAGTATTTGTAGTGTGTCCTGTATGATTTAGTATTTGTAGTGTGTCCTGTATGATTTAGTATTTGTAGTGTGTCCTGTATGATTTAGTATTTGTAGTGTGTCCTGTATGATTTAGTATTTGTAGTGTGTCCTGTATGATTTAGTATTTGTAGTGTGTCCTGTATGATTTAGTATTTGTAGTGTGTCCTGTATGATTTAGTATTTGTAGTGTGTCCTGTATGATTTAGTATTTGTAGTGTGTCCTGTATGATTTAGTATTTGTAGTGTGTCCTGTATGATTTAGTATTTGTAGTGTGTCCTGTATGATTTAGTATTTGTAGTGTGTCCTGTATGATTTAGTATTTGTAGTGTGTCCTGTATGATTTAGTATTTGTAGTGTGTCCTGTATGATTTAGTATTTGTAGTGTGTCCTGTATGATTTAGTATTTGTAGTGTGTCCTGTATGATTTAGTATTTGTAGTGTGTCCTGTATGATTTAGTATTTGTAGTGTGTCCTGTATGATTTAGTATTTGTAGTGTGTCCTGTATGATTTAGTATTTGTAGTGTGTCCTGTATGATTTAGTATTTGTAGTGTGTCCTGTATGATTTAGTATTTGTAGTGTGTCCTGTATGATTTAGTATTTGTAGTGTGTCCTGTATGATTTAGTATTTGTAGTGTGTCCTGTATGATTTAGTATTTGTAGTGTGTCCTGTATGATTTAGTATTTGTAGTGTGTCCTGTATGATTTAGTATTTGTAGTGTGTCCTGTATGATTTAGTATTTGTAGTGTGTCCTGTATGGTTTATTGATTTAGTATTTGTAGTGTGTCCTGTATGGTTTATTGATTTAGTATTTGTAGTGTGTCCTGTATGGTTTATTGATTTAGTATTTGTAGTGTGTCCTGTATGGTTTAGTATTTGTAGTGTGTCCTGTATGATTTAGTATTTGTAGTGTGTCCTGTATGATTTAGTATTTGTAGTGTGTCCTGTATGATTTAGTATTTGTAGTGTGTCCTGTATGATTTAGTATTTGTAGTGTGTCCTGTATGATTTAGTATTTGTAGTGTGTCCTGTATGATTTAGTATTTGTAGTGTGTCCTGTATGGTTTATTGATTTAGTATTTGTAGTGTGTCCTGTATGGTTTATTGATTTAGTATTTGTAGTGTGTCCTGTATGGTTTATTGATTTAGTATTTGTAGTGTGTCCTGTATGGTTTATTGATTTAGTATTTGTAGTGTGTCCTGTATGGTTTATTGATTTAGTATTTGTAGTGTGTCCTGTATGGTTTATTGATTTAGTATTTGTAGTGTGTCCTGTATGGTTTATTGATTTAGTATTTGTAGTGTGTCCTGTATGGTTTATTGATTTAGTATTTGTAGTGTGTCCTGTATGGTTTATTGATTTAGTATTTGTAGTGTGTCCTGTATGGTTTATTGATTTAGTATTTGTAGTGTGTCCTGTATGGTTTATTGATTTAGTATTTGTAGTGTGTCCTGTATGGTTTATTGATTTAGTATTTGTAGTGTGTCCTGTATGGTTTATTGATTTAGTATTTGTAGTGTGTCCTGTATGGTTTATTGATTTAGTATTTGTAGTGTGTCCTGTATGGTTTATTGATTTAGTATTTGTAGTGTGTCCTGTATGGTTTATTGATTTAGTATTTGTAGTTTGTCCTGTATGATTTATTGATTTAGTATTTGTAGTGTGTCCTGTATGATTTAGTATTTGTAGTGTGTCCTGTATGATTTAGTATTTGTAGTGTGTCCTGTATGATTTAGTATTTGTAGTTTGTCCTGTATGATTTATTGATTTAGTATTTGTAGTGTGTCCTGTATGATTTAGTATTTGTAGTGTGTCCTGTATGATTTAGTATTTGTAGTGTGTCCTGTATGGTTTATTGATTTAGTATTTGTAGTGTGTCCTGTATGATTTAGTATTTGTAGTGTGTCCTGTATGATTTAGTATTTGTAGTGTGTCCTGTATGGTTTATTGATTTAGTATTTGTAGTGTGTCCTGTATGGTTTATTGATTTAGTATTTGTAGTGTGTCCTGTATGATTTAGTATTTGTAGTTTGTCCTGTATGATTTAGTATTTGTAGTTTGTCCTGTATGATTTATTGATTTAGTATTTGTAGTGTGTCCTGTATGGTTTATTGATTTAGTATTTGTAGTGTGTCCTGTATGGTTTATTGATTTAGTATTTGTAGTGTGTCCTGTATGATTTAGTATTTGTAGTGTGTCCTGTATGATTTAGTATTTGTAGTGTGTCCTGTATGGTTTATTGATTTAGTATTTGTAGTGTGTCCTGTATGGTTTATTGATTTAGTATTTGTAGTGTGTCCTGTATGATTTAGTATTTGTAGTGTGTCCTGTATGATTTAGTATTTGTAGTGTGTCCTGTATGATTTAGTATTTGTAGTGTGTCCTGTATGATTTAGTATTTGTAGTTTGTCCTGTATGATTTATTGATTTAGTATTTGTAGTGTGTCCTGTATGGTTTATTGATTTAGTGTTTGTAGTGTGTCCTGTATGATTTAGTATTTGTAGTGTGTCCTGTATGATTTAGTATTTGTAGTGTGTCCTGTATGATTTAGTATTTGTAGTGTGTCCTGTATGATTTATTGATTTAGTATTTGTAGTGTGTCCTGTATGATTTATTGATTTAGTATTTGTAGTGTGTCCTGTATGATTTGTTGATTTAGTATTTGTAGTGTGTCCTGTATGATTTGTTGATTTAGTATTTGTAGTGTGTCCTGCATGATTTAGTATTTGTAGTGTGTCCTGTATGATTTAGTATTTGTAGTGTGTCCTGTATGATTTAGTATTTGTAGTGTGTCCTGTATGATTTAGTATTTGTAGTGTGTCCTGTATGATTTAGTATTTGTAGTGTGTCCTGTATGATTTAGTATTTGTAGTGTGTCCTGTATGATTTAGTATTTGTAGTGTGTCCTGTATGATTTAGTATTTGTAGTGTGTCCTGTATGATTTAGTATTTGTAGTGTGTCCTGTATGATTTAGTATTTGTAGTGTGTCCTGTATGGTTTATTGATTTAGTATTTGTAGTGTGTCCTGTATGATTTAGTATTTGTAGTGTGTCCTGTATGATTTAGTATTTGTAGTGTGTCCTGTATGATTTAGTATTTGTAGTGTGTCCTGTATGATTTAGTATTTGTAGTTTGTCCTGTATGATTTATTGATTTAGCATTTGTAGTGTGTCCTGTATGGTTTATTGATTTAGTATTTGTAGTGTGTCCTGTATGATTTAGTATTTGTAGTGTGTCCTGTATGATTTAGTATTTGTAGTGTGTCCTGTATGATTTAGTATTTGTAGTGTGTCCTGTATGATTTAGTATTTGTAGTGTGTCCTGTATGGTTTATTGATTTAGTATTTGTAGTGTGTCCTGTATGATTTATTGATTTAGTATTTGTAGTGTGTCCTGTATGATTTAGTATTTGTAGTGTGTCCTGTATGATTTAGTATTTGTAGTGTGTCCTGCATGATTTAGTATTTGTAGTGTGTCCTGCATGATTTAGTATTTGTAGTGTGTCCTGCATGATTTAGTATTTGTAGTGTGTCCTGTATGATTTAGTATTTGTAATGTGTCCTGTATGATTTAGTATTTGTAGTGTGTCCTGTATGATTTAGTATTTGTAGTGTGTCCTGTATGATTTAGCATTTGTAGTGTCTCCTGTATGATTTAGCATTTGTAGTGTGTCCTGTATGATTTAGTATTTGTAGTGTGTCCTGTATGGTTTATTGATTTAGTATTTGTAGTGTGTCCTGTATGATTTAGTATTTGTAGTGTGTCCTGTATGATTTATTGATTTAGTATTTGTAGTGTGTCCTGTATGATTTATTGATTTAGTATTTGTAGTGTGTCCTGTATGATTTATTGATTTAGTATTTGTAGTGTGTCCTGTATGATTTAGTATTTGTAGTGTGTCCTGTATGATTTAGTATTTGTAGTGTGTCCTGTATGATTTATTGATTTAGTATTTGTAGTTTGTCCTGTATGGTTTATTGATTGAATGTAAACATGTTGGACATCTTACAAAATACCTGTACTATATACAGTGGGGAGAACAAGTATTTGATACACTGCCGATTTTGCAGGGTTTCCTACTTACAAAGCATGTAGAGGTCTGTAATTTTTTATCATAGGTACACTTCAACTGTGAGAGACGGAACTAGTGGCAAATACAGTCCAGTGCATGTGGATACGTTTTTTTTTCAGGTTATGTTCATCCACAAATGATATTGACCAAGCTTTCAGATAACATTATTGACTTTGTTATGTCTCGATCCCTTTTAACAATCACTCTAGTTGATGGTCAATCAAAACATCCTTCAAATGTCTTGCACACAAAAAACACAATTTCAAAAGCAATAGACCAGCTAACAATGGGACACCATTCTTTGATAGACGAGTCCGTTAGGCTCCTCTAAACAATAGTCAGCTTGGATTTCAGGAGCAGCCTACCTGTCAATGGGAAACAATTAAGGCAATAAATGACTGCAAAGCTTCAAATGCCCGCTGAAATCAGATGGGAATGACTTAGGTCCTGCCTTAACTTAACAGACAAATAACACACATATTGTTGACCATTACTGTTCAACTAGCCATGCAGACCGGGGCCACTCAAATGTTTCATGGGTGATGAGACTGACGTTCACGACCCCATCTTGACTCAGAGTATTTCAAAATAAACTTTACTCACACTATCTGCTCTAACTGATATCATCAGCACTAGTGTTCCTACATTATGTTCTCTTAAAATAAATACATGAATGGAAGTGTATTGCTTCCGATAAGGTTTGTAAACATTTCTGGTGTGCTTAGTATTCATTAAGAAGCACAGGCACCAATTTGTGGCTCTGATTCACCTATTATCTTTGATGGGAACAAATACAACCATCAGAAAGGCAATGACGCATGACCAAATACTTATTTCTGCAGGACAGTCTGTCTGTGTACATACACTACAGAAAACCAAAGGGAGCGGCAACATTGGCAGTAGCTTGTTCTCATACAGATTATTTTTAAGTTATGCAGACTTTGCCACCCTCAGCGCAATTCAGAGAAATAGTGGGTTCATCAGTAATGCATCTGATGCTTTTCTTGGAAAAGAGGATGTGGTGATTTGAAAAGGGACTATCCTTTCTCAGTAAGATTTCTAAGTATAAATAACCACAAGAAGCTTATGCTCTGGCATCCTCTGTTTCCTGCCACTGAGTTTCCCTATTATTTACATCAGTTCTTCAGCATTTCTTGCTCCATAAATTGTATACTATTCAATTGTTTGGGCCAACAGAGAATTGATTAAAAAAAGACATTACATTGTTCATGATATAAGGCTTGATGCATTGGTGTTGCAGTAGTATTGTCGATGGCTCAATTGTGTAACGGTCCCATTCCCTGTGGCAGCCATTCTCAGACCGTTTTTGCAAGGTAGTTAACGTTAGCTAACGCTAGTTGCTGTACCTTTGCCAAAGCGTTAGTATTTCACCACCCATAGTTTGGCCTCAATCTTATTTTTTAAATGTCCAGCCAACCTTTACAGCAATTTTATTTTCATGACTGATCAAAACTCGTTTTTATTATAGCTCTCTCTTGTCCCTCTGCCGCAGAACAATACATTTCCATAAAAATCGCAGTATCGAAACACAACACATATATAGCATTTTGATAAATCGTGATACATATAGAATCTCAATACATTTCTTATCGGCACCTAAGTATCGTGATAATATCGTATCGTGAAATCCCTGGCAATTCCCAGCCCTCCTACTCACCAGTGTATGTCTGCTAGTTAATTACAGTGAAAAGCATCTATATTGAAATCTGCACCTGCTTCCAATTAACTTCAATGTTAATTTAAAACCTCCCATCAAAAACTATGGCAGTGGAATAATGGGATATACCAAAGATAACCTACTATATTGACAAGACAGCCAAGTAGCTGGTCTAACAATGGAAATACATGTACACAAAGATAGAAGGCAGGGGAGATCAGGTGGGACCATTCTAGTCAATTAGACGACAGATGCGCGTGTGAACAACAGGCACATCTAATTTACAGTCGTCGTTTTTCTCAAAGTGCCCGGAATGCCACATGCATCCACTTATATCAGTACATTCGTAACAGCCTAAACATTACAAAACGTATATTCCATCAGATAGGGCTGATGTAAATCGACACTCCCTCATAGACCTCCGTACAAAAAGGGCTTATCTCACAAGGACCGATTTTGGGTGTAGTAAATCATCTCGCTTCGTCTCTTCCTCTTTTTTAATTTTTTTAATTTCACCTTTATTTAACCAGGAAGGCCAGTTGAGAACAAGTTCTCATTTACAACTGCGACCTGGCCAAGATAAAGCAAAGCAGTGCAACAAAAACAACACAGAGTTACACATGGACTAAACAAACGTACAGGCAATAACACAAAATAAAGAAATCGATATACAGTGTGTGCAAATGTAGTAAGATTAGGGAGGTAAGGCAATAAATAGGCCATAGTGGCGAAATAATTACAATTTAGCAATTAAACACTGGAGTGATACTTGCTATACCTTATTCCCATTGCAGACAAAATAACCAGATTTGATTGAGTTCAGACATCAATTTCAGGGAAATAGGTCTCTAAATCAGTAGACGTCAGATAGGGCACATGAACTATTACTCTCTTGATTAACATCGTATCAAGCTAAGTTTAATCAGATCATTTAGCATCCACTGTTTTTAGGTAGTGGAATAGACATTTTTTTAGGATCCAATCAATATGATATGGCACCATCACCATTACAGTCTCGCTGAGTATGTGCTTGTATCTCTTCCAGATAACGCTAATGGAGCTAAGCAAACACATTTCTAATGTACCCTGGACAGTGAGGAGTCACTAACACACTGATTAATCACAGATCAATTTCATTGCTTTCATTCACACACTATGTTCCCCTTTAGAACGGTTGTGTCAGTTTAAACCTATAATGTATTTCTTCTAATGCACTACCTATTGACCTTCAGTCTATGACAGAGGAAACTGATCTGCAATGAAGCTCAAATGATGAACTCCGTAGCCATTGCATGCTGTAACACAATGACATACAGTAGATCAGTCTTAAGAAATGTCAGCCCAAGAAGAAACCAGTTCATGTAATGACTAAGTATAGGCTAGTAAAATTATGTGCAATAGTCATTTATAAACTGGGGGGGGGGGGTCGAGCCCAGAATGCTGATTGGCTGACAGCCACGGTATATCAGACCGTATACCACAGGTATGACAAAACATTTATTTTTACTGTTGTAATTACGTTGGTAACCAGTTTATAATGGCAATAAGTCACCTCGGGCGTTTGTAGTATATGGCCGATATACCACGGCTAAGGTCTGTATCCATGCACTCCGCGTTGCGCATAAGAACAGTCCTTAACAGTGGTATATTGGCCATATACCACACCTCCTGGTGCCTTATTGCTTAAATTTAGCATGTCTTTTGTGAATACATTTATATTGAGGTGTAATTCTAATTTGTCTGAGATTCTGTAAAATTGTCATTCTAACAAATATTGGACATTGCAATTTGCATTGCAAAAGCCAATCAATAAGTAGTTTATCCATTGATATATTTCTCTCTAATGAAAATTAAAAGAAACATCAAGGAAAATATGATGCGTCGATATCAATTTATTTCTCATTATGCGTTACATTACTATTGAGTACATAACAGAAACAGTTCTGGTTTGTGTCTGTTCTGCAACACTATATTGCCAACACCGCAGTCAGGTCAGTAATTCATGGTTGTGGTATATACAATTTATAATTGGACTTCCAAAAAAGAACCAACAAAAACATCCCATCTTGGTCCGTTGAACTTTCCTCCCCAGAATGAATGGTACAATATACACAGAAATAGTTGTTTTATGGCAATTCATCGCTTCATTCAAAATAAAGATCTACTCACAATATCTAGTTGATCTATTATATTGTTTTCAGAATGACTTAAATGCGTAACTTTATACAGGAAAAAGACAAGCGAAGTAAAGCTTCTTTAAGGTAAATACATGTTCTAATGTACAGCAGTTAGTGTTAACTGTTGAAGTGGAAAGAGTAATGAGTTCGACAGGATAGGATCAGTAGCCAAGGAGAGTAAGCCAAGACATCATGAAAAACCTTCCCATTCAAAGACAATTTGGCAACATAAAAATATCTCCTGTGTGCAATGCAATGGATATCTGCATTATTTTACATGTCATGCTCAACCCTGGCCCCCATGCACAAACCACAAGAAAAAAACTAAAGATTTGTTAGCGGTGAATACTGTGTTACCATGTTGCATTTATGAATGTGTCAGCCTTCATATTTTAACTTAAAGGGAAGACTTGATGCAAAAACTGTCCTTTATGATTAACCGCATTTATAAAAAAAAATATTTAAAAAAAGAAGCAGTTTTTAAGCACTTATCTCTGTTGGCATTGAGTTATCACTTCCCATGAAGTGACTCAGTGTTCCATCTATGCCATCAACATTAAATGAACCACAGAAGTAGGAAGTTAACCTCATCTTATGATACATTTGGTAGTTTTAATTGAATACTCATTCAATATTAGTGCTGTGCTTTGCCTCAGCAGGATCATACTACCAATGTTTATAGATTAAGACAAAACTTTATATAAAAAAAAAAAAGAGAACTAGATTCTTCAAAACAAGGTGCTTCATTTAAAAATAATAATTATGTGCAGGTGTCCAATTCTAAGGATATAAACTAGAACTCCAGAACGGTCCCAATAGGGCAGCTTTGCTTCAATGTGAATGGGGCTCTAGGATGTGGGACCAGCTGTGATGTTAGCGGAGGACGTTATTGTGAGGCTTAGAGGGAACACTGACTCATTCATTCTTGTCACATGAAGACGTCCAACACATCTTCCCCATGGTCCTCCTCCTCGGTGACTTTGAGTGACAGCACCTCTTCATTGAGGAACAGGCCACTCAGCCTCTCCTTGCGGGCCTGTCTCTGTTCCTTCAGCTGTCTCTTACGCAGGGCTTTCTGCTGCAGTTTCCTCTGCTTAGAGCGTTTCTTCCAACACAAATAGGACAAGAAGATAAGCAATGTGTGGCAGTGGCACACCAAGCACACACACAAGAGAACAGACAGCACACCAAGCAGTGCAAAACAAAGGCTCAGGCTACAGGTTCCATGACTCAAATGTAGGGTAATGTTTTTTACTTGAGGCAGGAGATCCATTTTCCATTATATCTGGTCACTTCATCCTACAGTAGGTCACCTACATAGAGAATATTTCCCTGTTATCACTGTGCAAAACTGTAGGAGTGTGTACATATCAAATAGAAACCCATTTGAATAACTCATGTAGAGTAACGCGCACCACATTGATGCCACATGGAAGTGATTGCAATAATAATGCAAGGAGGAATACATACATTGATGTCCCAAAGTATTTGGACAGTGACATGTTTGTTTTGGCTTTGTACTCTAGCACCTTGGATTTTAAATGACTATGAGGTTAAAGTGTAAACGGTGTCAGCTTTAATCTGAGGATCTTTTCAGAATATGCTTCTAAACACTTCTACATTAATGTAACCTCAGTCATTGTATCATTTCAAAGCCAAAGTGCTGGTGTACAGAGCTAAAACAAACTGTCCAAATACTTTTGAACCTCACTGTAGCCTCCCAAGTGAACGTTCGTTCTTTGCGTTTTTTCAAAATGCAGGTCTCTCTCTGCCTTGTCAACATCCTCCATTTCAGTGTTGGTTTATTTTTCCACTTGTCTATGCCTCCCATCCGTGGGTTAGTAGCTAGTATGCTAGCATAGTTTTTAGCATTTTTAAGCTAACAACTCAACCAGGCAATAAATTACAGGAAGAAGGAAAGAAGATAACTTCATGTAAATAATCTTTATCTCTTTATTTAAAACCTATTCGAGGGAGATTAAGCTAGCAAAACACAACACTGCGTAATACTAGATAAAATGTGTTTTTTAATTACGCAAGATGCTGTTGGCGCTGGTAGATACTTTCCTCTCCTCTGAGCTTCCCTATCGAGGGAGATGTCCAAATCATTGGTCCATTTTTCTAGGGAGGATACCTACTTCTGTCTGTTTTTATTTAAAGCTCAGGTGCATCGTGTTTCCAAAGATCATCCTTCAAGGCACTGTATGTTGTTGATTTCAGTCAAATTGCAATTTCAGTTGCTGTTTAATCTGTAGGTATGGAAAACTTGAGGAGCTATTCAAAAGCCATAGTGAACTTCAACAGTCAGAGTGAAGTCCCTGCCTTACCTTGGAGTCCCGGATACGTTCAGCTGCACTGGACAGGTTCCCGTCGCTGTGGGCACGGCTGATGTTAGCTGTGCTGCAGTTGGACGTGGAGTTGCCGGTGGAGCCTGTGGATCCAGTGGAGCTGCTGGCACTGCTGACCAAGCTAGCATTACTGCTGCTCACCCCACTAGTGCTAGCACTGCTGTGGCCACTCCTCTTCCAGCTGTCTCGGGTGCTGCTGGGGCGCTGCCGCGGACTGTGCTCCCGGATGTAGTTCCTCACCTGGAGGATAGGAAAGTCAATGCTTCAGGTTCAACTTACATCTGAAAAGTTGTACTATTTCTTTAGATGTGAATACACTGCACAGTGTCACAATCCAATATTTTTTACATTTTTTAAAAAGTGTGTACCATATGTGCTATTCACTCACCTGTTTCAGTTTCTCATCCGTCAGGCAGTTGAGCTCAATGATGAACTCGCTGTCTGTGGGGGATATCTGTGCACACGGGTCAATGATCTTGATGATGTCCAACTGCTCTCGTAGCCCCATCTCTGTGCTGACCTTTCTGCTTAGATATTCAATATATTCCACCTGACAGAGAGACAAAGCCTATAACATCTGCAACCACTGCTTTACAATTCTGGCATTGTGAATTTGAGAGCTGGTCTCCATACCTGTTCATCATTGGTCATAGCACTCCAAGGGAGCTCATCCAGATTTCTATGTGGTTTGGTCTTTCTCTTGGAGGAGAGGCACGGGGAGCTCGGAACACTGGGTATGATGTCAGAGAGTACATCACTTCCACTGGTTATGTCACTTCCAGGCAACTGTGGATAAACAAAAAACATTAACCCAAATGGAACAACTACCAACATAACATAAATATTTTTGTCAAGTTATCACATTGGGGGGCACATACCTGCCACTCAAATTCGCTGTCTGACCAGTCCCAGTAAGTGCTGATAGAGGAAGACACGTCGCTGCAGACGCTGCCCTCCGGGAACAGGTCAAAGGAGGTGAACTCCTGGTCATCCAAAAGGGAGTAGCAGTCCTCCTGGTCTCCCACAGAGACGGAGGAGAACAGCTCCTCACTGCATTCAGAGCTGGCCACACTGGTTCCACAAGACGTCAGGTTCCATCTGAAAACAGTCAACAAAAGCAACATTTTGTTGTGGTTAGTTTAGCCTGTTCCACTACCGTCTTGCATTAAAAAGTGGAATGCATGTCAAAAACAGGTAGCTAGCCATCAGCCTTACCTGTTACTATGTAAGCGGCGCAGTTGGTCTGTCCGGTGACAAGAGGATAACTGACAGCCAAAGTCACTGACATCCAATGTGCCCGTCTCACTAATGTTCCCTCGCTGAGACAGCAGCCGTGGAAAGGGCTCCTCTGGAGAGAGGAACTTTTCATAAAGAGCCTCAGACATTTTTGTTTTCTCCACCTGAGAAAAACAGTGGGAAATAAGTGTAATTAGAAAATGTTTTATAGGTAGCTAGCTAGCCAGGGAACTGTTAAACAAGGCTCTTTCCACTTGGATAATTAAGCAGATTAGCCTACTCTACATGTCCAAAACTATGTGGACACCTGCTCATCAAACATCTCATTACAAAATCATGGGCCTTAATATGGAGTGGGTCCCCTCTTTGTTGTGATAACAGCCTCCACTCTTCTGGGAAAACTTTCCACTAGATGTTGGAGCATTGCTGTGGAGACTTGATTCCCCAAGCTGTAGTATGCTGTAGCATTAAGATTCCCTTCAAAGGAATCTTAATCTTTGGCCAAGCCCAAAGCATGAAAAACAGCCCAAGACTCATCATTCCTCCTCCACAAAGGCAGGTAGCGTTCTACTGGCATTCGACCAAACCCAGATCCGTCGGACTGCCAGATAGTGAAGCGTAATTCATCATTCCAGAGAACACATTTCCACTGCTCCAGAGTCCATTAGCGGTGAGTTTACACCACTCCAGCCGACACCTGGCATTGCTCATGGTGATCTTAGCCTTGTGTGCTGATGCTCAGCCATGGAAACCCATTTGGAATGGAAACCCATTTCAATTAACAGCTATTGTGACTGTTGCAACAGGCGATTTTTACTCACTACAAGCTTCAGCGATCCCGTTCTGTGAGCTTGTGTGACCTACCACTTCTCTGATGAGCCGTTGTTGCTCCTAGACGTTGCCATTTCACACTAACAACACTTACAGTTGACTGGGCAGCAATTTGACAAACTGACTTGTTGGAAAGGTGTCACGTTTAAAGTCACTGAGCTTTTCAGTAAGACAATTTTACTGACAATGTTTGTCTATAGAGATTGCATGGCTGTGTGCTCGACTTTATACACCTGTCAGCAACGGGTGTGGCTGAAATTTCCGAATCCACTCATTTGAAGCGGTAAGCACATTATTTTGTACATAGTGTATCTAAGATTGGCTGGCAAGACAAATTAACTGGCAGCGTAGCGACTAGCGGTCTGTTAACAAAACATTGCTAACAACGGCTAACTACCTAGTTAGCTAGCGTCCCCAGCAAGCTTCCGAGTTAGTTCGAGTCAGTTAACTAACAAGTAGATGGATAACTTGTCAATTTCAAATGTTAACATGTTACATGCTAATGATCTAGCTAGCTAGTTATTTTGGGACAAAAGTACATAATTTTGAAGGGAAACATCGAGGCCTCGCTAGCTAAATCCTCCGCGAAATCGAAAAGGCAGAGAGTTAACATTAGCTGGCCTGTTCGAGATAATAATCAACTCGCTAATAATATGCCCAACATCATTTGCCACGGAAGACCTTGCCTGGTCGAAAGAAGTTGACCAAACAACAAACCTGCAGTTGTTCAGAGAAAAACAGTTATTTCCTCCTCCATTTGCAAACACTACGCAACTCCGCAATCACGCACGTCAATTCAACGCTTTGAAAACGACTGCGCCCCCTTGCAAGTGAAAATAGGAAGTAGATGGCATGTCATGGAAGAGACTAGAAGGACAGATATCTGTTTCATTGTTCTATTTCGCCGAACGTATAAATCTGGAGCATCCACTTGGCGTTTCCAGAGGAAGCAAAGAGGTCGGCAGTGGGAGAAGATGAAATTAGATGGATTTTGGCCGACAGTCTGAAAATGTTTTCATCGATGCAACATTTCATCTCAATACAACTTTCTGTTATCCAAACTATAAAACTACTACGGACATAGTGGACTAAGTTTTGTAGACTTTACCCTTTGCCAAAATACGTTGTTTAGGGAGTGCAAAGGCTAATTGCGTTATTGCGCACTTCAGAGTAGGCGTGTCCTAACGGAAATATGTAATTGAATGCTAGAACGCGCCAATAGGCTCTCGCTAGCTCGTGCTTGGCTCTGCCCACCTCCTAGTTTGTTCGGACCCCTGATCCATACTTACAGACTGAGTTGGACCCCTTTGACTAATACAAGGCAGTTAACCCACTGTTCCTAGACCGTCATTGAAAATAAGAATTTGTTCTTAACTGACTTGCCTAGTTAAATAAAGGTTAGAAAAGTTTTTTAAATTGCTAAAAGGCAGTGAAGTCGAAGGATTTCTATATCCAGGAGGGAGGGTCTTACAGTCTCTGAAGACTATCCTTACTGGCACCAGGTCCATGGGCAGCTCCACATCACTGGAAGGGACACTTGCTTCTTCGTTGTGTGGGCCTCCAAAGCCTCCATCACCATTCCCATCCAAAGTGGTGACCTCTGGCAGACTCATATTGCTGGACTAGAGGAGTTTTCAAGGACCACATTCTCCTAGAGTTAGCACTGCATATCTTGTAAATAGTTTAACACAAATCAGTTCTTACCTTGAGGTTTTATTCCAATCAGCAGCATTCTCGTTACGCCTCCTGTCAGTACCTGTTTTCAGGGAAGCCAATGGTTCACAAATATTCCACGTAGTTCATACACATTTTTTTTACTAGCTATATTGTATTTACTTCACCACCATTGCCTTTTTTGCCTTTACCTCCCTTATCTCACCTCATTTGCTCACATTGCATATACTTATTTTTCTACTGTATTATTGACTGTATGTTTGTTTTACTCCATGTGTAACTCTGTGTTGTTGTTTGTGTCGAACTGCTTTGCTTTATCTTGGCCAGGTCACAATTGTAAATGAGAACTTGTTCTCAACTAGGCTACCTGGTTAAATAAAGGTGAAATAAAATTATTAAAATAATGATAATTATAAAAATAAAGTAGCTAGATAGGTAATTTTCAAAATGCTAAACAAGAATACACACGAGAAAAACACAACATCAATTATTTACACGAGAAACTAAAAAGGCTATAATTTCTACTTGCTAGGTTACTTGTTACTTGTCAAGGAGAGTTTGCATGGAGAAATTTGTTTTTTTCCCACCCTGCACATTGAGCGATTACTTCAAAGCTAGTGAAAGGATGTGTAGTTCTGTATGATAGCCACATTAGCTGCTAATTAGCATTTAATTTGAGGAGGAGGGATGATTACAGGTGAATATATTGATCAAATTGACATTGTCTGAGAGAGATTTGGGTAGTTATCAAAACGTCACACCAGGGTAAGCCTACATGGAGCACTGACCTTATATGAAGTCATTCTAAAATCCCCTATAGAAAAATGAATGGTCGAAAAACAATTGGAACCATTTACTGGTTTTAATTGGTATTATGATTCTGTGGTACTCAACAGTATCCAGCTGCAGCCCCGCAGCAGCAGCAGTATATTGGCGATCGCAGAATTTAATATGCATCCCGCCACCCACTGTGCAGGCTGGAAACATGATTCCCAAAAAACGGAACAAACTACAAAATAAAATAAAAACTAATTCAAACTACTTTCTGTAAAAATAAATAAAACAGAGCTAGCCTGTTACTACAACCCGCCTGTCACTAAAACCAATAAGCATTTCGCTTCACCTGCAATAACATCTGCTAATTAACAAGTGTATGTGATAAATACAATTTGATTTGGTCCGATTTAAATATGTGAACGTGACCAATATTTGTATTATTTTGCCCCTGAACAGGCAGTTAACCCACAGTTCCTAGGCCGTCATTGAAAATACGAATTTGTTCTTAACTGACTTGCCTAATTAAATAAAGGTAAAATAAAAAAATATATATTTTTTTTATTACTATCGCCATCTACTGACCATGTTTAACCCCTACCACATACACGTGAACTCCTTTTATTTTGTAGATTCCTTTCCTCTCTCCCTTTCCTTTCCTAGCTTAATTTCTATTCATATTTTCCTAGCTTCCTTTCATCCTTGCCAAGCTTCCTTTCTTTCCCCACCTCCCTTTCCTCTCCTCCTTCCCTATCTCCATTTCTTTCCCTTTTTCCTAACTAGGAAAGGAGGAAAATCAAGCGAGTTAGGGGAAGAGGAAAGGAAGCTAGACAGGAGGAAAATAAAGGGAGCTAGGAAAGGAGTGCAGGTATCGAGGGAATATAACGGGGGGAAGGAAAGGAAGCTAGGAAAGGAAGTCAGGAAGGATTTTTTTTTAAATATGTTTTATTGTCACATACACCAGATATGTGCAGGCAAATGTGTTTTTTTACAGTGTCAGCCATAGTAGCAAATTAGGGTTAAATGCCTTGCTCACTTTGGGTATTCGAACCAGCTGGCCCAATGCTGTAATGCTAGGTTACCTGCTGCCAAGGGAAGCTAAGAAAGGAGGAAAGGAAATTAGGAAAGGAGAAAGGGAAAGGGAGAGAGGAAAGAAGGAAAGTAATCTAGGAATGAAAAGGAGGAGTTCACATGTACAGTTTGTGTAAGGGATTAACCACGACCAGTAGATGGCGATAAATAGTATTGGGTTTAGTGACAGGCTAATATTAGTCAGAGGCTATGCTGCAGGGTTGCAGATGGATGCATCTCGGTTGGGGAAGGTTGGAAGGGATTATGGAGATACAGGAGGGTTTGTTTTTTGTTTACTTTTTTATTTACTTAGTAGTACATGATTATTTGTATGTTTGTTTGTTTTCTTTTATTCTAGCCTGTAAACTATGCTTGACCACACCCTCCACTACAGTAGGTGGCGGCAGAGGCACGGTTGTTTGCAGACCGCCATTAGAAGAAGGCATGTCATGTGATCTACCATTACAGAAATCTTCTGGAATAAATAAACCGACAAGCTAGTCAACTCAAACATCATCATTTGAAAAGAGGTTACGCTCATTTAGGTTTGTTCAAGAAGTTTAGCTATATATGAAGTATAATGTCGTCAAGCCATGCCAAAGTCGCGGTTGGTGCATCCAAAGACTCAAGTTTTTTGGGAGGAAGGATACCATCAGAAATCGAAATCATGGCTAAACAGCTGAAGGATTTAGACCAAGAAATGTTTAGAAAAATACTGAAAGGTTTGTTAAATTGCATGCCATTAACTTTGGTATAGTGTTCAATTAATTTGTTTTAATTTCTCTTCCGTTCGTTTGTTCACACACACACGCGCAAACCATTTTGACATCACTTTTCTTGTGTGTATTCCTAGCGGTGGTGAGTGCTATTGAGGGCAAGGACTGCAGAGAAGCAATGAAGGCTATCGCGGAAAATGCTGCCCTCTCTGAAGAACGGTTGAGTTATGTTGTGGCTGGAATGTACAGACTCCTAAAAGAGGCATTACGTATCCCCACATCATCTTTAAAACAAGAGGTAAAGAACTGGTTATTGTTTATGTTGTATTGAAACCATACTCTCATAGACCATGGTCAGATTGGATTTCTAGATGACGTCTGATTTCATGACTCCTACATAACATCTACAATAAAATATTTTTTTTAGGTCTTCAAAGAAGATCTAAGGGAACTAAGGTAGCTTCTTCCATGTGTCACCTTCATCACCTCATCACATCTCAAAGCTGTGAAGCATCAGTTTATCTTGCCTGTATCAAGGAATTGAACAACTGCTTACAATAGGCCAGAGATCATCAACTAGATTCAGCCAAGGATGGTCGGGGGCCTAATTACAAATAATTTGTAGACTGCAAATTGTCCATGTGAAGCCCAAATAGATTTGCCCAAAACATAATAATTTCAAACCCTGCTTGTATTTGTATATGATCAATTATGTCACTATTATGTGTGGGAGTACTTGGAAACAGACTTCCTAAATTAAAATCACTTGAAGCTGATTTCCTGGTGTTTTTACAGTCTATTATTTGCTCAGATAACAGATAAAACCACATGCGGGCCAAATTTGTCCCACAGGCCACCAGTTGGGGAACCCTGCAATAGGCAATCCAAGATCCCCATAATTTGTTTATCACAGAAGGAGCTGGCGGTATATGAGAATAGACATTATTACAAAATATCATTGTTTAAATTAACCCCAAAGGTTTGTTTTTTTTGTTGCATTTATCGTAATATGAAACACTGACTCTACACTTGGCAGTCTACATTATTCAAAGAAATGATTCATACTGTGCCGTCAAAATATTATCTGGAAATGTTTTGAATTGTTTTCAGCTGACATTCCATTCTTTCATTGTAGGATACCTGAGGAATTCATCACAGACTTTGCAAGTGTGGTGTTTGGCAATCGGTATGTTGACTGTTATGGATTAACATTAGCCTATATTTCCACAATTCATTTTGTTGTTATACAATGCATTCGGTAAGTATTCAGACCCCTTCCCCTTTTCCACATTTAGTTACGTTACAGCCTTATTCTACAATGTATAAAGTAAAACATTTTGCACCTCAATCTAAACACAATAACCCATAATGACAATGCGAAAACAGGTTTATGGACATTTTTGCTTATTTACATACAGTACCAGTCAAAAGTTTGGACACCTATTCATTCCAGGGTTTCTTTATTTGTACTATTTTCTACATTGTAAAATAATAGTGAAGACATTAAAACTATGAAATAACACATGGAATCATGTAGTAACCAAGAAAGTGTTAAGCAAATCAAAATATATTTTATATTTGAGATTCTTCAAAGTAGCCACTCTTTGCCTTGATGCCTTTGCACACTCTTGGCATTCTGTTAACCAGCTTCATGAGGTAGTCACCTGGAATGCATTTCAATTAACAGGTGTGCCTTACGTTAATTTGTGGAATTTCTTTCCTTAATGTGTTTGAGCCAATCAGCTGTGTTGTGACAAGGTAGGGGTGATATACAGAAGATAGCCCAATATGTCAAGAACAGCTCAAATAACCAAAAATATACGGCAGTCCGTTACTTTAAGACGTGAAGGTCAGTCAATCTGGAACATTTCAAGAACTATGAAAGTTTCGTCAAGTGCAGTCACAAAAACCATAAAGCACTATGATGAAACTGGCTCTCATGAGGACCGCCACAGGAAAGGAAGACGCAGAGTTACCTCTGCTGCAGAGAATAAGTTCATTAGAATTAACTGCACCTCAGACTGTAGCCCAAATAAATGCTTCACAGAGTTCAAGTAACAGACATCTCAACATCAACTGTTCAGAGGAGACTGTGAATCAGGCCTTCATGGTTGAATTGCTGCAAAGAAACCACTACGAAAGGACAATAATAAGAAGACACTTGCTTGGGCCAAGAAGCACGAGCAATGGACATGGAGGTGTGGGGCTGTTTTGCTTGTGACACTGTTTGTGATTTATTTTGAATTCAAGGCACAGTTAACCAGCATGGCTACCACATCATTCAGCAGCGAAATGCCATCCCATCTGGTTTGCGCTTAGTGAGACTATAATTTTGTTTTTGAACAGGACAATGACCCAAAACACACCTCCAGACTGTGTAAGGGCTATTTTACCAAGATGAGAGTGATGGAGTGCTGCCTCAGATGACCTGGCATCCACAATCACCTGACCTCAACCCAATTGAGATGGTTTGGGATGAGTTAGACTGCAGAGTGAAGGAAAAGCAGCCAACAAGTGATCAGCATATGTGGGAACTCCTTCAAGATTGTTGGTAAAGTATTCCTCATGAAGCTGGTTGAGAGAATTCCAAGAGTGTGCAAAGCTGTAATCAAGGCGACGCTACTTTGAATAACTTTTTTTTGGTTACTACATATTATTTATATTTCATAGTAAAGACATCAAAACTATCTTACAATGTGGAAAATAGTCAAATAAAGAAAAACCCTTGAATGAGTAGGTGTGTCAACTTTTGACTGGTACTGTACATTTTCAGACCCTTTGCTATGAGACTTGAAGTTAAGCTCAGGTGCATCATGTTTCCATTGGTCATCCTTGAAATGTTACCACAACTTAATTGGAGTCCACCTTTTATTTAAATTGATTGGACATGATTTGGAAAGGCAGACACCTGTCTATATAAGGTCCCTCAGTTGACAGTGCATGTCAGAGCAAAAACCAAGCTCCGAGGTCGAAGGAATTGTCCGTAGCGGTCCGATGCAGATCGTGTCGAAGCAGAGATCTGGGGATGGGTACCAAAACATTTCTGCAGCATTGGAGGTTCTGAAGAACACGGTGGCCTCCATCATTCTTAAATGGAAGACGTTTGGAACCACGTTTGGAACTCCCTAGAGCTGGCCACCCGGCCATACTGAGCAATTGTGGGAGAAGGGCCTTGTTCAGGGAGGTGACCAAGAACCCGATGGTCCCTCTGACAGAGCTCCAGAGTTCCTCTGTGGAGATGGGAGAAACTTACAGAAGGTCAACCATCTCTGCAGCACTCCACCAATCAGGCCTTTTATGGTAGAGTGGCCAGTCGGAAGCTACTCCTCAGTAAAAGTCACATGGCAGCCCGCTTGGAGTTTTCCAAAAGGCACATAGACTCAGATCATGAGAAACAATATTCTCTGGTCTGATGAAACCAAAATTGAACTTTTTGTCTTGAAGGCCAAGTGTCACATCTGGAAGAAAGCAGGCACCATCTCTACAGTGAAGCACTGCGGTGGCAGCATCATGCTGTTTTTCAGAGGCAAGGACTGAGAGACTAGTCAGGATCGTGGGAAGATGAACGGAGTAAAGTGCAGTGGTCCAGCCAGAGCCGGGACTTGAACCCGATCGAACATCACTGGAGAGACCTGACAATAGCTGTGCAGCGACCCTCCCCATCCAACCAGACAGAGCTTGAAAGGATCTGCAGAGAAGAATGGGAGAAACTCCCCAAATACAATCTTGTTGTCATACCCAAGAAGACTCTACTGTTATAGCTGCCTAAAATGCTTTAACAAAATACTGAGTAAAGGGTCTTTTAAGACTTATATAAATGTAATATTTAAGTTTGGTGTTTTTTTTTTTTTTTTTTTAATTTTTATACATTTGTAAAAATGCCTAAACTTGTTTTTGCTTTGTCACTATGTGGTATTGTCAGTGGTTGAAAGTACTTAGGTAAAAATACTTGAAAGTACTACTTAAATTGTTTTTTTGGGGTATAGGTACTTTTACTATACTATTTATATTTTTGACTACTTTTACTTCACTAAATTCCTAAAGAAAACAATGTAAATTTTACTCCTTACATTCTCCCTAAGACTCAAAAGTACTTAAAAAAAATGCTTAGCAAGACAGGAAAATGGTCAAATTCTCACACTTATTAAGAGAACATCCCTGGCCATCCCTACTGCCTCTGGTCTGGTGGTCTCACTAAACACAAATGCTTAATTTGTAAATTCTATAATATATGTATTTTTTTTATTTTTTTTAGCAATTACATTTGAGACAAAAGTATATTTAAAACCAAATACTTTTAGACTTTTACTCAAGTTGTATTTTAGTGGGTAACTTTTACTTGAGTAATTTTCTATTAATACCGGATCAGTGGGACCTCCGTGGGAGGGTTGAGCTAATGTAGGCTAATGTGATTAGCTTGAGGTTGTATGTTACAAGAACATTTCCCAGGACATAGACATATCTGATATTGGCAGAAAGATTTAATCTAACTGCACTGTCCAATTTATAGTAGCTATTACAGTGAAAGAATACCATGCAATTGTTTGAGGAGAGCGCACAGTTGTGAACTTGGAAATGTATTAATAAACCAATTGGGCACATTTGTCTTGTTACAACATTTTAAACAGAAATGCAATGGTTCATTGGATCGATCTAAAACTTTGCACATGCACTGCTCCCATCTAGTGGCCAAAATAAATTCGCTCGGGCTGGCGTAATACATTATGGCATTTCTCTTGCATTTCAAAGATGATGGTACAACAACAAAAGTGTTTTTTTTATGTTATCTTTCACCAGATCTAATGTGGTGTTCTCCTACATTTTAATTTAACATTTCCACTTACTTCAAAGTGTTTATTTTCAAATGGTATCAAGAATATGCATATCCTTGCTTCAGGTCCTGAGCTACAGGCAGTTAGATTTGGGTATGTCATTTTTGGAGAGAGGAAAAAAGGGGGGGGGGCAGATCCTTAAGAGGGAACTTTACTTTTACTCAAGTATGACTACTATTGGGTACTTTTTCCACCACTGGGTATAGATTGCTGGGGGGGACAATCAAATCAATGTTTTAATAAGGCTGTAATGTAACAGTTTGGAAAAAATCAAGGGGTCTGTTTAATTTCCGAATGCACGAAATGACAAAGTTAATGAAAAGGTTTATCTTAAACTAAAATCCAGGTTTCCAGCACTTAAGTGGTGGGTTTATTGTGCACAGAGACCCCTGTGGTGCTCACTCTGTGATTGTGGATCAGCTCACTGTCCCTTGCTTTCTCTGGGGGGGGTTTCAGACGAACAGCACTGGAGGCAGTGGCTACACAGCAGGGGCCTCGATTACCCTCCCTGAAGGATTTTAGATGGAGAGTGGATGTGGCCATATCAACAAGGTACACTATACTTTGTTCACTATCACATAGGAGGGTCAACTTTTTGATGGAGAAATTGAACAGAGAATTAAACTGAGAAAATATTGTGAGAACTAGAAATGTGCATGAAATGCATGCAGTGTTATCGTTATATAGTAGTACAATAAATGGTGTGATAAATAGTTATCACATGTCATTGTATAGTGAGAATTTAAAAAGCAAACGGTATTGCTTAGAAGGCTCTGATTTAATAATACATGCATCACATTGTTATTATTCTTGGAAGCTCCCTAGCTCGTGCCTTGCAGCCCTCCATTTTAATGCAGATGAAGCTTTCAGATGGAAAGGCCCATCGCTTTGAGGTAAAAACACAAACAACTTGCTGGTTATGGCTTTCATATGCACGTCTCCTCACTGGCTTACTAGGGTGAGGGTTGATATAAGTTTGTCTAATGCATGTAAAGATGTGTGTAATTACTCAGCCTGTAAATATGGTGGATTATCACAGTTGCAAGTAGGTTACTATGTAACAGTGTGTCCCTGCTTTATACAACTGTGTACAACATAGACTAGTATATGGGCTACATCTGTTTTAGACTATCAACATCTTATGGTGAAGGATTATGGGAACTGTCTGGCATGTCCAACACTTCCCTCAAACATAAATATTGTACTGTGTTCAAACAAGTAATCAGACATTGCATTTATTCCATAGTCCATTTGTATGACAGAGCTTGATATCAGCATTCATAGTGTTAACAATAGTGTTATTTCCTTCAATACAATTGGGTAATTTTAAAGGTAGACTCAGCAATATGACCTAGATGCAGAAAGAAAACAGCATAGTGGGTCAATTTCCCGCAACAACTAAGGATGTTGACGTTGAAGCACGAGGCTCAACTTCTCCGCTGTTTTGGTTCCGTGGCTACCACGTTGTAAATGAGGGAAGAGAACACGGCATGCTGCTCATGGCAACGTCATTCTACCAGTCTACCTTCTTTTTATTTTATTTTGTATATATATGTCTGGGTTTTTTCTCTCTAGGTGCCTGTTTCCAAGTTCCAAGAACTCCGATACAACGTTGCGCTTATTCTTAAAGAGATGAACGATCTGGAGAAGAGAAGCGTTTTGAAGATTCAAGATTAACCGTGCATGTCAGTAAGGTTATTAGAAGATGGTTTCATCAGGCAAGGTTTTTGCCATAAAAAGGATTTATATAATTTTGACATGTCATACTGTAGATATTAAATATTATCAATTGTACTAAAATGGGTGTTGTGTTTTAAATATCAGATATTTTTATTAGCACTTGACTTTAATGGTGTTAACAGTAAATGTATTGTTTGTGTTTATAACCATGTGTTTATTTAAATTACAAAGTAAAGTTGACCTAGAATTGCTAAGGTGACATGGGGGAAAGTTATGGGTCAGCCACAGGATGAAGGCTAAACCTCATCCAGGTCTAGACTGACTGGGTTACACCGATGGCCCACTTTCAGTCACTGTAAAAGGTTGACCTGTCCCTGGCTGTCTGAAAATGGGATTGAGTTCATTTGCAAGCTCAGAGACCTACCTGTGTGGAGGAATTTGGGTAACAATGTAACCCACTAACAGTCTTTAGTCCTTGAATGAATGAATGAATAAAAACACATTTTCCATGTAATACTGCCTCTAGCACAGTGCCTATTAATGTGACACATTAATGCCGGCAGCATACCACCCGGCATGCCACTGCTGGCTTGCTTCTGAAGCTAAGCAGGGTTGGTCCTGGTCAGTCCCTGGATGGGAGACCAGGTACTGCTGGAAGTGGTGTTGGAGGGCCAGTAGGAGGCACTCTTTCCTCAGGTCTAAAAAAATATCAAAATGGTTTGATTGGGGACACTACCCTGTGTCGGGTGCCGTCTTTTGGTTGGGACGTTAAACGGGTGTCCTGACTCTCTGAGGTCATTAAAGATCCCATGGCACTTATCGTAAGAGTGGGGGCTTAACCCTGGTGTCCTGGCTAAATTCCAAATCTGGCCCTCAAACCATCACGGTCACCTAATAATCCCCAGTTTACAATTGGCTCATTCATTCCCCTCCTCTCCCCTCTAACCATTCCCCAGGTCGTTGCTGTAAATGAGAAAGTGTTCTCAGTCAACCTGGTAAAATAACACAGTTAAAATAAAATAAAAACATTAAAACAAGCTTAAGAATTTGTAATTATAATAGACTATCTATTATATCACTTTATATAGCCTACTGCAACATACTCTGAGTGCTATGTGAACCTTTTGTCCCTGTAGGAGAACCCTCTGAAAATAAGGTTCCAGATAAAACCCTTTTGGGTAGAACATCTGCTTCCAAATATCACCCTTGAGGTGGTTCTATGTGGAACCAAAAAGGGTTCTCAGAATCCTATTTTAGAGGGTTTTCGTGGGTTAACTGCCTTGTTCAGGGGCAGAACGACAGATTTTTACCATGTCCAATCGGTGGATTAGATCTAGCAACCTTTCGGTTACTGGTCCAACGCTCTAACCACTAGGCAGCCTGCAGCGCCATATGCTCTACTGTCCAAGAGACCAGTGATGGAATGCCATCAGCCTACGTACATCTATACAAGTATTACGCATTAGACCCATTTCAGCACATTGACCGACTTCTATCCTCAGTCCAGACGCTCTGTTACAACTGAATTGTTATTAGGCAACCGCGTTAGAAACCTGTCCAATACAAACAGCTGGCTGTGGTCACATGACAGTTTATGTAACTTTTATTTATTTATTTATAATAAAAAAAAGTGAGAATATTATTTATGGTGTGCTATCATATCGTCTGAGTAGTGAGCTGAACAGGGGCGAAGACCTCAGAAAATGAGATAAATAGAGAACGACCTGTTACTTCCAAAAAGGAAATATTAATTTCGCGAGAATACTACACAACAGCAGTCATCATGGGAACGGATAGTACAGATTGTATGCTGCTTCTTGCGGTAGAAGCGTTTAAATCTAAAAACTTCGGGCTCGCAGCAGACATATACGAATGTCAAATGCTGCTCCTCCGTGACCCTGGTAAGCAGCAAGATCTGTTGGTGAAACGAGCCGATGCCCTGGCATTTGCTGGCAAATTGAACGAAGCTTTCGAAATCTACCGAAAAGCGGCTGAAATCGAGAGACTCCGACCAGTCCATCTGGAGAATCTTATTAAATATCTCTCTAACAGTATTAAAAGAAATGATGGGACTCACAGTCAAAGCAACAGGCAGGAGACGAACTCTTATTGCGTTGAATATGATGCATTTACCTGCAGAATATGTTACAGATTTCTATACGAGCCTGTTACCTTGCCTTGTGGACACTGCTTTTGCAAAAAGTGCCTGGACAGAGAAAAAACGGCTGTCTGCTGCAAAGAGTGCAATGACATGACCAAATTCAATGATGTGGACAATTATAGAGTAAATGTTGTTCTTAGTAACTTGTTATCAAAGTGGTTTCCAGTTCAATTACTTGCTGTTCATCTGAGACGTGAGGGGAATGGACTATATTCAGAGAAAATGGATTCTGCTTTGGAAAAATACAACAAAGCAATACAAATAGGTATGGTATTTTACCTTTTCATTTAAATCAATGTTCTAAATGGAATTAAATTCAATTGAATCCTATGCAATGTTGCAACAGTATGTAGGGTACTGTTTTCAGTTCCCCTGGGCTGGTTTAATTGACAGCTGAATCAGCAGCGTGTGGTGTAAACTGCGCTACATTGTAAGATTTCGATGGGGAAATTATAACAATGTATCCTGTTTTACTAGGCTATAACCCCTTAATTAGGAGAGAGTCGTGCTTTTGTCAGACATGGGCGTGTGAAGGTTAAATAAAATGTTATGTAGGCTAGGCCAGGGTTGTTTGGGAAACACTGGGCTTGGCGACCAAACATTGAGTGACATGTGAGCCTTGGCATTTTGTTGTGATCGTGTAACAAACAGTAAAATAAATGTGGGTCAAGGGTAATTAAAGTTAAACAGTAGACACAGGAGTATTGGTTCCACTGTCATTATTGATTAAACATATACTTTTTCAAATGTTGAACAACAACAACAATCAAAATCCCCACATTTTCACTGTGATCTAAAGAACACTGGTCTTGTGTGACATTCAATGATAGAATGATGGAATAATTAATAGATTATCATTTTCAGTATGTTGTATTTATTTTCCAGCTCCAAGGGACCATGTTCTGTACAGCAACCGATCACAGATCAATTCCAGTCTGAAGAATTACCAGGATGCCCTCCATGATGCAGAGATGGCATGCAAGCTCATGCCTCTTTGGTCCATGGTGAGGGTTGGATGTTTTGCCATGTTTAATTTAGATCTATCATCAGAACTTCACAATGCAAAGAAATTGTAGGATTGTACTGATTACTAAACATTATTTTTCTTCCAGGGACATATTAGAAAAGCACAAGCTCTTGTCACTCTGGGGAAATGTGAAGAAGCGTTAAGAGAGTACCTGGTCGTCATTGCATTAGACCCTGAGAGTAAACTGGCAAAAACAGAGGCGCAAAATATTCTGAGTGATCTCCTGGCCCCTGTCACTGATCAAGTACACAAAAGAATCCTGGACTGCACAAGTCTACTATCTTCCAGAAGTAGATTTAAAGGTGGTGCCCTGAACACCTCAAGCTGCATCATCACCACATCTTACAAGGTAAGAGAAGTCATCTATCTTCTGAGTTTTTCTATATAATACATTACTATCATATAGTGCCTGGAGTTGAGCTCATGAACTTATGAACTTACTAAAATGTCCTATCATCACCCTTTCTCACAGGAATACAAGAATATCATCGCCTCTGACGAGAAGTTGACGTCGCCCACGATGAGTGAATCTAAGACAGATGGCTCATTTGAGACATGCAGCGGAAAGAAAACAGAAAATCAGGTGAATGTCTGCCATCCCAGCGTCACCAACAGGAGCGTCTTCCTCAAACGTAGCTCGTCCGAGGACAGCCAAGGAGACAGTAGCGACATCTGCAAGCGTTCCAGATATGGTAAGTTTAAATGCCTCTTGTCTCTGCTCTTCGATTCAATGGAGCTTTATTGGCATGATGTCTACTGTAAGTGAAGTAGTCGTTGAGATTCACATTCTAACTCAAATGGTTCTCCTTTACAGAAGTGACCCAGAATGAACAGGCAACTTCCTGGAGTACAGTGCTTGCTGGCCTCATAGACCCGACTGACCTGGAGTGTTCTCTGTGTATGAGGTGAGTACTACCATCCATGACAATACTTGTAGCTGAATTATAGTATTTGCCACTTAAGGCTAAAAGGATAGTAATATAGTGTTCTGCTTTTGATTCTGATATTCTAGGATTAAAAGTTATTTTCTCAGCGTGATACAAGTCAATTATTTTACAAGTGAACACAAGATATCAATCTTCCTTTCCGATAGTATTAAGCAATAAAGATGCATTGGTAAACATCTAGCCTTATTTTCACCGTTATAGCTTACATTTCATTATCAAACATTCTAATTGACATGCAATGCACTATAAATAATAACCTGAAAGTAATCAACACTAGAGTAGTGTGAGACGTTCTGAGTATCCTTTCTCTCCATGGTATACCCTAGGCTCTTTTATGAACCAGTCACCACTCCTTGTGGACACACCTTCTGTCTGAAATGCCTCGAGCGATGTCTGGACTACAATCCCAAGTGTCCTCTCTGCAAGATGGGTCTGAAAGAGTATCTGTCAGAAAGTAAATACAACAAGACTGTCTTGGTGGAGAACCTCATCTGCACGTATCTGCCATCCGAGCTCATAGATAGGCAGAAAGTCAACGCGGAGGAGATTGCAGACTTATCGAAGTAAGAATCACGTCAGCATACAGACACTACCCCATTGATCCAGTACTGTGTAACAAAGACATGTAACATGGCATTTATGTTTCTTCACCTGTAACTTGGGATATATTATTTCCTCAAACTAATAATTTTCTCTACTTTGATTTCTTCTTTTTGCAGTCTAAACAAGAACGTGCCTATATTTGTTTGCACCATGGCCTTCCCCACAGTTCCATGCCCTCTTCACGTCTTCGAGCCCTGCTACCGGCTAATGATCCGCAGGTGTATGGAGATGGGCACCAAGCAGTTTGGAATGTGCCTCGATGATAACCTCAAAGGGTGAGTAAAGCCTGTACAAAGCAGAGAGACATTGTGTTGCATGTTCCTCAGTCAGACAGGGGATATCGGCATCATCTGGCAGTTCATGTTAACAACTCAGAAGCCCCATTGGGTCAACTCTCTTGTCTGGCCCCATTGGGTTAATTTTCTTGTTTGTCCCCATTGAGGACCTTAGGGTATTATCAGAACTGAGCAGGTCTTGCATGTCATTTTGTATAAGCAACTTCAGATAGTTTATATAGCCTATTTTATTGTTTGGTCCCCCTGTGAATGCCTTAAGCACATTTTTGGTCTTATTTGCTTACCATATCTACTTTTTTTCCTTCCCCATAGATTTGCAGATTACGGTTGCCTCCTGGAGATCCGAAACGTGGAATTCTTTGCAGATGGCCGCTCCGTTGTTGACACCATCGGGAAAAGAAGGTTTAAAGTCATTGAGCACCACCAGAGAGATGGATACAACACAGCAGACATTGAATACCTGGAAGACATTAAGGTCATTTGTTAATCACATAAACTCAAGCATTTGCGTGAATGTTCTCTGAACTTGTTTGAACATGTTTAAAGTGTGTTAGTGTATCTCGCTGTGCTAATAAAGGCTGTTTTTGTTCTGTATAGGTGGAGGGTGTGACAGAGAAGGAGCTGCAGAGTCTCCATGATGCAGTGTACGACCAGGCCTTAATCTGGGTCAACTCCCTCAGAGCAGAACAGATGGAGAGGATCGTGGGTCACTTTGGGCCCATGCCGGAGAAAAACTCTGAACCACAGGTAAATATGTGAACCCTGGATACAGATCGTATTTGTGTTCACTCTATTTTGATACGACACAGTTTGTATTGAACAGGTTATAGATATATTCTTCTGGTTGTCCCCTGTAGGCCAGTCCCAATGGGCCGTCCTGGTGCTGGTGGCTGCTGGCAGTCCTTCCTCTGCAGGGTCGAGCCCAGCTGCCCTTCCTTGCCCTGACCTCCCTGAAGGACAGACTCAGTGGCATCCGCAGAGTACTCCTCTTCATGACCCGCAACCGCTCCTCTCGGTGACTCCAACCCTCACACAACCATCCATCTCCTCCATGTGGATGTCTGTTTTGTCAGAAAGACCAAATGTTAACGAAAGCCTTCTGCGTAAATAGGTTATTGGCAAGTGAGCTTTGATTAGATTACCAAAATGTGATGCTGATTATTTCTTCCTTCCAAGGATTAGAAGAGGATATTTATGGACTGAATCTTTTAATCAGTGTGCTTTGAAGACAATAATGATTGATTTAGTTTTTCTTTATTATTTATAAACACAGCATGTGCATGTAACATGTTTACATGCCTGGGAGGGATGACAAACTCTAAACTATTACATACATAACTTTTTTTTTTATTTCCATAGGGTTTGTTAACCACCACAAATGACATATTATCAAAACCAAAACCCCTGAAAATGTAGAAAGTTAGTGAACAAAATGCAGATACAGAACAGGTTCTGCTGCTGCTTTAACTCTATCATTCAGATAACAGGATTTCCTCCCTGTTCTGGTGGAGATGAGTGTGATACACCTCCAGTTGAATGGGGCGATCTCCTACTTACGGTGGAATGTGTATTGTTGTTTATATGACCTACTTTGCAGCAGCAGCAGTGATACTCACATGGTGAGCGAAGATGGGTCGTGGGATTTGCCTTTAAGAAAGGAAAACCTTTTTATTGTTTTGTTGGACGTTACATCATTCTTTGTCTGACACTTAAAAAAAAAATAGTTTTCTATTGTTATTTTTATGTTATGATGATCACCTTTTTATACAGACAATGTTGAACCAGGATGGTTATGTTGTTGTTAAATCTTGTGGAAATGTGTTAATGAACAACAATTATGTTTTGTATTCCAAGGGCCAAGTGTAAGTTATTGTATTCATATAGGGCTGCCTTGTCTCTTCTTATTTGCAACATTATATGGTCATAAATTAGGGATGACGCACGTGACGAACAAACTCAGAGTGATTGCAATAATGGTTACCACTTGTGCAGCGTGATTCCTGGCTTGTATACAAAAGACTACGACATGAATGTGAACATGCAAATAACTGTAGACGAGGGAAATATCAACGTGTAGAGCGTGCAGGATTTATCAGCCTTGCCACTATTACCACTTTCCACTATTCTCAGTTTGGTTTTAGAAAAACGTTTTGCATTAGGTTGTCCTGACCTAAGCTCAAAACACTCTGAAATTATTTTCTGAACACACATTACAGTCAGATGAAACAGGCAGTAGTCTAACCATTCTAAAAACTCATGAAGGAGTTGGAATAGTTATTTCTGATATTTGAACTGTCATCTTGCCATTCCAGTTATTGTCCACTGGCAGGCCTCATAAACGGTAGCATCAAACACTCAGTGATTTCTAATCTTTTTCAACATTTAGTGCCTTAAGTTGGATTTCCTTCATGATGCCAGTACCATAAAGCTCAAACTATGTAGCAGAATTCAGGGTTCAAGGTAGCGCTCCACTGAGGAAGACTTGGCTTAAATTCCAAACTATTACTGAGGAGAAAATCAGTAATTTAAACAATTCCAGTCCTGGTTTATTGTGAGTATTGTTGTTGTTACAAATATTGGTATTATATTGTGTATTTTATCCCAACTAAATGAAAATCATCTCAACGCAAGAACACAATTTGAATATTTTCAGCTGGACTTTCAGATACAACAACAATATTGAGCCTTGGTTGAGTTAAAAAATGTCAGGATAAAAGTTAATTGATGGGCATGTCAATTCAAGTAGATTATTTTTCCTCTCAAACATCACACATTTGCATGTATATACATTTGATATGGCTGTTGCATGTAAGCCAAATTCTATGCAAAGATGCATTCTTCTCATTTACATCAGAAAATGCCAAAACAATAGAAATTCAAAGGTAGTATCTTCCTGTCCTTTTTGAATTCCACATTGAACCTTGCTCTAATGATTGAAGCCTTCTACCTCTGACACACTGACCTGTAGCTCTTCCACCACAGAACATGCTAATTAAAATGGACATGTCATTTGTTTCTATGGAGATGAGGTGACCACGGATGAAGTCTTTTTGGGGTGATTGTATAACACAGGTATAATTGCCTCGAACTGTATGTCTTTCCAAAAAAAATGCAATGTTATGTTGTAGGCATCTTATCTGACGTGATATTTCTGTTTTGATGGAAATGTAGTCATTGCAATGTTATACAATGTACAGAAAACACACGTCTGAATAAAAAAGGCTCTTAATTAGTGGCATAAGAGCTAAACCGATGGTCTTTCATTTGTCTCGTCCCGTGTTCAACATTTTTCTCCTTTGGTTAGGTGTTAGTCTAAAGTAGTATCAATATCGCTCGTTAGAAACGTCTAGAATGTTGGGACATAACAGAAAGCTTATGTAAGGCTGCATTGACTTTACACAACAGTGTGAATGTAGGTCACGGTTTAGGAGGAAGGAAACACTATTCCACTCCCCTTGCCCCACTGCCCCACATTCTGCAGCTCTGCCTTTTTGCTGGAGGAGATGACCTTACCCATACGGAACCGCACCTCCCTGACTGGGAGGGATAATGGACTCCGAGGAAGAGGGGACAAGTAGCACCAATGTAATTAGCAGTCTGGTGGGAGTGAGGGAGGGAGTAGCCATGGGGATATATTTAATAGGGCTTACATAACGGGGCAGTCAGACGTTACGTAAACTTTGAAATGGGGTTAGCATCTGCAGAGGATCAGGGTATCTTGTTCTGCCTTTGAGAGGGCATTCTTCAGCAGTCGGTACAGGAATCGTGCCAAAATGGCAAGGGACTCTTCCCCCCCCCCCCATCTTTGTTATTTTGAATAAGGCGTCATGCTTTGTTTGTTCAGGACAGAAAAATGCATGAACAAACTTTGGTGAGTGACAAATGGGATCTCAAAGGTGTGAAGCGACTAAGCCAGACATTATTCAACTGTACTGAGAGCCCCACTGGAACTAGAGAGTATAAAGATACGCTTTCTCAGCATGCACCTTGGGGCGGCAGGGTAGCCTAGTGGTTAGAGTGTTGGACTAGTTATCAGAAGGTTGCAAGTTCAAACTCCCGAGCTGACAAGGTACAAATCTGTCGTTCTGCCCCTGAACAGGCAGTTAACCCACTGTTCCTAGGCCGTCATTGAAAATAAGAATTTGTTCTTAACTGACTTGCCTAGTTAAATAAAGGTTAAAAAAATTTAAAAAACAACAGATCCCTCATCAGTGTGCCCTCGCCAGACTGGCCACATAACACTAGTCCTATGTTACACGCCAAGTAAGGTTATGTAACTGAAATGATAAGGCCACTAGAGGGATTGCTATTGGAACTTGGCGGATACACCTTCCCCCAATTTTATAAAACATGTAGCACACTGACATAAGTAGGGCAAAGCAGTGCATTGTGGGAAAACTGGTTACCTAACCTACCCAGAAAAGGCATCTGGGAGGTTAAGTGCCTGTCTGTGTGCTGATGTGACGACAGAACTCACACTTAGTGCTAGATCGTCCATTGTAAACAGTGTGGGAAACTGCGTGAGAGAGGGCAGTGTGTCAAAGGGCTAGAGTGTGCCCATGTGAGAAGTGTGTGACTGTGTGTGCCACAAGCTCATATGATACAGTGTTAGGTGCTCCATGTATAGCCCTGAGATGCTGCTGCCTGTGGCTGGTAGCTCTGAGATGCTACCAGTGGATGGATGGCACAGAGGGTGGGCTCTGGCTTCGATACTGTCTCCTATCGCTTCAATGCTGCCAACACTTGCATGCTGTCACACTGGGCTGGCTGTGCTTGTACTGTGCAGACAGCCTGCCCTCAGCCTTAAGAGGCTGCGAATAAATGCATGCTATTTTAATGTGCCTAATCAAAGTGTTGTATAATGGTTATCATATTGCAGCGGATATTGCAGGGCTTGTCTTTGTATCCCTCAAAGCTTTGTCTGTGATGAGTAATAGTCAAACTAAAGAGTACACATCCTAGTTTACAACATGTGACAACAGTTGTGATACAACAGAGAGTTTGTCCGCAAAAACATTTTTACAAAGGCAATGTGGAGACACCACCCAATGATTGTGTAATGATTTTTGTGCAGGCAGACTGTTGTATCACAACCATTGTGTCTATGTGGCCATAGTCTTATCTTGCATTACACTTGTCTACTCTAATTCACTTAAATAAATACATATTCTTTAAACACCAGATGAGGGGGCCATTAGACTGCAAAGGCTTTTCAAAAGCAACGTTTGAGATGGCTATCAACATGAGCTGAAACACAGGAAACATCTCTGCCACTGAAACATTCCTGACTCTTGGGAATGTGTGGTCTGTGCCTCCAACAAAACACCCCATGTACACGAGCTTAACCCATGGGCTGAAATGGAAGGTTGTGGAACACAAAAGAGATTGCATGAGTCAGTGCCTCGGTTATCTCCCCTCTCCGAACCACTTTTGTCATCTGGAAGTATAATGCCATGAAAAAGTATTTGCCCTGTCTGATTTTTTCTGTCTTGGCATATCAGATCTTCAACCAAAATGTAATATTAGATAAAGGGAACTTGAGTTTACAAATAACCAAAAAATATACTTATTTTATTTATTTAATTAACAAAGTTATGCAACACCCAATTCACATGTGTGAAAAAGTAATTGCCCCATTACATTCAATAACCGGTTGTTCCACATTTAGCTACAATAAAATCAAACTGTATTTGTCACATGCGCCGAATACAACATGTGTAGTTGTTGATCAGTCTCTCACATCGCTGTGGAGGAATTTGTGCCCCCTCTTACATGCAGAACTGCTTTAACTCAGTGATATTTGTGGGGTTTTAAGTATGAACTGCTCGTTTCAAGTTCTGCCACAACATCTCAATTAATTCTGCATGGAAGAGTGGGCCAAAATTCCTCCACAGCGACGTGAGAGGCTGACCAACAACTACAGGAAGCATTTGGTTGGAGTCATTGCAGCTTAAGGTGGCACAACAAGTTTTGAGTGGAAGGTGGCACAACAAGTTATTGAGTGGAAGGGGGCAATTACTTTTACACACAGGGGCATTGGGTGTTGCATAACTTTATTTATGAAATAAGTAAGTCATTGTTGTGTTATCTGTTCACTCAGGTTTCCTTTATCTAATATTAGGCTTTGGTTGAAGATCTGATAACATTCAGTATCAAACATATACTAAAGTAGAGAAAATTAGAAGGGGGCCAATACTTTTTCACAGCACTGTACATGCTTTTATGTGCATGATGTAACAAATACCCCCTCTCCAGCCAGGTCACTGTCAGTGCGGTGCAGTAGTCAAAAAGTGGACACTATGGACACATCAGGAAAACTGTAGAATCACACTTCTTTAGTGAGGTGAAGCTCAATTCACTAAGTTGTCAAAAATAAATAATACCTAGCATTTAACAAGGTTTGTAACCCTTCAACACTCTGACCATAGAAGCAAATGGCTGGGCTGACATATCTGCACTTAGACGGCTGCAGCTGAACAGCCTTTATATAACAGTACCTGGCCTGGGCCATCCACTGGGTGTGTAGGTGCCTTATTCACTAGACATAATAAAGCCCTGGATGTGAGTAATGTGCTTGTGTAACACAGCAGAAAATGGCACAGAGGTTTGCAATGGCAGCGCAGCCCAAGAAGGTCAAGCGAGCCAAGCCGTTCCAAGTGTGGTTGTATAACATGTAATTGGGTACAGTAGGCTACTTAGTTATAAATACTAGTACACAGGAAGGAAGATAGTGTGCCTGCTTAATCATATCATGTAAAATTAAGTTCCATCTAAGTCATTACAAACTAAAGGGTATTTTCAGGTACAGTATGTGGAATGTGTACTGTGCAATGCAGGAATAGCTTAATAGCAACAGGCAGTGTTAATGCTCCCTCTGACTTTGTTTCCATGCTACTGCAGTTCTAATGGATCAACAAGGTATGCTTTGAGTTTTATATACAGTACCAGTCAAAATGTTGGACACACCTACTCATTCAAGGCTTTTTAAAATATTTGTATTATTTTCTACATTGTAGAATAATAGTGAAGAGATCAAACTATGAAATAACACACATGGAAACATGTAGTAACCAAAAAGTGTTAAACAAATCCAAAAATATTTTATATTTGAGATTCTTCAAAGTAGCCACCCTTTGCCTTGATGACAGCTTTGCACACCCTTGGCATTCTCTCAACCAGTTTCATGACGTAGTCACCTGGAATGAATTTCAATTAACAGGTGTGCCTTGTTAAAAGTTCATTTGTGGAATTTATTTCCTTCTTAATGCGTTTAAGCCTATCATTTGTGTTGTGACATGGTAGGGGTCATATACAGTAGATAGCCCTATTTGATGAAAGACGATGATGGTGAAACCCTGATTTAACAGCCTTTTGAAGATGAGGTTGAGCACCAACATATAGTAGAAGCAAGCTAACCCCAAGACAACATCCTCAGAGTGGCAGTAGCTCTGCTGTGTGTGCTAGTGGTCATCCTGCGATGGGAAGGAGAGAGAAGAGTTGCAGTTGCACTAATCTCGATGCTCTGCTGGACCGATACGGATCTAGCAGCAAGTCCTCCCATGCTCTGAGTTGAAACAGTTATTTGGCTTTTGTTGATGCTCAGATTCCATCCTTCACCTGGCAGCTGTCTCTCTGTTAACCTCTGTATTTTTATCAGCCTGGTGGCCCACATCAGGAGCTGGCTGGGTTCCTAGGTGGGTGTTCAGTCAGTGTTCCATGTCACGTTCTCTTCAATTCTCCCTCCGCACCTGCAGTACGTCCCAGCACCTTCAGTCTGGACTCCACCGGTGGGCAGAATGATATCACTAGAAGTTCCGCTGCCACTGAATCTAGATGGTATCTGAGTCCCAATGATCTGTTCCCTTGTTTCTGAAAAAATAACAATATTTGATTGCTTATATTCTCCCTCAACGTCAATGTTTGACAAAGATTTGATGACTACAAAATGCATGGGTTCATCAATTCTCAAGACACCCTGTAGTGGAGTCACATCATTTGTGTATAAATAGTTGTTTTTTTTACCTAGAAAGTTAGTGAAAATATCTAGATGAAGAAGGTGGTAAAAGTAATGGTTGTTGTGGGTCATGAAGGACAGCTCTCGATAATGTAGTGTCAAACTCACAGGGCTATAAATACTCCCAGAGCACTGAAGCATGTGCTGCCGATGCAAAGTGTCCACTGAAGTGTGTGCTGCCAATGCAAAGTGTCCACTGAAGTGTGTGCTGCCAATGCAAAGTGTCCACTGAAGTGTGTGCTGCCGATGCAAAGTGTCCACTGAAGTGTGTGCTGCCAATGCAAAGTGTCCACTGATGTGTGTGTGCTGCCAATGCAAAGTATCCACTGAAGTGTGTGCTGCCAATGCAAAGTGTCCACTGAAGTGTGTGCTGCCAATGCAGTGTCCACTGAAGTGTGCTGCCAATGCAAAGTGTCCACTGAAGTGTGCTGCCAATGCAAAGTGTCCACTGAAGTGTGTGCTGCCAATGCAAAGTGTCCACTGAAGTGTGTGCTGCCAATGCAAAGTGTCCACTGAAGTGTGTGTGTGCAAAGTGTCCCTGAAGTGTGTGCTGATGCAAAGTGTCCACTGAAGTGTGTGTCCACTGCCGATGCAAAGTGTCCACTGAAGTGTGTGCTGTCCACTGAAGTGTGTGCTGCAAAGTGTCCACTGAAGTGTGTGTGTGCAAAGTGTCCACTGAAGTGTGTGCTGCCAATGCAAAGTGTCCACTGAAGTGTGTGTGATGCAAAGTGTCCACTGAAATGCAAAGTGTCCACTGAAGTGTGTGCTGCCAATGCAAAGTGTCCACTGAAGTGTGTGCTGCCGATGCAAAGTGTCCACTGAAGTGTGTGCTGCCAATGCAAAGTGTCCACTGAAGTGTGTGCTGCCGATGCAAAGTGTCCACTGAAGTGTCTGCTGCCAATGCAAAGTGTCCACTGAAGTGTGTGCTGCCAATGCAAAGTGTCCACTGAAGTGTGTGCTGCCAATGCAAAGTGTCCACTCTATGCAAACATCCTTTCTTGGTCCCACACGGACCTGAACCTCAATGAAAACCTGTGGTTTGAATTGAAGAAAGCAGGCCATAAGCACAGACAGATATCAAGGATCTGGAAAGATTCTGTATGGAGGACTGGTCTAAGATCCCTCCCAACGTGTTCTCCAAAATCATAAAACTTTTCCAATTGTATTAGTAAAAAATAATATAATTTAACTTTATTTTCATACAATATAGCTCAGTATTTGTGTTATTTGTTTTAATAGTATTTTTTGCTCTTTATCAATGAATTCAATAATTTCAAACCCCACTGTATATTCACAAATTCATTAATTGAGCCAAAAGGTTGAGGGAACAAGCTCACTCTCCCTGCCTGTTTCATTACACTGGTGTGGTGTCAGAAGTGGGATATTCACTGTGCCACAAAATAATTATAGTGGCAGAGTTCTCATCCGCGCTTATAAAACACAGGGTCACTACAGTAAGGTTGTCCCACTGTTATACATTATAAAATGAGTTCATTTTTAGAACAGTGAGGCGAGTGAGCAAATAAATTACTATTTGAATCCCTTGTAAAAAAAATTACTAGGGTTACTGTTAGGAATCACTACCCATGATTTGGTCCAACACGATTTAACCGAATACGAACTACCACACAAAAGCGAAGTGAATCTTCGATTCGTCAAAAATAATAGTTTAAAATAAATCGGTTTCCATTTTGGGGGAGGAGGGGGGGTTAAAATGTGAAGTGGGGCATCAGCTAAACAGTATAAAAAAAAGATTATCTGTGATAAACTATATTTGTCAGCTCGATTGTCAGTAGGTACAAAGAGGAGCAACTGTCAGATGTAACTTCCTTCTATTTGACTGTTCTTGAGTTCAGATGACAAAGAGAAACAGCATTTGTTCATTACCGAACATTTTATGTACAAGTCATGTACACACGTTTAAAGATAATACAAAAAATAAAAAAAATACATCAAACATGAGATTTAATAAATAAAAAGAAGAAACCTTCATCTCTTTCTTTCCATCCATTCTTATTCATCCCCAAATCAAAGATCAAGGCTCGGTTTAAGGTTTTGACACACCTGAACCTCACCTCATATAGACCGACATTGTCAGTTAAGAAATTAAAACAAATAACTAATTTAGTCATGGGTCTGTCTACTTAAAGACATATCATGTCAACTGAATCCAATTGTATGCCGTATCAATCAATAATTCAAAACCTTTACTCTTTTGGCCCAATTCCCAACTCACTCCTTTCATTGAAGCGTGTGATTTGAGGGTTTCAGTGTCTGACCAATCAGAAGCTTGAAGGTATTAGAACAGTAGAAGAAGTAGAAAACAAAATTATACTCTGGGTGTGCAAATGCATTCTGATCCATCAGCAGACGGATGGTTTGGCCCATCTTCACTGCACTATCTGGGGCATCTCGCTCCAGGCTTTGGCCTTCTTCTTAGCCAGGGCCAACCACGGGGGCTCGTCCTGAGCCAGGGCTGTAGGGACTGGGTGAGCCAGGGCTCTCTTCCCTTCCTTCTCAACCACGACAGGCTTGGAGATCTCCAGGGAACACAACACTATGGACAACGAGCAGAGAACATCTTTAAAGATACAATGACTTTTAGCATTGTCCCCCAAAAAGTAGTCCTACCACAAAGTACATTTTTATCAAAATTGCCTATAATATTTTTTTTGTCTTATTTCAGGCATGTAATTGAAGATTAGTAGTGGTCAGGTATGGATTATTATCAATGGGAACATTCTATTTGCAGGTGTGGTCCACAAGGGGGCAGCAGTGGATCAATCACACTTATGAGAACAATGAAAACACTTCAATAAGAAAGTGATGCATGTGTGTAGCAGAGTGGGATACTGATGAGTCTAACCTTTAACAGGAGATCCTGGAGGCTTGGCTTGGTCTTTGTTGACAGGCCTTGTCAATGTACGAATTGATTTTTTTCTGTTAAGCTCCTCCTGGAAATGTAGGTTGTGAAGAGTTTGAATTATGTACTTTATTTGTACTGTATTCATTCAAATATAACAAAGTAAATGGAACCTGCACAAGATCAAAAATAAGTATTTTGCTCAAGTGTGAGGACTGGATGAACAAATGAATGAATGGATTGATTGACAAGTCAACTGTTTTCCTCTCTCCAACAGTAGGCTTCTCGGTAAACAATAGAACACATGAAACAATATGCACCACCCCTACCATCTCTACAGGGTCTTTGTTATCCGTGGATTCCTCCAATGAGTTCTCTTTTAAGATCCTCTGCTTTTGTCTGGCCACTGAGATCCAGCTTGGCGATTGAGATCCCCCACCAGGTCCCCCACTAGGCTCCCGACCCACAGACAGATCTGAAACAAAAGAACACAGGAGAAATGTCTTCAACTGGTGTGGAATATATAGGAGCTGCCTGGTAAATTCATTTGGCATAATGATTTTGTTTGGAGTGGAAATGGAAGTTAGAGGTACGATTGAATGAAAGGCAAAATGTAGAAAAGCAATATAATTCCAACTAATTTGTCGCTCTAAATAGTCATATGGAGGAATCTCTCCTTGGTTTTAATGAGTCTATGTTTAGATAGCTCTCAATAAGTCAGCACTCAACAGCACTCATGGCCCTGTTTCAGTATGAATTGTTCGTCCAAAGTAAGAACAGCATGAGTCCATATTCCTATAACATACACAGGCTAAATGTTTTGTCAAAAGTCTTAAGCTCAACATTGTAAAATAGATATAAACAAAGATGACCTTGCAAGTGAAGGATATGCCAAATAGCACACGTCTGGAATCACTGACTGATGTGATGGTGACTAAGATGGTTTTAGTACCTGGTATTCTCTTTGGCTTGACCATACCATCCAGATCTGAGGGCTTTCTGGGCAGGGCAGGTTTGCTGTTTGACTGTGGTTCAGTGAACGAGGCCCTCTGGGGCTCTATGGGAAGTGAGTGTGCTGGGGATGCAGGGGGAGTTTCACTCTCTGAGCCTAAGCGAAGCATACCCACAGAGGTCTTCCTCAGCCTGACACCAAACAGATTCTCAGGGGTCTCTTCCTCCTGGGCTGCAGGGGGAGTGTCTTCAGGTGACATGATGGGGGTTGTGGTGCTCTGTGTTGGGATGGGACTAGCAGGGACATCAGTCCCCACAGGGCTAAGTGGCTCCACTCCACTTGGGGGGTCTCTTTTTGCTTCCACAGCCCCAGGCACAGTGACCGAGGGAGATGGAGAAGGGGAGGTTAGCTCTTTGGTAGCCAACCTTTGCCAGGCAGGGGCAATGGTATACCTGGGTCTATTATGTTCAGAACCACCAGATGGTTTCCCAGGATCCTCGGTGGCAGTTGGTCCCCTGCAGTGCTCCTGGGGGCTCTGCTCTGGGCCGGCGGCTGCACTCTGACTGGTTATACAGGGCTGGTAAGTTGTTACACTGGGCTCTTCCTGGTCCTGTGTGGTGTGTGCTGGGGCCTCAGGCTGGTCCAGAGACTCTGGAGGAGGTATACTGCTGTTTGGAAGCTGGGGGAGACAGGCTTGGTCTGTGACTGTTTGGTCAGACAGTTCAGTGGTGCACTCAGGGCTCTCACAAGCTCTCTCAGGGTCTCTGTCTGGAACCTGCTGGAAATCATCCTCCACAGAGGTTGACATTACATCCTCTCCCTCCCCTGGCTCCAATAAGGCTGTCTGCACTGGCACATCTGAGACTGGCTCCATTTTGTCCTCCTCTTCCCTCCTCTCATCTTCCACAACCTCCTCTGTTTCTTTCTCCTCTACCTCTGCCACCTCCTCCCTCTCCTCTTCATTCTCTTCTTCTTCCTCCTTTTCCACTGAAGGCATGTCCTGATCTTCTTTGGTTAAGTACTCAGGGTTGATTTCCTCGGCATCTTCCTCTTCCTTCTTTGGATTGAAACGTTCCACCACTAACTCCTCCTCAGATTCATAAGGCTCACCTTCCACCTCCTCTCGGGGCTCTGCTGGGTAGTCCGGTCTATCACTGGGGAGACACGCTTCTTCCTGTGGGTTCAATGCCAGCTCATCCACCCCGCTCTCAGCCTCTGACCCCTCCATGTTCACCGCCACCTCCAGGAGCACAGCCTCTGTCTCCAGCCCCAGGACAGATGTCAGTGGACCCTTGAGGGAGATCAACACCTCCTGGAGTAGAGAGCCTCCCTCCACAGCCACCTCACACCCAGGAGGGGTCTGGAGGAAGTCATCTCCAGTAGGGGGCTCCAGAGACTTCATGGAGCCAAGCAGTGGGGCGGTCTGGAGCCGGGGAGCTGAAACCTCAGCCTGGCATGAAAGACATTCCTCAGAGTCAGAGTCATTCTGTATGGAGAGGGAGGGGGCATCCTGAGCATGAGACAATTCCTGTTGGACACCCTGCTTATCCTCTTCATCTGAGGCTGACCGCTCGGCCTGCTGGGACACCACGACCCCATCTGTCTGCTCCTCCTCCTCCTCCGCAACACCAGCCTGCTCGCGTTTCACACCTGGAACATACATAACTACATCAGAGCAGAGCCCCACTAAGTTCCTATATCATTATCCTGTCATCAATCATTGTATTGGGTAAGAATGATCATCTTTCTGATATTTTACTAATATTTACGCTTTTGTACATCTGTGTAATGTTACTGTGATAAGGATCATTTATATTACCTTCCTCCTCATCCTCCTCCACAGATTCTGGAATGATACAATTCTGTCTTTCCTCCTGGAATGATTCTCCTTCAGCCCTGCCATCAACCCTCTGAACAGAGAAGAGTCATTTCATCTTAATAAACAATACAGTTCATTTAAAGATCATTAAGCTTTCCAGCTTTCCATGTTTTACACAGATCTCGTAGACTCATGAGCCATGCACGCTGATGGCAGGCTGGTGTGTTGTGTTTGGGCTACATGGGCTGGACTCTTGGCTCATTGGATAGATTTTTTGAGTGGTTCTGCTCTAGTGATCAGAGTTAGGCTAGGTGTGGAACAGGGGTGGTGGGGGTGTGTTGGCTAGGGAAGTGGAGCGGATGGTTGTGTTGGAAGGGGATGGACATATCTTACAGTGGTGGGTTTCCTCGTCTTGGCACAGGCCTTGTGTCGGACAGCCAGGCGGTGGCGAGCGGCAGTGTTGTCCAGACAGCCCATGGGACTGGCAGGCTGGCTGAAGTCTACAGGCAGGAAGACCAGGGGACTGACCGATCTGGAGCCCGTCTCACAGGACATCTACACATGACGGGAGAGGCCATTTTGATACAGTAAATAAACTTATTACAACCTCAATGTCTTCAGACATCTCTGGCTACACACATCACAACTTTCTGCTGATGCCAGATACCAGCTAAACAGATTCAAGAGTGCTGTATTGTGGTTCTCCTGATGCAGATGAACCCTATCCAGAGACATGGCTCAGTTTCCTACTCAAGACGAAGGAAAAGCATTCAGACAATCAGAGGGAGGACTGGCTGTCTAAACAGCTGGATAAACAATGTCAATCACAGGGAGGACTGGCTGTCTAAACAGCTGGATAAACAATGTCAATCAGAGGGAGGACTGGCTGTCTAAACAGCTGGATAAACAATGTCAATCAGAGGGAGGACTGACTGTCTAAACAGCTGAATAAACAATGTCAATCAGAGGGAGGACTGGCTGTCTAAACAGCTGGATAAACAATGTCAATCAGAGGGAGGACTGGCTGTCTAAACAGCTGGATAAACAATGTCAATCAGAGGGAGGACTGGCTGTCTAAACAGCTGGATAAACAATGTCAATCAGAGGGAGGACTGGCTGTCTAAACAGCTGAATAAACAATGTCAATCAGAGGGAGGACTGGCTGTCTAAACAGCTGGATAAACAATGTCAATCAGAGGGAGGACTGACTGTCTAAACAGCTGGATAAACAATGTCAATCAGAGGGAGGACTGACTGTCTAAACAGCTGGATAAACAATGTCAATCAGAGGGAGGACTGACTGTCTAAACAGCTGGATAAACAATGTCAGGGACGCCATTATCAAGACCTCTCAGCAGCTAAAAATACCCAGCCACTGAAGTCCCAGGCAGACCTACATCCTGGCATGTTTCTGCCTGGCTCCCCCATACATTAGCTGAACAAATACAGGCCTCTGCTCTCAGCCCACTGGAATGTAGGTCTAATCTACTGTTTCTGACAACAATTCACCCTAAAAGGTAAAGAGATGGAGGGGAGACAGGAGGGTGAAGGACCTTCAGTGACACCCTGACTTACTTTAAGTGATCTAATATGCCAACATGTCAATCCGACAGTGAGGAATAGTGAGCTCAAAAGAAGACACCAATGGGCCACCTCTGATCTTGCTTTCATACTAAAAATGGATGCTTAGGATAAATAGTATATATATTATACAGATTTAACACAAACATATTACCAAACAGGATTGCTCCGATTATGGGCATAACAGTGTATTTGTCCTGTGTAACCAGCAGAGTGGGTTAGATCATTAGATATATAGTAAATTAAATGTGTTGTGTTTGTTATTGTATCCAGCAGAGTGGGTTAGATCATTAGATATATAGTAAATTAAATGTGTTGTGTTTGTTATTGTAACCAGCAGAGTGGGTTAGATCATTAGATATATAGTAAATTAAATGTGTTGTGTTTGTTATTGTATCCAGCAGAGTGGGTTAGATCATTAGATATATAGTAAATTAAATGTGTTGTGTTTGTTATTGTATCCAGCAGAGTGGGTTAGATCATTAGATATATAGTAAATTAAATGTGTTGTGTTTGTTATTGTATCCAGCAGAGTGGGTTAGATCATTAGATATATAGTAAATTAAATGTGTTGTGTTTGTTATTGTAACCAGCAGAGTGGGTTAGATCATTAGATATATAGTAAATTAAATGTGTTGTGTTTGTTATTGTATCCAGCAGAGTGGGTTAGATCATTAGATATATAGTAAATTAAATGTGTTGTGTTTGTTATTGTATCCAGCAGAGTGGGTTAGATCATTAGATATATAGTAAATTAAATGTGTTGTGTTTGTTATTGTATCCAGCAGAGTGGGTTAGATCATTAGATATATAGTAAATTAAATGTGTTGTGTTTGTTATTGTAACCAGCAGAGTGGGTTAGATCATTAGATATATAGTAAATTAAATGTGTTGTGTTTGTTATTGTATCCAGCAGAGTGGGTTAGATCATTAGATATATAGTAAATTAAATGTGTTGTGTTTGTTATTGTATCCATCAGAGTGGGTTAGATCATTAGATATATAGTAAATTAAATGTGTTGTGTTTGTTATTGTATCCAGCAGAGTGGGTTAGATCATTAGATATATAGTAAATTAAATGTGTTGTGTTTGTTATTGTATCCATCAGAGTGGGTTAGATCATTAGATATATAGTAAATTAAATGTGTTGTGTTTGTTATTGTATCCAGCAGAGTGGGTTAGATCATTAGATATATAGTAAATTAAATGTGTTGTGTTTGTTATTGTATCCATCAGAGTGGGTTAGATCATTAGATATATAGTAAATTAAATGTGTTGTGTTTGTTATTGTAACCATCAGAGTGGGTTAGATCATTAGATATATAGTAAATTAAATGTGTTGTGTTTGTTATTGTATCCAGCAGAGTGGGTTAGATCATTAGATATATAGTAAATTAAATGTGTTGTGTTTGTTATTGTATCCAGCAGAGTGGGTTAGATCATTAGATATATAGTAAATTAAATGTGTTGTGTTTGTTATTGTATCCAGCAGAGTGGGTTAGATCATTAGATATATAGTAAATTAAATGTGTTGTGTTTGTTATTGTATCCAGCAGAGTGGGTTAGATCATTAGATATATAGTAAATTAAATGTGTTGTGTTTGTTATTGTATCCAGCAGAGTGGGTTAGATCATTAGATATATAGTAAATTAAATGTGTTGTGTTTGTTATTGTATCCAGCAGAGTGGGTTAGATCATTAGATATATAGTAAATTAAATGTGTTGTGTTTGTTATTGTATCCAGCAGAGTGGGTTAGATCATTAGATATATAGTAAATTAAATGTGTTGTGTTTGTTATTGTATCCAGCAGAGTGGGTTAGATCATTAGATATATAGTAAATTAAATGTGTTGTGTTTGTTATTGTATCCAGCAGAGTGGGTTAGATCATTAGATATATAGTAAATTAAATGTGTTGTGTTTGTTATTGTATCCAGCAGAGTGGGTTAGATCATTAGATATATAGTAAATTAAATGTGTTGTGTTTGTTATTGTATCCAGCAGAGTGGGTTAGATCATTAGATATATAGTAAATTAAATGTGTTGTGTTTGTTATTGTATCCAGCAGAGTGGGTTAGATCATTAGATATATAGTAAATTAAATGTGTTGTGTTTGTTATTGTAACCAGCAGAGTGGGTTAGATCATTAGATATATAGTAAATTAAATGTGTTGTGTTTGTTATTGTATCCAGCAGAGTGGGTTAGATCATTAGATATATAGTAAATTAAATGTGTTGTGTTTGTTATTGTATCATTAGATATATAAAATTAAATGTGTTGTGTTTGTTATTGTTCCAGCAGAGTGGGTTAGATCATTAGATATATAGTAAATTAAATGTGTTGTGTTTGTTATTGTATCCAGCAGAGTGGGTTAGATCATTAGATATATAGTAAATTAAATGTGTTGTGTTTGTTATTGTATCCAGCAGAGTGGGTTAGATCATTAGATATATAGTAAATTAAATGTGTTGTGTTTGTTATTGTATCCAGCAGAGTGGGTTAGATCATTAGATATATAGTAAATTAAATGTGTTGTGTTTGTTATTGTAACCAGCAGAGTGGGTTAGATCATTAGATATATAGTAAATTAAATGTGTTGTGTTTGTTATTGTATCCAGCAGAGTGGGTTAGATCATTAGATATATAGTAAATTAAATGTGTTGTGTTTGTTATTGTATCCAGCAGAGTGGGTTAGATCATTAGATATATAGTAAATTAAATGTGTTGTGTTTGTTATTGTATCCAGCAGAGTGGGTTAGATCATTAGATATATAGTAAATTAAATGTGTTGTGTTTGTTATTGTATCCAGCAGAGTGGGTTAGATCATTAGATATATAGTAAATTAAATGTGTTGTGTTTGTTATTGTATCCAGCAGAGTGGGTTAGATCATTAGATATATAGTAAATTAAATGTGTTGTGTTTGTTATTGTATCCAGCAGAGTGGGTTAGATCATTAGATATATAGTAAATTAAATGTGTTGTGTTTGTTATTGTATCCAGCAGAGTGGGTTAGATCATTAGATATATAGTAAATTAAATGTGTTGTGTTTGTTATTGTATCCAGCAGAGTGGGTTAGATCATTAGATATATAGTAAATTAAATGTGTTGTGTTTGTTATTGTATCCAGCAGAGTGGGTTAGATCATTAGATATATAGTAAATTAAATGTGTTGTGTTTGTTATTGTATCCAGCAGAGTGGGTTAGATCATTAGATATATAGTAAATTAAATGTGTTGTGTTTGTTATTGTATCCAGCAGAGTGGGTTAGATCATTAGATATATAGTAAATTAAATGTGTTGTGTTTGTTATTGTATCCAGCAGAGTGGGTTAGATCATTAGATATATAGTAAATTAAATGTGTTGTGTTTGTTATTGTATCCAGCAGAGTGGGTTAGATCATTAGATATATAGTAAATTAAATGTGTTGTGTTTGTTATTGTATCCAGCAGAGTGGGTTAGATCATTAGATATATAGTAAATTAAATGTGTTGTGTTTGTTATTGTATCCAGCAGAGTGGGTTAGATCATTAGATATATAGTAAATTAAATGTGTTGTGTTTGTTATTGTATCCAGCAGAGTGGGTTAGATCATTAGATATATAGTAAATTAAATGTGTTGTGTTTGTTATTGTATCCAGCAGAGTGGGTTAGATCATTAGATATATAGTAAATTAAATGTGTTGTGTTTGTTATTGTATCCAGCAGAGTGGGTTAGATCATTAGATATATAGTAAATTAAATGTGTTGTGTTTGTTATTGTATCCAGCAGAGTGGGTTAGATCATTAGATATATAGTAAATTAAATGTGTTGTGTTTGTTATTGTATCCAGCAGAGTGGGTTAGATCATTAGATATATAGTAAATTAAATGTGTTGTGTTTGTTATTGTATCCAGCAGAGTGGGTTAGATCATTAGATATATAGTAAATTAAATGTGTTGTGTTTGTTATTGTATCCAGCAGAGTGGGTTAGATCATTAGATATATAGTAAATTAAATGTGTTGTGTTTGTTATTGTATCCAGCAGAGTGGGTTAGATCATTAGATATATAGTAAATTAAATGTGTTGTGTTTGTTATTGTATCCAGCAGAGTGGGTTAGATCATTAGATATATAGTAAATTAAATGTGTTGTGTTTGTTATTGTATCCAGCAGAGTGGGTTAGATCATTAGATATATAGTAAATTAAATGTGTTGTGTTTGTTATTGTATCCAGCAGAGTGGGTTAGATCATTAGATATATAGTAAATTAAATGTGTTGTGTTTGTTATTGTATCCAGCAGAGTGGGTTAGATCATTAGATATATAGTAAATTAAATGTGTTGTGTTTGTTATTGTATCCAGCAGAGTGGGTTAGATCATTAGATATATAGTAAATTAAATGTGTTGTGTTTGTTATTGTATCCAGCAGAGTGGGTTAGATCATTAGATATATAGTAAATTAAATGTGTTGTGTTTGTTATTGTATCCAGCAGAGTGGGTTAGATCATTAGATATATAGTAAATTAAATGTGTTGTGTTTGTTATTGTATCCAGCAGAGTGGGTTAGATCATTAGATATATAGTAAATTAAATGTGTTGTGTTTGTTATTGTATCCAGCAGAGTGGGTTAGATCATTAGATATATAGTAAATTAAATGTGTTGTGTTTGTTATTGTATCCAGCAGAGTGGGTTAGATCATTAGATATATAGTAAATTAAATGTGTTGTGTTTGTTATTGTATCCAGCAGAGTGGGTTAGATCATTAGATATATAGTAAATTAAATGTGTTGTGTTTGTTATTGTATCCAGCAGAGTGGGTTAGATCATTAGATATATAGTAAATTAAATGTGTTGTGTTTGTTATTGTATCCAGCAGAGTGGGTTAGATCATTAGATATATAGTAAATTAAATGTGTTGTGTTTGTTATTGTATCCAGCAGAGTGGGTTAGATCATTAGATATATAGTAAATTAAATGTGTTGTGTTTGTTATTGTATCCAGCAGAGTGGGTTAGATCATTAGATATATAGTAAATTCATGTTGTGTTTGTTATTGTATCCAGCAGAGTGGGTTAGATCATTAGATATATAGTAAATTCATGTTGTGTTTGTTATTGTATCCAGCAGAGTGGGTTAGATCATTAGATATATAGTAAATTAAATGTGTTGTGTTTGTTATTGTATCCAGCAGAGTGGGTTAGATCATTAGATATATAGTAAATTAAATGTGTTGTGTTTGTTATTGTATCCAGCAGAGTGGGTTAGATCATTAGATATATAGTAAATTAAATGTGTTGTGTTTGTTATTGTATCCAGCAGAGTGGGTTAGATCATTAGATATATAGTAAATTCATGTTGTGTTTGTTATTGTATCCAGTAGAGTGGGTTAGATCATTAGATATATAGTAAATTCATGTTGTGTTTGTTATTGTATCCAGCAGAGTGGGTTAGATCATTAGATATATAGTAAATTCATGTTGTGTTTGTTATTGTATTCAGCAGTGGATTAGATCATTAGATATATAGTCAATTAATGTTTTGTTTGTTCTATAGCCAGACTACAACCAGAGCTCAACTTGGCAGAGTTGTGTTATGTCCCCATTTGTAGCAGACAGTCTGAATGCAAGAGAAAACTATTGGAATGAATTCAGACCACACAGGAGACACAACCTCCCCCCCTCCTCCTCTCTCCGAGTTAAACAATACATCCTGCAGAAACGGAGCAGTCAAATGACATGCAGCAATATTACTGTCAGGTCAACATCTTCAACTAAAGATTTGTGCTGGGCTTCTCAGTGGTGCTCACTGCACACAGAGGTAAAACCAACAGTACGCTCCCTCTTGTGGCTTGTTCAACAGTACGCTCCCTCTTATGGCTTGTTCAACAGTACGCTCCCTCTTATGGCTTGTTCAACAGTACGCTCCCTCTTATGGCTTGTTCAACAGTAAATTCCCATCTTGTGGCTTGTTCAACAGTACGCTCCCTCTTGTGGCTTGTTCAACAGTGGATGTGGCTTGACATTAGATATATGGCTTGTTCAACATTACGCTCCCTCTTTGGCTTGTTCAACAGTACGCTCCCTCTTGTGGCTTGTTCAACAGTACGCTCCCTCTTGTGGCTTGTTCAACAGTACGCTCCCTCTTATGGCTTGTTCAACAGTACGCTCCCTCTTATGGCTTGTTCAACAGTACGCTCCCTCTTGTGGCTTGTTCAACAGTACGCTCCCTCTTGTGGCTTGTTCAACAGTACGCTCCCTCTTGTGGCTTGTTCAACAGTACGCTCCCTCTTATGGCTTGTTCAACAGTACGCTCCCTCTTGTGGCTTGTTCAACAGTACGCTCCCTCTTGTGGCTTGTTTACGCTCCCTCTTATGGCTTTCAACAGTACGCTCCCTCTTATGGCTTGTTCAACAGTACGCTCCCTCTTATGGCTTGTTCAACAGTACGCTCCCTCTTGTGGCTTGTTCAACAGTACGCTCCCTCTTGTGGCTTGTTCAACAGTACGCTCCCTCTTATGGCTTGTTCAACAGTACGCTCCCTCTTATGGCTTGTTCAACAGTACGCTCCCTCTTATGGCTTGTTCAACAGTACGCTCCCTCTTATGGCTTGTTCAACAGTACGCTCCCTCTTATGGCTTGTTCAACAGTACGCTCCCTCTTATGGCTTGAAAAACCATCTTCTAGCTTGTTACAGCTCTGGGTCAAGCTGAAACATCTCTAACAAGGCAAAACACAAGCACATTGACAACTATTTGGAGCTTCAGGCACTAACTATTGCATCTGTCTGTGTGTGTGTGTGTGTGTGTGTGTCTGTGTGTGTCATTGAGGATGAACAGTCACCAACTTCTGAAAATCACACATGGTAAGATATAGTCCTGTTTTATGTGCCCATGGGACTATCCCCTATCTTTCTGACATCCCACAAGGCATCAGTTAAGACGTTATCCTTACCTATATGTCCATAGCTATCTCAACTACCCAATATCCCTGTACATCCACTGGTAATGGCATCCCATGTATGTATCCAATCATTACTCATTGTGGATTTATTCCTTGTGTTATTATTTTTTCTACTATTTCTCTCTGCATTGTTGGGAAGGACTGTAAGCATTTTATTGTTAGTCTTCACTGGTTGTTTACAAACCAAATTAGATGTTAAAACGCTGAATGGAGTCAGGTACTCTGGAGGTTTTCCCCTCCATGACCTCCTGTTAAACTCATGGCTATGTGGAAAAGACAGCGGAAGAGAAAAATGGTCTGCCATCATTGATAGAAAAGTAATAGAAGCTATGTGCAATTCTACACATTTTGCCATAGTGTGGAGGCAAAGATTTGCCGTTTTTAATATGATAACTGATGATCAATGGGCCCCTGCCCGGTCGGGTAATTTAACCATGCTTACTACAAGTTTAGATAGCTGGCCGCTAGACTAACTTACCAATCGCATATTTTTTTTGCTGACATGGGCTAATTGAGTGACTGGTGATGCACAACCAAACTTCGAAATTGCACCCCGGACCACCAGTGGCCCATCACTGGTCTACATATTGTGGATGTATGAAGCTCAACAATGTCTCCATCCTGATTCACTCCTATTGCTCGACACTGCATCTGACATGAGAGCTTTCATACCTCATCAAAAGACACACAGCTTTCATACTTCATCAAAAGAAAGATGTGCTCTGAGACATCAACTCATGTAATTCGTCTGGAGGACATTCATTTATTCTTAAAATCAAATGACAAAATAGCCCACTCATATTCTGATTGGTCATGGTGATCAAATGATCAGGAAGATTGTCCACTGAACAGGAAGCGCATAACAAAAACAAAGAAGTAAACTAGAGACATGGATAACTGGTTATTACCTGGTCTTCATCACTGTCGGTCCCTTCCAGACTCAGGGAGCTGTTCCTCTGCACCGGTTTGGACGACTGGAATTAGAGACAGATGGGATGAGACAATGCAGTTAGAAAAAGGGTGATTGGCAGTAATAGATCTGTAGACCGCAGGTGGCTGGGGGCACCTTAATTGGGGAGGACGGGCTCATTGTAATGGCTGGAACGAAATTCCTGGAATGGTATCAAACACATGGTTTCCATACGTTTTAATACCATTCACTGCATTCCAGGCATTATTATGATCCATCCTCCCCTCAACAGCCTCCTGTGCTTTAGAAGTAAGCATGACTGCATGGAGTCATCCTCTTGGTAGCTTTCATGAAGAATGAATGTGTGGTATGTATTGTATATCTATTGTATGTGCCAGGGACCGTGTGATTGCAGTCACGTAGTACATACCACACAATTATAATAGGGACTGAAGACAAGAATTAGCTAAGTAGCTAATCTGGTGCAATGATCGCTAACATGAAGTTGACCGCACAGACCCCATGAATACTATGCCAGTATTGACTGCATAATGATGCGTACCCTGTGGGACACCCCAGCCAGGACAGTGTGCAGGGTGGAGTACTCTGGTGGGCTGCAGGGCAGGCCGTCATCTTCTGAAAGAGTTCCTGCATCATCCATCTTCTTCACACACAGAGACGGAGGAGAGCCTAGTCTGATGACCTGTTTCAACAGAGACGGAGGAGAGCCTAGTCTGATGACCTGTTTCAACAGAGAAGGAGGAGAGCCTAGCCTGATGACCTGTTTCAACAGAGACGAAGGAGAGCCTAGCCTGATGACCTGTTTCAACAGAGACGGAGGAGAGCCTAGTCTGATGACCTGTTTCAACAGAGAAGGAGGAGAGCCTAGTCTGATGACCTGTTTCAACAGAGACGGAGGAGAGCCTAGCCTGATGACCTGTTTCAACAGAGACGGAGGAGAGCCTAGCCTGATGACCTGTTTCAACAGAGACGGAGGAGAGCCTAGCCTGATGACCTGTTTCAACAGAGACGGAGGAGAGCCTAGCCTGATGACCTGTTTCAACAGAGACGGAGGAGAGCCTAGTCTGATGACCTGTTTCAACAGAGACGGAGGAGAGCCTAGTCTGATGACCTGTTTCAACAGAGACGGAGGAGAGCCTAGACCTGTTTCAACAGAGACGGAGGAGAGCCTAGCCTGACCTGTTTCAACAGAGACGGAGGAGAGCCTAGATGACCTGTTTCAGAGACGGAGGAGAGACTTGCCTGATGACCTGTTTCAACAGAGACGGAGGAGAGCCTAGTCTGATGACCTGTTTCAATAGAGATGGAGGAGAGCCTAGCCTGATGACCTGTTTCAATAGAGATGGAGGAGAGCCTAGTCTGATGACCTGTTTCAACAGAGACGGAGGAGAGCCTAGTCTGATGACCTGTTTCAACAGAGACGGAGGAGAGCCTAGTCTGATGACCTGTTTCAGAGACGGAGCAGAGCCTAGCCTGACGACCTGTTTCAACAGAGACGGAGGAGAGCCTAGCCTGATGACCTGTTTCAGAGACGGAGGAGAGCCTAGCCTGACGACCTGTTTCAATAGAGATGGAGGAGAGCCTAGTCTGATGACCTGTTTTTAGCCTGATGACCTGTTTCAGAGACGGAGGAGAGCCTAGCCTGATGACCTGTTTCAGAGACGGAGGAGAGCCTAGCCTGACGACCTGTTTCAATAGAGATGGAGGAGAGCCTAGTCTGATGACCTGTTTTAACAGAGACGGAGGAGAGCCTAGTCTGATGACCTGTTTCAACAGAGACGGAGGAGAGCCTAGTCTGATGACCTGTTTCAATAGAGACGGAGGAGAGCCTGATCGTTTCAGCTGGAGCTGCAGGGGAATAACATACTTATCAACCACTCCTAGCTATTTTCAAGCGTTTTCAGTATTTTTATGTGTTCATAGGGAGTGGCTATCATGATGTGTGTGCAGGATTAGTTTACTAAGCAGAGTGACTTTTCCTGTCAGACCAAGTGTTCTCCAAGACCATGCTATCCAACCCATTGGTAGAGAACTCTTTTCAAAGTGGAATGTTAAGTGAAAGTGTGTTAAAGAAATAATAGGTCCTCTCTAGCCGAGAAATAGACTGTGTGTGGTGAAAGAAAGCAGTACCACAGACACACAAACTGAAAATACTCTATTAGTATGAGCTCAGCTGCTCCCTAGGACACAGTCTGAGGTCTGTTTCCTCCCAGGCTTTAGAATCCATATCCTTCTCCAAAATGACTGAACAACACCAGCCAAGTCTCTCTCTCGATTATCTCCTCCTTGTTCTAGCATGTTGTTGTGCCTAGCCAACACTAGCTGTGTTGTGCTTCAGAGTTCTGTACGTACACTCTGACCTTCGGTGGGATGCTGTCTACAACAGGTGACAACTAAGGATGAGCCTTGGCTAACTAGCACCCAGTCTAACCGGCTTATGACCAGACGGGCTAATTTTATACCCAGGTTCTACAGACGGAGTGGCAACGCTAATACCGATGGAGAGACCTGAATGTCGGAGATAGTACAGTACAGGACTAATAGCTACAACCGGTCATATTACAGTCCCATTGTGGAGGAATAGGACGGAGGCTCTAGTACCCACCTGTAGAGACGTGACCTTCCCATGGATGCGGTCCTGAGAGACTCCCAGACCCTCAGTCACCTCTGACAGGGGAGATTCAGAGACAAAGACACTGTCATGTGACAGAGCCTTATTACCCATATTTATTTTTGACCTTTGAAAGAAAGAAATAGAAAAAAAAAATGACAGATCAGAACATTTGCGCTTCTAGGCAGTGGCTGGGTCATCTCCATTCAATCATGTAGGACTAAGTCTAATAAAGTTTGTAGAAAAACCTAAAAAGCAGAATGACAAGTCCCTAGCCCTGCCTCTGTCCCAAATGGTACCCTACTCCCTGTATGGTGCACTACATTTGACCAGAGCCCTATGGACCCTGGTCAAACATAGTGCATCAAATGGGGAGCCGTTTAGGACACAAACCCAGAATCTGCAGCAGGTAGCCTATAAGGCTGCATGCTTAAACAATAAAGATTCACTAAGCTCTAGAATGAGCGGAGAAGACTGGGTTTATTATTCAGGTGACTAAGTGGTAGGGAGAACGTTCATTTCCAGCAGTCCACTCTAAATTAGGACAAATATGTACCTTTAAAGTTGTAAACATATGTAGGGGACACTTCACACTATCCGGTAGAAATTCAATGACGCATTTGTTCCTTTGGAATAAAATTAAATTGCCTGTATTGTGTAAAGAAAGTCATCTTACCCAGAGCCCTCGTCTTTCTCAGAGCGGATGAGAAGTGCAGGTTCGGGGGCGTTGACATTATCACTAGACTGGCTACACTTCAACCCACTGTCCCCCCCGGCAGGAGCAGTGGCCTCCTTTCTCTTCTTCTTAGAAAATAAGTTCTTGAAGGTCTGGAACTTGGACTTCTTCTTGCCTACATTGAAGATCACATCAAGAATAGAGCATGGCAGAGGTTATTCATCTCCAGTTAACAAATGGGACCTATTCCTTCACTACCAGTTTTCACCAGTTTTTAACCATATTCTTTATCATTTTCCTTCACATCTTTCCACCACTGAACAAATAAGACCACCTAACTGAAAGCTTTGTAACAAACCTCAATCATTATTTGAAATGTAACTATTCCCTCATGCGAACTCAAGTGAGAGTAGTTACCCTGCTGGTCATAAACCCAGGTAGCATTAATGAGATGAGAAAATACTCCCACTGTTCCATTGACATTAGCACCACAGTAGAAATACTCCCACTGTTCCATTGACATTAGCACCACAGTAGAAATACTCCCACTGTTCCATTGACATTAGCACCACAGTAGAAATACTCCCACTGTTCCATTGACATTAGCACCACAGTAGAAATACTCCCACTGTTCCATTGACATTAGCACCACATTAGCACCACAGTAGAAATACTCCCACTGTTCCATTGACATTAGCACCACAGTAGAAATACTCCCACTGTTCCATTGACATTAGCACCACAGTAGAGATACTCCCACTGTTCCATTGACATTAGCACCACAGTAGAGATACTCCCACTGTTCCATTGACATTAGCACCACAGTAGAAATACTCCCACTGTTCCATTGACATTAGCACCACAGTAGAAATACTCCCACTGTTCCATTGACATTAGCACCACAGTAGAAATACTCCCACTGTTCCATTGACATTAGCACCACAGTAGAAATACTCCCACGGTTCCATTGACATTAGCACCACAGTAGAAATACTCCCACTGTTCCATTGACATTAGCACCACAGTAGAAATACTCCCACTGTTCCATTGACATTAGCACCACAGTAGAGATACTCCCACTGTTCCATTGACATTAGCACCACAGTAGAAATACTCCCACTGTTCCATTGACATTAGCACCACAGTAGAAATACTCCCACTGTTCCATTGACATTAGCACCACAGTAGAAATACTCCCACTGTTCCATTGACATTAGCACCACAGTAGAAATACTCCCACTGTTCCATTGACATTTAGAAATACTCCCACTGTTCCATTGACATTAGCACCACAGTAGAAATACTCCCACTGTTCCATTGACATTAGCACCACAGTAGAAATACTCCCACTGTTCCATTGACATTAGCACCACAGTAGAAATACTCCCACTGTTCCATTGACATTAGCACCACAGTAGAAATACTCCCACTGTTCCATTGACATTAGCACCACAGTAGAGATACTCCCACTGTTCCATTGACATGAGCACCACAGTAGAAATACTCCCACTGTTCCATTGACATTAGCACCACAGTAGAAATACTCCCACTGTTCCATTGACATTAGCACCACAGTAGAGATACTCCCACTGTTCCATTGACATGAGCACCACAGCAGAAATTCAACACCTCTTTTTAACTACTTCAAGTGTTTTTTTGTGAGAGGAAACTCTCTCAACTCCTTTGTTGAGAATAATAGCAGGCCAAGATCTGAGACATTTGCTAGGTGATAAGGGTGGTGCCTACAGCTCATGGATACAACACATCAAGCTATTTGAGAAACAATATGTTGATTACGCCAAAGTAGCAGCATAACCAGAAACAAAGCAGAATGGCCAATTCTTAAAAGAGAAGGTCAAGTTAGTTGGATCCATAGAAATGTTGCCAATATTTGGGAGGGGATGACTGCAACGTGAACAATCCTCGGATGGAGACCTTCAGCAGCCAGGAATGCAATCGTCTGATTAAAGAGTGAGTGCTGCTTGGAGGATTGAAGCTTGCTAGTGAGACACTATTTATATACAAAGCCACACCATCCCGTGACTGGCTCACATGCTCTGGAAAAGACTGAGATCCAACTGTAGACAAGGCCTAGAGCTGGTATGAGCACACACTTTAAACTGGCCCATTCAGTATGGCTGGAAAAGTCAACAATTCATGGAAAACGTCATCCCAATAGGAGAGGTACTACATATTTTGGATGCATACTGTACATATAGCTGAAAATGTAAACACGAAGACATTCTGTTCAGAGAGGGTCTTTTTGTCAAACAGGCTAAATGTAGGCCTAGATGGGACACATGAAGGAGATGCATGACCAGGAGATAAACAGTCAGAAACAGAAACTGAATTTACTTGTTGATCTTGAGACCACTGCCGTACCCAACCACAACTTACTCCCCTTGAGCTGATGTTAAACCTATTACAAACTGTTATCCCAGGTAAACGTGGTCCTTTGTAGCTCAGTTGGTATAGCATGGCGCTTGTAATGGCAGGGTACGTGGTCTATTCCCGGGACCAGCCATAAAGAAAATGTATGCACACATGACTAAGTCACTTTGGATAAAGGCGTCTGCTAATTGACATAATAATAATATTATATACACTCACTGCTCAGTTTATTGTTAGGTACACCACCTCGTTCATGAAAATGTATCGCTCCTACAGACAGTGAGTCACGTGGCCGTGGCATGCTATATAAAGCAGGCAGACAGACATCGAGGCATTCAGTTACTGTTCCATTGAACGTTAGAATGTGAAAAACTAGTGACCTAAGCGACTGAGCGTGGTATGATCGTCGGTGCCTGGACTTTTCAAGCACGAAAGTGTCTAGGGTTTACAGAGAAGGTTGTTGATGAGAGAGGTGGAAGGAGAATGGAAAGAATCATGCAAGCTAACAGGCAGACCATAAACAAATAATGATGCAGTACAACAATGGTGTGTAGAACGGCATCTTGGAACGCACAATTCGTCAGTCCTTGTCACGGATTGGCTATTACCCAAGGACGACCACACTAGGTTCCCCTCCTATCAGCTAAAAACAAGAAGTGTCTTCAGTGGGCACACAATCACCAACACTGGACAATTGAGTAGTGGAAAAACATTGCCTGGTTCGACAAAATTCCAGTTCCTGTAGCATCATGCTGATGGCAGAGTCAGGATTTGGTGTAAGCAGCATGAGTCCATGGACCCATCCTGCCTCGTACAGGCTGGTGCCGGTGGTATACTGGTCCCAGGAAAATATTCCCCACACACGTTAAGTCCCTTGATACCAATTCAGCAACTAACGTTTCCGACACCTTATAGAATCTATTCCCTGAAGAATTCACCCTGTTCTGGAGGCAAAGTGGTGTCCGACGCAGTACTTTTATGAAAAAAATATGTTATTAATTGAACCTTTATTTAACTAGGCAAGTCAGTTATGAACAAATTCTTATTTACAAAGACGGCCTACACCGGCCAAACCCGGACGACGCTGGGCCAATTGTGCGTCACCCTTTGATACAGCCTGGATTTGAATCAGGGTGTCAGTAGTGATGACTCAAGCACAGAGGCAGTAATTAGACCGCTGCGCCACTCGGGAGTATTAGATGGTTGTACCTAATAAACTGTGTATTATAAATCAAAAAATCTTGGGAAGAGTCATGACCAAGACCTAGTCTGTAGTACACGAAGAACTACTATCTTGACTGAAGATTAACTCCTTGGAATATTCACCCGTCCCCCACTATCCTCCCAGGTCGTCACGAGGATACTGCCATGAGGCAGCCGCCCATCAGGGTATTCCAAATGATCCCCCGGCCAGCCCACCGCCAGCCATTGACTAATTATTTATTTTAATGGACTTCGCCCTCCGTGCTCTGCTTTAGAAATTCAATCTGATCGAGTAGATTATTCCCCTTTTCAGTGGGAGCTATTCCTGAAGGACAGGGCTAATCCACGTCCCAGCTAGCCCTCCAGAGACGCTTCCCAGCCTGACCTTGCAGATCCTGACTTCCTTGTTCCCAGAGCGCATCACAGCAGGGTGAAGGGTTGGCAGACAGACAGTGGGAAAATGTGTTCTTATGTTCTTATTTTTTGTACTTCATTTCCTGCCAATAAAACTAAGAAAATCTCCTTCCTAAGCTTGACCTGATCCTCCCTGAAGCCCAGTGCTCTCTGCAATAAAGAGATAATAGCACACTGGTCGAGAAGAAACACTGATACTTGAGCATGGATCTTGTGGAAGGATTCTCATCATGATAAAATCATCTCACTTCAACTTGCAATGAACCACAAGGCTTCTCAGACGCAAATCTTCAGGGGAGGCATAGATCCACAGATTAGATACTGTAAAGATTAGATACTGTAAATCTGATCAAATAGAATCTGCTGTCACACATTGACCATAGCACTACCACAGACAGACAGAGTTCCATGACCAGAGAAAAGTGAAGAGCTAGCAATTAGTTAAAGTATGGGTTTACCTGTGCACTCTTCAGTGGTGTCTGCTGGATCCTGGTTGGACAACACATCTGATGGTCCAGAGGCCATGATACTGCAGTCACTGCTGGGAGATAGAGAGTCATTGACTAAGGAGCAGAGGGAGAGAGTCATTTTTTTAAACCTTTATTTAACTAGGCAAGCCAAATTCTTATTTACAATGACGGCCTAGGAACAGTGGGTTAACTGCCTTGTTCAGGAGGAGAACGACAGATTTGTACCTTGTTGTCAGCTCTTTTGGTTACTGGGATTCAATTGACTAGCAATCATTTTGAGCCATTGACTGGAGCAGAGGGAGAGAGCCATTGACTGTGGAGCAGAGGGAGAGAGCATTGACTAACCACTAGGCTACCTGACCACTGTGGAGCAGAGGGAGAGAGCCATTGACTACAGCAGAGGGAGAGAGCCATTGACTGTGACATTGCTGGAGCAGAGGGAGAGAGCCATTGACTGTGGAGCAGAGGGAGAGAGCCATTGACTGTGGAGCAGAGGGAGAGAGCCATTGACTGTGGAGCAGAGGGAGAGAGCCATTGGAGCAGAGGGAGAGAGCCATTGACTGTGGAGCAGACTGTGGGGAGAGAGCCATTGACTGTGGAGCAGAGGGAGAGAGCCATTGACTGTGGAGCAGAGGGAGAGAGCCATTGACTGTGGAGCAGAGGGAGAGAGCCATTGACTGTGGAGCAGAGGGAGAGAGCCATTGACTGTGGAGCAGAGGGAGAGAGCCATTGACTGTGGAGCAGAGGGAGAGAGCCATTGACTGTGGAGCAGAGGGAGAGATAATTAGCTATATTATAGAAGAAAGCCTTCCAGGGATTTGGGCAACTAATAATGAGACCACAGTCAGTTTGGGCTGAGCACAATGTAGATTAAATCAGGCACTATTTCATTCATCCCTATTTACTGTAACTCAGCTGTATGTATCTCCACTGAGGGCAACAACCACATCCATAACCCTGCTCTCTATAGAAGGAGAGATCAGGGATGGTCTCAGCCTACCAATCTCTCTCTACTACAATGCCCTCAGTGACACCGCCCTGTCATGTCACAGGCTGAGGCAGAGATAAGCAGCCTGTGCCTGGGGCAGATTATTGGAGGGGGCTGCCTGGGGCTGGAGCTAGCGCTGGTCTGGAGCTCCCAGCAGGATAGCCTCAGACACGCCATGCCGACCCAGCAGGAGGAAGCCATCAGCGGTCAGTGACAGCTAGTCTCAACCCCTGGCCCCACGGAATGGTTAAACAGGATGTGGAGGCAATTTGGATTTCGACCGCACATGCAAAATGAGTTACTCTGTTAATAAGGTAATTACCTCCTCCGCCTATATGGCTTCATGCCAACTCTGTCAAGAACCTGATGAGCTCAGAGCGGCTATGTTTGTCAAAATCTATATCCATGTCTCGGGGGCGCTCAAATATAATATCTCAGGATTGACTTGTTTATTTCCACATTAGCTTAAGTCTGGATGTGATGATTATAAGAGCAAGGAACACTCAACAGAAACAGTGAACGAAATGATTAGAAGTTACAATACTAAAACTTGTAACCATTACACCCAGAAGCGTAGTACAAATACCGGAGGCAGTCAGAGAATAAATATAAACCCAGCTGAGAAAATTCAAAGGCAGTACTTGGACTCCACTTCCTGGTGTGACATAAGCTGCTGGAAGCCTCCTGGGTCAGCGGTGACGTAACATCTACAGTTACATCGCCGCTGAAGTCCAAGGCCCTGTCCCAATAGCTTGCATTCAATTCAAGCCTGAGACTACCCCATCCGTGTCATTGTTGTTCAATAAGAACAGAATGATCCTTGTGTGAGATAAAACATGTGCCTTCTGTCTCTGAAATCTTCTTCACTAATCAATCAACACATGGCAACATCATTATTCCAGCTGTGAGAATATCATATGTTGAACTCCTAACTGCAGGCCCTTTTCAGTGCATTTGATTACATTAGTTGATTTTGTTTATTTCAACCATTTACAAACCCTTGACAGTTATAAATAAACATACATTCAAACTGGCTTCCCTGTTCCCCTGGCAATGCTTGTACCAAACAGTACAACAGACAGGCCCACTCCAGACTAGCTAAAGTTACTACTAGACAACACATTGTCTGAGAAACTGAACCTTCTCTCGGTGTTTTCTGTTAGAATAGTTATGAAAACCAATCTAACAGAAAGCACCTGAAAAAAAGTTCAGTTTCTCAGACAATGTGTTGTCTAGTAGTAACTTTACTGAACTAAAGATGTTATAAACATTCTAAGTATTATTTTGTGAGTTGAAACATTCCACGATGTTTGTCAGCCCTTTGAATTGAGACAGAGAGAGAGAAAGAGATCCAATCGGCCTCTTCATTTCCTCTGTATCTCTGAGTAAATGTTACCTGCTTCACAGAGAAATGACACTTCAGAGATAGACTGAAACCCCCCCACTACCAATACATCTACAACACAAACACACAGACACATCACACAGACTAGGGGATAATAAGAGAGAGACTGGGGATCTTTATAGACTAGACCATGGGAAGGAGTACTACTTGTGACCAACAGAGAGCATTCTGGGGAGAATGCAGCCTGGGGTTGTTGTCACAGCTAGCCTATGAACCATAACTTCCCAGGGTCTGACCATGTGACCAACCCCAGTCACACAGCTCTGCTTCCACAGATGAACATCCACTAGAAAAGGAGAGAACACAACTGAGTACGCACGACGCAGTGGGGCAACATGGTTCAGGGGCAGGAGGGTTCAGCTGGGCTAATGGACTGACCTTGGACTGACTCCAATACTGACCAACAGCGATGACGTCCTCTGTTTCATGTCTTAACTTTTCAGGGGTTGAAAGGGAAGAGAGTTGGTGGGAAGGAGCAGTATTACATTATGAGAACAAAAGAGCTTGTTAGATAAACAAAACCATTATTTAGAAGATGAGAAAATACTTGATCACAGGGTGTTCAACAGGTGAGTCGGCCAGTTCCAAGACACAGCCAGGTTTGAGTATTGTTTTTGTACTGGGCTATCCACTATTTCAGTACTGGGCGATCCCCTATTTCAGTACCGGGCGATCCCCTATTTCAGAGCCAGATATGAGGAGTCACCTATGTTTTGCAATCAAGCAACTAGCAGGGTGTACGAGACAGACAACAACTTGATTCTAATGTTCACACACTCTCAGTGTCCTCGGAGACCGTATTCTTCTCAACATCCAGGATACTTCTAGTATTTGTGGAAAAGGAAATAGGGAGTTTGTAGGAGTTCACATTATTTTATATCAAACCATATCTGAAGTCAATCCAATATAGACTAATATGCCTATGTAACAGCGCAAAGAAATAAATAAATAAGCAATTACATTATCTTAAGTAGGGGTGGTACACAACACATTCCACCCAGTTATGTTGAACACAAAAATTCTCAGAAACGCCAAGGTTTTTAATGCATGTTTTTTTAAAGGTAAAAAATAAAACGCTCCATGTGAATATATTTAGCAGTAATGCCAAGCAATGATACTGGCCATTTTGTTTGATGGTTTATACAGGCATGCCTTTAAATTATAACTGGCGCAAGAGTCCTCTGGCAGTCTAAATTATACACATAGCCTGTGGAGCGCCGAGGACAGATATACTGTGCATTTAGAAAGTATTCAGACCCCTTGACTTTTTCCATATCTTCTTACGTTACAGCCTTCCTCATTAATCTACACACAATACCCCATAATGACAAAGCGAGCTGCCCGCCTGGCCAAACTGAGCAATCGTAGGAGGGCTTTGGTCAGGGAGGTGACCAAGAACGCGATGTTCCTCTGTGGAGAAACAACCATCTCTGCAGCACTCCACCAATCAGGCCTTTATGGTAGAGTGGCCAGACGGAAGCCACTCCTCAGTAAAATGCACATGACAGCCCGCTTGGAGTTCACCAAAAGGCACCTAAAGACTCTCAGACCATGAGGAACAAGATTATCTGGTTTAATGAAACCAAGATTGAACTCTTTAGCCTGAATGCCAAGCGTCATGTCTGGAGGAAACCTGGCACCATCCCTATGGTGAAGAATGGTGGAGGCAGCATCATGCTCTGGGGATGTTTTTCAGCGGCAGGGACTGGGAGACTAGTCAGGATCGGGGGGAAAATGAAAGAAGCAAAGAGAGATCCTTGATGAAGTCCTGAGCGCTCTGGAGCAGGTTCTCAGACTGGGGTGAAGGTTCACCTTCTAACAGGACAATGACCCTAAGCACACAGCTAAGACAACGCAGGAGTGGCTTCGGGACAAGTCTCTGAATGTCCTTGAATGGCCCTGCCAGAGCTCGGACATGAACCTGGTCTAACGTCTCTGGAGACCACCGAAAATAGCTGTGCAGCAACGCTCCCCATCCAACCTGGAAAAAGCTTGAGAAGATCTGCAGAGAAGAATGGGAGAAACTCCCCAAATACAGGTGGGCCAAGCTTGTAGAGTCATACCCAAGAAGACTTGAGGCTGTAATCACTGCCAAAGGTGCTTCAAAGTATTTAGTAAAGGGTCAGAATACTTATGTAAATGTGATATTTCAGGGTTTAATAAATGTTTTTGCTTTGTCATTATGGGGTATTGTGTATAGATTGATGAGTGAATAAAAAAAAATCTATTTTAGAATAATAATACCAAGTGTGGACAAAGTCAAGGGGCCTGAATACTTTCCGAAGGCACCGTAGATGATGTGCAGTGTAGTTCATTAGTAGTGGGTGTAGTAGGCCAGTAGCCCTACATAAAGATGTCCAAACTGAATGCAATCTGGCTAAGCCATCGATTCCCCAGAACATACAAGATGATCACAGCAACCAAACAGGAGCTCCAATGAAACTTAACAGGAGAAGCACAGTACCCAGGACAAGGCTACTGCAGGGCACAGCTGCCTGGAAGGAAGAACTCCTAGAGTAGTTACAATGGGCGGACTTTCAGGATATCAAGGAAGGATGTGCTGTCTTTTTTTTATTGGAGGTTCAACCCACCATTCTCTGCTATGCTGAGTGAACACTTTTCATTGGGTGGCGCCCCCATATATGAGGCTGCATATCCAAGTGGATGGTCTGCTCATCACAGTACAGTTTTGTTTTTTCAAAAAAAAATTCAGCTGTTGAGTAAAACCTCACATACCTTAATGTTTGTCTTGAACCAGAGCCACAAACCCATGGAATTTCCTCTCCTCACTCTTTCTAAATGAGAGGAGTGACTAAGTTTGACTTTGAAAAAAAGCTTATTGAATTTACAAGTTGTATCAAGGGTGCATTCAGTACGGAAGGGTTCGGCCACACATCTTTCCCAAATACGAGTTGTGTGTAGCAAGAGAGACATTCTGTGTGTTGCGCTCACATGATGTTGTGTGTAGCAAGAGAGACATTGTGTGTTGCGCTCACATGATGTTGTGTGCAACAGGGCTTAACATGCGTGAATGCATTAATCTTCAGTAATAGCTTGAACATATGAATCCAACAAGAGGAGAAATAAACATGTTGGTGTTAGTAGTAGAGCATAGTTCAACACAGCCTTCCTTACCCCTGTTCTGTAGGACAAGGAGGATTAAACCAGATCAGACAAGTTCCATCTGGAAAAAGTGAGGCTTTTACGGTCCAATATCAAGGAAAGATGAATGTTTAAACGAGAACCATGTGAAACGGTGCAGGTGTTCCACACATCTGAGCCAAGCTGTTTACACTAGCATGTTATGTTTTGTACTCATCTATACTGTATGTCATACATTCTCCATTTCTAAGTCAGTCTGTGTACAAGATGTCACATGAAAGCCATTACTTAGCCAGACTTCTGCTAAGAGGAACTTAGTTGGGACAGCTGACAGACACAAACCATGAAATGGATGTTTGGGATGTGGATGGATGTGAATAAACCGTGGCAGTCAGTTTCTCACTCTGGGGGAGAAGAGCTGGTCCCTTTCAGGCTGTTACTGTTAAGTGGGTCAGTTCACAGTTTAAGAAAAGGCTGCCTGGCTCTCTTTCTCACATTTTATCAATGAACTGAGTGAGGGGTCAATAAAGCTTTTATTGTCTTCTTAATGTCTTGAGACGGAAAGATAAAGGGGGAGATGGTTCTTTAACACTGCGAATAAACAGCCCCTATACAGTGCATTTACAATCTAGTCCACGAGGCTACAACAGTGGTCTTAGTTACAAATTAACTATTTATTCATCTTTTTTGACTTGCCGAATCAATGCAGGCCTACTGTGTCCTAATATTAGTGTTCAGAATCAGAACATAACTATTGCCCTTCTCTAAAGACAGACATGCACACATGCCATGTACATTAAGAAGACTGCCTGGAACAAATAGCATACATGACTATGTTCACTTCAGATAAATGCTCTGGCGATACATATTTCCTCTGTCTTCATACCTTGCCAGGATATCAAACAAGTTGAACCAGAAAAGCAGAGAGAACAGACTTACTTCTTTCCCTGCAAGCAGCCGTAAAATCCAGCCATGGTTTCTAGTTGGGAATGTTCAAGAGATCCAGCAGGCAGTACATCCTTTCCCAGCTTGTCTGAGGGATGGCAGCAAGTGGAAGAGTCCCTGTGCAAGCCCCAACTGCAACGTTAAAGGCCACCAGTCCACTACACACAAACACCCCTCTTCTTCATGTACATGAATTAAGACAGAACGGCAGAAAGACAACCATAAAGACACCGAGCTAACTGAGGCTATTTGCCCTCCCTCCCTCCCAGTGACCTGCCTACAGTGAGAGGACACTAGTGTGAACTAACAGCCCGCCCCAAGCTACTTTTCCCACCCATCTCCACCTCCCTCCTCCCACTCCCTCCCCCGTCATTAGCCTAATCCCGAGCGGCAGCCTGCAGCTATTGTCAACCAGGCAGCTTACTTCCAGCCGATCTGACCCGTGTCTCTGTGATAATTAGATAGGGGGTGTCGTGAGGAGAGATGAGGATTGTCCTGGCTAGGAACTCTATCCTATCCCCATCAGAAAAACAAAACAGCCCAACCAAGAGTACCACCCTGCCATAGAGTCTGAGTCAACACAGACAACAGATGTCTAAATCTTAACCTCTAACTATGGCTAACTATGGTTCAACCTTTGTGTCATTCATGTTGGGATGTCAATTCATATGGACGACTAAGTAGAAAATCATTATGGGCTACTGATCCACAGGTTGGATAATAAAGCCTAATTGTCAGATAAACAGCACAAACCATCATTCTGTCACCAAACTTTGCATCTGCACTGTTCAAGTAAAATGTGTTTTTGTAACTTTTTCTGTGGGAAATGTTAACAGTTGTCCTTGTGCATAGAGTTGTATGGTTTGTTTAACTTTCCAATCAGTGGATTTTGTTTGAGATTTTAAAGTGAAAATTCTAAGTCTCAGCATCATTCTGTCACCATGGAATTGCCCAGAAGTATGTTATGGCAGAATGCTAACTTGTGCAAGACAAGAAACCTTTTACTACAACAATAGTCAAATGAAACGAATGCAACGTTTTACTCATGAATAACTCAAGTCAGTCTGGAAGTTTTTAACTGAACATCTCTATGTGAGATCGGGGTCTGTGAAGGATTTGGTAAAGCTGGATCAGAATACAACCAAAATGGCCAGAACTGCTTGGAATCTACCCAAGTGGAGCCATTTTCCTAGGAATAAAGAATGTGTTCACGTAAACAATCCACTGAAACGCTATTAGCTCCAGACCTCTGAGACTCCATTTCAAAATGAAATATTTCCCTCATCCTGAAAGTGTAAACACCTTAGAAGCCTGTGTCACAGAGAGTAACCACAGCACTACCATAGCGTTTACTCTACCTAATGACATTCCAAAGGAATATGACTTGGGTGACAACAAATAATTGATCAAATACATCATTAGAATCAATAGACTTCGCTTATCAACTCAATGTATACAATCTGGTGTCTTCTATACACCGACAGCAATCATCATCTTAGTATTGAAACATCCAGACAGACTACCAGACACAGAGTAGATCATCACACATGGGAAATCTCAATTCATACAAACTATATGTGGACTAATTTCAAAAACACATGTCAGTTTTACTCCTGGATTTTTTTGTGGTATTTCCTGAACCATTTTTAAACTGCCCCCACAGAAACCCACTGCTTTGCTCAGAACTGAGAAAGTAAAGCAGCTAACGATGGTGAGAAGGACAGGAGATCATTTCTCAGTGCAAATGCAAATATCAAGCATTGTGATTGTCCTCAACTTTGTGGTTTACCAAGATACTGTAGTTGATATTCAGAGTAAAATAACACTGATTTGAACTATAGTTACTTATATAAAGTTGAATTCTTAAGAATGAAATATTTGCCCATGATTGAGCAGGAGGCCCTTTTCCCCTGATCTCTTGAATCCCTCATCCCCTCAACAGTTCTCTCTGACTCGGGTTTCTTTAGATAACCCCTGCAGAGTACTGTTTCTTTTCTTTACAAAGCGCTCCGAATTCCTGCTCACATCTGGGACACATCTTCTACGAGCAGCGATCTCTGGCTCTAATCAACTCGAATTAAGGCCATGTATGCAGCAGAACTGGAAATAACAACAACATTATACTGTGGAACTGAGCGAGTGAGCTAGCGATGCTGGGTGGGAGGCTGAGGCTGAATGTGTCACAGACAGACAGGGATGTCTATACAGCAGCAACAACACACACTTCTCCTCTCGGTCTGGCCTGGTTCCCTTCTCATGGTGCTGGAAACCTTTTAGAGCTGACCCTTGAAACGACCCACTCTGCTCTCCCACTCTCCACGTGAAAAGGGATCCTACTGGGTTTTACTGCTAGATTAAACTGCTAAAGGCCCTCTAGTCTGCCTTTAACCTACAGTTGTTGCTGCTTTCACAAGGCATTCCTTCCATTCCAAATCATTTGCTCCACAGCATGTGTGAGCCTTAAGGGCACATGAGAAGGTATTTATCTGAAGGGTTTCATTGCATGGTGATAATCAACTAATTGTGCTTTTAAAAAAATGGTTTAAGTGTTGTGCTCTTAGTGATATCCTCTATTGAAAACATGGAATTCGTGTCATGACTCAATCTGGTTGGTTCTACTGGTCGAATGGGTGTGGTTGAGAACTGACCCCTATTAAAAACTTTGTGGACCAGCTGCCAAAGCCAATACACTTTCTTCATGCCAATATGTTCAGAAATAATGCCATATATCGTTGTTAGAAAAACTAATGGTAATCAAAACATCACGCCAGGGTAAGCCTACATGAGACACAGACCTTATTTTAAGTGTTTCTAAAATCCCCTATGGGAAAATGAATGGTGGAAAAACGATTGGAACCATTTATTTTTCTTGCTGAGTCGGTGGTTGTGTTTAAGGTTTTATTCAAAAGTATGGATTTCAGCAAACAAAGGCATGCTACAACAGAGGTCAAACATAGGTACATGATAAGGGTTTAAGAATGTACATTCTTTAAGTATCATGTAAAGGGACTCTGAGTCAGAGGTTCGTTAAAAAAAGGTTTTATTTTTAAGTCTAGTAGCCTATGCGCTCAACTCTGTAGAGGAGTTGAGGTACTTGGCAATAGTGAACAGCATTTTATATCCCTCAAATGAGGCGTTATTTGTATTCTAATAAGGAATGTAAAGTTATTAATGGACAGATCATACCAGATAGCTATTGGCAATAAGCAACTGGACTAAATTGTATTGACCACAGCCTACTGAAACAGCAAAAACACTCATCACCATTATCCTTATGTGTTGCAATAGGATATTGTAAAAAATGTTTTTTTTAAAGATAGTTTAAAATATATTTAAGAGGATAATGAGTCGCAAACTAAATATAACATCGAATTGTGTCCCAGGAGATTCTTCAAATGAGGTATAATTCAATAACAACGCTTCGGTGAAGTTGAAGAAAATATTAACTGAATTCAACAGGCTTTTTGCGAATCTAACACAAAGCAAAATAGAAAACTGGAGCGAACCATATGGAAGCTTCGCATATCTATCAAACAATTGTCTTGAAGAAAATGGTACTTACAAACTGAGTTATATATTTCAGAGTACGCAGTCATCCATCAAAGTCAAGAAGACCTCGGTGATTTGTGATGATTAGATCTGGCCCATTGAGGTCTCGTGTCTTCAACGAGCCTGCAGAAGCACTGGAGTACCGCCCATGCCGTCCGCGAGAAAGTCGACGAGTTGTGTGCACCAGTTGACTCACTGGGAATTTTCTTTAGATAAATATCAACTGTAAAATTAACCAAACAATTTAATCAAACAGTATCATTCAAAGATGCAACATTTTCAAGTGCACTGTCCCCTAGCGTCCCTATCTATTGTTTTTTTGTATGATTTGTGTCTCAATTCCATCTGTATTTAAAAAAAAAAATCTTTACGGATTTTCTGGTCAAGTAATTTTATGTCCATAGATAATCAGTGTTTGACTCGGACTGAAATAGTTGCGGGTGCTGGTACTGTTTCTATAGGTGCAGGAGCTCGACAGTACTTTTGAGCTAATATTCTATAAATGGTACAGGTACTCAGCTCCAGTGAGTTCCTGCCCAAATCAAACACCGTGTATAATATGTGCTGGGGAACTAGGAGAATTGATGGGAAAATATATGGCCAGCAATGCTCTCTAGTGGTAGTTTTTTGTATGGATCTTAAATGATTCTGTCTTAAAATTTGACAAATCTATGCATTATACAAGTTGACCACACACCAATTCTATTATGATTTTATTCGGAAACTAGATAGAATACATGTATTCTACATTTAGATGTTAGCAATTTGGCATAGTATTTTATCCAAAGAGACTAACATGCAGTTAAAGTCCAACTAAACAAGTCCACACATCAGTCATTGCAATTAGCTTGAAAGAGATGGAGATATTTTCACCATAAGCAGACTCAAAGACAGGTGGTAAAGGCCTACAGTAGGGGGAAAAGTACAAGAAAGTTGTAGGAAGTAGGATCTGGCAACAACATCACTGGAATAGTCACCCCCGGACTCTTCAATAACCCTGGCTTTTGAACCATTGAGATCTGGCAACGACTCATTGGAATAGTCACTCATTGGAAATAGTCAGTCACCCCGGACTCTTCAATAACCCTGGCTTTTGAACCATTGAGATCTGGCAACGACTCATTGGAATAGTCACGACTCTTCAATAATTGGAAATTAGTCAATAGTCCCGGACTCTTCAATAACCCTGGCTTTTGAACCATTGAGATCTGGCAACGACTCATTGGAATAGTCACCCCCGGACTCTTCAATAACCCTGGCTTTTGAACCATTGAGATCTGGCAACGACTCATTGGAATAGTCACCCCCGGACTCTTCAATAACCCTGGCTTTTGAACCATTGAGATCTGGCAACCCCCGACTTCAATTGCTTTTGAATAGTCACCCCCGGACTCTTCAATAACCCTGGCTTTTGAACCATTGAGATCTGGCAACGACTCATTGGAATAGTCACCCCCAGTGGTGCCCATGTCCATTATCTCATAGGTGCAAACATTTTTGTCCCTGACATTGTAGGCTGAAATCCCACCTGAAAAGACACAGACAATAGATTTTTGCCATGGTATGCATGCATTCACAAACATAACAAACATGCAACTCGTTACTTCTATCCAGTGGTGTAAAGTACTTAAGTAGTTTTTGGGGGGTATCTGTACTTTATTATTTATATTTTTACAACTTTTACTTCACTACATTCCCAAAGAAAATACAATTTTCGCTGACACCCAAAAGTACCTTTTACATTTGGACAGGAAAATTGTCTAAATTCACACACTTATCAGGAGAACATCACTGGGATCCCTACTGCTTCTGATCTGGCGGACTCACTAAACACAAATGCTTTGCTTGTAAATTATGTCTGAGTGATGGAGTGTGTCCCTGGCTATCTGCCAATAAAAATGTTAATAAATACAATTGTGCCTTCTGGCTTGATAAATATAAGGAATTTGAAATGGGTTATACTTTTGATACTTAAGTACATTTTAGCAATTCCATTTATGTTTGATACTTAAGTAGGCACATATTTAAAACCAAATACTTTAGACTTTCACTCTAGTTATTTTCTATTAAGGTATCTTTACTTTTACTCAAGTATGACAATTGAGTACTTTTTCCAGCACTGCTTCTATCAAACTATAGAGTAGAGTTGTGGGTGAGACACACCTTTCAGCTGGTGCTCCTTGGGCCATGCTGGGAATTTCGCCTGGATCCTACGGAAAGAAAATATTTATAAATCAATCAAACCACTTTTTAATGCTTTCCTAAAATACAATTCAAGCCACTGATTATAGCATCACTGCAATTCAAAATCATGAAATGTTGTGTTTCTAGCTCCATGGAGCAATTATCAAATGCAATGTAATATGAATGAATAGCCTACCGAAAAGAAGAATAGGAAGATGCTATTAAAACCTGTCAGATTTAAACAGAAATCCCCTTGGTAAAATCTGCTTCCTTATTCTCACACAATCAACAACATATGCACACAAGTCAACCTACATCAGCCCAAAGCCGTTCCCATTGTCTTCCCAGCCATGGTCCAAATTAATTATGTGGTAAATGGAGGTGAAAACGCCTTTCGTGCAAAAGTTGACACAATAACCATCATATCGACGTTAACTTTCTCGTGATGATATGGTGGGGTCCTCCCACTACGACCCGGGAAACCATGCAGTTTATTAGGCTACAGATAAAATAAATTATGATGAACTTCACAGGGTGGTGAAAGTGCACGATGATGCGCTTGATGCTACTTTCCAATAGCCTATCAAGGGTCTTATTCTGTTGACATGATCATCGATGCTTGACTGCCGTTTGACAAATACAAATATTGTCCGCCTTATCCATAATAATATCTTCATGTAGAATAACCTACATGAAGAGCTTAGAAGAGCACTGCATCTGCGAGCTGTTGACACATTTGCGATGTGTTTTTGTGACAAAACTATCCGTAGAGTTGAAAATGCGATGGAAACACATTGCACTTTAGCTTTTTATTCCGTCCAAGAACAGTTAAGCGAAAAAGTACATTGCGTACATTACGTCATCATTCACTGATTTGTAACTCAAACAAGTCCATTTTGTGGAAACATGCCACTTGTGGGAAAATGCCAAATGTGTTATGCAGATTCTAGAATATTCGCATGGAAATCTGTCTCCAATTGGATGGATGGAAAGGTAGCTACTCACTGATTTTATTTGTATAGAATACATTTGTGCATATTGAAAATTATAGGATTACCTGTCAACTACATAAATAAAGGCGGGGCGTCTACGTTTCAGAGCATGACGTAGACTTTCCAACGACCAATGGGAATTGAAAGAGGGGAGGTCCTTTCACCAGGAAGGTATTTCAGCTGACACGATGCGATCAATGTTTTGACCCAGTCATTAGTTGTCGCGTGTGTATATATGTCCATGCACCACCTTTATAGACCACGCACCAGCTTCATTAGCTTACAATTGTTTTCGCTTGGCGAAGCTGTGTTGGCTCACGATGACTCTGGCTATCCAGAAATGGTTTTGCGTCCTGATTCTGTATATGTTCTCTCATGACGTTGTTGCAAAAACAGGTAACTCACTTTTCAAAAACATTTTATAGTAAATCGCTTCTTGTTGATGTTGAGTTTCTGTGAGCGCGTATTATTGATCAGTAACTTTGTTATAACTTTAGTCATGTTGCCCAATATATGGCGTTCGTTCAAAGCTTGCTACGTTGTAGCTGATTTTTAAGGCGGGGCAATTATGCCTTCCAAATTCTGATATTTTGCGAAATACCTGATCTGATTGGTCAATAACAATTTTAGTGGCGATTGAATCAGAATTGGGCTGCCTGTGTTAACGCAGCCATTGTAACCTTGACTAATATGTTTTTCTTTAGTTAGGAGCAATGTTCTCTTCATCATGGCTGACGATTTGAGACCAACATTAGGATGCTACGGGGATCCTATTGTAAAGTCACCAAACATTGATCAACTTGCCTCTAAAAGTAACGTCTTTCTCAACGCATATGCCCAGGTAGTCCTGCAACAAAGTGATTTAACGCTGTAGCGCAAGCCTACTTTAGTTGGCAATTTATTTTCTACCAGTGATTGTAACTATATAGACAAAATGGGACAGTAATTTATCTCTCATTCAATTTGTAGCAAGCAGTGTGTGCACCAAGTCGGACCTCCTTACTAACAAGTCGTAGACCTGACACAACCCGGTTATATGACTTTAACTCCTACTGGAGAGTGCATGCGGGGAACTACACCACTCTCCCTCAGTACTTCAAGTCAAAGGGCTACACCACCATGTCTGTTGGAAAGGTTTTTCACCCAGGTAAAAGGATCCTAGACATTTGGTCAGCAGGTTGACATTTTATTGGGATGAATCTATTCCTGAAGGCTGAGTGGTTTCTGCTTGATGGGACAGACGCAAAGTCAAAATTGGCTATATAGTATTTTTTAAATCCATTCACAAATGTTTTTTGGTCCTAATTGAAAGTTGGGTGTAAAGTTAGCAGTGTGTTTAGTTTTCAAATCTGTGGCTAGTGACCAACCAACAGAGCTGCCGCCAGGACAGGATTCATCCCGATAAATGCCAACCTGCCGTTTGTCTTAGACCTACTTAATGTTATTGGTTGGTGAATTCTTAGAAGTCTACATTGAACATTTAGTAACAATTATCTTCTGTGCTTCTGTGTTCAGTGTTTTAAAACCCCCTTATTGCACAAAATAAGCAAAATCTCTTGTCATGTGATGTGAATCTATCAAATTGTCAGAGGCTGTTTCCCATGTCGTCTTAATACTAATATCGCTGTGTTTTGTGCTGAAGGCATAGCCTCTAATCACTCAGATGATTACCCGTACAGCTGGTCTGTACCTCCTTATCATCCTCCCTCTTTCAAGTATGAAAATATGAAGGTCAGTGTTTGTCTTGACTGCTGCCATAACTCCATGGTCTACAGATGCTTTAGCCATATGGCTTAAGTGATGTCAGTATACTGAATAGTCTATTTACTTTAGTGAATGGATTCCATTCAGTAGGCATTAATTTTAAGAAATTGCTACATGTGCTTATGCATGTTGTCTGATTTGAGCCCTCTGTGTATTATGTCTAATTTAACTGCCTAATGTAAATGTTTCTCATGCATTTAAAAAAATTCAGAAGGGTTTAATGTTTAGCATGAATGAAATGTACTGCTTTGTTTAGGTTTGCAAGGGCAGTGATGGCAAACTGCATGCCAACCTGTTGTGCTCAGTTAATGTGTCTGAAACCCCTCTTGGGACACTGCCAGACATGGAGAGCACAGAGGAGGCCATCAGGCTGCTCAAGTCCACAAGGGATTCTGGCAAGAATTTCTTTCTGGCTGTTGGATTCCACAAACCTCACATTCCCTTCAGAATCCCACAGGTACTGCAGCTTCCTGGCTTACTTCACCATTACACTAGGAGCGGTTAAACCAGGGTTTTCCATACTCGGTCCTCAGATCCCAAGGGGTGCACGTTTTTGTTTTTTTGCTCTACACTGCTGACTCAAATCAACTAATCAAGCTTTGATAATTTGGATCAGCTGTGTAGTGTTAAGGTAAAAAACTAAACGTTCACGACTTGGAGTCCTGAGGACGGCGTTTGGAATATGCTGGGTTAAACCATGATGTAGGTGAGCAATAAATACCATCTCTCAATAAATGTGATGGTATGATTTGTAACATACTGATGAAACTGCCTTTGCATTTAAATTGCCTAACTGTGTATTAGGACTTCTTGACACTCTATCCCCTGGATAAGATGAGCCTGGCTCCAGACCCTGACGTTCCTAAAGGCCTCCCCAGTGTGGCCTACAATCCCTGGACTGACATCAGGAGAAGGGAAGATGTCCAAGCTCTAAACATCAGCTTCCCATATGGGCCAATCCCAAAAGATTTCCAGGTTGGTTAGGTATCGGTTATTATTTGTAGGCGCAAGGTGTCTTTTCTGGTTTTTAATGTGGCTGTAGATGGTTGAAGCACAACTGGTGGATTTCTTTAATTCCAATCTGTTACACGAGGTGATATGATGCAGATAAATGTTGAACTATTTAAACATTCTTACAGAAACCTACAGGTAGACGCAGCATATTATACTACAGCAGGTTGCATACTGTTATGTATTATTGATGTACCATAAATGTTGGCTTCAGCTCCAGATTCAACAGCACTATTATGCATCTGTGTCATACCTGGACTCCCAAGTGGGTCGGTTGTTGAATACTCTGGATTATCTTGGCCTGGCTGAAGACACTGTTGTGGTCTTTACATCTGACCATGGTACGTCAATTCTTCCTTCTGTTTCAATACGTTATGTACTGTAAAGATGTGAAATCTGCTGCATGCATCAAACTGCTGTCTAGCCTATAATAGCTTGTCAACGGGTACATTTCTTGTGTAGTTTGTCCACTAGATGGGGCTGTGACAACACAAATTCTGCCTTTACACTCCTGAGTTGACAGACTTCACCAGCCTCAAGCTTGGATCCCTTCAAACCTTATGTTAACTTGACTAGGAACTGTTTATGCATGTTGTATAGTGATAATTAAATGTTAGTCTTGTTTAAATATATTGTTTGGGTATGTATTTGTAATGGGAGTCATTTCTCTTACAGGCTGGTCACTTGGGGAGCATGGAGAATGGGCCAAATACAGCAACTTTGACGTGGCCACTCGCATTCCACTAATGTTCTACGTAGCAGGTGTGACTGCAGTCCGTCCTCGGCCAGAGACCTTCCCTTACATTAATGTGTTTGGCCCAACACCGCATCGCTTCACACGAGGTATACTATACACTCCTATAGTCAATAACTAGTTTTCATTCCTCGTGCACTTTTTATCACAGATCTGGCAAGATGTGGTGATGAAGGCAGTATGGTGGAAACCAATCCAGTTTTTTTCTTCCCATCAGTGGTAGTGAAGGAGAGGAAGCCATTAGGAAGATTGAATTGCATACTCCTTGCGTCTTCTCCTCTTGTCTTCTCAAAACCCATTGGCAGAGGCAGAGGAGGGACCTCTGGTGTTCTCATCCAATGGGTTCTGAGAAGGATGTGAGGAGTATGTAAATGGACTGCGTTTAGACCGGTATCTCAATTCTGCTATAAAAAAAATCAGGAATTGGTCTTGACTTTTCAGATCAGCCCTGGAAAAAGAGCTGATGTGGAAAGACCTATTGTGATTGGTCAAAAGACCTATTAGTGAAAACGCTAGAATTGGGCTGGCTGTGTAAATGCAGCCTTTGAGACACACTATTCTATTCTCTCTGGAAGTCATTCTCCCAGGCAGATTGCAGGAAGTTTGTGCTCCACTATGGCTGCATCTACACTATACAGATTTTTTTTTCCACTAATTGGGCTTTTGATCAATCATCTTTTTCAGTGCTTTTCTCATTGGTGAAAATATCAGCATTAGGCTGCATTTACAGGCAGCCTATGTAACATTGTTATTCCCCATATAATGTAGTAAACTATCGGTTGTGGGGCTGTGACTCACACTACCTCTTCTCCACAGGAGGAACAGTGAGCAACGTGAACGAGCTGCTAGATATCTTCCCCACTGTGTCTGTACTGGCTGGGCTGAAGCCCCCGCTCCCCTGTCCCGACAACTCCTTTGACGTGGAGCTCTGCACCGAGGGACACGACCTGGCCTACACCTTCAACGACGACAACCGCAAGAAGTCTGAGGCCATTGCCTTCAGCCAGTACCCCCGGCCCGCCGACACCCCCCAGGAAAACTCCGACCTGCCCGACCTGAAGGACATCCGGATAATGGGCTATTCTCTGCGCTCCTGGGACTATCGCTTCACCGTGTGGGCGGGCTTCGATCCAGCTAGCTTCCAGGCTAACCTGTCAGACGTGCATGGTGGGGAGCTGTACCTCCTGGAGGAAGACCCAGGCCAGGACCACAACCTGTACAACACCTCTGAGCACAGCCTGCTGCTCTGCAAGCTGGGCCAGGGCCAGCAGCCCTGGGCACAGACCCTCAAACAACACCTCCTATACCTCACTGCAGGGAATAAATCTAAAGGGATGGCATGATGCTTTGTGTAATGAACTATTTTGCTGTGTTCATAAGGGATATTTCCATTCTAGGCACGTGCCTATCTGGATTGTTTCAGCTTCTATTGGCACTTTAAGTTTTTAGGTGTAATCCTTGTCTTAGCAGTTCAGGTTTCTGAATGTTGATGGTGAATTTCAATGGCAAGAATTTGACATCAGCTCTAAATTGAACCTAACAACTCCAATAGATCACTGGTTATCAGTATGTTAGTTTGAGATCAGACTTATTTATCAAGCATAAGGTAATGTACTGTAACAAACTGCTGGTGAAATGTGTATTTATATAGGGAGAGATCATTAGGGCCAACATGGTGGTGTTGGTAACATGCTGTACTGTAAAACTATCCATGTTCATACTTTGCACATATATATATTTTTAAATGTTGTACCAAATTCATCCAAATAAGCATATCCTTTTTTTTTGAGGGGGGGGGGGATAATCTTGTCAATGTACAGTAGAAGGAAAAATACTGGTCCTCACGGAGGATCCACCCCAGTGTGTTCAGGGCCAGCAGACAGGCTTCATTGCCAGCTGGGCTGGAAAATTCCATTCTTGTTTTTTGCAGTCTAAACGTGAGGTCAGGCCAGTTGGAGATGGATCCATGGGCTGCTTGACGCTTGTTTTAATTGCTTGCGCCAAAGGGGAATTGCATTTGTGCTCAAACTTTATCTGTGATTTTAATTCTCTTTCAACTCCTGTTTCCAAATTCTGCTAGAATGTTCCCCATTTAGGTTCCTTCCTCTGTGAATGAGGCAGTGTCTTTCAGCTCCCAGACAGTGTTATCTGGCGAATGTGCAACTCCTCAAACATATTGTCCAAAAATAATTATTCTTACCACTCAACTAATCCTATATACAAATGTGTATTCTTCACTACTTATTTCATAAGAGTGGATCTACTGAAGTAGTGCGTACACTAAAATTGGTTAATTTGACTTTAATCTGTCAGGCACTGACACTCAACCTTGAGTTGCACCACCATCCTGATGTAATAGGACAGGGGAGCGCTTCATTGACTCACACAGGAATGTTTTTCCCCTTAAGTAGACAATGTGACCTAACTCTGATAGACGATGGACTTTAACCATGCAAACCTGTTAATATGTTTAAACAAGGAATCAATGTGGATGTGGTAATGGGTCACTGCTTAAGATAATTATTACTTTGATACAACCATGTGATATCTGTGTGGTGAATGAATGTTATACATCCAGCGTTGGTTTTGAAAATCACATGCAGATTGGTCAGTTGTGTTTAGGAATCAATCCCCATTTGTCGGTATTAAGAAATCCATATCAAATTAGTGTCACTTTGTCTTGCTGATTCAGATGCACCTTATTAGGGTAGCGGGTAATGGCAATTTATTCATGAAAAAAATGCTTGATGACGATTAATGAATTGAGAGAATGTTGCTGAAAAACCGATCTTTGTTTTAGAAACGCAACTCCCAAGTTGCAGCAGCAGGACCTTGCTGGAGGAGGGAGAGTAGAGACTTGTATAGCAGCCCAATGTCAAACCCATACAAGCCAGCTGGACTGTTAGGAACTAGTCTGCCAGTGTAATAGGTGTCAATCAGAGCGACTTGGAGATCATTATGAGCGAGAGCTCGCTCATGAAGTGCTCATTCTTTTGAACGTTGCCTGTCTCCACAGTCTGGTATTGAGATTGGTTATGGCTCACAGCAACTATTCAAAACAACTGGCCTACACCAGCAATTCATTATGAACCTAGATTTACAAAAATGACCAATGTTATGTTTTATCATTGATTTAGTGTATCTTATTTGTCTGTCCTTGCCTGCAGAATATGGTAATTAGAAACTATATTATTCCTCAAACTCAAAACTGCATTATACGTACAGTATGTATATTTGTTTGCATGAAATGCACTATGTCTCGTGGGCAAATGTGCCTTGTCCTTGTAGCTTGACTGAGAGGAGCAGCTGGTAGACAGTGTTTATCTCCAGCGGGTGTTGTACTGTAGGATATGGCTGGTAGACAGTGTTTCTCTCCAGAGGGTGTTGTACTGTAGGATATGGCTGGTAGACAGTGTTTCTCTCCAGAGGGTGTTGTACTGTAGGATATGGCTGGTAGACAGTGTTTCTCTCCAGAGGGTGTTGTACTGTAGGATATGGCTGGTAGACAGTGTTTTCTCCAGAGGGTGTTGTACTGTAGGATATGGCTGGTAGACAGTGTTTCTCTCCAGAGGGTGTTGTACTGTAGGATATGGCTGGTAGACCGTGTTTCTCTCCAGAGGATGTTGTACTGTAGGATATGGCTGGTAGACAGCAGTGCTCCAGTGAATGGTGTGGTAGATATTACAGCCCAGGATCTGATGCCCTCCATCTGGCCTAGTGAGGCAGAGCGCCAGCCAGGCCAGCAGAGAGTCTATGCCCCCCTCCTCCCCTCCCTTTTCATCACCCTCTCTCCTGGCACAGTGAAGCTGAGATGTAGCCCACAGCCAGAGCAGAGGACTATCTCAGTAGTGATCATGTTGACAGCTGTGTTTAACAGAGCCGCCTGGGATAGGAGACAAGTGGTCACTACTATGCTCTCAACATACAGTAGCAATAAGGGGATATTTCAGTGTTGATAATGGATGGCTTCCAAAAGCCCTTATACGTCTCAAAGAATACAATGCTTTTGTTTGTAAGATTTTATTTATATCCTGAACAAAAATGTAAAGGCAACATTCTACAATTTCAAAGGATTTATGGAGTTATAGTTCATGTAAGGAATTCATGTCAGTCAATTGAAATAAATTCATTAGGCCCTAATCTATGGATTTCACGTGACAGAAGGGGCGCAGCCATGGGTGGGCCTGGGAGGGCATAGGGCCTACCCACTTGGGAGCCAGGCCCAGCCAATCAGAATTCGTTTTTCCCTAAAAAGGGCTTTATTACAGACAGAAATACTCCTTAGCACCCCCCTCCCACACACACACACAATTCCCTAAAACAATGTTGGAGGCGGCTTATGGTAGAGAAAACAACATTACATTCTCTGGCAACATCTCCTGTAGTCAGCATGCCAATTGCACAGTCCCTCAATTTGAGACATCTGTGGCATTGTGTTGTGTGACACAAAAAAAACACTTACACTATTGTACTGGCCAGTCCTTTAAATAGACCTACTATCTGTGACTCTTGTTTACCCGACTGTCTGTGTATTTAATAAGAGTAACTTCAAAGATGCATAATTCGTCTTTTTTGTACCTCTTTTTCTACTGACAGCTACCATATGTTTAATTTCAGTCATAAACATTTCCATGGAGATGCATTACAAAGTAAAACAGATCCAGAGTTGACGCTCCATGTGAAAACATTCCATATCAGACAATTACGTGAAGTTTCCTCTAAGATTTTCATACAAACATAATATTGCTGTCTGAAATTGTTATTCAAATGTGTGTGCCAATATCAATTAATATGCAAAAGTATTTTTTTGTGGTGAATTTGCTATAGGTTTTATGAATAAAGATGACCCAATTTCCGAAACCTGTCGATCTACTTAAATTAATCGATTAATTGTATAGTTTCTACTAGGGTGCTATGTGAAAGCATCTCACTGGACCTTAGGAACACTGGGAGGAAAGGTGTAAGATCACTTGAGGTGTAAGATCATTACCCCAAGGTTCAGTCCCTCTTCTCCTCCCTCTATCCTCAGCATGGTGATGTTGGGGTCTGTGCCCTTCAGACTGCCATCTGCTGTGATGTGCTGTAATCTCCGATGGTACAGGGCCATCTGTTTACGCTTTACCAAGTCAGAGAAGGAAGTGCTGGTGCAGGCAGGGTGCTAAAACAGGAATCATAACGACCTGAGTTAGAATGAGGACACTACTTCTGAAAAAACACTGGCTAATCATAATAATAATAATACTATGAGATTGTGGAATTAGAGGGAGATGCATCCCAGGGGCATTGCTAGATTGCTTAAATCACTCCAGCACATTAAGTGTAATGAAATAGTTGTATATCACACTGCTTTAAAGGACAGCTAGTCGCTTCTGTCTTAAACATGCAATTAAAAGAGCTTTTGTGGTGGTGGAACTGAAAATTACAGCACAGCATTACAGCACATAGCCATGATGTAATTGGTGGAAATGCATGATTTATCTTTGCAGCAGCAGCTCAAGCACTTATCATCAAGGGAAGACTATCCAATATATTATTGAAAGAATGAAAGTATGGCTACAAAATATTATTTATACCATACACAGTTATTGTTCAGGAAAATAACATCCTAATGGGAGTAGAGAAATGTTTATATCAATTTGCAGCCTGTGGTAAATGTCATCCCCTAAAGCTAAACTGAGGAGACTGATTTGCTCTTGTTAATTGGCCCAAACTCATTTGCATTATTCAGCTGAACATAAATACGTATTTTCTAATTCAAGAAGAACATGTTTCCATTTCACTGCATGGTTTGGTGTTACTCATCTGTACAGTATATAGTCGTAATGTGACAGATAAGAGATGCTTCCTTCTTCTCTGCCTGGTTGATGAGATAATACAGAAATGACTGATGGGAGATTTCATCTTCAATAAACAGGGGTCGAGGGTGAAAGGTTGATTGTGACTCATTAGTGACGGTAAGAGAAGTGTCTACACTGTGACAGGAACATAACTACTATCATCACCACCACTCTGAGAATAACATAGTGAACCTGAAGTGACTGGTGTTCATCATCTGTTCCTCTGAGTGGATGCTGTTTGATCTGGTGGGATCTGGTTCTATCGCATATATAATTGCCATTGGTGCAACATGACCTTGTGCTCATCCATTTAGGCCCATTCCCCTTTTAATATTTTAGGAATCCTTTAAAAACATATTATCCATGCTGGTGAATACCAGAGTTCATCCTCTAAGCAGGCTTGCCCAGAGGGGACAATTATCAAGCAGACACTTTACATTTTCTCTGCTTCTATGCTGGAGGTGTCTCCCTTTTGCAACTTAAACCAGATAGATTTTTGATTAACTTTACCTACGACTGCTCTTCTTTTTGTTCAACTGGAAATTCCAATTACACACTTATCCTGCATAGGAGACCTGGAGTCACTTTATAACATGTTATCCTGCATAGGAGACCTGGAGTCGCTTTATAACACGTTATCCTGCATAGGAGACCTGGAGTCCCTTTATAACATGTTATCCTGCATAGGAGACCTGGAGTCCCTTTATAACACATTATCCTGCATAGGAAACCTGGAGTCCCTTTATAACATGTTATCCTGCATAGGAGACCTGGAGTCGCTTTATAACACGTTATCCTGCATAGGAGACCTGGAGTCGCTTTATAACACGTTATCCTGCATAGGAGACCTGGAGTCCCTTTATAACATGTTTTCCTGCATAGGAGACCTGGAGTCCCTTTATAACACGTTATCCTGCATAGGAGACCTGGAGTCCCTTTATAACACGTTATCCTGCATAGGAGACCTGGAGTCCCTTTATAACATGTTATCCTGCATAGGAGACCTGGAGTCCCTTTATAACATGTTATCCTGCATAGGAGACCTGGAGTCCCTTTATAACATGTTATCCCATATGATGCTGGAGTCCCTTTATAACATGTTATCCTGCATAGGAGACCTGGAGTCCCTTTATAACATGTTATCCTGCATAGGAGACCTGGAGTCACTTTATAACATGTTTTCCTATATGACGCTGGAGTATAACGAGTCCATCCTTTAAAAGCTCACCCAGAGGGGACGTGTCTGAAAGAAGGAAAATGGCAGAAACACATGTATTCTACCCGGTTGCTTTTAATGTTAAGAATCATACTGTAAGAAAACACTTTTAAAGCCTCATAAAATTATCCAACTTTCAAAACAAGTCCATTTTGACTAGCCACAGCAGTCAACTAGCTATCTAGGTGGCTGTTTAGCTTTCTGGCACATTCACTAATTTCTTTGTAAACAATGAACAAGCTAGTTAGCTACCACATGTTCTTATCAAACTGTCAACAGAGTGAGTAGCTTGCAAGGAACATAATGTGCCGATTAACAGTATAAAAACCACTTGAGGGCAAATAAATCAGATTTGACCATTCAGACACAAGTCACACGGCCAGAAATCTGATTTTTATCTGACTTCAAACCACCTACAAAGGTGGTTGGAAATGTGGCTTCAAATATCCGATTCCATATGTTTGTTGGCTGTTCAGACTAAAATAACAAGAAGAGATTCGAGATGGATATGCAAAAAAAAATGGATTTGAGTAACTTCAAAATGCGAACGTGAACAAGGCTAAGCTCCTTCCACAACATTTGCCCATTAGCCTTTTCAAAATTCTATAAGCTCTGTCATAATCATTGGTAATTATTGCTAGACAACCATTTTTAGGTCTTGTCATTCATGTAGATAAAAGTCAAAACTGTAACTCTTCCACTCAGGAACATTTCCTATCTTCTTGGTAACAACTCCAGTGTAGATTTGGCATTGTGTTTTAGGTTATTGTCCTGCTGAAAGATGAATTAATCTCCCAGTGTTTGGTGAAAAGCAAACCGAAGCAGGTTTTCCTCTAGGATTTTGCCTGTGCTTAGCTCCATTCCGTAAATATTTTATCCTGAAAAACTCCTCAGTTCTTAACGATTATAAGCATACCCATAACATGATGCAGCCACCACTATGCTTGAAATTATGGAGAGTGATACACAGAAATGTGTTGTATTGGATATGCCCTATACATAACTTTGTATTCAGGACAACAAGCTATTTTTTTGCAGTATTACTTTAAAGCCTTGTTGCAAACAGGATGCATGTTTTGGAATATTTGTTTACTGTACAGGCTTCCTTCTTTTCACTCTGTCAATTAGGTTATTATTGAGGAGTAACTACAATGTTGTTGATCCTATCACAGACCTTATAAAGTCACTTTTGACGGTTTCCTTCCTCTCCGGCAACTGAGTTAGGAAGGATTCCTGTATCTTTGTAGTGACTGGGTGTATTGATACACATTCCAAAATGTAAGTAATAACTTCACCATGCTAAAAGAGATATTCAATGTCTGCTTTTCTTTATTTGAACCCTTCTACCAATAGGAGCCATTCTCTGTGAGCTATTTGAACACCTCCCTTGTATTTGTGGTTGAATCTCTGTTTGAAATTCATTGCTCGACTGATGGACCTTACAGATAATTGTGTGGGGTACAGAGATGAGGTAGTCATTCACAAATCAGGTTATTCAACTTCAAACATTCAACTTATTATGTGACTTGTTAAACACATTTTTACTCCTGAACTTATTTAGACTTGCTATAACAAAGGGGTGGAATACAGTTGAAGTCGGAATTTTACATACACCTTAGCCAAATACATTTAAACTCACTTTTTCACAATCCCTGACATTTAATCCTAGTAGAAATTCCCTGTCTTAGGCCAGTTAGGATCACCACTTTATTTTAAGAATGTGAAATGTCAGAATAATAGTAGATAGAATTATTTATTTCAGCTTTTATTTCTTTCATCACATTCCCAGTGGGTCAGAAGTTTACATACACTCAATTAGTATTTGGTAGCATTGCCTTTAAATTGGGTCAAACGTTTCGGGTAACGTTCCACAAGCTTCCCACAATAAATTGGGTGAATTTTGGCCCATTCCTCCTGACAGAGCTGGTGTACCTAAGTCAGGTTTGTAGGCCTCCTTGCTCTCACACTCTTTTTCAGTTCTGCCCACAACTTTTCTATGGGATTGAGGTCAGAGCTTTGTGATGGCCACTACAAAACCTTGACTTTGTTGTCCTTAAGACACTTTGCCACAACTTTGGAAGTATGCTTGGGGTCATTGTCCATTTGGATGACCCATTTGCGACCAAGATTTAACTTCCTGACTGATGTCTTGAGATGTTGCTTCAATATATCCACATCATTTTCCATCCTCATGATGCCATCAATTTTGTGAAGTGCACCAGTCCCTACTGCAGCAAAGCACCCCCACAACATGATGCTGCCACCCCCATGCTTCACGTTTGGGATGGTGTTCTTCGGCTTGCAAGCATCCCCATTTTTCCTCCAAACATAATGATGGTCATTATGCCCAAACAATTATATTTTCATTTCATCAGACCAGAGGACATTTCTCCAAAAAGTACAATCTTTGTCCCCATGTGCAGTTGCAAACCATAGTCTGGCATTTTTATGGTGGTTTTGGAGCAGTGGCTTCTTCCTTGCTGAGCGGCCTTACAGGTTTTGTCGATATAGGACTCGTTTTACTGTGGATATAGATACTTTGTACCTGTTTCCTCCAGTATCTTCACAAGGTCCTTTGCTGTTGTACTGAGATTGATTTGCACTTTTCACACTAATGTACGTTCATCTCTAGGAGACAGAACGCGTCTCCTTCTTGAGCGCTATGATGGCTGAGTGGTCCCATGGTGTTTATACTTGCATACTATTGTTTGTACAGATGAACGTGGTACCTTCAGGCGTTTAGAAATTGCTCCCAAGGATGAACCAGATTTGTGGACGTTTTTCTGAGGTCCTGGCTGATTTATTTAGATTTTTCCATGATGTCAAGCAAAGACGCACTGAGCTTGAAGGTAGGCCTTGAAATACATCCACAGGTACACCTACAATTAACTCAAATGATGTCAATTAGCCTATCAGAAGCTTCTAAAGCCATGACATACTTTTCTGGAATTTTCCAAGCTGTTAAAAGGCACAGTCAACTGGTTGAAAACAAGTTTTAATGACTCCAACCTAAGTGTATGTAAACTTCCAACTTCAACTGTACTTATTGACTCAAGACATTTCAACTTTTCAACATAATTTCATTTTGACATTATGGGATATTGTTTGTAGACCAGTGACACAAAATCTCAATTTAATCCATTTTAAATGCAGGCTGAAAGCCTGAAACAAAACAAAATGTGGAAAAAGTCAAGGGGTTTGAATACTTTCTGAAGTTACTTTATGTAACAGTGGCCATGCAATTGAGGATAATGTAGTTGAGCTACAAACCAGCGTCCAATTCCCGTCACTCTCATGCCTGCCCACACGAATGATGTTCTCTCCTCACGCTAGCATAGCAGGACAAGGCTAACATGCCGTCTGTGGAATGAGGTTCTGTCCTCACGCTAGCACAGCAAGACAAGGCTAACATGCCATCTGTGGAATGAGGTTCTGTCCTCATGCTAGCACAGAGTGACATGGCTAACATGCCGTCTGTGGAATGATGTTCTGTCCTCACGCTAGCACAGCAGGACAAGGCTAACATGCCGTCTGTGGAATGATGTTCTGTCCTCACGCTAGCACCGCAGGACATGGCTAACATGCCGTCTGTGGAATGATGTTCTGTCCTCACGCTAGCACCGCAGGACATGGCTAACATGCCGTCTGTGGAATGATGTTCTGTCCTCATGCTAGCACAGAGTGACATGGCTAACATGCCGTCTGTGGAATGATGTTCTGTCCTCACGCTAGCACAGCAGGACATGGCTAACATGCCGTCTGTGGAATGATGTTCTGTCCTCACGCTAGCACAGCAGGACAAGGCTAACATGCCGTCTGTGGAAGAATGTTCTGTCCACACGCTAGCACAGCAGGACATGGCTAACATGCCGTCTGTGGAATGATGTTCTGTCCTCACGCTAGCACAGAGTGACATGGCTAACATGCCATCTGTGGAATGATGTTCTGTCCTCACGCTAGCACAGAGTGACATGGCTAACATGACGTCTGTGGAATGATGTTCTGTCCTCACGCTAGCACAGAGTGACATGGCTAACATGCCGTCTGTGGAATGATGTTCTGTCCACACGCTAGCACAGCAGGACATGGCTAACATGCCGTCTGTGGAATGATGTTCTGCCCTCATGCTAGCACAGAGTGACATGGCTAACATGCCGTCTGTGGAATGATGTTCTGCCCTCATGCTAGCACAGAGTGACATGGCTAACATGCCGTCTGTGGTATAAGTTGAACCAGAGCCAAGATTAACAGGCTGGAAATGTGATTAAGATCACTTTATTGGTCCAACTAAAATTTGACTTCCGCTTTTAACCGAATCCCTCCGAAAGACATACAGTATAGATGTTTTGGAGAAGTGCAGTTCACACTGGGCACCCAGGGAGCTGTTGTGGGAGGTTAAGTGCCTTGCTGAAGGGCACAACAGCAGGCAATGGCCACTAGGATTTAATGCCAGCAACCCTCTGGTTGCCAGCTCACATCCTGTTCAATTTTTCTGATCAGACCAGTGATTTGAACTGGCAACCCCCCGGTTGCTGGCTCGGCTCGCCTCTAACTGCTGGACTACCAGCGTGAGTGTGACTGTGACAGAGGCCACACTTCTTCTAATGGCACTTTAAACTGTTCCTGAACAGGATCACTCCTCTGGCAGAGCAGAGACAAGACAGTGTGATTAGCAGTCCCTGAATCTGATTATGTCCTTCGCTCATTATCAACCTCTTTCCCAGCGCCAAGTGTGATCATTACAACTGAAAGCAATAGAAATCCCAGTGAACCAAAAAACAATCACTTCAATGGCATTGAAGTATCTTTGGATATAATGAGACTGGAGGGGTCAGAGCTTTCCCCTTGGGCACGGGCCAGATATCCAAACAATTCAATAACTATTAGGAGTGTTTTGCAGTCACTCGAGGACTACACATTGCCATGCCACCCAAGTAGATCGCATACTGCACGTACTACACAGCCCAACTCCCTTCTTACCCTTCAAATTGAAATTGAAAACAAATTCAGAATTTATTGGACCTTTATCTCTCAAAGGCGCCTCTTTGACGAGTGATGAAAGAAAACTCTGCTCTTGATAAATATTTAATTCCCACATCAAAGAGGGAAATTACACTATTTACTGTTCTCTTGATTTTGATAATTTGGAATCTTTTAGAACTATGAGCTAATTAGTTTTTTCATGTTGAACCTTTTATCTGGTTCCATCAGAACCATGTATCTAGAGAGTTGGGCCAATGTGGTTTCTGCATCATGATGCATTTACATGACACTACAACATTCTATGGCCGCCATGTTAGCTCTCCATTAACATTACATGGGGAATATTTAAGCAATACCATGTAACTGAATGTCTAAAATTAAAACAATATTCAAAATGTAAACATTTAGCCCAACAATCTAAATACAGTTGAAGTTGGAAGTTTACATACACCTTAGCCAAATACATTTAAACTCAGTTTTTCACAATTCCTGACATTTAATCCTAGTAAAAATTCCCTGTTTTAGGCCAGTTAGGATCACCACTTTATTTTAAGAATGTGAAATGTCAGAACGATAGTAGAAAGTAATTTATTTCAGCTTTTATTACTTTCTTCACATTCCCAGTGGGTCAGAAGTTTACAAACTCTCAATTAGTATTTGGTAGAATTGCCTTTAAATTGTTTAACTTGGGTCAAATGTTTTGGGTAGCCTTCCGCAAGCTTCCCACAATAAGTTGGATGAATTTCGGCCCATTCCTCCTGACAGAGCTGGTGTACCAAAGTCAGGTTTGTTGGCCTCCTTGCTCTCACACACTTTTTCAGTTCTGCCCACAAATTTTCTATGGGATTGAGGTCAGAGCTTTGTGATGGCCATTCCAATACCTTGACTTTGTTGTCCTTAAGCCATTTTGCCACAACTCTGGAAGTATGCTTGGGGTCGTTGTCCATTTGGAAGACTCATTTGCGACCAAGCTTTAACTTCCTGACTGATGTCTTGAGAGGCTGCGTGGTCCCATGGTGTTTATACTTGCGTACTATTGTTTGTACAGATGAACGTGGTACCTTCAGGCGTTTGGAAATTGCTCCCAATGATGAACCAGACTTGTGGAGGTCTACAATTTTTTCTCTGAGGTCTTGGCTGATTTCTATTGAGTTTTCCATGATGTCAAGCAAAGTCACTGAGTTTGAAGGTAGGCCTTGAAATACATCCACAAGTACACATCCAATTGACATAATTAAAATTATGTCAATTTGCCTATCAGAAGCTTCTAAAGCCATGATTAAACACATAACCATTAACAATCACTCTAACTGGATTAAATACATATGCTGTCATTAACAATCACTCGAACTGGAGTAAACACATAGACATTAACAATCACTCTAACTCGATTAAACACATAGGCTGTCATTAACAATCACTCTAACTGGATTAAACACATAGGCTGTCATTAACAATCACTCTAACTGGATTAAACACATAGGCTGTCATTAACAATCACTCTAACTGGATTAAACACATAGGCTGTCATGAACAATCACTCTAACTGGATTAAACACATAGGCTGTCATTAACAATCACTCTAACTGGATTAAACACATAGGCTGTCATTAACAATCACTCTAACTGGAGTAAACACATAGGCATTAACAATCACTCTAACTGGATTAAACACATAGTCTGTCATTAACAATTACTCTAACTGGATTAAACACATAGGCTGTCATTAACAATCATTCTAACTGGAGTAAACACATAGTCTGTCATTAACAATCACTCTAACTGGATTAAACACATAGGCTGTCATGAACAATCACTCTAACTGGATTAAACACATAGTCTGTCATTAACAATCACTCTAACTGGATTAAACACATAGGCTGTCATTAACAATCATTCTAACTGGATTAAACACATAGGCTGTCATTAACAGTCACTCTAACTGGATTAAACACATAGGCTGTCATTAACAATCATTCTAACTGGAGTAAACACATAGGCATTAACAATCACTCTAACTGGGGCGGCAGGGTAGCCTAGTGTTTAGAGCGTTGGACTGGTAACCAAAAGGTTGCAAGTTCAAATCCCTGAGCTGACAAGGTACAAATCTGTCATTCTGCCCCTGAACAGGCAGTTAACCCACTGTTCCCAGGCCGTCATTGAAAATAAGAATTTGTTCTTAACCTCTTACACTTATGGTGGCGCTATTTCATTTTTGGAAGAAAAACGTTCCCGTTTTAAACAAGATATTTTGTCACAAAAAGATGCTCGACTATGCATATAATTGCTACTGTTCGAAAGAAAACACTCTGACGTGTCCAGAAATACAAATATCTTCTCTGTGCGTGCCCTTTAACGTGAGCTTCAGGCAAAACCAAGATGACTTGGCATCCAGGAAATGACAAGGATTTTTGAGGCTCTGTCTTTCATGATCTCCTTATATGGCTGTGAACGTAAGAGGAATGAGTCTGCCCTTTCTGTCGTTTCCCCAAGGTGTCTGCAGCATTGTGACGTATTTGTAGGCAGATCGTTGGAAGATTGACCATAAGAGACCACATTTACCACGTGTCCGCCCGGTGTCCTGCGCCGAAATTGGTGCGCAAAAGTCACCTGCCAGTATTTTTCCATGGGGCACAGAGAGAGAAGCAAGCTTCCACGAACTGCATGTCAATGAAGAGATATGTGAAAAAACACCTTGAGGATTGATTCCAAACAACGTTTGCCATGTTTCGGTCGATATTATGTAGTTAATCCGGAAAAAGTTTCATGTTGTAGGTGACTGCATTTTCGGTTCGTTTCGGTAGCCAGGCGCAATGTAGAAAACGGAACGATTTCTCCTACACACAGACGCTTTCAGGAAACACTGCGCATTTGGTATGTGGCTGGGAGTCTCCTCATTGAAAACATCAGAAGCTCTTCAAAGGTAAATGATTTTATTTATTTGGTTATCTGGCTTTTGTGAAAATGTTGCGTGCTACATGCTACACAAAATGCTATGCTAGCTTTGCATACTCTTACACAAATTAGTCAATTTCTATGGTTCAAAAGCATATTTTGAAAATCTGAGATGACAGTGTTGTTAAGAAAAGGCTAAGCTTGAGAGCAAACGCATTATTTTAATTTTATTTGCGATTTTCAGAAATCGTTAACGTTGCGTTATGCTAATGAGCCTGAGGCTTAGTCACAATCCCGGATCCGGGATGGGGAGTTTCAAGAGGTTAACTGACTTGCCTAGTTAAAAAATAAATAAATTAACAATCACTCTAAATGGATTAAAGCCATTCTGGGTTGTTACAAACTCCCACAAATGTCCAGCATTGCACAGTGTGAGGGGAAATGGATAAAATTAATATAAATGAACTTGAGAATCAAATAATCTCCTGCATATTCCTCCAATACTCCACACTCTAATATGTAACTTAATTCTTGATGTTTTCATACCAAGTGGTGTTGCGTCATCCTCGCTATATTGTTCATGTTATTGTGCAAAGAGTGATTGCTTTGACATTTTGGGGTGGCGGCCAGAGACGTTTTGGCTCTCTGAGAATTTCTGTGATTGGAATCAAATGTTGAAATGTGATCCCTGGATTGGTTCACTGGAAAATAGCTTTTCTCCAGTGATTAAACTGGAACTTTGTGGTCTGGACAGGATTCACTATGGCGACTTGATGTACAGTATTTTGCTCACACAATAACACCAACAACGTGACACGTTTACTCAAGCCAAAGAGACAACCAACTGGATGATGCTATGATTCCCCTCTCCCTCTCTCTCTCTCTCTCTCTCTCTCTCTCTCTCTCTCTCTCTCTCTCTCTCTCTCTCTCTCTCTCTCTCTCTCTCTCTCTCTCTCTCTCTCTCTCTCTCTCTCTCTCTCTCTCTCTCTCTCAGCATGTGCATTTGACATATTGTTTTGGAGAACGCCTGCAAGCCTTTTCCTCTATGGCCTGTCAATTTCTCCCCAATCAACAAACCGCTCTTCAGACACTTCCTGTCCCGTAATCTTTAGCTGTCACTTCCTGAGTAGATGAAAATATGGGACAGGGAGAGAGAAATGGAGGGAGAGAGAACGAGAGAGAGTATGTACAAAGGGGTACATTGCTAATTGGACACCACAGATCCAGTTCCAAAGTGCATCACAGGTTTAATTGTTATTATCCAATTATGACTGTGTGTTGTGACTGGTAAGGTGAATAGGGGTGCCATTAAAACTTGTCAGTGGTTAAGCAGTACTGAAGGTTCCGTCAAAGGTATGATGTTCTCACATGCCTCCCTAATAAATTTGAATCCTTATTAATTGACGAACTGTCACAACAGCTGTGAGGAGGATTTAATTGGGTGCAGGGAAGTCATGCTGTAATGGAAACCTCTGGGACCTGCTGGCAAAAAGTATTTGTTATTGGCAGGTGGTCTGTCAGCATAGGCTACTTCTCTCCTGCAAGTCATTAGTCATTCTGATTGATAAGTGTGGAGTAAATAAACAAACTTATGAACGATAAGGTATATGTGTCTGGGGATATCTGTGATTAGCAAATTCCATTTTTGAATAATCAGCGGCGATTTTAGCATTTAAATCTTGGTGGGGGAAAAAAGATGTGGGATGCATGCCAGAAAAGCCACAACACAACACAAAAAAATACATGAATTGTACTATAACGCTGACAAACAGTGCCCACAAATTGTTAGGGCCTACATCAGCAGAGTCCCAACAGTCCCAACAGCAGTCCCAACACCTGACCACTGCTATGTCGTGTCTTGACTGTCATTAATGTGTTTGACTGTTATTTTATAAAATAATTACATACCACGTTCAATTATTATGCGATTCAATTAATCATATAACAATTAATGAATTAGTAATCTGGGGCACCACGGGAAAAGTTATTTAACATGTTACTATCTCCTGACTAATCTTTAAAGATATAAATATCTCTTACATCAGTCACAGTCAATTCATTCATTCTTATTTACCTGATCAGTCTCATTCTGAATGTTGCAAAATTCTTGGATATCTGCATGATTCCTAGCATGAATTATGAATCAGCGATATTCAAATTGGCTTAATTATTTATTTACTAACTAAACTATATGAACACACAGAAATACATGAACACACACGGCATAGTTATTGGTTTCTAACACAAGGCAATGGAAGGTCCCTAGACGACTAAACCAATATGACAGCTTATTACACAAAATGGAGGATTCAAAAGAGAGGGAAAGGGAGAGACAAAAAGGAATTCCACTATCGTACATACAGCTGATCACTATGCTCATGGAAATGCAATACTTTGCACATGAATGGCCGTAGTGCTATCAGCAGCACAGTCAATGCTGTACAAAAAAGTGTGCAAACAAGCACACACCGGCCACGAACGATGTCTATACAATACAGCGTTGGTGAAAATAATGATTAGGGTGAGGCACATGGACTACTAACAGCTTACTACACAACATACACTTAGTATTACTTTCTTAGCTACAGTATACATACATCTCCCTTGCATTTTACATCATTTATGAAGCAGCATGCAAGACATTTTTGGACTCACCTTGTGAAGGTGGCGTTGCAGTCCTTTGTGGGCAAATTTTGTCATCAAACTTTGTTATCAAAGTCTTGCACTTTCTGGATGTATTGTGGGAACTCAAAGAAAAGAAAACATTCCATTGAATAGCAGGCTAACCTTAGAGGTTGCTTTGCAATGCTTGCAGTTAGCCAACGATTCCTTACAAACCACTCATTGTTGAATTTGCGATTTCCAACTTGTTGTGTAATCTTTATGGGCAAATGAGCACCGGTAGGTTTAATCTATAAATTCTCTTCTTTATTTCTCTTCATATCACAAGGATTAAAAATAATTTGCCAGTAGATTGTAGACTTGATTCATGATGATGACTGCTAGCTAAGACTTTGAAAGAAACATAATCATTCCAATCAAAGCTACTGTACATACAGTTGAACTTATTGTGAGAAGCTTGTGGAAGGCTGTCCAAAACGTTAGACCCAAGTTAAAACATTTTAAGGCTTAAAATAAAGTGGTGATCCTAATTGATCTAAAACAGGGATTTTTTACTAGGATTAAATGTCAGGAATGGTAAAAAACAGAGTTTAAATGTATTTGGCTAAGGTGTGGGTAAACTTCAGACTTCACTTTATAACGTGATTTGACATAATTTTATCTGTGGCCAATGACCTTGAGCCTTCTTGGAAGGACACTTTTAATATAACTCCATGGCAGGACTCAAACGGCTGACATTATGGATGTCTACCCTTTTTTTTGTTTTTTGTTGTTGAATTTAACCCTTTTTTCTCCCCAATTTTGTGGTATCTAATTGTTGTAGTAGCTACTATCTTGTCTCATCGCTACAACTCCCGTATGGGCTCGGGAGAGACGAAGGTTGAAAGTCATGTGTCCTCTGACACACAACCCAACCAGCCGTACTGCTTCTTAACACAGTGCGCATCCAACCCGGAAGCCAGCTGCACCAATGTGTCGGAGGGTACACCGTGCACCTGGCAACCTTGGTTAGCGCGCACTGCGCCCGGCCCGCCACAGGATTTGCTGGTGTGTGATGAGACAAGGACATCCCTACCGACCAAGCCCTCCCTAACCCGGACGACGCTAGGCCAATTGTGCGTCGTCCCACAGACCTCCCGGTCGCGGGCGGTTACGACAGAGCCTCAATTCAATTCAAGGGTCTTTATTGGCATGGGAAACATATGTTAACAGAACTGAAAAACCATGTGCGAGCAAGAGGCCTACAAATCTGTCTCAGTTACCCCAGCTCTGTCAGGAGGAATGGGCCAAAATTCACCCAACTTATTGTGGGAAGCTTGCGGAAGGCTACCCGAAAAAATTTAAGGCAATGCTACCAAATACTAATTGAGTGTATGTAAACTTCTGACCCACTGGGAATGTGATGAAAGAAATAAAAGCTGAAATAAATCATTCTCTCAACTATTATTCTGACATTTCATATTCTTAAAATTAAGTGGTGATCCTAACTGACCTAAGACAGGGAATTTTTACTAGGATTAAATGTCAGGAATTATGAAAAACGGAGTTTAAATGTATTTGGCTAAGGTGTATGTAAACTTCCAACTTCAACTGTATTTATAGTTTTTTTGTGTGCTCTAGGGCAATGGTATCTAGATGGAATTTGTATTTGTGGTCCTGGTGACGAGACCTTTTTTGGAACACCATTATTTTGGTCTTACTGAGATATACTGCCAGGGCTCACGTCTGACAGAATCTGTGCAGAAGATCTCGGTGCTGCTGTAGGCCCTCCTTGGTTGGTGACAGAAGCACCAGATCATCAGCAAACAGTAGACATTTGACTTCAGATTCTAGCAAGGTGAGGCTGGGTGCTGCAGGCTGTTCTAGTGCCCTCGCCAACTCGTTGATATATATGTAGAAGAGAGTGGGGCTTAAGATGCATCCCTGTCTCACCACACGGCCCTGTGGAAGGAAATGTGTGTGTTTTTAATTTTAACCTCAGACCTGTTATTTGTGTATTCATTTATAGCAGACCCTCATGTCAAATTGAATCGAAGCCTTTTTGAAATCAACAAAGCATGAGAACCCTGCCTTTGTTTTTTCTTTGTTTGTTTGTCAATAGGGTTGTGCAGGGTGAATATGTGCTCTGTCATAGGATAATTTGGTAAAAAGCCAATTTGACATTCGCTCAGTACCTTGTTTCACTGAGGAAATGCACTGCAGTTAATGAGAATGCAGAGGATTTCCACAAGGTTGCTGTTGACGCATATCCAACCGTAGTTATTGGGGTCAAATTTGTCTCCACTTTTGTGGATTGGGGTGATCAGTCCTTGGTTCCAAATATTAGGGAAGATGCCAGAGCTGAGGATGATGCTAAAGAGTTTAGGTATAGCCAACTTACATTTGATGTCTGTATATTTTATCATGTCATTTGGGATACCATCAACACCACAGGCCTTTTTGGGTTGGAGGGTTTTTATTTTGTCCTGTTGTTCATTTAAGGTAATTGGAGAATTCAGTGGGTTCTGGTAGTCTTTAATAGTTGATTCTAAGATTTGTATTTGATCATGTATATGTTTTTCCTGTTGGTTCTTTGTTATAGAGCTAAAAGGATTGGAGAAGTGGTTTACCCATACATATCCATTTTGGATAGATAACTCTTCCCGTCTGGATTACTGCAACTCGCTGTTGGCTGGGCTCCCTGCCTGTGCCATTCAACCCCTACAACTCATCCAGAACGCCGCAGCCCGTCTGGTGTTCAACCTTCCCAAGTTCTCTCACGTCACCCCGCTCCTCCGCTCTCTCCACTGGCTTCCAGTTGAAGCTCGCATCCGCTACAAGACCATGGTGCTTGCCTACGGAGCTGTGAGGGGAACGGCACCGCAGTACCTCCAGGCTCTGATCAGGCCCTACACCCAAACAAGGGCACTGCGTTCATCCACCTCTGGCCTGCTCGCCTCCCTACCACTGAGGAAGTACAGTTCCCGCTCAGCCCAGTCAAAACTGTTCGCTGCTCTGGCCCCCCAATAGTGGAACAAACTCCCTCACGACGCCAGGACAGCGGAGTCAATCACCACCTTCCGGAGACACCTGAAACCCCACCTCTTCAAGGAATACCTAGGATAGGATAAAGCAATCCTTCTCAACCCCCCTTAAATGATTTAGATGCACTATTGTAAAGTGGCTGTTCCACTGATGTCAGAAGGTGAATTCACCAATTTGTAAGTCGCTCTGGATAAGAGCGTCTGCTAAATGACTTAAATGTAAATGTTATTTGTTTAGTGGCTTAATGCATGAGCATCGAATAGACCCCGCGACATGCAACTTTTTCGGGAAGTTAGGAATCAACTAACAAGCAGTTTAGGAAAGCAAAAGCTAGCTTTTTCAAACAGAAATTTGCTTCCTGTATGTTACGGATACAGGTATCCTGTGTGTGTGTATCCTGAGTGTGTATTTCCAGCAGGTATATTTCACTTGTGATCCCCAAAGCCTATTCCTCCTTTGGCCGCCTTTCCTTCCAGTTCTCTGCTGCCAATGACTGGAAGAATTGCAAAAATCACTGAAGCTGGAAACTCATATATCCCTCTCAGAGCAGCTCACAGATCAGTGCAGCTGTACATAGCCTATCTGTAAATAGCCCAACCAACTACCTCATCCTCATATATATATATATTTTTACTCCATTGCACCCCAGTATCTCTACTTGCACAGTCATCTTCTGCACATCTATCACTCCAGTGTTGAATTGATAAATATTAATTCCTTCGCCACTACGGCCTATTTATTGCCTTACCTCCCTAATCTTACCTCAATTGCACACACTGTGTATAGATTAGTTATTGACTGTACATTTGTTTATTCCATGTGTAACTCTGTGTTGTTGTTTGTGTCGCACTGCTTTGCTTTATCTTGGCCAGGTCGCAGTTGTAAATGAAAACTTGTTCTCAACTGGCCTGCCTGGTTAAAATAAGGTGAAATAAAAAAAAATGTTTTCCAATTTTCCCAGAAGTGGTTAGAGTCTATGAATTCTTCACTCACTGGAGGCTTCGAGCCATGGATCACCACTGTAGGCTTTGGGCCATGGATCATCACTGTAGGCTTTGGGCCATGGATCATCACTGTAGGCTTTGGGCCATGGATCACCACTGGAGGCTTTGGGCCATGGATCACCACTGGAGGCTTTGGGCCATGGATCACCACTGTAGGCTTTGGGCCATGGATCACCACTGTAGGCTTTGGGCCATGGATCACCACTGTAGGCTTTGTGCCATGGATCATCACTGTAGGCTTTGGGCCATGGATCATCACTGTAGGCTTTGGGCCATGGATCACCACTGTAGGCTTTGGGCCATGGATCATCACTGTAGGCTTTGGGCCATGGATCACCACTGTAGGCTTTGTGCCATGGATCACCACTGTAGGCTTTGGGCCATGGATCATCACTGGAGGCTTCGGGCCATGGATCATCACTGGAGGCCGAGTGCACCGGGCTGGAGAGACGCACTGGAGGCCGGGTGCGTGGAGCTGGCACAACGTGTCCTGGCTGGATACCCACTTTAGCTCGGTAAGTTTGGAGAGCTTGGACAGGACGCACTGGGCTGTGAAGGCGCACTGGAGGCATAGTGCTTAGTGCCGGCGCAGGATATAATGGCCGAGGAGACGCACTGGAGACTAGGACCACTGAGCTGGCACAATCCGTCCTGGACAGATGCTCACCTTAGCATGGCAAGTACGGAAAGCAGGCACAGAACGCACCGGGCTAAGGGTACGCACTGGAGGCACGGTGCGCAGAACCGGAAAACATGGCATCTGAACCGTGACCAACTCCTCATCGTAATTACAGGGAGTTGGTTCTTGTTCCCACCTTTGATCCGCTCGCCACCCCGTGTGTGGGTTTCCGTCGTTTCCTTGATTCCTGGTCTCGTTGCCATTCGTCTCTCAGTGCCTCCAATGCAGGGTCTTGTCCCCTGCCATTACTTCCTCCCAGGTCCAGGATGTCCTCCACTCCTGGGCACGCTGCTTGGTCACTTGGTGGTGGGATCTTCTGTCACGTTCGTTGAAAGATGGATTGGACCAAGGTGCAGCGTGGTAGGCATACAAATGAACGTAACTCTACATGCAGTGCAGAAAGCAACTACACACAAACAAGATCCCACAATCTAAGGTGGGAAAAGGGCTGCCTAAGTATGATCCCCAATCAGAGACAATGATAAACAGCTGCCTCTGATTGGGAACCATACTAGGCCAACAAAGAAATAGAAACATTGATTTGCCCACCCAAGTCACACCCTGACCTAACCAAATAGAGAATATACAAGTCTTTCTAAGGTCAGGGTGTGACACATTGTGTGGATTTCTTACGTGCTGTTCCCTCTTTTTCCATAGTGTATTTCTGTATTGTTTTACTGATTCACCATAGTGAAGGCGTAAACTCAGGTTTTCTGGATCTCTATGTTTTTGGTTGGACAGGTTTCCCAATTTCTTTCTTAGGTTTTTGCATTTTTCATCAAACCATTTGTCATTGTTGTTAATTTTCTTCGTTTTTTTGGTTGACATTTTTAGATTTGATAGGGAAGCTGAGAGGTCAAATATACTGTTTAGATTTTCTTGTCACGACTTCCACTGATGTCGAGTCCTCTCCTTGTTCGGGTGGCGCTCGGCACTCGGCGCTCGGCATCGCCGGTCTTCTAGCCATCGTCTATCCACTTTTCATTTTCCATCTGTTTTGTCTTGTTTTTCCTCACACCTGGTTTCAATTCCCTCATTATCTTGTTGTGTATTTAACCCTCTGTTCCGCCCCATGTCTTTGTGTGGGATTGTTTATTGTGGTGCTTGTGCCCATTTATTCTTGTTGTTCTGGATGCCGTTGGTTTTGCTTAATAAATCTCCGGTTATTACCAAGTTCTGCTCTCCTGCGCCTGACTTCTCTGCCGCCCATTTTGCACCCTGCTACATTTCTACTGCCAAGTTTACACCTTCACTATTACAGTGGAACGTTTTGTTCAGGAAGTTGTCTAAAAGGGATTGAATTTGTTGCCTAATTGTTTTTTGGTAGGTTTCCACACTACATTCCTTCCATCTATAGCATTTCTTAATATTACTCAGTTCCCTTGGCTTTGATGCCTCATGATTGAGTTTTGCTCTGTTCAAGTAGACTGTGATTTTGCTGTCATCTGATAGGATAGGGGTGTCAGTGGGCTGACTGTGAACGCTCTGAGAGACTCTGGGTTGAGGTCAGTGATAAAGTAGTCTACAGTACTACTTCCAAGAGATGAGCTATAGGTGTACCTACCATAGGAGTCCCCTCAAAGCCTACCATTGACTATGTACTTTCCAAGCATGCGACAGAGCTGCAGGAGTTGTGACCCGTTTTTGTTGGTTATGTTATCATAGTTGTGCCTAAGGGGGCATAGGGGGAGGGAATGCTGTCACCTCCAAGCAGATATTTGTTTCCCTGTGTATTGAGGGTGTCAGGTTCATGTCTGGTTCTGGCATTTAGGTCGCCACAGACTAGTACATGTCCCTGGGCCTAGAAATGATAGCTTCTCCATCCTGGAGGGGGAAATCAATCTTCATTAAAGTATGGGGATTATAGTGGGGGGATAAAGGTAGAAACTACTCTCTGTGTATTAGTGTTTTGGAGGAGGTATCTAGTCTACTCTCTGTGTATTAGTGTTTTGGAGGAGGTATCTAGTCTACTCTCTGTGTATTAGTGTTTTGGAGGAGGTATCTAGTCTGTGTATTAGTGTTTTAGTAGTCTACTCTCTGTGAGTGTTTTGGAGGAGGTACTCTACTCTACTGTGTGTATTAGTGTTTTGGAGGAGGTATCTAGTCTACTCTCTGTGTATTAGTGTTTTGGAGGAGGTATCTAGTCTACTCTGTGTATTCTGTTTTGTATTAGTGTTTTGGAGGAGGTATCTAGTCTACTCTCTGTGTATTAGTGTTTTGGAGGAGGTATCTAGTCTACTCTCTGTGTATTAGTGTTTTGTATCTAGTCTAGTGTATTAGTGTTTTGGAGGAGGTATCTAGTCTACTCTCTGTGTATTAGTGTTTTGTATTACTCTCTGTGTTTTGGAGGAGGTATCTAGTCTACTCTCTGTGTATTAGTGTTTTGGAGGAGGTATCTAGTCTACTCTCTGTGTATTAGTGTTTTGGAGGAGGTATCTAGTCTACTCTCTGTGTATTAGTGTTTTGGAGGAGGTATCTAGTCTACTCTCTGTGTATTAGTGTTTTGGAGGAGGTATCTAGTCTACTCTCTGTGTATTAGTGTTTTGGAGGAGGTATCTAGTCTACTCTCTGTGTATTAGTGTTTTGGAGGAGGTATCTGTGTATTAGTGTTTTAGTATCTACTCTCTGTGTATTAGTGTTTTGGAGGAGGTATCTAGTCTACTAACTGTGTATAAGTGTTTTGGAGGAGGTATCTAGTCTACTCTCTGTGTATTAGTGTTTTGGAGGGGGTATCTAGTCTACTCTCTGTGGTATCTGTGTATTAGTGTTTTAGTATCTAGTCTCTCTCTGTGTATTAGTGTTTTGGAGGAGGTATCTAGTCTACTCTCTGTGTGTGTTTTGGATAAGTCTAGTCTACTCTAGTCTACTCTCTGTGTATTAGTAGTTTTGGAGGAGGTCTAGTCTACTCTCTGTGTATTAGTGTTTTGTATCTAACTCTCTGTGTATTAGTGTTTTGGAGGAGGAGTCTCTCTCTGTGTATTAGTGTTTTGTATCAGTTTCATTAGGGCCTGTCTAAAGTGTTTTGAGCACCATTATATTAGGGGCCCAAGGGCCCAAGGGCCCAGCCTGGGAGTCTAATCAGTCTGCAGCACCCAGCCCCCGCCTGCAGCCACAACCATGTCTCCCTTCCCTTCCCGGGTGTAATTAACCAAGTGGCATGCCATGGAGTGGAGGAGAGGAGAACGCTGATGTTCCAAAGCCCAGTAATGAGCCGCTGCTGCTCTCGCAACACACATTAAACATTTACTGGCAGAGCAAAAACATTCATCTCCCTCTCCCTTTCCTCTCACACCAGAAAACGGGAAGGCTGTGTTTTGTATTTAGTGTTTGTATAGTCAGTGAACCATTACTTTAACAGGATATTTAGTCACTGTTTGTGTGATCGTATGCAATATGTGTGTATGCTCAGTTGTCATTTTTTCAGCTTATGGAAACTTGTAGAAAAGCTGTCAACTCACTTGATGTCAAGGTCAGGCGAGACACTATTTCTTGAATAGCAACACAAAGGTAAAATCCTTTACTCACCTCTCACCTTTGCAACCGGTTAATGGTAATTCTAAGAAGATGGTGTCAAAAACGATGCATAAAGGATTGCGATACACTAACTAGTTTGCGGTCCTTGTATCTGGTCAAAAATAGTACAACTAGGACAACTTAACAATGCTCTAATGTGCACCGAGTCACCAGTACACAGTCCATAAATACAGTCTATAAACAGGTAGGCTATCATATAGGATTCCTTTAGATATACACCCATGACTACTTTAGACCATGTCTGGGAGCATACAGGCCTCTCCTGTGTTCCCATCATCTCTAGATAATAAAACATTTGGAAAACCTAGCTTAGGAGTGAAGTAGCAGTTGAGCCTGTCTTTCACAAGGGGGAGTAGAGAATATTGACCTGGCATTGTGGCAGACTTCTGTCTTGCTCAACTAGAGAACAGAAGAGGCAAGAGGTTTCCATGGCAACAACGCAGAAAGCATATCTGTTTTTCCAAGAGTAGCAAACCCTCCTTGTGTTTCATTGTCTGAAGATGCCTGAGTAATGCAGCAGCAGTTAATAGGGGGAAAAAGAGAGATTTGCAGTTTCATATTCCTCAACGGAATTTGGCCTAATTAAGTGCACAGCCTCAATCAAAGTGTCGTTGTCAGAAAACGTCTGTAGAGGGAGAAAAATAGTAATTATGAATGAATCACTGGTTGTCTGCCAGAATGATATATTACAGACTCTGGTCTCTATTCAACCAAAGTCGCACAACGGTATTTATTGTAAAATACTGTAGATTCCCCTAATAGGTAGATGCTTACAGTTTTCAATATAAGATATGTGTGCACACAGGCAGTAGTTTGTAAACAATGATACTTAAACATTAAGGTAGTTCAGATTTAATCCTGAAAGCCCTTTAACAGCCATTAACACTGTCCATCAAGGCATCAAAATAATGTGATGGCCAGTGTTATCTACATATTACTCTTCATTTGACCTGCTAGGTCAGTTACAACAATGAGACAGTGAATGTTTGATCAAGTTAATTTCTATAACTGCAAAGTGTTTACAGCTTCACCAATCCATTGTCATCGATCTCAGCCCCACTCTGCCAGTGTGCATCTCAGCCCCACTCTGCCAGTGTGCATCTCAGCCCCTCTCTGCCAGTGTGCATCTCAGCCCCTCTCTGCCAGTGTGTATCTCAGCCCCTCTCTGCCAGTGTGTATCTCAGCCCCACTCTGCCAGTGTGTATCCCTGCCCCTCTCTGCCAGTGTGTATCTCAGCCCCTCTCTGCCAGTGTGTATCTCTGCCCCTCTCTGCCAGTGTGTATCCCTGCCCCTCTGCCTGTATCCAGTGTGTATCTCAGCCCCTCTCTGCCAGTGTGTATCTCAGCCCCTCTCTGCCAGTGTGTATCTCAGCCCCTCTCTGCCAGTGTGTATCTCAGCCCCTCTCTGCCAGTGTGTATCTCAGCCCCTCTCTGCCAGTGTGTATCTCAGCCCCTCTCTGCCAGTGTGCCCCATCTCAGCCCCTCTCTGCCAGTGTGTATCTCAGCCCCTCTCTGCCAGTGTGTATCTCAGTGTGTAGCCCCTCTCTGCCAGTGTGTATCTCAGTATCCCCCCTCTCTGCCAGTGTGTATCTCAGCCCCTCTCTGCCAGTGTGCCCCTATCTGCCAGCCCCTCTCTGCCAGTGTGTATCTCAGCCCCTCTCTGCCAGTGTGTATCTCAGCCCCTCTCTGCCAGTGTGTATCTCAGCCCCTCTCTGCCAGTGTGTATCTCAGCCCCTCTCTGCCAGTGTGTATCTGCCAGTGTGTAGCCCCTCTCTGCCAGTGTGTATCCCTGCCCCTCTCTGCCAGTGTGTATCTGCCAGTGTGTATCTCCCCTCTCTGCCAGTGTGTATCCCTGCCCCTCTCTGCCAGTGTGTATCCCTGCCCCTCTCTGCCAGTGTGTGCCCCTCTCTGTATCCCTGCCCCTCTCTGCCAGTGTGTATCTCAGCCCCTCTCTGCCAGTGTGTATCCCTGCCCCTCTCTGCCAGTGTGTATCTCAGCCCCTCTCTGCCAGTGTGTATCTGCCAGCCCCTCTCTGCCAGTGTGTATATCTCTGCCAGTGTGTATCTCTGCCCCCTCTCTGCCAGTGTGTATCCCTGTATCTCCCCTCTCTGCCAGTGTGTATGCCAGTGTGTATCTGCCCCTCTCTGCCAGTGTGTATCTCTGCCCCTCTCTGCCAGTGTGTATCTGCCAGTGTGTATCCCTGCCCCTCTCTGCCAGTGTGTATCTCTGCCCCTCTCTGCCAGTGTGTATCCCTGCCCCTCTCTGCCAGTGTGTATCCCTGCCCCTCTCTGCCAGTGTGCCCCTCTCTGCCAGTGTGTATCCCTGCCCCTCTCTGCCAGTGTGTATCTCAGCCCCTCTCTGCCAGTGTGTATCTCAGCCCTCTCTGCCAGTGTGTATCTCAGCCCCTCTCTGCCAGTGTGTATCTCAGCCCCTCTCTGCCAGTGTGTATCTGCCCCTATCTGCCAGCCCCCTCTCTGCCAGTGTGTATCTCAGCCCCTCTCTGCCAGTGTGTATCCCTGCCCCTCTCTGCCAGTGTGTATCCCTGCCCCTCTCTGCCAGTGTGTATCCCTGCCCCTCTCTGCCAGTGTGTATCTCAGCCCCTCTCTGCCAGTGTGTATCTCAGCCCCTCTCTGCCAGTGTGTAGCCCCTCTCTGCCAGTGTGTATCTCAGCCCCTCTCTGCCAGTGTGTATCTCAGCCCTCTCTGCCAGTGTGTATCTCTGCCCCTCTCTGCCAGTGTGTATCTCTGCCCCTCTCTGCCAGTGTGTATCCCTGCCCCTCTCTGCCAGTGTGTATCTCATTCCCTCTCTGCCAGTGTGTATCTCAGCCCCTCTCTGCCAGTGTGTATCTCTGCCCCTCTCTGCCAGTGTGTATCTCAGCCCCACTCTGCCAGTGTGTATCTGCCTGTATCTCAGCCTCTCTGCCAGTGTGTATCTCTGCCCCTCTCTGCCAGTGTGTATCCCTGCCCCTCTCTGCCAGTGTGTATCCCTGCCCCTCTCTGCCAGTGTGTATCTCAAACCATCTCTGCCAGTGTGTATCTCTGACATCTCTGCCAGTGTGTATCCCTGCCCCTCTCTGCCAGTGTGTATCTCAGCCCCTCTCTGCCAGTGTGTATCCCTGCCCCTCTCTGCCAGTGTGTATCCCTCCACTGAGATGAGGAATGATAAAGAGAAGGATGGTGTTAATGTAGGTCACCCTGTAGCGAGGAGTCACTAGGAGTCACTAGGAGCCGCTAGGAGCAGGAACACTGGCTAATGATATTACGGCAGGATAGGAGGTGGCTATGATCAATATCAGTACTTCATCATCAGGCGTCTCTGCCCTCGCGCACACACGCACACACGCACGCACACACACACTAGGTAAAGGTCAGTGCACTGCAGGAGTTGTTGCAGTACTCTGCCCAGTAATCAACCTTAGAGTATTTTGACTATCTGAACACCTTAACCTTTCATAACCTCCATGACTGGACTAGCATGGATCTGATACATATAGGAGTACAGAAACTGTTACTGAAATAAATCAAAATGAATCATTGTGTCATTTATTTTCATGTTTTTGGTTATAAGAAGACAAGGAGCGGATAGTGAAAGTGGTGAGAAAAGAGAAGAACAGTGGATGGGAAAGGCAATGAAAACAGCGGGAGTTAGAGGGAAGAGGGGTCTGAAATGTTTGCATGTGACTAATTGTGAGTGGCATGGACATTTTGTCAGGGGAGGGATGTCTGTTTCTCTCCAAAGATTGATTAGGTACATCAAGGGAGCCACTTCCTCACCAGGGCTGAGACAGAGCCTAATATGGATTTGTCTCAGTGCTCATACTTCTTCATTTGTTTTCATTATGCCGTGTCTAAATGGAGCCATACAAACAACAATGGCCAGATATCATCTAGGCTACGATCAAGATTGGCCTGACTGATTCATTGTTTTCGGGAGGCTTCCTCACTCCGAGGGGTTGGAATTGTCCATTTGTCCTGTGTCCCATCAGAGGGCATTCCGGAGAAGTGATGGATTATGGGTCACAGTGTCACGACTTCCACCGAAGGTGGCTCCTCTCCCTGTTCGGGCGGTGCTCGGCGGTCGTCGCCGCCGGCCTACTAGCTGCCACGGATCCATTTTTCCTTTCCGTTTGTGTCTGTCTGTATTGTTTACACCTGTGTCTGATTAGTTGATTTCAGTGGGTATATTTACCTCCGCTGCCTGCTAGTCTTTGTGCGGGATTGTTTTCTGTGGTTACGTTATTGAGGGGTGTGTGTCTGCACCACAGGGTTTCTTTTCTCAAGGCAGTTGTGCCGTTAGGTATTGAGTTTAGGAGTAGAGCTTTCTCCTCTGTGTGTAGCACTTTATTTCCCTGTGTTTGTGGCAACCTCGTTTGGGTGTGTTTTCAGTCCCATGTTGTAGTTGAGTTGGGACTGCTCATTAAATTATTTCGCCACGGGGATTTCCTTGCTCTCCTGCTCCCTGCACCTCCCTCCGTTAGGAGGCTCTTAACACACAGCTCAGATACTCCATACTGCAACAGGACAGCAAGGATATAAATATAAAACAAAATAAACATAATATTTCATCCAAATCTGACCATCGTCAAATATTTATTCTAACATTAGAAAATGTTATTTAAAAACAATGTAGACCTTTAGTACAGAAAGCAGCCCTAGGTATTCGTAGCCATCCAGAGGTAACTTATCAAGTTGATCTCCATGATCCATTTGGTGCAGTTACATTAAACTCCCATTTGATTTTAAGCCAGAAGTGCAGTCTGTTTTTCTGATTCTCCACAGTTACAGTATGTAGGATCTTCATTTGAGCCAGTTTGCTACAGCAGGAAAATAATCCTGCAGCAACAGGACATTTTAATTATTATGTGGATTATAATTATTGGACATTTTTTGTAGGGGTTGATACACTTTTTGCTAAATCAAGTCTGAACATTTATAAGTGGAAATCAAACTTTTGAAGCCTTTTATAAAGTGCAGAAATCACTCCACCATTTCCTGGTTGCTAAAACTAGCCTAATTTCAGTTTATGTGACAAAATAAGCTAGTATAGTGTAAAGAATCACTGTACCATCTAAACTACTATGAAGTATATTTTCCATAACCAAAAATATTGTTGTTTCAGATGTTTGAAGTTGATGTAAAAAAAAAATGAAAGTAAAAGACGCATAAACAAAATTTAAGAATGGGAATCATAGAAATGGAGCACATAGAACAGATCTACCACTTCTTAGACATGTTTTCAAGTATAATGATAGATCTATTACTCACATTTTCTATGTGAATTTGGTCAGGGTGCCCAAAACGTTACATATTGCCACTTTAAAACCCAAATACACTACAAGTTCGCATTTCCTAGTTTGCAGGAAAATTCTGAACAGTCAAAGGTTCCTTCCCCACCCTGAAAATGCCATATCGGTAATATATTGCAAAATGCATAGTGCATATTGTTCCCTGCGTTCAACATACTGTTTCAAATGAAATTACCAGCTCTGTGTCTTACATTTTGGCGGCCCTATGTGACATTTGGTTAGCTGAGATTGTTAGCTGACATGGGCTATTTGAGTGACTGTCAGTGACCTACATAACAAGAGAACTGCCAATGCACTAACACATTCAAAACTGTACTTTGTGTATTCTACTATCCATCTAACAGTAAGTTGAGACCCTCAACTGAGTTCTAAAAAAAGGGCCTTGCGGATGCAGGGCCCTGTGCCACCACTCATGTCGCTTATACCTAGCAACAGTACTGGAAATGACTTTCCCAGGAGGCACAGTTGATGATGTTTCTTTGATCAAAGAATATGACGGGTAGACAACCCTTTTATATATGAAGTGCGGCTGCTTGAAGAGATTATTTCCAAAATCCAAAATCTATATTCACCAATTTATTTTTCATTTTTATTTATTTTTCACCAGAAATAATTGCTTACCTTCATGTGTGTGTAAAATATTACTGTTCTCTGATTTAAAATGTTTGATTCCTAGATTTTAGTTGTGTAACACTATATATCCCTTGTTTAGCTGTAATGGAATGTTTGTCTCCTGCATTTGACTTTGACCTAGCTGTCTTAAAATGAATGGACTAGTTGTAAGTCACTCTGGATATGAGCGTCTGCTAAATGAATAAAACGTCAAATACAGTAGCGTGCGCTGTGGTTCTGGGGCCTGGGCCTTCAGTGAAGTCCTACACAGTCCCACCCGAATTAATCCACCTCTTATTACCATCATTATGATGCCATGGCTCTAGACACTATACATTTAGACAGAAACGCAGTATAACCAGGCGTTGCGTCACCTTGAAATTGACATTTTTATTCAGAGAATTGCAGGGGAAGAGTACAATACCTTTTCATTGTGCAGCTTCGTTGCCCTGCGCGCTTGTTCGTTGAGCTGTAGATCCACTCGGATGTCCCCAAATGTTTTCAAAAGCACCATTGTTTGTAAGTGCCCAGCCGTACTTTGGTGTCTCGTTGCTGCCTTGGTTAGACAACTCAGGTTTGCAAAGCCAGTGTGGCTCCAAACACCAAATCGATCACTTGCAAATAATAGGCATTCCCAGCAGTAGTTTGCAGTGCTTCTCGGAGCCTGTGAGTCATTGATAGCGCCCATAATTGAAAGTGGCAAACAAACCACTTTCTCGCCTGTGACAGGCTTTGTAGCGTCGGTGTCTACCTCTCCTGACAATGTCTAATTTTTCTTGAAAAGTTTGTCTTGAGAATGGTGTTATAATTATATCCTCGACCAAATCGATATCTTCTCCTTCCGCAATTGTGGGTTGAAATAACAGCTTAGTAGTACGCGTTGATCAATTTCAGTTTCCTAGTTCTGAGACCTGCCCATATAGGACCTGCCTCTCAATATTGGTAATCCAATCAAAAGACGTGCAGGCACTACGCCTGCTAGCTGGCTCCTGTGTAACACTGGAGCCAGCCAGCAGGCGTACAATAGCCAACTCTAAAGCTGATTGGTTGACACTAAATTTAAATTTCCATTCACTTTAAGCTACAAGTGCCCGCACTGTTGATTCTGAAGGCCTGAGGGCAGATTTTAGACCCCTGGCAACACATGACGGCTGAATATGATTGGATAAAATATCTAACATAAAGACCTGCCCTCCAAATCTCAACCTGGGGCTGGAAGCAGTGCAACCAAGAGGAACGCTATAAAATGAAGAGTGTAACTCTTACTCTGGGGAATAATTTAATACATATTTGTGGGAAAATATATTTTAAAAAAAATTATATTCTGATAATGTTTAGGCCAGCAGAGAAGGCCTTGCTGGCCCTGATGGCCCACCACTGGTCAAATATAAATGTTTTACATAAATACTGTATCTAATATTACTGTATTGATACATTTTTTATAATAATGTCACAAATATATAACTGGTACAGTTAAAAATGTAGTTATTTGTTACATTTGACTGTTTAAACCTAGGAGTACTACTTATTTCTCTGAGAATGAGGCAGATATATAGCATTTTGCAATTTTTGAAAATTATTTGTCTATCGTGATAGATTTCAAACAAATACATCTGTCATTGAACAACCCCATACCATGATTAGATAACGAAAAAACACCCCAATCTCTTTCATAAGCTCTTTAAACAATAAAAGCTAATTGACCAACTTTTCTGAAAATGGCAATGTAGAATTTTGGAAAGAAAATCTTACATTTTCCATGAGGGTTTCCACAGAGAAGGTCCTTGGACGTGGCCCTGTGATGTCTAACCTAGGTATCTCTCTCAGATGCCCTTGGCAACCTTACCTGTTTTACTACCAACCAACACTTACTGTGATGTCTAACCTGTTTTACTACCAACCAACACTTACTGTGATGTCTAACCTAGGTATCTCTCTCAGATGCCCTTGGAAACCTTACCTGTTTTACTACCAACCAACACTTACTGTGATGTCTAACCTAGGTATCTCTCTCAGATGCCCTTGGCAACCGTACCTGTTTTACTACCAACCAACACTTACTGTGATGTCTAACCTAGGTATCTCTCTCAGATGCCCTTGGCAACCTTACCTGTTTTACTACCAACCAACACTTACTGTGATGTCTGTGTTCTGTCTGTTTTTTAAACACATGTGAGATCCAATGTAGTGTTTTTCGTTGTTGCTATGGTAGCCAGGGAAAGCAGGCATGGAGTCCTGGGGAATATTAGATGTGTGAGGACAGAGGGATGTGTTGTCTGGTAATTACTCTGGTAATATGTTGTCTGGTAATTACTTTGTGTTTTTGTACTAGAAGGTTCTGGGGTGAAAAACTCTCCGCTGGATCATCTTTCAACTCTCCCTTTTGCACATGAAATGAGTTTCAGAGTCAGCAACCCCCAAATCAGATTCCTCTCCTGCAGACACAAGACCTTGGGCTGGGGAGTTCTTTCAGGGAATCAAACAGAAGGTGATTCTTTGCTGCAAGCAACAATTCACACAGACACATTTGATTGAAGTGTTTTTTTTGGGACAGGGGGTTTTCGGCAGAAAATAAATATTGAATTTGTCTGGAAACAACAAAGTTGCATTCTCTATTTGTGTTCGTGGTACACAGCAAAAACTCCTTCCAAAAATATGTCCTTTCTTCTCACTGAATGGCTAAACTTGTTTATGCTGGAGAAATGTCCAAGTCAAACAAAGATTAAACTGTCAGGGTTAGTGTTTTTTAAAGTCCTGGGAGACCATTTGTCCTGGGAGACCATTCAACCACAGTCAAACTTTAACATATTCATTCTGTAGACCAAAGAATTGTCTTGGCATGTAATGAAGACATGATGAAGACGTGAAGACATGAGAGTCAAGACGCATGTGAAACGTTTAATAAAACAATAACCATAAAACGAGACAACATAACAATAGCATCTTGGCATAAACACAGAATTAATATTGACTGGGGAAGGAACCTAAGGGAGTGCCAGATATAGGGGAGGTAATAAGTGAGGTGATGGAGTCCAGGTGTGCCTCAAGATGACGTGCAGGTGCGAGTAATGATTGATGTCAGGTGTGCGTAATGATGGATTCCAGGACTGGTGGTTAGTATACCGGCGACATCGAACGCCGGAGTTTACAGTTGATGCCATGTCAATTCACTCAATGAAGACACATGTTCTCAGAATCATTTTTACTCTTTTCCTTTGGGGCTTGTCACCATGATTGAGGCTACCATATCTCCAGTACAGTCCCATTCACCTTCGCTTATGGCTTCATGTCAAAGCCAGGTGATAGTGTGCCAGTTCCTTTGTTCAGTTAGTAGATCAGCATTTAGACTTTCGGGGGATTTTGGTCTTTTGTGATTTTTTTAATTAAACAAATATTTTCATATGTAAAACCATATTCACTGCAAAGCCTCCTATTACCTTCACACTGTGGAACAATCACAGTATATAGATGGTGATGACAAGAGTAGGGGACATGACTCTCCCTCTCCCCCAGTGCAGATGCTCTGGGGCAGGGTTGTGGTCATTTCAGAGAGCTCCTGCATCTGAAAACGTAATTCCCAGGGGCAGATCAATTTGTGAGATGTGACAGGAATGAAGGTGGGAGGAGAGAGGGATGCACCCGGTCATAGCTTTAGCCTGTTCTAATCCCTGACCAGGGTCACAGGAAGGCAGAGAGGCACAAAGACCTGCTCCATTTCACCAGTGCACAGGAGTCAGACAGACAAAGACAACCACACGGACCCTCTGTGGTAACACAATGATTCTGTAGAATCACTAACACACTCTGACATAAAGCATTGGAACAATGAGGAGTTTAGTGAGCTGAAGTGTTGTAATCAGGAAATGTAATGGGAACTTGACAATAAGATGTCCTACAGACATTCTTTTTTTTCTGACCATTCAATCTTCTGAAATAGCAGCTTCTTTACCCTTAAATATTTGGTATTATAAAAGCGAAACACGATGAATGACATACTGTAGAATACAAACATTTGAAGCCGCGTCTGTGAAATGCCTCCCTATGCACAGATGATGAATGAGATGTGTTGTGAGAGCAGCCGAGAGGAATGTCCAGTATAAGCCAAGTAACACCAACGTCTTTTTAGATTCGTTTTATACCCTGGAACTATTTGTAACCAACGATCCCTGTTATCCTCAGAGACTACAAGCTCCTCCCTCTAAGAGAAGCTCCTATCAAAGCGACCAGGGCTGTCCCAGTAGCTGTAGACCTCAAACTCATTCCCCGGATGGCCGAGTGTCTGTGGGTTTTCGCTCCACCATTGTACTTAATTGATTAATTAAGGTAATTAGTTAGCAACTCCCCTCACCTGCTTGTCTAGGTCTTAATTGGACACAAACTGAAAGGAAATAACAAAAACAGCATATACTCAGCCCTCCATGGAATGAGTTTGACACCCCTACTGTAGACTGTCTGAACACCCCTCTACACACCGCCTGTCTATGGCTCAGTCCAAACAGCCAGCAGCTGTTTACAGGCTGCCTTTGATGTTGACATGGGCAGTCTATCACTGCTTTCACTAGGCTGTCTGGTGTAGCAGTATTGAGCCATGCTGAGTGTCAGGGAGCAGGGTTCACCTACCCAGCCTCCCAGCCTGAGAGAGCAGGAAACAGGCAGGAAACAGCTCTGATGGTCCTTTAGCCTATCACACAGAGAGAGAGAGAAAGAAAAGAGAGAGAGAAAGAAATAAAGAGAGAGAGAGAAACCTCTCTCTATAGAAACCTACCCCAAAATTGGAATCAATTTTAGAGAACTGTCTGGACAAAATCTTTCACTGCATTTGTGAAGGTATAAACCCAGCAGTAGAAAGCCTCACCTGCATATTTTACCTTTCAGATTCCCTATCAAACTTTAAAATCCCACACTAAACAAACAACAACACAAAGAGCTATCTATCCATAATGGAGATGTATGGATAAACCACTTCTCCAACCTTTTTGGCCATATAACAAAGAACCAAAAGCAAAAACATATACATGATATATACATACTTGACAAAAATGATTCAGCTATTAAATACTACCAGAACCCACTGGATTATCCAATTACATTGAACCAACTACAGGACAGAATACAAACCCTCTAACCCAAAAAGGCCTGTGGTGTTGATGGTATCCTAAATGAAATGATAAAATATACATACCGCAAATTCCAATTGGCTACACTTAAACTCTTTAACATTCCTCAGCTCTGGCATCTTCCCAAATATTTGAAACCATTGATCACCCAATCCACAAAAATGTAGACAAATTTGATCCCAATAACTACTTTGGATATGTGGCAACAGCAACCTCTGCATAATTAAACAGCAGACTGCTACATTTCCTCAGCGAAAACAATGTCCTGACAATTGTCAAATTGTCTTTTTTACCATAATACTGTATGACAGATCACATAGTCATGCTGCACACCCTTATTGACTAACAAACAAACCAAAACAAAAGCAAAGTCTTCGCATGTTTAATTGATTGAAAAATAGCTTTTGACTCAATTTGGTACGAGGGTCTGCTGTATACATTTATGGTAAGCGTTTTTTTTGGAAAAGCATATGACGTTTATGGAATCGATGTAAACAAACAAGTGTGTGGTTAATTTTTTTTTAAAGACACAGATTTCTTTCTTTAGGGCCGGGAGGTGAGACAGGGATGCAGCTTGAGCCCCACCATCTTCAACATATATATAAATACATTTACGAGGGCACGAGAACAGTCTGCTAGAGCACCCTACTAGACACTGACGTAAAATGTCTACTGTTTGCTGATGATCTGGTGCTTCTGTCACCAACCAAGGAGCACCTAGATCTACAGAAGCACCTAGATCTTCTGCACAGATTCAGTCAGACCTGGGCCCTAACAGTAAATCTCAGTAAGACAATTACAAATTCCATCTAGACACCATTGCCTAAGAGCACACAAAAAAAACAATACTTACCTCGGCCTAAACATCAGCACCACAGGCAATTTCCACAAAGCTGTGAAAGATCTGAGAGACATTAAAATGAACGTAAAATGTGACATCCAAATTAGGATCTGTTTCGAAATACTTGCCCTCTATGGTTGTGAGGTCTGGGGTTCATTCACCAACCAAGAATTCACAAAATGAGACAAACACCAATTTGAGACTGCATGCAGTCGTATAACATAAAACCCCCCAAAATGCATGCAGATCAGAATTAGGACGATACCCGCTAATTATCAAAATCCAGAATAGAGCCGTTAAAGTCTACAACCACCTAAAAGGAAGCGATTCCCAAACCTTCCATAACAAAGCCCTCAACCTACAGAGAGAGATGAACCTGGAGAAGAATCCCCTAAGCAGGCTGGTCCCCACAGAGCCCCAGGACAGCAACACAATTAGACCCAACAATATCATGATAAAACAAAAACATAATTACTTGACACTTTGGAAAGAATTAACCAAAAATCTGGGCAATCTAGAATGCTATTTGGCCCTAAGCAGAGACGCTTTGATTATGTACAGATTCAGTGACCATAGACCTGTCTCTCAAGAGAAGACAGGCTGTGTGCACACTGCCCACAAAATGAGGTGGAAACAGAGCTGAATTTTCTAACCTCTTTCCAAATGCATGACCATATTAGAGACACATATTTACACAGACCCACAAAGAATTTAAATGCAATTCAAATTTTGATAAACTCCATCTTTTGGGGGAAATACCACTGTGTGCCATCACAGCAGCAAGATTTGTGACCTGATGCCATAAGAAAAGAGCAACCACCTTTGTAAATACCCTCATTTAGGTTTATTTATTTCCCCCTTTGTACTTAGGCTATTTGCACATCATTACAACACTGTATATAGACATAAAATAATATTTGCAACATCTATATTCTTTTGAAATGTAATGTTTACTCTTCATTTTTGTTAATTGTTTATTTTACATGCTTTGGTAATGTAAACACTTTTCCCATGCCAATAAAGCACCATTGAATTGAGAGAGAGAGAGAAACTAGGGTTAGGTTTAGAAACTAGGGTTAGGTTTAGAAACTAGGGTTAGGGTTATGGGCCCTTCCACTCCATTGATGATTGGTCTAGTCCAGGAGGATTATATAGATCATAAACAACTGGATGTCTCAGCCTTTCTCCCATAACCTGGAGAGAAACAGCTTTACTTCCTTTGATCATACCAATGGAAATGCTTGGTCTGGTGCATGGGGGTGTAGAGGGGGTCAATGAGGGGATCTGGTGGATGGGGTTGTAGAGGGTGTCAGTGACGGGATCTGGTGATTGGGGGGGTAGAGGGGGTCAGTAAGGTGCTCTGGTGAATAGTGGTGTAAAGGGGGTCAGTTAGGGGTCTGGTGCATGGGGGTGTAGAGGGGGTCAGTGAGGGGGTCTTGTGCTTTCTCCTCAGTGGTCACAGCAGAGGGCAGGTGGCAAGTTGAAATGGTCAGCAGATAAATGATGGCTCCACATCTGGAAATGTTTGACAAATAAATAACGGCCGATGGGTCATACATCATCAGCTTCCCTCCAAAGACAACATTCATTCTTATTATAACCTTGGGAAACCCAACAGAAACTGTCAAATAAGGCGGCTGTGATTTCTTGGGGCGAGAAAGCTGTTTTTGTCAGTGTAATAAAATAATAGAATATTGCTACACCTGAGAGAGCTGCCTGGGACTGGGTGCATTGATCTATGATGACTGAGGTTGCTCCTGACAGACACACTGTCACTGGCCAACACTTCCTGGTAACATGCACTGACGAGCTGTACCCCCACAGGGCTGCTCTACAGGGCTAATCCACAGAGCTGTGACTCCACAGGGCTAATCCACAGAGCTGTGCCTCCACAGGGCTAATCCACAGAGCTGTGCCTCCACAGTGTTAATCCACAGAGATGTGCCTCCACAGGGCTAATCCACAGAGCTGTGCCTCCACAGGGCTAATCCACAGAGCTGTGCCTCCACAGGGTTAATCCACAGAGATGTGCCTCCACAGGGCTAATCCACACGTCAGCCAGGAGAACACCCACAATCCCACTTGCCAAACGCCAGCATGGGGGCATCTTTCTCAAATGGCCTTTTAATGAAAATAATCAGAATCCAGAAGTGAACAATAGGGACAATTTCAGGCCTTTCCAAACTGTGAATTGATTGACATTTTGGTGAGGATATTTAGAAGTTTATGAAATGTATGTCAGCAAATATCGCAACTAAATATACAATACACTGAATTTTAAACATCAAACTAAAATTAATCTGTCCACAACTGTTTGGATATAATTTTATAGAACAATAAAATAAACTAAAGACAGTAGATAGAGAGAGATTTCCAGAACTTTATATGTAACCAATTGTGGATTTTTCATTTTTTCTGGACCATGACAGCAGGGGAGTAGGCACAATCAGATTATTTATTATTTAAAACAAATGCTCAATCTAATATATATACAGTACCAGTCAAAAGTTTGGACACACCTACTCGTTCCAGGGTTAGTCTTTATTTTTTACTATTTTCTACATTGTATAGTAATAATCAAGACAACAAAACTGTGTAATAACACACACGGAATCATGTAGTAAGTGTTAAACAAATCTAAATATATTTTATATTTGAGATCTTCAAAGTAGCCACCCTTTGCCTTGATGACAACTTTGCACACTCTTGGCATTCTCTCAACCAGCTTCATGAGGTAGTCACCTGGAATGTATTTCAATTAACAAGTGTGCCTTGTTAAAAGTTCATTTGTGGAATTTCTTTCCTTCTTAATGCGTTTGAGTCGATCAGTTATATTATGACAAGGTAGTGGGGTATACAGAAGATAGCCCTATTTCATAAAAGACCAAGTCCATATTATGGCAACAGCTCAAATAAGCAAAGAGAAATGACAGTCCATCATTACTTTAAGACATGGAGGTCAGTCAATACGGAACTTTGAAAGTTTCTTCAAGTGCAGTAGCAAGAACCATCAAGAGCCGTGAAGATCAACGCTGGATACTGACCAGCTCAAATTGGTCTCATGTAGCAAAATTTGAAATTGTATTTTTTATACATTGGATTAAATAGAGATTCAGAGCTACAAAATGATATATCATACACTGCAACTGAGGAACAATGGGAAAGTAATTCTGCTTTGAAAGTTGATCAACTTGTAACTTCACTTTTGAGAAAGGGCCTTTGAAAGTTTTGGTACATACTGGAGTGCTCTTCTTTGTCTACACCATTCAGCATTGTTCACACCCTCTTAAGCTTTAGCCCCACCCATCTCTAAAAGGATTCACATGTTGTGCTAAGCAGTTAGTAGTGTAGTGAAGATTAAGACTAAAAATGTGGCAAACGTAGTAGCCTACAATAAGGAACAATTCCAGGAAAACAGTGTCCATATTCTGTTTTTTATATTAGACACTTGCCCAGACGCACTAAATTGATGGGTCATGTGAAATACAGTGCCTTGCGAAAGTATTCGGCCCCCTTGAACTTTGCGACCTTTTGCCACATTTCAGGCTTCAAACATAAAGATATAAAACTGTATTTTTTTGTGAAGAGTCAACAACAAGTGGGACACAATCATGAAGTGGAACGACATTTATTGGATATTTCAAACTTTTTTAACAAATCAAAAACTGAAAAATTGGGCGTGCAAAATTATTCAGCCCCTTTACTTTCAGTGCAGCAAACTCTCTCCAGAAGTTCAGTGAGGATCTTTGAATGATCCAATGTTGACCTAAATGCCTAATGATGATAAATACAATCCACCTGTGTGTAATCAAGTCTCCGTATAAATGCACCTGCACTGTGATAGTCTCAGAGGTCCGTTAAAAGCGCAGAGAGCATCATGAAGAACAAGGAACACACCAGGCAGGTCCGAGATACTGTTGTGAAGAAGTTTAAAGCCGGATTTGGATACAAAAAGATTTCCCAAGCTTTAAACATCCCAAGGAGCACTGTGCAAGCGATAATATTGAAATGGAAGGAGTATCAGACCACTGCAAATCTACCAAGACCTGGCCGTCCCTCTAAATTTTCAGCTCATACAAGGAGAAGACCGATCAGAGATGCAGCCAAGAGGCCCATGATCACTCTGGATGAACTGCAGAGATCTACAGCTGAGGTGGGAGACTCTGTCCATAGGACAACAATCAGTCGTATATTGCACAAATCTGGCCTTTATGGAAGAGTGGCAAGAAAAAAGCCATTTCTTAAAGATATCCATAAAAAGTGTCATTTAAAGTTTGCCACAAGCCACCTGGGAGACACACCAAACATGTGGAAGAAGGTGCTCTGGTCAGATGAAACCAAAATTGAACTTTTTGGCAACAATGCAAAACATTATGTTTGGCGTAAAAGCAACACAGCCCATAACCCTGAACACACCATCCCCACTGTCAAACATGGTGGTGGCAGCATCATGGTTTGGGCCTGCTTTTCTTCAGCAGGGACAGGGAAGATGGGAAGATGGATGGAGCCAAATACAGGAGCATTCTGGAAGAAAACTGCAAAAGACTTGAAACTGGGATGGAGATTTGTCTTCCAACAAGACAATGATCCAAAACATAAAGCAAAATCTACAATGGAATGGTTCAAAAATAAACATATCCAGGTGTTAAAATGGCCAAGTCAAAGTCCAGACCTGAATCCAATCGAGAATCTGTGGAAAGAACTGAAAACTGCTGTTCACAAATGCTCTCCATCCAACCTCACTGAGCTCGAGCTGTTTTGCAAGGAGGAATGGGAAAAATGTCAGTCTCTCGATGTGCAAAACTGACATACCCCAAGCGACTTACAGCTGTAATCGCAGCAAAAGGTGGCGCTACAAAGTATTAACTTAAGGGGGCTAAATAATTTTGCCCGCCCAATTTTTCAGTTTTTGATTTGTTAAAAAAGTTTGAAATATCCAATAAATGTCGTTCCACTTCATGATTGTGTCCCACTTGTTGTTGACTTTATGTTTGAAGCCTGAAATGTGGCAAAAGGTCGCAAAGTTCAAGGGGGCCGAATACTTTCGCAAGGCACTGTAAATGCTATAACCCCCAGCAACATCAAGTGGTGGAAAAAGTACTAAATTGTCATAGAGTAAAACTATAAATCATTTAAAATTCCTTCTTTTTAACCAGACGGCACAATAAAAAAAACACTCCAACACTCAATTTACAAACGAAGCACTTGTGTTTAGTGAGTCAACCAGGTCAGAGGCAGTAGGGATGACCAGGGTTTTTCTCTTGATAAGTGTGTTAATTAAACAATTTCTGTCAAAATGTAAATAGTACTTTTAGGTGTCAGGGAAAATGTATAGAGTAAAAAGTACATTTTCTATACGAATGTAGTGGACTTCCTGGACTTCCTGACGGGCCGCCCGAGGTGGTGAGGGTAGGTAGCAACACATCTGCCACACTGATCCTCAACACTGGAGCTCCCCATGGGGTGCGTGCTCTGTCCCCTCCTGTACTCCCTGTTCACCCACGACTGCGTGGCCAGGCATGACTCCAACACCATCGTTAAGTTGGTAGGCCTGATCACTGACAATGACAAGACAGCCAATAGGGAGGAAGTCAGAGACCTGGCCGGGTGGTGCCAGAATAACAACCTATCCCTCAACGTAACCAAGACTAAGGAGATTGTTGTGGACTACAGGAAAAGGAGGACCAAGCACGCCCCCATTCTCATCGACGAGGCTGTAGTGGAGCAGGTTGAGAGCTTCAAGTTCCTTGGTGTCCACATCAACAACAAACTAGAATGGTCCAAACACACCAAGACAGTCGTGAAGAGTGAACGACAAAGCCTATTCCCCTCAGGAAACTAAAAAGATTTGGCATGGGTCCTGAGATCCTCAAAAGGTTCTACATCAAGAGCATCCTGACTGGTTGCATCACTGCCTGGTACGGCAACTGCTCGGCCTCTGACCGCAAGGCACTACAGACGGTAGTGCGTATGGCCTAGTACATCACTGGGGTTAAGCTGCCTTCCATCCAGGACCTCTACACCAGGCGGTGTCAGAGGAAGGCCCTAAAAATTGTCAAAGACCCCAGCTACCCCAGTCATAGACTGTTCTCTCTACTACCGCATGGCAAGCGGTACCGGAGTGCCAAGTCTAGGACAAAAAGGTTCTCAATAGTTTTTACCCCCAAGACATAAGACTCCTCAACAGGTAATCAAATGGTTATCCGGACTATTTGCATTGTGTGCCCCCCCAAACCCTCTTTTTATGCTGCTGCTACTCTCTGTTTATCATATATGCATAGTCACTTTAACTATACATTTATGTACATACTACCTCAATTGGGCTGACCAACCAGTGTTCCCGCACACTGGCTAACTGGGCTATCTGCATTGTGTCCCATCCACCACCCGCCAACCCCTCTTTTACGCTACTGCTACTCTCTGTTCATAATATATGCATAGTCACTTTAACCATATCTATATGTACATACTACCTCAATCAGCCTGACTAACCGGTGTCTGTATGTAGCCTCACTATTTTATAGCCTCGCTACTGTATATAGTCTGTTTTTTACTGTTGTTTTATTTCTTTACCTACCTATTGTTCACCTAATACATTTTTTGCACTATTTGTTGAATGACACATATACAGAAAGGGGTTGTTTGTATTGTCTCTATAAAAGCAGAGACCTGGCTATGTTTGTTAAGCTTTCAACTCTGAACCATTCTTGGTGATGTTGTTTGCTTCATTTTTGCAAATCTTATGATAAAGTGTTGTTTGAAAGCATCTGCAGTCTCTCTTCCCTTTGATTAGATATTCCACGACAACTTCCAGTCTGACTCAGTAGGCGGGCACACCATCCACCACTTCCAAGTATATTACTCGCTAATGTTCAGTCTATGGACAATTAAGTATATGAGCTCTGGGCAAGGATCTCCTTCCAGAGAGACATCAGGGACTGTAACATATTCTGTTTCACAGAATCATGGCTCTCTCTGGATATACTGTCCCTGTCGATACAGACAGCAGGGTTTTCAGTATATCCCACACAGGAATACAGAACTCTCTGGGAAGAAGAAGAGTGGTGGTGTATGTTTCATGATTAACCACTCATGGTGTGATTGTGATAATGTACAGAAACTCAAGTCCTTTTTTCATCCATCCTTGAGTACCTCACAATGAAATGCTGACCGGATTACGTCCCAAAATAATTATCTTCTGTTATAGACACAGCCGTGTATATTCTCCCTCAAGCCGATACCACGACGGCCCTCAAGGAACTACACTGGACTTTATGCAAACTGGAAACCACATATCCCAAGGCCGCATTTATTGTAGCGGGCTATTTTAACAAATTTGAGATAAACGCTACTGAAGTTCTATCAACACACTGACTGAAGTACTCGCACTGGGAAAACACTCAACCACTGCTATTACCTTTTCCAGATGCCTACAAGGCCCTCCCCCGCCCTGCCATATCACGGGCACCTGACGTCTTGCTCCCAGACAAGCTAAACACCTTCTTCACCAGCTTTGAGGATAACACTTTCATTCTCCATGTCCAACGTGAGTAAGACATTTAAGCATGTTAACCCTCGCAAGGCTGCCGGCCCAGACGGCATCCCGAACTGCGTTCTCAGAGCATGAGCAGTCCAGCTGGCTGGAGTGTTTACAGAAATATTCAATCTCTCCCTATCCCAGTCTGCTGTCCCCACTTACTTCAAGGTGTCCACTATTGAAAAGAAAGCAAAGTTAACTGAACGAAATGACTATCACCCCGTAGCACTCACTTCTGTCATCATGAAGTGCTTTGAGAGACTAGTTATCACCTCTACCTTACCTGACACCATAGACCCACTTTAATTTGCTTACCGCACCAATAGATCCACAGATGATGCAATCACCATTGCACTGCACAATCCCATCTGGACAAGAGAATTCTGTTCATTGACGATAGCTCAGTCTTCAATACCCTAGTACCCCCAAGCTCATCATCAAGCTCATGGACCTGGGTCTGAATCCCGCACTGTGCAACTGGGTCCTGGACTTCCTGATGGGATAGACGACACAACCATAGTAGGCCAGATTACCAAAAATGATGAGACAGCCTACAGGTAGGAGGTGAGGGCCATGGCGGAGTGGTGCCCAGAAAAGAACCTCTCCCTCAACATCAGCAAATCAAAGGAACTTATTGTGTACTTCAGGAAAAAGCAGAGGGAGCACGCCCCATCCACATTGATGGGACCGCAGTGGAGAAGGTGGAATACTTAATGTTCCTCCGTGTATACATCACTGACGATCTGAAATTGTCCACCCACACAGACAGTGGCCCCTAAGACCCTCACACACTTTTACAGATGCACAATTGAGAGCATCCCGTTGGGCTGTATCACTGCCTGGTACAGCAACTGCACCGCCCGCAACCACAGGGCTCTCCAGAGGGTGGTGCGGTCTGCCCTAAGCATCATCGGGGTTACACTGCCTGCCCTCCAGGTCACCTACAGCACCCCCGATGTTGCAGGAGGGCCCAAAAAAATCATCAAGGACATCAACCATATGAACCACGGCCTATTCACCCCATTATCATTCAGAAGGGGAGGTCAGTACAGGTACATCAAAGCTGGAACCGAGAGCTTCTATCTCAAGGCCATCACTGTTAAATAGCCATCATTAGCCGGCTACCACCCGGCTACTCAACCCTGCATCTTAGAGGCTGCTGCCATATATACATAGACATGAAACCACTGGTCACTTTAATAATGGAACACTAGTCACTTTAATAATATTTACATACTACTTTACTCATTTCACATGCATATACTGTGTTCTATTCTCCCTCCTGTCCGGAGCTGCCAGAGCCGCCCTCCTGTCCGGAGCTGCCAGAGCCCCCCGTCAGTCCGCCAGAGCCGTCCGTCAGTCCGGAGCCGCCAGAGTCTCCCGTTTGTCCGGTGCCGCCAGAGTCTCCCGCCTGTCCGGTGCCGCCAGAGTCTCCCGCCTGTCCGGTGCCGCCAGAGTCTCCCTCTTATTCGGGGCCCGCTGTAGGGGTCCCCAGTTCGGGGTCGGTGGCGAGGGTCGCCACTCCAGAGGCGCCACCTAAGTGGGCCAAGACTAATGTGGAGTGGGGTCTAGATCCCGCACCAGAGCCACCACCACGGTGAAATGCCCACCCAGACCTTCCCCTATATGTTCAGGGGGGGGTACTGTCACGTCCTGACTTTAGTTCCTTTTTTATGTCTCTATTTTGGTTTGGTCAGGGCGTGAGTTGGGGTGGGCATTCTATGTTTTGTTCTGTGTGTTGTACATCTATGTGTTTGGCCTGGTATAGTTCTCAATCAGAGGCAGCTGTCAATCGTTGTCTCTGATTGAGAACCATACTTAGGTAGCCTGTTCCAACCTGTGTTTGTGGGTAGTTGTTTCCTGTTTCTAGTCTTTCACTCTCTTTGTTGTTTTTTGTCATTCAGTGTTCAGTTTATTTAATTAAATTTACTATGAACACTTACCATGCTGCGTGTTGGTCCGATGATTCCTATTCCTCATCAGACGAAGAGGAGAGCCGTTACACACCCGCAATAACATCTGCTAAATATTTGTACGTGACCAGTACAATTTGATGTGATTTGATTTGTGTTATTTCATAGTTTAGATGTCTTCACTGTTATTCCACAAAGTAGAAAAAAGTAAAATAAAGAAAAACCCTTGAATGAGTGGGTGTGTCCAAACCTTTGACTGGTAACTGGATATATATATATATATATATATATATATATATATATATATATACATATACTACAGTTCAAAAGTTTGGGGTCACTTAGAAAGGTCCTTGTTTTTGAAAGAAAAGCAATTTTTTTCCCATTAAAATATCATCAAATTGATCAGAAATACAGTGTAGAAATTGTTAATGTTGTAAATGACTATTTTAGCTGGAAACAGCTGATTTTTTATGGAATATCTACATAGGCGTACAGAGGCCCATTATCAGCAACCATCACTCCTGTGTTCCAATGGCACGTTGTGTTAGCTCATCCAAGTTTATAATTTTAAAACGATAATTGATCATTAGAAAACCCTTTTGCAATTATGTTAGCACAGCTAAAAACTGTTGTCCTGATTAAAGAAGCAATAAAACTGTCCTTCTTTAGACAAGTTGCGTATCTGGAGCATCAGCATTTGTGGGTTCGATTACAGGCTCAAAATGTCCAAAAACAAAGAGCTTTCTCCTGAAACTTGTCAGTTTATTCTTATTCTGAGAAATGAAGGCTATTCCATGTGGGAAATTGCCAAGAAACTGAAGATCTCATGCAATGCTGTGTACTACTCCCGTCTCAGAACAGCGCAAACTGTCTCTAACCAGAATAGAAAGAGGAGTGGGAGGCCCCACTGTACAACTGAGCAAGAGGACAAGTACATTGGAGTGTTTATGTTCCAGTCTAGCTATTAATTACAGGCCTATGGTTTATTATGTGTAGGTCTATGTGAGTCATGGATTTACGTAGGCCTGCAAGACTATTTAGTCTGTAATGTAAAATCACATGTTAGATGGTTTGGTGTGTGTGTAGTCAATTTCAATAGGGTGTAGTGTAGGCTATGCTTTTATGATCATTTCATGATGATTTGAGTCCCTTCATTTGGGGACACCTACATTTATGCAGGCCCTGCCATCAATGGATTTCTGCCCATGCCACTGCCTTACAGACTGTTAAATGCAGCTGGGCCAGAGGCCACATGTTCTGAGTGTCAGAGAGCTAACCTCATTAAGTATCTGTCTTCAGAACTTGTCTCTGTTACCAAACATTCCAGTAATGCAATGTAGGCAGGGTATGGAGAGAGGAATCTGAAAGTCATTTTGGTAAAGTGTCATTCCCCAAGTCCTGATGAGCAAGAAAAACAGGATTCTGTCTGATCTGCATGTAAAACCCAAATATTGTGAAGGAAATATTCTATCAGGAACCTTTCAGTGGGAGATTATCATAATAGTGCAGTAATAATCTGTCAGCTGAATGCTCAGTTCATCATCATTTCTTAATCAATTGAATTATTTCAAATGACTGAGAAGGTGAATGACAGAGCTTTATGGTAACTGGTGGAGTAGGGATGAGACATATTTACATTGATATTATAGTCTCCTCCCACATGAGTTTGGCATAGCGAGCCATACATGGATATGCACTACTGTTCAAAAGTTTGGGGTAACTTAGAAATGTCCTTGTTTTTGAAAGAAAAGCCCATTTTTTTGTCCATTAAAATAACATCAAATTGATCAGAAATCGTGTTGACATTGTTAATGTTGTAATTCTGTGTACTACTCCCTTCACAGAACAGCACAAACTGGCCCTAACTAGAATAGAAAGAGGAGTGGGAGGCCCCGGTGCACAACTGAGCAAGAGGACAAGTACATTAGAGTTTCTAGTTTGAGAAACAGACGCCTCACAAGTCCTCAACTGGCAGCTTGCCACCGGGGCCCGCCGTTGTAACTGCTTACTGACTGTACACTGTAACGTTACTGCATGATTGTAGAGGGTTTACTATCGCTTTAGAATGATTAGTTATGCCGACTATGACGTTACTTAGATAATATGGTGCCAACGATGTGGTGTACATTGAAGTCCACAAGCGAAGGGAAGAGGTGAGAAGAGGAGAGAGCATGGATGCGAGAAGGAATACAATGTGGCTGTGTGTTTACTCGTGATCAGGGGTGTATTAATTCAGCCTATACTGTTGAAAAACGTTTCTTAAACTGAAGCAAAATGGGGATAAACATACTTGAATTTGTCCAATATAAATTCTCGTTTGCAACTGTTGGACCAATGATTACATCCTATATCAGCTAGATTGAGGCAAGAGTGTGCAAGGCGGTGTTGAATGTCACTGTTCGTCCATGTGTCACTGTCTGTCACCTCAAATTTGTCTCTCGACCTCTGTGCTAGGTTGTAGCAACCTCATGATGGTTCTAGGGGAAATTTGAGTATCATGTAGTAGCCTAAACCTATCGCCATCAAACTGGATGAATGGAATATGAATGACAGTCATCCAATATGCTGTAATAGAAACAAGGCCATGCTCATGAAAAAGAATTGTCCTCCTTCATCTTAAAAGAGTACTGACCGCCACTGATGTGGATATAACTTGATCTTATTGGGAGACATTAACTAGCTCTTTTAGACAAAGAGATGTGGATAGAGAATGCATTAACAATCAGACTGATTGCCTGGCAATGAACTGCATGTGAAATCAAGATGTAATAAACGAAATGGAGCAGTCTGTGCATCCAAAGCAGGTGGAATCTAACGAGCAAGCCAATTACAGAGCAGTGCAATGTGATGTGCTGTTCTCACCAGGCACAGAGTTTAATCAAGAATCATTCAATTAAGTGCTCAACACACTCAAGTCAGTACCGCTGTGCTGTAAATTAATGTGAATAGGAAATCTAACATCCCTGCATTTTAACAAATGAAGAGATTGAGGAAAGCAATCTATTTAATCGACCACTTTGAACATATATTGTCAGTGAGTGTAAGTGGATTTTCCTTTACATTATATGTTGTGCTTTTTAAATCAACACACAATGTGTGTTTAGGATCCATGGAGGCATGTTGAATATTCTGTTTGAAAACGGGTTAAACTAAAGGTAATTTTGAAAGGGGAGAGCAATATACCTATCAGTTTTGAGTGTGCCATTTTCAATGTGGGAGAAGTCTGGGATGGACATTTATTTGGTTGTTTTTGTATTTTTGTTGAATTTATGCCAATGTTATTGTATATATAGTATGTGACCTGTAGCAAGGCCCATTATAGGATATTGTGTGTAGATTGATAAAATTAATTTAACACATTTTAGAATAAGGCTGTAAGGTAAGAAATTGTGGAAAAGGGGAAGGTGTCTGAATACTTTCTGAATGCAAAGCATATACAGCATGTGGCCTGTAGCACAGCCCATCAATGTTATAGTATATATAGCATGTGGCCTGTAGCACAGCCCATCAATGTTATAGTATATATAGCATGTGGCCTGTAGCACAGCCCATCAATGTTATAGTATATATAGCATGTGTCCTGTAGCACAGCCCATCAATGTTATAGTATATACAGCATGTGGCCTGTAGCACAGCCCATCAATGTTATAGTATATATAGCATGTGGCCTGTAGCACAGCCCATCAATGTTATAGTATATATAGCATGTGGCCTGTAGCACAGCCCATCAATGTTATAGTATATACAGCATGTGGCCTGTAGCACAGCCCATCAATGTTATAGTATATACAGCATGTGGCCTGTAGCACAGCCCATCAATGTTATAGTATATACAGCATGTGGCCTGTAGCACAGCCCATCAATGTTATAGTATATATAGCATGTGTCCTGTAGCACAGCCCATCAATGTTATAGTATATATAGCATGTGGCCTGTAGCACAGCCCATCAATGTTATAGTATATACAGCATGTGGCCTGTAGCACAGCCCATCAATTTTATAGTATATACAGCATGTGGCCTGTAGCACAGCCCATCAATGTTATAGTATATACAGCATGTGGCTGGTAGCACAGCCCATCAATGTTATAGTATATACAGCATGTGGCCTGGTAGCACAGCCCATCAATGTTATAGTATATACAGCATGTGGCTGGTAGCACAGCCCATCAATGTTATAGTATATACAGCATGTGGCTGGTAGCACAGCCCATCAATGTTATAGTATATATAGCATGTGGCTGGTAGCACAGCCCATCAATGTTATAGTATATACAGCATGTGGCCTGTAGCACAGCCCATCAATGTTATAGTATATACAGCATGTGGCCTGTAGCACAGCCCATCAATGTTATAGTATATACAGTGGCCTGTAGCACAGCCCATCAATGTTATAGCATATATAGCATGTGGGCTGTAGCAAGGACCATGCAACTCAGCATTCTTTGTCCTCCAAACACAACGAGTTGAGTTTTTACCAAAAAGTTCTATTTTGTATTTTTCCATTTCCTAATAATTTCTCCCACAGATTCAGTCTTCCCAGCCTGGTGCAGGTCTACAATTTTGTTTCTGGTGTCCTTTGACAGCTCTTTGGTCTTGGCCATAGTGGAGTTTGGAGAGTGACTGTTTGAGGTTGTGGACAGGTGTCTTTTATACTGATAACAAGTTCAAACAGGTGCCATTAATACAGGTAACGAGTGGAGGACAGAGGAGCCTCTTAAAGAAGAAGTTACAGGTCTGTGAGAGCCAGAAATCTTGCTTGTTTGTAGGTGACCAAATACTTATTTTCCACCATAATTTGCAAATACATTCATAAAAAATCCTACAATGTGATTTTCTGGATTTTCTTTCTCATTTTGTCTGTCATAGTTGAAGTGTACCTATGATGAAAATTACAGGCCTCTCTCATCTTTTTAAGTGGGAGAACTTGCACAATTGGTGGCTGACTAAATACTTTTTTGCCCCACTGTATAGCATGTGGCCTGTAGCAGGGCCCATCAATGGTATAGTATTTATCATGTATTTAACATGTACCCAGTACCTCCTGCAAATAACAAAATCACTGATTCCACTTCAGAAATTATTTTGAGTCATCCACATTAATGAGATGCTTTGACTTGGATATCAGATGGTAACCTGCAGATATATAGCTGTAGCGGTTCGAAAAATTACTTTGATGATCCGCAATGCCATGAAAATGTGTCTTTGAGATGATTTTATTGCATGTTTGCCCAAGGCAATTAAATCAATACATCTTAACTGTCAGCAGGCAGGCAGGCCCAGTGCCACAGCCAAATGAAATGCTTAGAGTCAGATAATAAAAGCCTTTTGACACCTCATTTGGGAAATGATTTAGCAGGTTGGATTCCAGTCCCCACACAAAAAAACTTCAATTTGGTATTATAAAACACTTTTTAAAAAGCCTCCTGCCTTCCAATGCATCAGGATCCTCCTAAATTAATAAGGCATGCAGGAGCATGCACATTGTCCCTGTGATGAGTAAATGAGAAGCCATTAGTTCCATAAAGAATGCACTTTTATGAGGATCAGTAAGCACTATAGGCTAATTCAGATGAGAACCAGTGTAATGCTGCTGATTACAGGGGATTTATCATACAGCCAGACACAGATACAATGTCATGTTCCCCTGTGAATGTGTGTTGACTTCACCTCTCCTCTAATCATAGTCCTGTATCTCTAAACTGGACAGTTGCTGCACCATCTCACATATCAGGTGGCTGTGTGTTTCCCTCAGAAATGATGCCCTTGATTATAAAACAGATGATATACAGTATTGTTGAAAATACATCATTTACTGTACTGACTCATTGGTTTAGGGAACAAATGTTGAATTCTAAAACCATAGCGGTATCTTACAATTCTAAGGAGACTAATGCCATTCTCACATGTCATTCAAGTAAGGGATGCAATCATTACAAGGATGTACCATAGAAACGTTGTAATTTCACTCAAGGCAACTCTGATGCAATGTGCATTCCCCAATTCAAATAATCAGACACATGACAATGGTATAAACAGAAGCGTAAATGGAAATCAGACAACAGAGGAAATATTTATCCGGTTCATACCATTTTTATTCCATTTTTTACAGAAACATTAAACATTTAAAAACAACATAACTATCATTTCAGTTTTTGATCATTACATATAACAATTGTATTATAAAATAACCATACAATAGGCTGAAATAATAATACCAAATGGCGGAACTTGTGCAACACATGTTAAATACAAAGGTAACCAGGCAGGAAGTTTCTTTGATACATAACGCATTTTTAATGAATCCATACAACCATACGTTCATAAATCCATAGCATAACAGTAACCCTGCTCTGTACAAAAATGAACAAACTAAAAACTACAGCATGCCTGAAATAAAACATCTTCTGTCTTGCATTTTCTGTTTCCAACATTGTCCATCTTTAAACTATCGGCATAACGTCAGTGAGAGAAAAGGCGATTTACTTGGAATGGTAACCTTGTTCTTCCCTGACGTCTGACCAACATTGTAGGCTACATCGTTTAGGGAATAGGTAGCGTTTAAGCATTTATATAGTTTGAGCCTCGAGGAACAGTATGTCATTAAGCTAATGTATGGCTAACTGTTTTGCAAATTAATTTTTATTGTCACACAGTGTAAGTTTATATTAATGTAGCAATGCTGCATTCCACAGTTAAAATGGATCTTACTAAAATGTTGCCAGAACTGACAGTGATTATTCCATATCTGAAAAAAAATGTTGGTTAACGTTATTGAGCAATTTTATCTCTAAGGCTTGAACATAGGGATCTGATCTTTGGGAAATCGCTCTACTTTTCACAATAAATTTAGCCAATTGCAACATAATAACATTAGACTTTTAATTATACTCTCAGAAATATAATTGTATCAAAAACACATGATTTTCCTTCAAATGTTTATCCCATTTGGTAAATAAAGGTCTGTAAATTGTAGTTCATCTATTTCATGAAGTAGGAAGCACAGCCATGATAAGTAAATGCCTTCTTTCTGTAACAAACCTTTTCAACTGTTGTTGTCTGAAGCTGTACATTAGTTAATATAATCTCATTGTCTCTCTTTTACAAAAGGGAGTGGTGGATGATACAGAGAAATGCCACTCCAGGTGACGTTGGAATGACTGAAAGGTCACATAGGACAGACTACCCAAAAGATCAAAGGTTAAGAGGCGGTGAGATGTCACAGGTCTGCAATAAACTCATGTCAAAACAATGGATTCCAATGTGTTTTTGTCAGCTGTGGGCAGTCAACAACAATATATATTGTATGGTACATGTGGTCCAATCCTTTACACCGTAGCACATAAACCAGAATGCACCTTGTCATTCTGTACAGATATAAACAACAAGAGGATCTATGGATAAATGTTCTTCATGTCCCCTAACACGTGTCTGCTACACTGCTTTAAGACACCAACAAGCTGAAGGAAGGTTTGAACATATAGAACATACAGTTGAATGAAAGCTACCACCTGTTGACCTCAATTTGCATAACAACAACGTGTGGTGACCCGAAGGTCAACCTGCGCTACTCTTAATGACACCAAGTGTCTGCCAATGGTCTGCAGTCACAGACACAAGCCGTTTAGATTACAAACAAATTATACTAAATTATTCAGCTAATGGGAATAACATTTCAGATGTCCAATCTATGACGTATTGTCGTAGTT